>NC_060063.1:37755432-38406855 GCF_020283565.1 Trifolium pratense
CTCCAGCAACACAAAATCTTTGTCAATACAAATTTTATCCAACCTATGGAGGAGCTACTACAGTTACCAAGGTGGTGCATACAAATGTTGAAGATCTTACTTGCAATGAAGCTGCTTCAAGATTTATAGCTGAAAAGAGAAAAGATCAAGTGCATGTTAAAGGTTTGGTTGGTCAGTGATCATCACTAATTAATGTTTGTAATATATAGATTAATTAGAACTCTTCTTGAGCAGTCTAGTTAATGTTGTATACTAGTACTATAGAAATCTTCTTCAGCAGTAAAATTTATATTACTTCTGATTATGATTTTAAATTGCAGTCTGTAATTGTATTGTAACCGTAATCTAAAAGTTTTAGAAGTTTTTGCTATGGCAACATACACAACTACAAATATTGTTGTATTTTGCCATAATATCAAGGTTTGTAGTGTAACTGCCACCACAACTGCAATTTAGTCTACTAACTTGTAGTATGTATATATGTGAAATATGTGTAAACCAGCTCGAAGACTAACACGAATTTGAAGGTCTTCGGCAACTTTAAGGGTATGTTTAGCTCGGAGATATACCGTGGAATGGAATGAAATAAACTAATTAGATTTTATGAAATTGATGTTATTGAATTCCATTTCATTCAAGATATGTTAAGAGCTAATATATACTATATGTTATAAGTTATTTTTCTCATAATCCTAACTACTTCTCTATTGTGATTTTTGTGTACAAACAAGTTACAAATCATGGCTTTGAAACGATAATGAATTTCCAAAGCTCATTTGTGGTCTTGGCAAAACCAAAATTTAGGTAAAATTTGAATAACTTAATTGAATTAACTATGGGTTGCTAGCAATGTACAACTTGCAAGAAAAAAAGAGGCTATGTACGCGTAAGGTTTCATGGCTGTCAGAATTTCCATGCATTCACGAATCAGTTATCGATAGACGTTCAATTAAGATTAGACAGTCATGCGACAATAATCCGAATACAGGGAATCCAATTTTGGCTATGCACCACTTGCATCACTAGCATGTTAATTAGTCTCAAGGTTTTGAACAACAGTATGCTAACGTGATTTTCTCCATGACATCGTTTATGTCGCATTCGTGATTGCAACTCAATCTATACAGTTGTATAAATTGCATTTGACCGCGATTCACAATGTTAAGAATCGCGGCACAATGGTTTAAAATATTAATTTTTTGTTGAGTACTTTAATTTTATGAAGTTGGTGTCAAATTAGTCTTTTCTAAGAACTAAATTGAGATTAAAAAAAAAATTAAGACTAACATAGAAAAGTAAATTCATAAAGCAAATTACTTGTATAGAATAATTTCATAGACAGAGACAGATAAAATATAAAAATATTCTCTCTTAATTTGAGAAAGCCACTGAGAGAATATTTCAGATATTGTGGTGACAGCATATTATTTTTCCACCAAGTGTTACATTTTATTTTATCCTTTTGTGCTAATGGAATGTGGTAGCTAGAGAAAATATAGCATTCCTTAGAGAAAATATTGGAAGAGAAAGAATTTAGGAATTAAAATGAATATAGAGCATAAAGTAAGAATTTAGGATTTACCTAACATTAATTCTCCACAGATTTAGATTCTAAAAAATAGAAATTAATTTTAACCATTTATTTTACCACAAAACATCTTAGCTAGAAAAAAAAAGGATCATTTCAATTTTTCACCACTTTTTTCTCCTAGCCTCCACAAGAGGCCTCTTAGTAAAAAAAACTAAAAAAAATTATAAAAGTAAAAATAAAAAATACAATAATTTTTTTTTTTTTTTTGAAATTGAGATTCTATATGGCAACTGCAACAAAAGTAGTTTTTTTAATTTTGTGTTTTGCATTAGTTTGTAATTATGTTGATGCTAATCCAAGAATTAGGCCAGAATCTGGTCCTGATATTTACAAAGGTAAAAATGTAGCCAAAGATACTCTTGCTCCTGGAGAGAAAGTTGTTAATGTTGTGAGCCTTGGAGCTAAAGGTGATGGCAAATTTGATTGCACTCAGGTAGTTTCTATAAGATTTTTATACATTTTGGCAAATTTTATTGAACAATATATATATATATATATATATATATATATATATATATATATATATATATATATATATATATATATATATATATATATATATATATATATATATATATATATTTGTTTTTTTGGCTAATTAATTATGTTGATTTGTGCTTTAATTTTATATTAGCTTTAGGGTCAAGTCTTGTTTAGAATAAGCAAGAATAAGAATGTTTATAGATAGTGTTTTTATTCACTTTTGATAAATTTTTTGAAGAAATGTTGGACTTTAGAAACTTTGACAATTAGGGCTTGTTTGAAACAATTTTGGTTTTAAGTTTTTAAAATGTGTTTTATAAATGTGTTTAAAAAATTGTTTTTATAAAGATAAAAGCAAAACTCCTACCAACATAGTGTGGCACAAGTGGTAGATACTTGGGTCCCTTAATCATTTGGTCCTGGGTTTGATCCCCGGTCGGTGCGTATGACAAAACATTTGTTGGGAGAGGTCAACCCTTAAATGGATCTCAGTTACACATTTGTTGGGAGAGGTCAACCCCTTAAATGGATCTCAGTTACCTCGAGGGAATTAGTCTCTGCTGTTGCGCGGGGAGGATACATTTGGTTTACCAAAAAAAAAAGGAAAACTCCTAAAACCTGTTTTACTTTTTCAGTTTTTTTTTTTAATAAGCTAAAATGAGATATATTACCACAACAGCCTCCTCAGCACAAGACGTAGCAAGATAGGCTACAAAAATTTACAAAGAGTCATAGAACAAAAGCAAAAAACAAATCATACAAAGACCAAACAAAGCATAGGACTAGACCACCAACTATGGTAGTTATAAGCTAACGTAACACTCGTCGACTTCATCCACCTAAAAGAGAAAAGCTTGATCTTGTCCAACAAAATATAGGGTATGTCTTCTGATCCTGTGAACAATCGATGGTTTCGCTCCGTCCATACAACCCAAACGCAAGCAAGTCAAATGAACTGTAAAAATGATCGATGCGCGCGAGAGCCACCTGCTGAAGATGCAAACTGAACAAAATGGTCACGCAGATTAGTGAACTCCACCAAAGGAATACCAATCCACGAGCGCACTAAATCCCAAAGAGAACCAACAGTACTGCAGGAGATAAATAAGTGATGGGTTGACTCGGCCTCTCCACATCCAAAAACGCAAGAGTGAGCTGTAGAAGATAAAACACCTCGAGTAACTAGGTTTACTTTCGTGGGCAACCTGTCACGCAATAAACGCCACGCGAAGATGGAAACATTCAAAGGAACCTGAGAGTGTCAAATGAGTTTATCCACATCATCCATAGTAACCGAAACATGAGAAATAAGAAGCTGATAAGCTCCTCTAACAGAGTAACCTGTGACAGGATTAGGGCTCCACTGCCACCTATCAATAGAATGAGCCTGCAAGAAAATGTTAAGAATTAAAGTCTAACACTCCCCTAACATCTCCTCCTCCTAAGCCCTAAGCTGTCGCCGCCACACCCACGCCTCGCCACCCTCCCCCCACCCTAAAGCAAACATCTCTGCCACCGTACACGATTTGGTCTCTGCCAACTCAAACAGTCGCCCAAACCGCTGACACAAAGGAATCCCATCCACCCAGGGATCGGTCCAGAAAAAAGTATCTGACCAGTCCCCCACCCTCTTTACCACCTGCTCCCGAAACCAACTGCCCTCCGTCTCACTCCCTCCATCCCTAATACGCGCTAACTCCCTCCACCACGACGACCCTCTCCGGCCTCCATCTCGGAGTCTACCTCCCTCAATCCCATATCGAGCTGCCAACACTCTAAACCACAACCCCTCTCTGTCCACTAGCAACCCCCCCCCCCCCCCCCCAAAAAAAAAATAAAAAAATTTAATGAAAAGAGATTCGATAGAGGAAATAGTACCTGAGGGAGCTTTGAAGAAGGAAAGAGTGTAGACAGGAAGAGAGGTCAAGACAGACTTTAACAGAACCAGACGACCACCAAAAGACAAGAAACGACTCGTCCACCCAGACAATCTTTTCTTTATACGAAGCAACACCGGTTCCCAAAAACTCAAACGTCTCGGATCACCCCCAATCTGAAGACCCAGATAAAGGAAACGGATCTTTCCCACTTTACAACACAGAGCAGACGCAGCTTCGCCCAACTAGGAATCAGGAATATTAACCCCAACCAATAAGCTTTTATTAAAATTAACTTTCAGGCCCGACATAGTCTCAAAAAGCACAAGGACTGCTCGCAAAGCCCGGATGTTAGCCCAAATTTTAACCCCCAACAAAAGAGTGTTATCTGCGAACTGAAGGTGAGACACCATCATCGAGCCTTGCTCACCAATATTGTATCCCGTAAACAGATTTTGCGCTATCATCGCCTCCATAAGCACATTCAGACCCTCAACAGCCAGTAAAAAGAGAAAAGGGGACAGCGGGTCGCCTTGCCTAAGACCCCGCTATAGAGGAAATTCATCGGTCGGACTGCCGTTAACTAACACGGACGCCGTAGCCGTACAAACACACTCTCGAATCCACTTCCTCCACAGGGTTAGAAATGACATTCTCCCCATAACATTATCCAAATAGCCCAACTCCACTGAATCATAGGCCTTATCAAAATCTACCTTAAACAACATTAGTTCCTTCTTATACTTCTGCGCCTCATCCACCACCCCATTTGCAATGAGTATGCCGTCAAGGATTTGCCTATCCTTCACGAACGCCGTCTGAGATTCGGAAATCACACTACCAATCACTACACGCAACCTATTCGCTAAAACCTTCGCCAAAATTTTATACAAGCTTCCCACAAGCGAAATAGGACGGAAGTCGTTCAATCTTTGGGGACTATCAATTTTAGGGATCAAAGCAATGAAAGTAGAATTTAAACCCTTAGTCAACTTGCCATTACGATGAAAATCAAAGAGAAAACGCATAATGTCGCCCCGTAGCTCAATCCAGAAATCTTTAATAAAACCAAAATTAATCCCGTCTGGGCCAGGACTTTTAAAACTATCACAATCCCACACTACTGATTTCACCTCAGCCTCTGAGAAAGGTTTGGTTAAACCAGCACTCTCAACCTGGTTCAACCTTTTGAACTGAAGGTCGTCAACCCAAGGACTTTCAAAGTTAGGTGCCTTGAAGTGCAACTCAAAATGTGAAAACACGGCTTGTCTGATAGGGATCACGCCCTCAACATTAACCCCATTCACCTGAATAACAGACATAAAATTCCTACGACGACGCTCCGCCAAAACCGAATGGAAATACTTCGAATTGGCATCACCTTCCTTAAGCCACAACGAACGGGATTGTTGTCAACTGATGTTGGCATGCAACCGCGACAACGAGTGAATATCAGACGAGACCCCATGAAGTTCCATCAACTCCTCCTCAGTAAGATCATCTTCCTCCCCCTTCTCGTCAAGAGTCGAAAGCCTACCTTTCAAGGTCTTAATGCGTCCGGGAATATTATGAGTATGAGCCTTATGCCACTCTTTTAGACCTGCCTTAATCATCTTAAGTTTTTCCTTGAGCACATATCCTCCCCATCCATCAACCTAGAACGAATTCCACTTCTCTCTCACGAACAAGTTATAGCCGGGAATATCCTTCCAACACTTAAGCATTCTCAACGGACGGGAGCCTCAGTCTTCCTCATTCGCAGACAAAACCAAGGGACAATGATCAGATAACCCTCTCATCCTAGCGACCTGTCTATAGTTAGGCCAGGCCAGACACCACTCCTCAGAAAGAAGGAACTTATCAAGACGACTAATCGAAGATCCATCCCCTTTAAACCAAGTAAACTTACGACCAATCAAAGGAAGATCAATAAGGGTATTATCTTCGATAAAACGAGTGAAAGAAACATGATCCAAAGAACGATGATCACCTCTAGACGAACGCCTTTCATCAACATGTTTAACAACGTTTAAAAACTGATATACATAAAACAATTTTTAAAAACTCTTTTATAAAATTAAATTGCAGATCAAATTTTTTAGATTTAAATTTTTAAAACTAAAAACTTTTTTTGAGAAGAGAATAAAAAAAAAACATGGTTTTATTCTTTGGTATATGTTGGTAAATATTTGTTCATGTTGTGACCAAATCATGTGAAGAAATAAGATCATGTTGGAGTTTGCAAGATGTCATTAAGCATATTGAGACGGTTTGAATGTCAAATTTCATTTTGTGCTCATTAATGATAACATAATGCATAAAAACTTCATGATTAGACTAATTTGCGTCTTGGAATCAAATGCTTGTAGCATTAAAACTTCAAAATTTTAAAACTTAGAAAAGTATATGAAGAAACAATACTCACATGCCCTTTCTTTTCAGTTTTCACCTTGTGCAACCAATGTTAAGAAAAGGTGCTTACATTTAGGATGATAGTATACCTTATGTGTCCATCAAGTTTTTCAGAGATTAGTCACTGTTTTTTTTTTTTTTTTTTGAAAACTAAGATTAGTCATTGTTATATAACAATAAATATTTTGTACCTATAATATGGTTAATAAAAAGTGTTAAGAAATCATAAGATCAATGGAACAAACACAAAATGACCAATCAAAGCAGAATCCTTGCAATTCCTGTATGACCACACAATGTCTAATACATAAAATATACGTAACACCAACACATTTGATATCCGGCACGGCTCTTCGACAGCTTGTCGCCGCACCAGACACGTTTTCGACATGGATCGTACCGACCATTTCTGACATGTTTTTGAAGTATTAGTGTCTTGTTTGATATTTGAATTTGTGCCAGTGTTTCATATGGTAAACCAATCAAAAACATTAAAGAAATACTAAAATAATAATTAAGAAGAAAAGCATCAAAACCAAAATGGGCCTTATTTGGTTATACATTTACATGCAGGCTTTTATGGATGGATGGCAAGCAACATGCAAGTCCAAAGAACAAGCCAGGCTTCTAATCCCTCCAGGCACATTCCTTGTTTCTTCAATGTTCTTTTCAGGCCCATGTTTGACTCCAGGGCCTGTAACAATCCAAGTTGTAGGCACAGTTTTGGCCACAACAGATATAAGTGAATATGAGAATAGTGAATGGCTCATGTTTCAACATATAGAAGGGCTTAAACTTCTTGGTGGAGGTACTTTTGATGGGCAAGGTCAGGATTCATGGGAACATAATCAAAATTGTGAAGCTGACCCAACTGACCAATGTGTTAGGGCCCCAAGTGTAAGTTCATTATCTAAATAATTCTTGATTCAGTTAAAAAAATTGTTAGTGAATGTTTACATTCAAGCCGTAAGATTGTTAGAATTACGATGAGTAAGTCAACTCAAACATGGATAATAACTCATATGTCATGTTAGTATGTCAGAATATTTGCATTCAGCATGACATGTAAGTCATTGTCCATGTGTGCATTGATTTGATCAAAATCAGTGGGGGCGTTTGAGCGGTATGATTGTCAGAATTACGATGAGCAAGTCAACGCACATGTGAGTCACTGTCGACATGTGCGTTAACTTGGTCAAAATCAGGGGAGACCGGCCTTTTGCAAAAGGAGTTAAAGTTAGGGGACCGAAAATACTATTATGAAAATTAAAGGGTTAAAATCGCAAGTTTGTAAGAGTTAGAGGTCAAAACTGCAATTTAGCCTAATTTAAAGTGAAAATAAGCTTAGCATTATAAGAATATTGTATTTTTGAAAATGCAGAACCTTTATTTTGATAGAGTGACAAATGGAGTTATACAGAACATCAAATCTGTAAATCCAAAAGGCTTTCACATTTTTGTTACTAACTCTGGAAACATGAGACTTCGATTAATTAAGATCAATGCACCAGCTACAAGCCCAAATACTGATGGTATTCATATAAGTCATTCAATCAATGTGAAAATATCAAGAACAAGTATTGAAACAGGGGATGATTGTGTCTCCATGATACAAGGAGTCAATAATGTTACAATCAAGAGACTCAAGTGTGGTCCAGGACATGGTTTAAGGTAATTTAATTCTTGTCTACAATTAATTTATTTGATATGTTATTGAGGCCCATCAAAATTAACGATTTATGAATTTTTATTGAATACCGTTAATTTTGATGGGTCACAATAACATATCAAATTATTTTCAATTTTCTAAAATTTGACGGAGATAATCTATGCGATATAAACTTTCAATAGATCAGTAAATATTGTAAAATTCGTATTCGTTATAGTGTTATTCACGACATCTGCAATGTGCATCGTACACCACTTAACCAACTGGTTCATATTAGACAAAGCCACACATACATTAATACACATAAATTTTTGAATGAAAAAAGTAAAATAAATATTGATATTTAATTTTTTTGGTTCTATGTATACATGATAGTATTGGAAGTCTTGGAAAGTATCAAGATGAGCTACCTGTGAATGGTATTAGAGTCCAGGCAACCACATTAGTTGGCACAACCAATGGCCTCAGAATTAAATCATGGCCAGATAAGTATACAGGTTCTGCATCAGATATACATTTCATTGGCATTACTATGGAAAATGTTAAAAATCCTATCATCATTGACCAAGAATATGAATGCGATCCAGAATGCAAAAAGAAGGTTTGTGTGTTCATATTTCTCTTTCTTTTTAATTCATTATTATTACAACAAAATTAAGATAATATAGTCTATTTATCTTATATTCCATATATCATCTATCTGGTCATAGTTATATGGTCACTTGGATCACACTTCAGATGACCAGTTCTAGGGAAGAATGTGTCTTGAGAGTTTAACATCGAAAGATGATAGATTTATAAGTGTTGAGCAATTCTCACCTTATAAATCAATTTTATATGGGTTGAATCAGCCTCGACTCAAACATTTCAAGGACTTTGGTCGTCATAGACTATATTGAATCGATTTATCAAACCTAATTGAGATAATTTTTGTTTATCTTCTTAACCTTTGTGACATCCAATTTCAAATTTGAATTGGAGCATACTAATTTAGACACTAATTATTATTTTTCTACTTCTATGCAGCCATCACTTGTAAAGATAAACAATATAGGATTTATAAATATAAAGGGAACAACAATTTCTCCAATTGCAGTAGACTTAAGATGTAGCAAGCAATTCCCTTGCCAAGATGTTCAACTTCGTAACATAGACCTCAAGCTTGGTACCAACCCTACTACATCTAGATGTGCCAATATCAAACCTATCTATAGTGGCATACAAATACCACCACCATGCCCATAAAAATTTATCTCTACTTTCGACCCCGGCCTCCATCATTCTGCAACAAAATTAGAGACAAATTTTATATTTTTTATTTTAAATTTTCATCGTCAATTTAATTATATTTTTTAATAGTTGATTTTTTACTATTAAAAAAATAATTGAGTTGATGACGAAATTTAAAATAAAATATAATAAATTTGGGTGCTATTTTTTAGCAATAATTGGTACAATTTTTTTTAACCAATTAGGACAAGGTAAAGTGCTATTTTCACCAGCTTGACTAGACATGATCTCCTATCCAACTCACTTTTACAAAATTCTCAGCCATCTTTATTTTATTAATTTTTTCTAGAAAGTTGGCAATTTGTAAAAAAAAAAATAGTGTGGATTAAGTGATTTTGGATTTGTTAGCTTTTTTAGGTACAATGTAAAGAAAAATATGGTTTTACCTTTTGATTTTCTACCCTACATTCAACCGCCCACCATCAGAGACTGAATCTGAAGGGGTTGTGTTGTTTCAAAAAGTTAGGCCATGAATTGTGTAAATTAAGTGAATGATGAAAGCAGTTTATGTCAAAGGATTTTTTATTCTTGATTTTATTTATGACACTGAACATATTTTTCAATTTCAACTGTTTAATTTTAAATTAATAATTCTAATCTTTTACCATCTAATAAGTGTCAAGTTTACATTAATCGTGTCCTTTATCTAATCTATTGGTTAAAAATAACTTGCTCTTGGTGGGGAAGTTTATTACTTCCCAATGCTAAATGCCACCATGAAAATTATCAATTTGTAAAAAAGAAAATGATATTAATAATTAATAGATTCTTTTATTTTATTCTCTCCGTCCCATTTTAAATGATTTTTTATTTTATTTTAATTTGTCACAAAATAAATGACTTATACAACTTCAAAATCATTTTTTCTAATTTTACCTTTTATGTGGCCCCTATTTATGTGTGGTATACTCAACCAATTTAATCATTACTACTAGTAATGGAAAAGGTAAGAGCAGCTTAGTAATTATACAACTCTCTTTTATTTATACATTTTTCTTAAAGTATGTGAAATGTTCAAATATGTCCTTTAAAATGGACGGAGGAGTACTAGGACTATTCAAGAACACGTGTACATAACTTATCAAATGCAACCCTTTTTACTAGACACATGGCTGCAATGTCTTGGGGCTAGGGGATTACCTATACTAGGGTGGTAGTTGAAAAATTCCACCAGGTGACCAAGCCAAAGAGGGGTTTGTGGAAGGAAAATTGAAAGATATGTAGATTTAATTGCATTTTTAGCCGTAAAATATTGTGATTTTTTAATTCAACTTCTTTTCAGCGATTTTGGTCGTTCGTAGGGATGACAATTTGACTCATACCCAGTGGATATCCGCAAAAAATACTCATAACGAGTAGGGTAAAAATTCGCATTTTGGATAGGGCACATGTATGAGTAATTTACCCGCAAAAATAACGGGCATGAGTGCGGGTACGGGTACCTTTGTAAGGATGAGTTAGGCCCAATACTCATTTTTAAGAGTTGGAATAATGTTGGATGCTATTAGAACAAATTAAAATGGTGTGTCTAAGTTTAGTTATCATATTTCTTTGATTATTATGTTGTTGAATTGTCTTTTTGAACTAGGGATGACAATTTGACCCATACCCAGTGGTCACCCACAAAAAAATCCATGATGGGTAGGATAAAAACTCACATTTTGGGTACGGGCATAGGTATGGGTATGGGTAATTACCCGCAAAAATGAATGAGTATGGGTGCGGTTACGGGTACCTTAGTATCCACCCCGCCCCATACCTGCATAATATATATTTATTTACTTTATATATATTATTATATAATTATGTATATCAATTTTAAAAAATACAACACTATTAAATTATTACACATTTTTAATAAAAAAATTTATTTATAATATAATACAAACACAATATGAATATGTCAATAAATAAATGAACTTTAACATGAGGTTAACAAAATGTTTATTTATAATTTTCATGAGTCAACATTACAATCTTTTAAAAAAAATAATTATATCAAAACGATATGATATTTTATAATTGATCAATATATTTTTAGTAAAATTGCGGGTAATAGGTACGGGTATGGGTATCTAGGTACTCATATGGTATGGGAACAGGTACAAAGGTTGTTACCCACGCGGGTATGGGGATGGGTACGAGTATTTTTTCAACTTTGTGAACAGTTTGGGAAAAAAATTTGGTCCTTTTTATCAGTGCAAGGTTGCCCTCACATAAGTTTTTATCAGAACTTGTCTTTAAACTAATTCTGCACACTTAAAATAAGTTTTTAGTATCTCCAATTGTACATTTAATACTTTGTTATCATCAAAAGTTTAATAATCTCAGGGGGGGACATTTAATCTCAATTTTGTTCCAACAAGGTTGCCCTCACATATTTATACACTTCACATCCCGGGAACCTAAGTAATGTGAGACTTCAAACAATCTCCAACAACACAACAATATATTCAACACCCACCCTCACGCCTAGCGTGGTCCTAGGTCACCTAGTGTGGTCCTGAGTCAAATGCCCACACTTCAGTCCTTAACCCGACTTTGATACCATGTTAACATCGATGAACATATGCAAAATAGATGTGACCATTGAGAAAACTAAAGCGGAGAACACCCTTTCACTTTGGGTTTCAATATGATAATAAACAAAGCATATAAAACAAGAGTTACAATATGGTATATAAACTAGAGATAGAAAAGACTAAATTACCCTTACATAAACATATAATAACTATTATCTAACAAACAACTCTTAGATGAAGAAGCACACTTTGAGCTCTTGGTAAAACATTGTTAATGAATTTCTACTTGTCAACAAAAATAGTGATCTTCCAATATTTTATTAGTTTTTCCATTTATATAAATATTGTGTCACACAAAATTTCTCAATACAACTAGTAATAGAATCAAAGAAAATATGACTAGATTATGAATTGGCCACTTTATAGTTAATTTATATGCCGCAAGTTCGGTTGTCGTTTTATGAATTTGACTTCAAAGTTAAAAATAAGGATGGGAATGGGTAGGGAACTCTTCTATCAGTGCAGACTTGTCAAACAACTGAAGAAGTTTGACACCTCGTTGGTCAATGAAGAAGTCAGACTTGAAGTTCTGACTGCTGGAATCTTAACTAAGATGCACATCATCAACACCAAACTGGTTCAGCCCAAACATAGCTTTGAAGTTAACTCTCAAGACCCTTTCTATCTGGAAGATTACCCTATCATCTCAGAACTTGACTGTGAAGAGGTGATTCAGAACTTCTTGGCTACATTAAGATATCAAGGTCATAATGTAACTAGAGATATGGTACCCCCTGCACCAACTGCTGATCCACATGGTGCCAGAAGAAAAGGAGTCAAGAGAAAGGCTTATCCTAAGGAAAAGGTTGTTAAGACAGATCTTCTGAAGCAAAAGAAGATCAAGGTGGAAAAGGAAGCTGAGAAAAGGACAAACCAGAAACATGAGGTTCCTGCTAAGAAGGTTATTCAAGTTTCTACTCCTCCTCAGAAGAGAAAACTGGAGTTTGATGACCCTGCTGAAGATTCATCAGAAACAGATACTGATGATCAAACAATTGCTACAAGACTCAGACGAGGGAAGAAAGCTCCTGTTGATAAAGGTAAATCTTCTAAGATCACTACAGAAACTTACTCTGAACTAGGTTATACTAAACCTCTTCAAACTATCCTCCCGGAAAATACTATCAAAATTGACATCTCATCCTCTGACACCAATTCAGAGGAACTGAATAAGTCAACTGATGAACTACTTAGTAAGGGTGAATCTTTCATGGCAAAGACCACCTCTGCTAATAAGTCTCAGAAGCTGGATGAACCAGTTTCTTCTGACACCCCTCTCAAAGAACTAGAAAAACACCTTAGCTCAGACACCCTAAACACTCACACCTTCACTCATGAAATGGCTTCAACCACTCCTCAACCACATCTCTCACGAGCAAAACAACCTCTCAACACACCTCAAGATTCCCCAACCAAACCATCATCTGAACCCAAACCAGATGATGACAACAACTTTCCTGCTCAATCATCTGACCCCCAACCAGATGATGAAAGCCAAAACTTGCTTGTTCAATCATCTGAACAACAACCAAATGATAATGACCAATCCTTACCTGATCCATCCTATGATAAACCAGATGTCATAGAAACTGACCCAACCAACACGAATCTCCTGTACGTGTTCACACCTGTGCACCTCCTCCACCTCTAACCATGGCTGACCTTGTTATGTCTGCTTCTGTGTTTATTGAGGCTTTTGAGCATTTTGGTGAACCAGAAGTAGATGTAGTATCATATGTTTCTAGGAAAGACCTTCTCTCCATCAAATTCAGAAGAAAGCCTGCTGAGCCAGCCAAGCCTTGCCTAAGACCCTATACCTACTCAAAAACCTCTGACCCTAAAATTGACCCTTTTGATAACCTATCTAGTCAGTTTTACTGTGATCTTCTGAGGTAATCTGAGCTTAGGAATAAGTTCTTTATCTTTCCTTCTGATGTTGATGTTGTGGTATCACCTTTCAAAGCTAAGTTGGGTGATGTTCTGGATATCATTGCTCAAGAAGTTAAGAATGATATTGGAAATAAGGTATGGAAGCTGGACGGATCATGATGCAAGCGGTTGAAAGGGCCAATCAAAAGAGACTTACTCTCATCAGCCATGAAGAAATTGAAGCTGCAAGATCTGAGGCTGCTAGAAAGGTAGCAGAAGCTAGAAAGGCTGAAGTGGAAAGGTCTATTCAACTTGCTAAGGAAAAGTTTGCTCTCATTGGTCAAGAACTGGTAGCAAAGAGGTTACAAAAAGAAGTTGTTGAGGTTGCAAGATTATAAGCAGAACGTGCTGAAGCTGAAAAGCTGGAACAAGAGAAGTCTTTGTTGAATGATATGGCAGAGTTAATTGTGTCCCCTGATGAGTTTTCAAGCTCTTCATCTGGAAAAGGCAAAGCTCCTATGGATCCTTCTATGGAAGAAAAATTCAAGGCCTTAGAAGATGCTATTGGCACTCAGAGATCAGATCATCAACAACTCGAAGGAAAAGTAGATAATCTGGACAACAAGGTGGATGGTCTACATGAGAAATTTGACAAACTTCTTGCCCTCTTTTCCTCGAAACCCTAGGATTCTTTCTTTTTGTGCACAAGTTACTTTATTTTGATTGTTCAAACATTGTTCTCTTTATTTATGCCCGTTATACATTGGGTTTTAATTTTTATTATACACTTCGTTTCATGGATGTTTTCATTCTGAGTTGGTTTCATAACATTTTTTTTAAAACAAAACAACAAGTAAAGAAACAGAAAATAGAGAAACAAGAAACATAAATTTTTATTATTATTGCTGAAAGTTCTATTACATATGAAAACTCCCTAAGAATCTACTTCATCTGATTCTTGATCAGACTCTGGAGTTTTCTTCTCAGACTCTAATGTCTCTGAAGAAACCTCTATTGGGTCTTCTTCCTCAGGTTCATATGTTGATAGATACTCAGCATAATCTGAATCAGGTATGTCTGATTCAGATTCAGACGAAATTATGATAATCTCTGGCTCTTACTTCTCCTTCTTATGTTCCTTTTTCTGATTGTTTTCTTTCTCTTTCTCCTCCTTCCTTCTTCGTGCTTCAGCGATGTGTTGGCTTGACCTCTTCATCGTTATTTGTTTCTTTCTTGGTTTGTTGCTTGATGAGTAACAAGGAAGACAAGTGATGGTTTTATAGGCTCTTCAGCGCTTTGTTTTTCTTTCAAATTTATTACTCCTATCGTTATAACCACTTTTATATTTGACTGTCTTGGTATTTTCACTTTTGACCTTGAATGTTACTTTTTGATAATGACAAAAGGGGGAGTAGTTGCGCTATTAATTGATATACTCAAAACTGAAACCACGCAAGGATTTCTTTTAAGTTTGTTATTTTTGATCGTTATTACCTATGTGGAGACTAAGTTATAAAAATGAAATAAATCTTTGTATGTAAGGATAAGGAAAGATTCCAATCTTAACTTAACCTTATGTGACTTAGGGGGAGAGCTTGAAAACCTCTCTTCTGAAGGAAAAATACGAAAATTTATCTCAATTTAAATAACTTATTCTTATACTAAATTAAGATATCATGGATAAAACTTAAAGTCAAGGCTTTATGGAGTATCAATCTTAGGGGGAGCTTTCAAAACTCATAAACCTAAGAGAAACATGATAAATTAATTTAACAACAATTGAAAATTAATACTTATGTTTGTCAACATCAAAAAGGGAGAGATTGTTGGAACAAAATTGAGATTTAAATGTTCCCCCTGAGATTATTAAAGTTTTGATGATAACAAAGTATTAAATGTACAATTGGAGATACTAAAAATTTATTTTAAGTGTGCAGAATTAGTTTAAAGAAAAGTTCTGAACAAAGGCCAGAAGATGAAGGCTCAGAGGTTCATAACGCTCAGAGGATATCAACGTCAGAAGTTGTTTCTCTCAGAGGTTGAGAACCTCATGACTTGATAACTCAGAAGTTAACTAAACTCTGGATTGATCTTGATTTCTGTGAAGACTTGGCACGAAGGTTAACACTTTTACCAATGAAGAAAACGACCTCTCAAGTGGTTAAGAATAGCCTCTTACATTATCCCTAGTCTCAAGGAGAGAACGTGACTTGTCTGGTCTCTTAGCTTAAAATGGAAATTCTTCTCTGCATCAAGTCAAAGTTACTGAAACTCTTACTCAGTTTTAGATTACATTCAAACTGTATCAAGACAAATGCAAGAAGACAATCTAATCTTCATCAACGGTAATGTGCAACGTCTATTTCATTCAGTGATAAAAATACTAGACGTAGTGGATTGCATACGGATAACAACGCACGTACAAGCTATCACTTTTGCAAATCCTTGAATACAAACACTCAACCTCTGAACCAAGAATTTCATTCTTTGCGTACTCATTGTATTTTATCTTTAAGGTTCTTTAAGTGTATTGTATTAGATTCAACAAACTTTATTTACATTCTTAAGTTTGAGAAGTCTCTTGCTGAGTGTTTGAGCATTGTGTAGAAGTCTCTTGTTGTGTGCTTGAGCAGTTGTAATCTTGTGTGATTATTAGTGAAATCCCTTGGAAGTGCAAGGGGACTGGACTACTCTCGATTTGTGAGAGGAACCAGTATAAAATTTGTTGTGTCTTGTCTCTCACTCTGAACTTTACTTATTGCTTTTGTTCTATTTTATCCGCTGCTAGTATTAGTAAGTTAGAACTTTGAAAAAGTTTTAACTTAGCTAAAACATGTAACGACCCAAATTTATTATTCACTATTTAAGTGTTTAATTATTTGGTGACGGGGTTTTTAAGTAAGATAGTAACTTTAAGTTATTTATTGAGAGTTTTAGTTAACGCGCGAGTTAGTGAGAGTTAACGCGAGTTGGGCCAAGTTAGTGGGCTTGAGGCCCAATGGGCCTTGTCTCATGAGAGGGGGGCGCTATATGAAGCCCATTGAGAGAGAAAGAGTTCATTTTTCATGTTCTTATGAAAGAAGAGAGAAGGGAGAGCAAGGGCAAGAGTTTGGAGGAGGGATTCGAGGAGCAATCTTGGAGCTTTCGTCGATCCAAGGTAAGAGAGTAGATTTCATATTCGTGGGTGATACGAGGAAGGGGAGAATGTCGATTTCTCCTCACCCGAACTTCCTCCACCCCATTTTCGTTTTAGTTGTGAATGGATTTTCTTAATGGAAATCGATTCTAAGGTTCATAACATGTTTAACATGCTCTTACCATGATGTATGAACGAAAATAATGGATAAAAACGAGTTTTATAACAGATTAAACTCAAGAACTTTGTGTTCTTGAGAGTTTTGATGAAAAAGTGTCAATCTTTACTTTTTCGATGTTTATGAGGTAGATCTGAGAAATGGACTGTCCTTTTGTGTTTATCTATGTTTGTTATGTGTGAATACAAACTCTTTTGGGATTTATAACATGAAAAATGGGATTTTTGGGTGATTTGGTGTAGAAAACGCAAGTTTTGAACTGTCCTAGCAGGAGGTGTTCGCTCAGCGAACGTGTGGCGAACAGCTCGCCACAGCTCGCTGCAGCTCGCCACGAGCAGGTGTCTCTCTGGCGTTGTTCGCGTAGGCTCGCTGAGCCTTCGCTAAGCGAATAGTTCGCTGAGGCTCGCTACTGCTCGCCATGAGTCAGTGACTTCCTGGTGTTGTTCGCTGATGCTCGCTGAGCCTTCGCTCAGCGAAGGCCTCTGTGACAGCAATTTTTGTTGATGAATGTAAGTGTAATTAGACACTTGTTGTTGGGTTTTTGTATGTTGGCTACATTTTGCAAAAACATCTTTTAGCCAAGTGTTGAGACATATGTGCTCACGCCAAGTGTTGCGACAGATGTAACAACACTTGTATGTCTGATTGTTCGCGCCAGCTAGCGTTTTTATTTTCTACTCAATCTTTCGAAGATTTGATTGAAGAATTATTTCGTGGTTTCTTATACAACAAGGCGCACGTGATCAATGTGTTTCAGAAGGCAGCTGAACCCTAGTTCTATTTTCTAAAGGAATTATATTTTTAGAAAATATAATATTTGTTTCAAAAATATATCTTGTGAAGATTGCTGCAGAAAATATAAAAGATTTATTTCAAATAAATCTTTGTGTTTCCAGAAGATTAGAAGATTTAATTTTAAAATATATTTACAACAATTATATTTATGGAAGGAATATTTGATGCAAAGAAAGATTTGATAAAAATATATATTTTGCATCTAGAAGATTTATTGGAGCTGAAGCATTATGAAAAGCCCACGAGGCTATGCTATTTAAAGGGTGCTGCTAACCCTGTTTTATTAACCGAAACTTGAAGCTAAAATAGAATATCAAAGATGTAGTCTTTTAAGGGTTTCGTGTCTTTAAGCCACTCTCTAGGAGAGTTGGTGTAAAGTGAACCACTCGGGTTGTGAGATGGTCACTATGTCCTCACTCAGAAACCTGTAGGTAATGAGTTGAGTATTGTATTTGGAGGAAGCTTTTAAGCAACTCCAAATTGTGAACTTAGTCGTTGGCTAGGTGGTGATGTTATTGGAGTGTGTCTTCATCTTTGTCAAGGAGAGTGTCTCCATTATGTTGTTATAGAAATCCTTACTGGTTGTAAGGTTGAGGGGAGTGAGACGGGGTCTCATATCTAGGAGTTCCTAGGTAGAAGTGTCATTGGGTAGGGATTAAGTGAGGAGTTGTAAACGGGGGAGTTTAGCTCCGAATTAATACTGCTGATAGTGAATTTCCTCCTGGATTGGTATCCCCCAGATTAGGCTGTTAGGCTGAACTGGGTTAACAATTATGTGTGTCGTTTATGCTTTTCAGTATATGTTTTTAATGCTCTGTGTTATTGTTCTTACTGCTAAGACAAGTGTTGCGACAAGTGTCGGAACATCGTGGACAGCACTTGTCTACTGTGTACCAGAATTTCACTTGTAACATGTGATTAGGGTATTCTAACATACAATTAGGTGTTTATAACCATGATTAATTGTATTGTGATGATAATTGTTGATTATAAGTGTGGAATATAATTGTTGTTGATTGTGTTGATGATGTTTGTTTAAATGTCAAAAGAAGTATATTAAGGTGTTAATCAACTTAATAAAGAAGGATATTAGGATTATGTTATTCTAATAAAGAAGTATATCGAATTATATTATTCGATAAAGACGGATATTAAGGTATTGATTATCTTAATAAAGACGGACGTTGGATAGTGTTCCACGTTATTGTTGATGGGCTATATGCCAAAATTGTTGATGTATATATTCATGAGTTTTGAGTGCATGCATCATGAATATTTAGGGATATTGGCTTGTCCAATAAAGAAGGATATCGAACTATATTTGTTTGATAAAGACGGATATCGGAGGTGAGATACTCTGATAAAGACGATGGTACCACATGCATTAGAGGTGTCTAGAGGACATAACATGAATGTGAAGCATTAGATTGCATTAGGGATTATGTGTGCATTTTATAATAAATGATGTTTGACACATACTTGGTAAATGTTGATTGTTAATCCGTATGTGAGGAGCAGAGTCCGTCATGACTATAAAATGAACAACGCAGGGTCCGTCATGACCATAATCTGAACAATGTATTTGTTGATGTCTTGGTATTGTCCGAGACGACGTGAAACTATATGTTTGGTGTATTTTGTGGATGATTGATTATGTGATAAATGAAGTATATGCATGATATATGAATATGCATGAATGATGGTGATGTATATGTATAATGTATGAATTATGCATGTTTTTATGAAGAAGTGTTTAAGTACCATTTACTTACACTTGTATATTTTGAGTATGTTGTCTAACTCTCTTTTATGTGTTATGTGCTGGACCGTTGGGGGTCCAGATTTTACAGGTTTTTGTGGTATTCGATGTCGAGTCGTCGGTGAAGCTTCGCTCTGATTGTGACACGGGAAAAAGGGGTTTTATATGTATATAGAGTCTCCTTATCTAGGTTGTTTTGTATAGCTAATAAATACATTAGTTGATTTAAGATTTGTATAAACAAGTATTTTTACTAATTAACTACATTAGTATTATTTTGATTGAAGAATGTAATACTCGAACCACAACTTTTATAATATCAAACATTATTTTCCGTTGCGTATTTTGAAAAAGATTTTACTAAAGGTAGAAATATATAAATAATTGGTTTGGGTGTTACAATTGGTATCAGAGCCCCGTTGTCTTCGAACTGTGTGGGTTATGTGTCGATCAGAGCAGGTCTGTGCAGTCAGACCAAGTGAGTGTTGTGTGTCAGTCGTGTTTGTCAAACAATTTTGTTGTGATTGTTGATGCATGATTCTAATTGTGCTTTCAAGTTTATAATGATGTTATATGCTTGAAGTTTTGGATTTTGTGGATTAGTGAGTCGAGAAAACGAGAGTTTAGTGAGCGTAAGTTCAAAACCGTAGCAGAGCACCCTGATTTTTTTGATGTGCTCGCTAGGCAAAGAATGAACCTCGCTGAGTCTCGCTAAGTCTTGCTAAATCCTGTGAATGTTTTTGACTTGTCTCGCCGGGAGCTCGCTAGCCTTTGCTAAGCGAGGGAGCCAGACAAGAAATTTTATTTTGTTGATGTCTTGTGCTAAGTTGATTGAATGTGAGTTTCTCGCCTTCTTGTGTTTGTTAGGACTAGAATAAATGTGAGTATGAATTATTGCTATGCAATGTTCATTTTTCTTGTGTTGTTTTGATTTCCTAACTTTGAGAAGTGAGGGAAGTATAGGTTACTTGAATGCTTGCATGAATTTGTGTTAGTGTTTAGGTATCGTGGGTTAGGTTTTGTCCCTTTTATCCGACATGCGTGTAAACGATGTCGATACTAGTTTCTTCTTAGGAAGAATATGTTTAGAGACGATAGAACCGTTAGGTGTGAGCACCGGAAGTTCTAGTGGAAGAGTACGAGTGAGTTTGAGATAAGTGGGGGAGAAGGTTATATCCCTCCGAGATGTTTCGAACGTGAGAAGATGAGATGAGTAGAGATGTTCTTGAAGCGAATATTCAGGAATTGGCGACGTTGTTCGAAGTGGAATGAATGGGCGCAACAAGTTGTGAGAAACTACTAGAAGAGAATTTGTCGGACCAAGTGTTTCGCCGTGGGGCGTTAGTGAGATTGGTTAAGTGAGATGAAGAGTATGGAGGCGTGTTTTGTGGACCAAAGTTGAAGTATTTGTTTGATCGAAATGAGTCGAATATGAAGAAGAGGGAGTGATTAAGATTCTTGAGGAGGTGATGATTTTGAAGTAAGTTGTCATCCAAGTGGATTGGATGTTGTACCAGATTCTTGAGTAAGAAGCTTTATGTGAGTCATGCATATGGTAGTAGGTTGAATTGGTTGAACAATTTGGAGTTCTAAGTCTAGTGTGTGAAGTGATTTTCGGAAGAGATTTGAGAAGCTTAGAGAAAGAGATGTTAAGATTAGTGAATCGTTGGAAGTAAGGATTTTGTGAGAGGCATGTTGAAGAAAGAGTAATTGGATTTGGATAATGACCGGACAATTGGTGTCACATGTTGAATGAGAACGTAGAGTCTTGGAGGTTGAGATGAAGCTAAGAGAGTAGTAACGTCTTAGAATGATTAGAAATAAGAAAGTTAGCCGTTGAAGAACGTGCAGAGGATGAGTAGTAGGAGGTCATGTTGGAAGTGACTTGTGTTAGGTGAGAGTTTGCGAAAAGGATTATCGCACATGTGAGTAGATGTTGTGTTTGAGCACATATAGTAAGGGGTTGAAGGTGATGCCTAAGGTAAGTGTCAGAGAGCATTTGGTAGTGCCCACAAGATAAGAGTGAGTAAGTATTTGCTAAGGAATTTGGATTTGTGGAATAGGAGAGTCGGTAGAGACTACTTTTGTTAGATGCATCGTGGATGTTGGTGTAGTATGGTCATAATTGGTGATAATGGAGTAAAGGATTTTAAATTGTTTCATCATGGATGATGGAACGGTAGTGATTTGGTGCATAACTTAAGATGTATTTTGGACAAGAATTTTTGGAAATTTTCTATAAATGTCAGATTGAGAGTAGACAAGGAGTCATTAGTAAGAATACTAAGACAAGGGTTGATTAGAATTTAATGGATGGGATTAGATCGTATGACGAGTATTTGAAGCTTTGTGGATTTAATTCAAGAGTTTAATTTTGGTATCGAATGTACTATGGGGGAGTTTAAAGATAGCTATCCATAGAAAGATGATGATTGGTAGAGGTCGGAGGTGAATAAGAAACCGATGAGTGAATAAACGGATAAGAGTATGCTTGTTGCAATGCAAGATGATGAGGAACATTGATAGATGGATTATGGGCGAATTGAAGATGACGTTTGGAGTCAACGAGATAGACGTTATGGTTGTTTGGAGAACCAATTTTAGGCGGTAGTCTAATTTTGAAGTAGCGAATTACTAAGGGATTAAAGAGAAGTGGTATTGGAAAATGTTGCGTTAAAGAATGCAAATGTTGGTTAAGAGATGACTTGAGAACGGAATAGTCGTGTTGGGATTCGACTCAATGATTGGAGATATGTGAGAAAAGGAATTTGACGGTTAGAGACGGTAGTGTTTTTAGCATGTGTCAATGAAGTTTGAGAATGTTGGTCATCAAGTGATTGTTGGAATTGAAAACATCGAGTGATAAGTTGGAATAAGATTCGAATATGAATAAGTGATGTAACACGGTTAAGTGATTCATGAGGGAATCAAAGATTTATGAGAATTATGGAGTTGTGGAAGTATTCCACGGAAGTATCTTTCGGAGTAAGTTTGATTGGTTGTACCTATTTTTGGGTAACGTTGTGAGGTCGTAGAATGTGAGTCTGTGGATGTTTCGTGCGAAGTTGACGTTTTAGCGGTTTGATAAGAATGGTTTATGCCGATATCATGATTGTTGACTATCTATCGACAATTTGAGGAACTGGCCGTCCTTGATCTCTTGTTGATAAATGGACAAAAATTGTGTTGGATGGGATAAACTAATTTTGTCAAACTTGGTAATGTGTAGTGTTTTGAGCGTTTCGTTGGAGGGTCGGATACAGGAGTTATCCGGAGTTGTTTTAGACGCGTAATTTTCGAGGGCGAAAATCTTTTTAAGTAGGGGAGAGTTGTAACGACCTAAATTTATTATTCACTATTTAAGTGTTTAATTATTTGGTGACGGGGTTTTTACGTAAGATAGTAACTTTAAGTTATTTATTGAGAGTTTTAGTTAACGCGCGAGTTAGTGAGAGTTAACGCGAGTTGGGCCAAGTTAGTGGGCTTGAGGCCCAATGGGCCTTGTCTCATGAGAGGGGGGCGCTATATGAAGCCCATTGAGAGAGAAAGAGTTCATTTTTCATGTTCTTGTGAAAGAAGAGAGAAGGGAGAGCAAGAGGAGAGCTAGGGCAAGAGCTTGGAGGAGGGATTCGAGGAGCAATCGTGGAGCTTTCGTCGATCCAAGGTAAGAGAGTAGATTTCATATTCGTGGGTGATACGAGGAAGGGGAGAATGTCGATTTCTCCTCACCCGAACTTCCTCCACCCCATTTTCGTTTTAGTTGTGAATGGATTTTCTTAATGGAAATCGATTCTAAGGTTCATAACATGTTTAACATGCTCTTACCATGATGTATGAACGAAAATAATGGATAAAAACGAGTTTTATAACAGATTAAACTCAAGAACTTTGTGTTCTTGAGAGTTTTGATGAAAAAGTGTCAATCTTTACTTTTTCGATGTTTATGAGGTAGATCTGAGAAATGGACTGTCCTTTTGTGTTTATCTATGTTTGTTATGTGTGAATACAAACTCTTTTGGGATTTATAACATGAAAAATGGGATTTTTGGGTGATTTGGTGTAGAAAACGCAACTTTTGAACTGTCCTGACAGGAGGTGTTCGCTCAGCGAACGTGTGGCGAACAGCTCGCCACAGCTCGCTGCAGCTCGCCACGAGCAGGTGTCTCTCTGGCGTTGTTCGCGTAGGCTCGCTGAGCCTTCGCTAAGCGAATAGTTCGCTGAGGCTCGCTACTGCTCGCCATGAGTCAGTGACTTCCTGGTGTTGTTCGCTGATGCTCGCTGAGCCTTCGCTCAACGAAGGCCTCTGTAACAGCAATTTTTGTTGATGAATGTAAGTGTAATTAGACACTTGTAACATGTGATTAGGGTATTCTAACATACAATTAGGTGTTTATAACCATGATTAATTGTATTGTGATGATAATTGTTGATTATAAGTGTGGAATATAATTGTTGTTGATTGTGTTGATGATGTTTGTTTAAATGTCAAAAGAAGTATATTAAGGTGTTAATCAACTTAATGAAGAAAGATATTAGGATTATGTTATTCTAATAAAGAAGTATATCGAATTATATTATTCGATAAAGACGGATATTAAGGTATTGATTATCTTAATAAAGACGGACGTTGGATAGTGTTCCACGTTATTGTTGATGGGCTATATGCCAAAATTGTTGATGTATATATTCATGAGTTTTGAGTGCATGCATCATGAATATTTAGGGATATTGGCTTGTCCAATAGAGAAGGATATCGAACTATATTTGTTTGATAAAGACGGATATCAGAGGTGAGATACTCTGATAAAGACGATGGTACCACATGCATTAGAGGTGTCTAGAGGACATAACATGAATGTGAAGCATTAGATTGCATTAGGGATTATGTGTGCATTTTATAATAAATGATGTTTGACACATACTTGGTAAATGTTGATTGTTAATCCGTATGTGAGGAGCAGAGTCCGTCATGACTATAAAATGAACAACGCAGGGACCGTCATGACCATAATCTGAACAATGTATTTGTTGATGTCTTGGTATTGTCCGAGACGACGTGAAACTATATGTTTGATGTATTTTGTGGATGATTGATTATGTGATAAATGAAGTATATGCATGATATATGAATATGCATGAATGATGGTGATGTATATGTATAATGTATGAATTATGCATGTTTTTATGAAGAAGTGTTTAAGTACCATTTACTTACACTTGTATATTTTGAGTATGTTGTCTAACTCTCTTTTATGTGTTATGTGCTGGACCGTTGGGGGTCCAGATTTTACAGGTTTTTGTGGTATTCGATGTCGAGTCGTTGGTGAAGCTTCGCTCTGATTGTGACACGGGAAAAAGGGGTTTTATATGTATATAGAGTCTCCTTATCTAGGTTGTTTTGTATAGCTAATAAATACATTAGTTGATTTAAGATTTGTATAAACAAGTATTTTTACTAATTAACTACATTAGTATTATTTTGATTGAAGAATTTAATACTCGAACCACAACTTTTATAATATCAAACATTATTTTCCGTTGCGTATTTTGAAAAAGATTTTACTAAAGGTAGAAATATATAAATAATTGGTTTGGGTGTTACAAAACACAATTCAACCCCCGCTTCTTGTGTTTTCACACCTTCAAACCTCACTCTTTGAGCTAGCTTTTGAGGATGAGATCCTAGCATATGAGACCCTTCGTATTCTTCGTTATCTTCGGGGAACTCAGTTTCAAAGTCTTTTGTTTCCATCATCTTCTTCCTTAGAGTTACGTGCTTACTCTGATGCTGATTCGGATGGTGACCCTAATGATCGTAAGTCTACCACAAGGTTTTGTATCTTTCTTGGAGATTCTCTCATCTCTTGGAAGAGTAAAAAGCAAGACATTGTTTCTTGCTCTTCTACTGAAGCTGAATATCGTGCTATGGCATCGACAACTACTGAGCGTGTGTTTGGTTCTGCGGCGGAGAGAATTGATTTTGGCAGAATTGATTCTGTAAAATTGATTCTGGCCAAAATTGATTTTAAGCTGAAGTGGTTTATGTTTGGATATATTCATGAAAAAGTGAGTTGAACAAAAAATTTGAGTGTAAAAATCAATTCTAGAATCAGAAGCTACGATTTCTAGCTTCAAGTAGAATCAATTCTGGAGGTAGAATCAATTCTACTTTTGAAAAACCAAACAAGTCAGAATCAATTCTACACGTCCAGAATCAATTCTGGATGCTCCAGAATTGAAACCAAACATACACTGAAATAGTTTGGTTGCGTTGGTTACTTTCTGATATGGGTGTTCTTCTTTCTGAACCAACTCCTATGTATTGTGATAACAAGAGTGCCATTCAAACTGCTCACAATTCGGTATTTCATGAACGTACCAAGCACATTGAAATTGATTGTCATTTTACATGTCATCATCTTCAGCATGGCACCATTACTTTGCCGTTTATTTCATCCTCCTTGCAGATTGCTGATTTGTTCACAAAGACACATTCTATTAAACGTTTTCGTTTCTTGATTGACAAACTCTCGATGCTCTCTGCTAATGCATCGTGAGTTTGAGGGGAGATGTTAGATAATAGTTATTATATGTTTATGTAAGGGTAGTTTAGTCTTTTCTATCTCTAGTTTATATACTATATTGTAACTCTTGTTTCATATGCTTTGCTTATTATCATATTGAAACCCTAAGTGAAAGGGTGTTCTCCGCTTTAGTTTTCTCAATGGTCACATCTATTTTGCATATGTTCATCGATGTTAACATTGTTTTCTTTGGAAAGTAGGAAATCAATCTCTTTTTGATATTTTTGTTTTGGCTTAATGTCTTGCTCTTCACTTTGTACTTTTTTGAGTCTAATCTTTTGGTTAAACCGACTCCATAAACTTCTTTTTATTGGATGTGAAAAATTTTATCCATCTTCAATGCGCACTCAATAATTTGTTAGACAACTATAAACTAAAAGGTCACTTTTTTATAACTTGAACAATATTTTTATCAAAATAATTTGAATTCTTTAAGTAGCTTTTGTGTTCATCGTCTTGAATTGACATGCAATCATAGAAAAAT
Source organism: Trifolium pratense (assembly GCF_020283565.1). Classification (NCBI taxonomy): domain Eukaryota; kingdom Viridiplantae; phylum Streptophyta; class Magnoliopsida; order Fabales; family Fabaceae; genus Trifolium; species Trifolium pratense. Next base: position 37,782,142 of record NC_060063.1, read on the forward strand.
GTTGGTTTTGATAATATGTTTCGATGTTGATTTAGTTTTACAATATCAGTTTATTTAAGAATTAGAAGCATGCCAATTAGGGCGAAATTCATTTATATTATTCTACCAATACTTGCAAGTTGCAACAAAACATAAAATGGATCATCTCAAGTGTGATTTTTACGTATTGCTTATCTTATCAACAAAATATAATAATTGTCTTTACCAAAAAAGAAAAAAAATTATATATATTAATTGTACTTACCAACTTGGACAAAAATGAATAATTGTTACAAAATATGTGCTATAAGATATAATTAATTTTGTCTCAATTTCATTGAAGATTTTTTTTTTGTTTACAATGAGCTGAGGATCGAACTCATGATCTATAGTGTATTACTCAAACCCTTCATCACTAGACCAAACCTAGTGGCTTGAAGAATTTTAAATTAGAATGTCTAACTCTAGTTTTATTGTTTTTAGGAAAAATCTTTTATTTTTTCTTACCATATGATTTTTTAACCAAGTTTTTACTGCCAATGAAATCTCCGTCGGAGAACTCTATCGGCACACATGGTGGATTCTTCTCTCTCAACCGAATTTTCTCCATACGCATAAGTTGGAAATCTAGTTTAAGGAGTCCAAAACCCTTATTGACAAAATCTAGTTTATTGAAAGTGCCCAAATGGTCTTACACTCTTACTCGCTTAAAGTCATAATAATCAATTTATGACTATATATGTTTCATTGCCTTTCATTTATTAGTGGTCATAACAAAGAAACTGTACACCATAACAATTAACAAATGTTGTAGCTGTTTTTAAATTTACGGTTAAAAATTCAAAGAAAATTTATACAATATTTGTTTGACATTTATTGTACCAAAATGTTGAGCATAATTCAAGAAACTTGAGATTATAAATAAAACATGTGAATAACCACATTGTTTTGTGTCAAAGTATTACTGACATAGTTACTAATTATTATAGTAATTTTTTTCAGCAGCAGTGTCCAAAATGAAGAACATGTTAGCATTAAGTATAACTATAGTAATAGTTTATACATTTAGTTCTCAATTTGGCATAGCCTTTTCAAGAGCTTTTGAAATAGAACATCTAAGTGATTCATTTACCCTTGATAGCATACTTTCCGATGACTCGGCCGAATCACCAGCACCGTATCACAGTCCTCCTTATGACTCGGCCGAATCACCTGCTCCGCATCAAAGTCCTCCTAATGACTCGGTTGAATCACCTGCTCCGCATCACAGTCCTCCTGATGACTCAGCTGAGTCACCAGCACCATATCACAATCCTCCGGATGACTCGGCCGAATCACCAGCCCCATATCACAGTCCTCTTGATGACTCGGCTGAATCACCTACACCGCATCACGGTAATCCCGATGACTCGGCAGAATCGCCAGGACCAACCATCAGCCCTTCTGATGAATCTACTCAGCAATATGCAACAAACTTAAGATATTTTGATGTAACACTTTAGGAAGCAGAGGCTGATATATAGGGACATATATAGTGGCTACATTTGACGAAGGAGTTTTCAATTTTGCAGGATTTGTAGCTTCTTTTAAGATTTGATGTAGCTTGACACAAAATAAAACTAATTCAACTAAATTAGCTACAAGAAAGTAATTAACCATCATGTTTCAGTGTTATGGTCATTAGATCATAGTACTAATGAATTAAGGACTAATATATTGTGTAATCAATTTTGAATTTTTAGTACTTTTGTGACAAATCTATAGTTCTCAAAAGGGACGTTCTATTTCTACCTTAGTCCATTTTGATTTGCAAGACTAATTTTCAATAATCACTCTCCAAATATAGAGACAATGGAACGTTTGAAGGCTACAAAACCTCAAAATGATTACTCCTCCCTTGGATGAATTTTGATCATAAATTGATGTGAGAGGTCACTTTGAATGTTGGTCACTTCTAACAACATGGACTATGATTTTTTTTTGTCAAGTAGTCTCGCTTAAAGTGATAATAATCAATTTATGACTACGTCTGTTTCATTGCCTTTCAGTTATTAGTGGTCATAACAAAGAAACTGTACACCATAACAATTAACAAATGTTGTATCTGTTTCTAAATTTACGGTTAAAAATTCAAAGAAAATTTATACAATATTTGTTTGACATTTATTGTACCAAAATGTTGAGCATAAGTAGAGAAACTTGAGATTATAAATAAAACATATGAATAACCACATTGTTTTGTGTCAAAATATTACTGACATAGTTACTAATTATTATAGTAATTTTTTTCACCAACAGTGTCCAAAATGAAGAACATGTTAGCATTAAGCATAACTATAGTAATAGTTTATACATTTAGTTCTCAATTTGGCATAGCCTTTTCAAGAGCTTTTGAAATAGAACATCTAAGTGATTCATTTACCCTTGATAGCATACTTTCCGATGACTCGGCCGAATCACCATCACCGTATCACAGTCCTCCTTATGACTCGGCCGAGTCACCAGCACCGTATCACAATCCTCCTGATGACTCGGCCTAATCACCTGCCCCATATCATAGTCCTCCTGATGACTCGGCTGAATCACCTACACCGCATCACGGTCATCCCGATGACTCGGCAAAATCGCCAGCACCAGCCATCAGCCCTTCTGATGAACCTACTCAGCAATATGCAACCAAATTAAGATATTTTGATGTAACACTTTATGGAGCAGAGGCTGATATATAGGGACATAGATAGTGGCTACATTTGATGAAGGAGTTTTTCAAATTTGCAGGATTTGTAGCTTCTTTTGAGATTTGATGTAGCTTGACACAAAATAAAACTAATTCAACTAAATTAGCTACAAGAAAGTAATTAACCATCATGTTTCAATGTTATGGTCATTAGATCATAGTACAATGAATTAAGGTCTAATATATTGTGTAATCAATTTTGAATTTTTAGAACTTTTGTGACAAATCTATAGTTCTCAAAAGGGACGTTCTATTTCTATCTTAGTCCATTTTGATTTGCAAGTCTAATTATCAATAATCACTCTCCAAAGATAGAGACAATGGAATGTTTGAAGGCTACAAAACCTCAATATGATTACTCCTCCATTGGATGAATTTTGATCATAAAGTGATGTGAGAGGTCACTTTGAATGCTGGTGACTTCTAACAACATGGACTATGATTTTTTTTTGTCAAGTAGTCTCGCTTATAGTCATAATAATCAATTTATGACTATGTATGTTTCATTGCCTTTCATTTATTAGTGGTCATAACAAAGAAACTGTACACCATAACAATTAACAAATGTTGTATCTGTTTCTAAATTTACGGTTTAAAATTCAAAGGAAATTTATACAATATTTATTTGACATTTATTGTACCTAAATGTTGAGCATAATTCAAGAAACTTGAGATTATAAATAAAACATGTGAATAACCACATTGGTTTGTGTCAAAGTATTACTGACATAGTTACTAATTATTATAGTAATTTTTTTCTGCAGCAGTGTCCAAAATGAAGAACATGTTAGCATTAAGCATAACTATGGTAATAGTTTATACATTTAGTTCTCAATTTGGCATAGCCTTTTCAAGAGGTTCAAGAGCTTTGGAAACAGAACATAAACACAACATCTAAGTGATTCATTTACCCTAGATAGCATACTTTCCGATGACTCGGCCGAATCACCTGCTCCGGACCAAAGTCTTCCTAATGACTCAGTTGAATCACCTGCTCCGCATCACAGTCCTCCCGATGACTCAGCCGAGTCACCAGCACCATATCACAATCCTCCTGATGACTCGGCCGAATCACCTGCCCCATATCACAATCCTCCTGATGACTCGGCTGAATCACCTACACCGCATCACGGTCATCCCGATGACTCGGCAGAATCGCCAGCACCAGCCATCAGCCCTTCTGATGAATCTACTCAGCAATATGCAACAAAATTAAGATATTTTGATGTAACACTTTAGGAAGAAGAGGCTGATATATAGGGACATATATAGTGGCTAAATTTGATGAAGGAGTTTTTCAATTTTGCAGGATTTGTAGCTTCTTTTGAGATTTGATGTAGCTTGACACAAAATAAAACTAATTCAACTAAATTAGCTACAAGAAAGTAATTAACCATCATGTTTCAATGTTATGGTCATTAGATCATAGTACTAATGAATTAAGGTCTAATATATTGTGTAATCAATTTTGAATTTTTAGAACTTTTGTGACAAATCTATAGTTCTCAAAAGGGACGTTCTATTTCTATCTTAGTCCATTTTGATTTGCAAGTCTAATTATCAATAATCACTCTCCAAAGATAGAGACAATGGAATGTTTGAAGGCTACAAAACCTCAATATGATTACTCCTCCATTGGATGAATTTTGATCATAAAGTGATGTGAGAGGTCACTTTGAATGCTGGTGACTTCTAACAACATGGACTATGATTTTTTTTTGTCAAGTAGTCTCGCTTATAGTCATAATAATCAATTTATGACTATGTATGTTTCATTTCCTTTCATTTATTAGTGGTCATAACAAAGAAACTGTACACCATAACAATTAACAAATGTTGTATCTGTTTCTAAATTTACGGTTTAAAATTCAAAGGAAATTTATACAATATTTATTTGACATTTATTGTACCTAAATGTTGAGCATAATTCAAGAAACTTGAGATTATAAATAAAACATGTGAATAACCACATTGGTTTGTGTCAAAGTATTACTGACATAGTTACTAATTATTATAGTAATTTTTTTCTGCAGCAGTGTCCAAAATGAAGAACATGTTAGCATTAAGCATAACTATGGTAATAGTTTATACATTTAGTTCTCAATTTGGCATAGCCTTTTCAAGAGGTTCAAGAGCTTTGGAAACAGAACATAAACACAACATCTAAGTGATTCATTTACCCTAGATAGCATACTTTCCGATGACTCGGCCGAATCACCTGCTCCGGACCAAAGTCTTCCTAATGACTCAGTTGAATCACCTGCTCCGCATCACAGTCCTCCCGATGACTCAGCCGAGTCACCAGCACCATATCACAATCCTCCTGATGACTCGGCCGAATCACCTGCCCCATATCACAATCCTCCTGATGACTCGGCTGAATCACCTACACCGCATCACGGTCATCCCGATGACTCGGCAGAATCGCCAGCACCAGCCATCAGCCCTTCTGATGAATCTACTCAGCAATATGCAACAAAATTAAGATATTTTGATGTAACACTTTAGGAAGAAGAGGCTGATATATAGGGACATATATAGTGGCTAAATTTGATGAAGGAGTTTTTCAATTTTGCAGGATTTGTAGCTTCTTTTGAGATTTGATGTAGCTTGACACAAAATAAAACTAATTCAACTAAATTAGCTACAAGAAAGTAATTAACCATCATGTTTCAATGTTATGGTCATTAGATCATAGTACTAATGAATTAAGGACTAATATATTGGGTAATCAATTTTGAATGTTTAGTACTTTTGTGACAAATCTATAGTTCTCAAAAGGGACTTTCTATTTCTACCTTAGTCCATTTTGATTTGCAAGTCTAATTATCAATAATCACTCTCCAAAGATAGAGACAATGGAACGTTTGAAGGCTACAAAACCTCAATATGATTACTCCTCCCTTGGATGAATTTTGTTCATAAAGTGATGTGAGAGGTCACTTTGAATGCTGGTCACTTCTAACAACATGGACTATGATTTTTTTTTTTAACATCAAATCAAATTAAATATTATTAATAACCTCAAACCAAGGCATAAGATAAGACATACCAAGGGAGGGATAAAAGATTAGAGACATGGACTATGATATGAAGTTACAAAGCTTATGGATGATAATTTTTATTTTTTTTTGTCAAGTAGCCTAGTGGCTAAAAATTCCACTTTTAAGGTGGATAATTGGAATCACCGGGGTTCGAACTCCGGCCCCTACATATATAATGCAATGTCCTACCAACTGAGCTAAGCTTACGGGAATTTAAAATTTCACGAATGATAAATGAAAGGTTTCATGTAAGGTACTCCGGGGAATTTTATTTTTTTTAGTTTACAATGAGGTGGGAATCGAACTCAAGACCTATAGTGTACTACTCAAACCTCTTATCACTAGACCAAACCTAGTGGCTTGCTCCAGGGAAATTTTAAAAGGTAGGGAAGTCTTAACCAAAGGTGTATTGGATTGAAATTTTAAAAAAATTTAGAAGATATATTTTTAATAAAAAAAATTCTTTCAAATTTATAGAAAAAAGTGCATCTTTCTTTTTTTAGGTTTCGAAAAAGACAAGGCCTTACAACAGCTCATTCCCGGAAAGAAAAAAAAAAAGAAGAGGATTATCAGCCCGCCTAGAGTATAGCTTCCAGCTCGGCTAACTTTATTAAAGTTTAAATAAGTCTTACGGTATTTAATTAAAATTTGTTCCATTTGTCTCGAACAGTAACTTATCGGATTTCTTGAACTAATTTACACTGAAAATTTTTAGAATGAAAAAAATTAAAAATCTTATAATTTTGGTTGGGCTTAACTGGTCAACACCTAAAAAACCGATTTATAAAGTAAAAAGTGCAAATAATTTTTTTTTTTACCTTTATGGTATTCATAAATAAGAATTATAGACATCATTTCTGAATTTCAAATGAGAGTTATTTTTCATCAAAATAATACTCCTTCCGTCCCAAAATATAAGGACCAATTGATCATTGTACGTACACCAATACTAAATTTTGATTACGAATATCTTTAATTGTGTATTAGTAAAAATTATAGAAATTTGATATTTAGAAAATATTCGTCGAAACAAATCAAAAAAGATCTTATATGATAATATTTACATTTATATATTTTTATAAAAATACGATCAAAACAAGACATATGAATAATGCATTTAGTCAAATGAGTTCTTATAAAATGGGACGGAGGGAGTATTATAGAACAAGATTTTTTCACCATTAAAATGAACAACACATCTTAAACTTATCTTATTTTAAACTTGTGGAATTACTGCATCTTAAGATATTGTACTTTACGATTAGGTAGTTTAATAAAATGTTATTTTTTTATTCGGTCCTAAGGCCGGATTCCAAGTTTTAAAAAAAAATTAAATTATTTTTTAGGGTTTGGATATTATGCAGGAAATACGTGTCCGATGTATTGGATATAACCAGCCTGATCTTAAAATGAATTATCGACATTGTTTTTAGTACTTATTTTATGAAAGTAAAATGTAAATCGTTTGATCTCAAATTAATGGTTTAGATCCAGTACAGCGTGCAACTATGGCATTTTCTACTGCAGATGATCCTAGTCTTAATTTTTAATAACTTTATTACATTTTTTTAATACATGTAAAAAACAAAAACGACAATCATTTTAAATCAGAAAAATTGTTGGATTTCAAGTGTGTATTGTAAAATTAAACACCGATTATTAATGACAAAAATTGTTGTATTTATAAGAGGTGATTCATTAATCTGATATGTCTTAAGACTTTAGGTGGAGATATAGTGTCTCTGTTGTGATCCATAATATTTGACCAATGTTTCTTCCGAGCTTCTCCAAACTCCACAAAAATTGATAATATTAGAGCCATAGTTCGATCTAATGGAAAAATATTAATATCTTCTCTTATATAATTCTAATTCAGAAATATTTGACACGATACTTCTCTCGAGCTTTCATGAACTTCCTAACAAAAGTTTATATAGAATCCAAAAGGCGGCTTAAGTGCACAGCAGTTGTTTAGACTTGAAGGGGAGGTGGAGAGAGGACCACGTTGAAAAATAATTGCGGCTGAAAAGTGAAAGTACTACCTTCTGCTTATGGGTTAGTGGACTGAAGTTGAACAGTGAACACACACGGTTACATACTTACATGACATGCAACAACTTGCAATAAATCTGTTATAAAGAAGAAACAAAACATGGAGAAAACCTTTCGAAGTGTGCAACTCATTATTGTACGCTAGCTAGCCTAAGGGTAAGAGTACAGTTGTTACATTATTCTTTGGATAAAGTTGTTAGATTATTATTTTTATTTTTATTATTTTGGATAAAGTTTTGTTAGATTATGTTGATGATGATATTTTGGTTTTCAAACATTTCATGCATTTGGGATATTAAAATTGTTCGATAAAATCGGATGATTTAAATTTAAGTTTAATATTTTGAATTAAAAAATTAAAATCTTCTTTTTATTTAAATTGTTTAATTTTAATTAAATGACCATCAATATTATGTTCTGAATGTGCGATTCTCATGAGAGGATTTAATTTTTTTATAAGAATTTACATCTAAAAATCTACTAGTACGATGAGATTGGAACTAAAATTAAGTGTGATTATGTTAAATTGGACGGTTCTGATTTAAATACAATATTGATGGCCAAACCCATAATACTTTACAACACCCGCCTAAAGTTGAAACTAACCCTACCCATTACTCAAAATAAAAGTAACATTTACCAATTGGTCCGTCACTATTTTTTTTTTATAATTTCCAAAATTTTGAGGCCCTTGTAATTTAGCTGCTTTGTGTGAAGGGTATTGATGCCTTTGGCCAGAGACAACCATGTACAAAGGGTCTTATGCCCTTGGCATAGACGACTCTGTACTGAGGTCTGAGGTATCCTGCAATTAGAAGTTATAGGTTGAGATATGAAAATCAATTTTAAAAATTGATATCTCCTAAAATATATTTTCATACACACCAATCAAAGTTATATACAAATCTTTTAAGTTCGGACTTATAAGTTATAACCACGTTTTCATGAGACTCAATTATCTATATTTGAAAGTAAAGATTAACTAGTATGAGCCCCATCGCACAAAGTGAGATTTTCTTAGTGTACTATATACTCCCTCCGTCCCAAAATATAAGCAAAAGTTGGTCAACAAAAGTGAATGTATTTGGTCCAAATCTTTAACCAAATACATCAAGTTTCTTTGACTCATTTTTGCTTATATTTTGGGACGGAGTAGTATATATCAAGCATAATTAGTATTTAATTATTATCATTATTATTTTAGGATTTGTATAAAGTCTATAGAGTCAATCACCTTAATTGTTGGAGATATTTGTTCCTTAATTTACTCCAATTAGGTTACTATACTTGTGTATATATACACCTCTTGTAAACTCTCAAATGTAATGCAATATACAACTTTATTCATTCCTTTATATGGTATCAGTTGGTAACTGTAACGACCCGATTTTTAGTAAATCGATATTTTATATATTTGCATATATTTTGGGTTAGTGTTAAATATTTATTTACGCGACCTATTATTGTTTATCGCGAACATAAGTTTGTGAGCGAAACCTTTGTCGTGTTAGTGGGCTTGGGGCGTGTGATAGAAGCTTAATGGGCTTAGGCTATTGGGCTTGGTTCATGATCCATAGGAAGTGGTATAAGTAGCAAGTCAAACCAAGGAATAGTCTCATAACTTGTTTTTCATGAGAAGTTGAAGGTTGTGAGCTTAGAAGCAAGAACCCTAGGAGAGCAAGGAGAAGAACACGAGCAAGGAGAAGAGTTTAGAGACCAAGAATCATCCTTCAATCTAAGGTGAGAGTGGTTAAGCATAAGCTTGGGTGATCCAAGAGAGGGGAGGTGTCTAGCCTCCATTCCTGAACTCTCTCATCCAATTTCTTTGGGGTTTGGGTGAAGTTTTCTTTATCATAAACATGTCTTTTCATCTTAGTATGCTTAATGAACATCTAGGAGGGAATATGTATATGTTTGATGATGGTTTTGCATGTTTATGCAACTTTGCTTATTTTGCAAGAAATTGACATGATTTTGTATGTGTGATGTGTTTTGGTGTTTTTGATTGTTGATACATGTATATATGTATGGTATATACATGATTGATCACTTGTTATGCATTTATAACATGTCTAGATGTATTTTTGAGTGGATTCAAGGTTAAACCGCCTTATTGAAACTCAAGAACAGATATTTTTCTGGTGTAGTTCGCTAAGCGACCAGGAGTTCGCTGTAGCGAACAGGTTCGCTGAAGCTCGCCATGAGCAGGTGACTTCCGGGTAGGGTTCGCTATGTCTCGCTAAGCCCTCGCTTAGCGAAGGCCTCAGTGACAGCAATTTTTGCTGATGTTTGTGAAGTGTGTGTATCCATGTATTTGGTTTCGTTTTGGTTTGGAATTATTATATGTTTAATAATTGTGTTGTGTAATGGCATTTATATAAAATGTCAAAGAAGTATGTGTATTTTGTATATCGGATTGTCCGATAAAGAAGAATATCAGTTTGTCTGATAAAGAAGTTTAATGGATTATGTTATCCATGTAGTGAGCAGTAGCTTCGTGCTAAGTGATTATCATATGTTTGGTAAATGCATGGCATTCATAAACTCATGCATTATTTAGGGATATCAGACTTGTCTGATAAAGAAGGATATTGGACTTGTCCAATAAAGAAGGATATCAATGGTAAGTTCCTTGATAAAGAAGATGGTACCACATGCATTAGTCGTGTCTAGGTTGGCATGACATTGAATGTTTGGCATTAGTCGCATTTGAGTAAATGTGCAATTATGTGTTATGTGTTATGTGAGTTCTTTGTGTTGTCCGAAACGACGTGAAACTATCTGGTTGTGTATTTGTGAGTATGTGTTATCTGGTTGGGTATTTGTGAGTATGTGTTATCTGGTTATTGCTTATGGAAGCATGCGTGTGAGTTAGTAATACGTGATAGGTGGAATATAGGTGCGTTTCTATATTCGTATGTATGTGATTATGTTTACTAACTCTCTACCTAATTGTTATGTGCTGGACCTTTGGGGGTTCAGGTATTCAGGTCGAGGTTTCGATCGAGTTTTAGCTGCAGATCGTTTTGGTGTGGAGCACTTTTGGTGAGGAGCTAGTGTAGGCTACCTTTGTATAGTTTTGTTAAGTTAGTTTGGTTGTGATGTATATTAGTGCTCTGGTAGTTTGTAACATCGAGTCGGGGATCGTTTGTATTCCGTCGTATATCGATGTGAACATCTTAACTTATGTTTTATGTAAATGAATTATCTTTGGAACTATCATGTTCATTGCTTTGAAAATCCTTTATTTAATGTTTTCCGCTGCGACGTTTCGTGTCTTGTGCACGATCGTTTTGAAAATGTTTTTCCGTAGCGCTCCGGCTACTTATCTTTAAAAAGTTTTTAAGATCACGTTTTTAAGGGTAGCTAGCTGAGGGTGTTACAATAGTTGGTATCAGAGCAGGTCGGTTCATGTGAGCCATTAGGATTTTCTTTCTCTTGTATGAAGCATGTGTTGGGTACACTGTTAATACATTCTAACGTCGAGTTGTGATTCGTTCAGGAATCATGGCTGCTGCTAGGACCAACGCTCAGATTGCACAAGCTTTGACTGCTTTGACTACATTGGTGGTAAGGGATAATGACCCGGGAAGAGATAGTGAGAAAAGATTGGAAAGGTTTATGTCGCATAAACCAACTCTGTTTACCGGAGGCTATAACCCGGAGGGAGCTATCAGGTGGTTAGATGAGGTTGAGATCATCTTTGAAGCAATGTGTTGTTCTGAGGAGAACAAGACTACTTTGGGAACTTACGCCCTTAGAGAGGAGGCAATCGTTTGGTGGAGGAATGTGAGACTCAGGTTAGGAGTGGACGGTGTTGCTATTGTTTGGGAAACTTTCAAAAGGGAATTTTTAAGGAAGTACTTTCCGGCTGATGTGAAGAATAAGAAAGTGATCGAGTTCATGGAGCTCAAGCAAGGAAATTTATCGGTCGCCGAGTATACGGCTAAGTTTGAAGCTTTGTGTGTGTTTAGTCCACACTACAACACGGTGGAAGCCGAAGAGGATAAGTGTGTCAAGTTCGAGAGTGGACTTCGTCCGGATATCAAGCTTTTGATTGGATTTTCTGAAATCAGGGATTTTCCGACCCTTATGACCAAGGCAAGGATTTGTGATGAAGATAGCAAAGCCAAGACCAACTACTATAAGGTTCTGAATGATAGGAAAGGAAAAGGTTTGGATCGTGGTAAGCCGTATGAGAACAAGGGCAATGGAAATGGAAAGAAGAAGCAAGGAAGTGGAAGTTGTTACAAATGTGGAGAGCGGGGTCATATGTCATATGATTGCCCGAGGAAAAGCGACAAGTGTTTCAATTGTGGACAGTTTGGGCACAAGGCCGATGCTTGTCGGGTGAAAGTGTTTTGTTTCAATTGTGGCGAGGAAGGTCACAAGAGTCCGGTATGCAAGAAACCGAAGATGCCGCGTTGAGGGTTCGTTCTCTGTTTTATCTCTTAGGAAATTTCGAGGGCGAAATTCTTTTAAGGGGGGTAGAGTTGTAACGACCCGATTTTTAGTAAATCGATATTTTATATATTTGCATATATTTTGGGTTAGTGTTAAATATTTATTTACGCGACCTATTATTGTTTATCGCGAACATAAGTTTGTGAGCGAAACCTTTGTCGTGTTAGTGGGCTTGGGGCGTGTGATAGAAGCTTAATGGGCTTAGGCTATTGGGCTTGGTTCATGATCCATAGGAAGTGGTATAAGTAGCAAGTCAAACCAAGGAATAGTCTCATAACTTGTTTTTCATGAGAAGTTGAAGGTTGTGAGCTTAGAAGCAAGAACCCTAGGAGAGCAAGGAGAAGAACACGAGCAAGGAGAAGAGTTTAGAGACCAAGAATCATCCTTCAATCTAAGGTGAGAGTGGTTAAGCATAAGCTTGGGTGATCCAAGAGAGGGGAGGTGTCTAGCCTCCATTCCTGAACTCTCTCATCCAATTTCTTTGGGGTTTGGGTGAAGTTTTCTTTATCATAAACATGTCTTTTCATCTTAGTATGCTTAATGAACATCTAGGAGGGAATATGTATATGTTTGATGATGGTTTTGCATGTTTATGCAACTTTGCTTATTTTGCAAGAAATTGACATGATTTTGTATGTGTGATGTGTTTTGGTGTTTTTGATTGTTGATACATGTATATATGTATGGTATATACATGATTGATCACTTGTTATGCATTTATAACATGTCTAGATGTATTTTTGAGTGGATTCAAGGTTAAACCGCCTTATTGAAACTCAAGAACAGATATTTTTCTGGTGTAGTTCGCTAAGCGACCAGGAGTTCGCTGTAGCGAACAGGTTCGCTGAAGCTCGCCATGAGCAGGTGACTTCCGGGTAGGGTTCGCTATGTCTCGCTAAGCCCTCGCTTAGCGAAGGCCTCAGTGACAGCAATTTTTGCTGATGTTTGTGAAGTGTGTGTATCCATGTATTTGGTTTCGTTTTGGTTTGGAATTATTATATGTTTAATAATTGTGTTGTGTAATGGCATTTATATAAAATGTCAAAGAAGTATGTGTATTTTGTATATCGGATTGTCCGATAAAGAAGAATATCAGTTTGTCTGATAAAGAAGTTTAATGGATTATGTTATCCATGTAGTGAGCAGTAGCTTCGTGCTAAGTGATTATCATATGTTTGGTAAATGCATGGCATTCATAAACTCATGCATTATTTAGGGATATCAGACTTGTCTGATAAAGAAGGATATTGGACTTGTCCAATAAAGAAGGATATCAATGGTAAGTTCCTTGATAAAGAAGATGGTACCACATGCATTAGTCGTGTCTAGGTTGGCATGACATTGAATGTTTGGCATTAGTCGCATTTGAGTAAATGTGCAATTATGTGTTATGTGTTATGTGAGTTCTTTGTGTTGTCCGAAACGACGTGAAACTATCTGGTTGTGTATTTGTGAGTATGTGTTATCTGGTTGGGTATTTGTGAGTATGTGTTATCTGGTTATTGCTTATGGAAGCATGCGTGTGAGTTAGTAATACGTGATAGGTGGAATATAGGTGCGTTTCTATATTCGTATGTATGTGATTATGTTTACTAACTCTCTACCTAATTGTTATGTGCTGGACCTTTGGGGGTTCAGGTATTCAGGTCGAGGTTTCGATCGAGTTTTAGCTGCAGATCGTTTTGGTGTGGAGCACTTTTGGTGAGGAGCTAGTGTAGGCTACCTTTGTATAGTTTTGTTAAGTTAGTTTGGTTGTGATGTATATTAGTGCTCTGGTAGTTTGTAACATCGAGTCGGGGATCGTTTGTATTCCGTCGTATATCGATGTGAACATCTTAACTTATGTTTTATGTAAATGAATTATCTTTGGAACTATCATGTTCATTGCTTTGAAAATCCTTTATTTAATGTTTTCCGCTGCGACGTTTCGTGTCTTGTGCACGATCGTTTTGAAAATGTTTTTCCGTAGCGCTCCGGCTACTTATCTTTAAAAAGTTTTTAAGATCACGTTTTTAAGGGTAGCTAGCTGAGGGTGTTACAGTAACGTTCCAGCCCTACCCTGTTAAACCAGAAAACGCCGTTTTTTCTCCGTTTGCCGTAACACTTTGCCTCCCATGGCTTCCGATGGCTCTCGCTCCATAGCTAACCCCTATGAACCCTCCAAACCCTTTGCGTGTATCACCCTCAGCGGTGTCACCAAGCTTCTCCCTACCAATTACCTCAATTGGAAACTCCAGGTAGAAGCCTTCCTTGATGGTTTTGATCTACTCAAATACACTGATGGATCGTTCCCTGCGCCGACAGCAACGATCACCACCACCGCAACGCCTCCGGTAACATCACCAAACCCTGCTTTTCAAACATGGCGTCGCCAGGATCGCCTCATCTATGGTGCCATCCTCACCACTCTTTCCGACGAGGTGGCCTCCTTGGTGTCCCAGACGAAGACCTCGCACGACCTCTGGGAGCTTCTCAAGAACACCTATGCCAAAGCCTCCCGCAGTCACCTTAAACAACTCAAGGAACGTCTTCGGATGGCCTCGAAAGGTACTCAATCCATCACGACCTACATGCACTCTCTGAAGCAAACTGCTGATCTCCTCGCCTCTCTCGGATCTGCTGTCTCCGTCGAGGACATGACCGACCATGTCTTGCGCGCCCTTGATGACGGTTACCGAGCAGTCATTGATGGGGTCAACGCAAGGGACACTCCAATCACCTTTGATGATCTCCTCGAAAAGCTCCTCATCCAGGAACTCTCTCTTGCTGCTGCTCAACGCCAATCACCTGCTCCTGTTACTGCGCTGCACGCTCAGGCAAGGTCGACCAACAACAAGCCTCGACCAAGTCAGGCACCTGCACCGACCAACCAACGCCCAGGTGATCGCAAACCATTCCTTGGTCGATGTCAATGGTGCAACACCAAGGGACACGTCCTCGCTGACTGCCAACTCTTTCGGACCCAACACCCCAGCGTCCCCGCACCTCCTCGTTCTTCTCCGAGCACCACTGGCCAGGCCCAGGCCCACACCGCTACTGCTGGCACATCCTCGCCTGGTTTTCTGCTCGACAGTGGAGCAACACATCATGTGACCAACGACCTTACAAATCTGGCACTTCACCATCCATACACTGGCCCCGACTCCCTCTTCATGGGGAATGGTTCAGGTTTAAACATCTCTCACTCTGGAACACTTTTAATTAATGATTTATCCTTGTCTAATGCTCTTTATGTTCCCTCCATGAAACAACAAATCATTTCTGTTTCTCAACTCACCAAACAAACTAACTCTGCCGTTGTTTTCTTACCAAACTCTTTTTATGTCATGGACTTGCAGACACGCCAAACAACCCATAGAGGCTCATGTGTGAATGGACTTTATCTGTTGCCCACGACCTCACCTTCCGCCCACACCGTCCAAGTGGAATCCTCTGCTTCCTGGCATCACAAGCTTGGACACCCTTCAACTTCCATCTTTAAATTTATTCAACATCATTTTTCTTTAGGTTCAAATAAATTTCCGCAATCAGATTGTAATTCATGCCAAATTAATAAAAGTCATAAACTTCCTTTTCATGAATCTACTCTTACATCTACTTATCCATTAGAAATAATTTTTTCTGATGTATGGACTTCCCCTGTTTTATCTATTGATGGTCTTCGTTACTATTGTTTGTTTGTTGATCATTATACTCGCTATATATGGCTATATCCCATGAAACTAAAATCTGATGTGCAATCTATTTTTCCCAAATTTAAAACACTAGTTGAAAACTTCTACCAACACAAAATAAAAGTCCTATACACTGACAATGGTGGCGAATACATTGGTCTTCGTTCCTTTCTAAGTACTCATGGCATAAGTCACCACACCACTCCCCCTCATACACCCGAACACAATGGCATCTCTGAACGGCGGAATCGGCACATTGCCGAAACCGGTCTCTCCCTCCTTCACCACGCTGGCCTTCCCCTCACCTACTGGCCTCACGCCATGACCACTGCAGCCTACCTCATTAACCGTCTCCCTACCCCAATCCTCGGGCACCAATCACCTTACTCTAAACTCATCCGCATTAGTCCGGATTATCATAAATTAAAATGTTTTGGATGTTTGTGTTTTCCCTGGATTAAACCTTATGCTAACCATAAACTTGCTCCAAAGTCTACTATGTGTGTTTTTGTAGGTTACTCAGCTGATCAACATGCATATCTATGCCTCGATCCTTCAACTGGACGGATTTACACCTCTCGCCATGTCAAGTTCGTCGAAACTGAATTCCCCTTCCGTTCACTGGTGGCCCAACCGATCACGTCCACGACCTCACAGACTGGTCCACTCCAACTGCCCGTCTTGCCGACCATCGCTCCACCTACTGCGAGCACCAATCCCACATCCCCGGATACCTCACTTGTTGAGCCTCCCTCCCCGTCTGGCATTTCCTCCCCGACCACATCCCAATCCTCGTCCTCAAATACAACGAGCAATGAAACGACCAGTAATGACCCCCCTTCCTCCTTACAGCCAACATTGCTCCCACAACCACAAACGACCTCCCCCCCCACAACGACCACTGAACCCCATGGCGGTGGGATCATCACCCGGTCCAAAAACAACATCGTCAAACCCATCCACAAACTCAACCTCCATGTTCGTCCCTCATCCCCGATGGAACCTAGTACTATTACCCAAGCCCTTCGTGATCCGGACTGGCGTTCCGCCATGTTGGCTGAATTTGATGCCCTACATCGCACCAACACCTGGGAACTCGTTGGTCGTTCCTCTGCTCAAAATTTGGTTGGTTGTAAGTGGGTCTTTCGCATCAAGAGAAATCCAGATGGGTCCATTGATAGGTACAAGGCTCGATTGGTCGCTAAGGGTTTCCATCAACGCCCTGGTTGTGACTACACAGAAACATTTAGCCCCGTCGTCAAACCAGTGACAATTCGGATCATCCTCGCCTTGGCAGTTCGACAAGGATGGTCCGTCCGCCAGCTTGATGTTAACAATGCCTTTCTTCAAGGGACGCTCAACGAGGAGGTCTACATGGCTCAACCACCTGGCTTTGTTAACAAAAGCTTCCCTGATCATGTCTGTCGCCTAAAGAAGGCGCTCTACGGGTTAAAGCAAGCTCCTCGCGCTTGGTATATGGAACTTCGTGTATTCCTGCTCTCCATTGGCTTCGTCAATTCCACCGCCGATGCTTCTTTGTTCATTCAGCGGACACCACGCGCGACACTATATTTGCTCGTCTATGTCGACGACATCATTGTTACGGGGAGCTCCTCGACAGAATTGTCTCGTCTCATTGCTACACTTGCTGCCCGTTTCTCATTGAAAGATCTTGGCTATCTCAATTATTTCCTGGGTGTTGAAGTCATTCCTTCCGCTGCGGGCATGTTTCTTTCACAACGGAAATACATCACTGATCTCCTTCAAAAGTCGGGCATGACAGAAGCTAAACCAGCGTCCACTCCAATAACTGCTACTCCTCCGCTGCTCAAAAACTCTGGTGATCCCTTGCCCTCCCCGACTGAATACCGAGCACTAGTTGGAAGTCTCCAATACTTGAGTCTTACTCGACCAGACATTGCCTTCGCGACCAACAAACTTGCTCAGTTCATGCAGAACCCGAGCACCATGCACTGGTTGGCTCTCAAGCGCCTACTTCGCTATCTGGCCGGCTCTTGCGACAAAGGCATTTTCATCTCCGCGACTGCTCCCCTGAACTTTCATGCGTACTCAGATGCGGACTGGGCGGGTGACAAAGATGATTACATCTCTACCACTGGTTACCTGCTCTATCTTGGCGACACCCCCATCTCTTGGAGTTCCCGCAAGCAACGCTCGGTTGCTCGATCATCCACTGAAGCTGAATATAAAGCCTTGGCCGACACGGCCAGTGAACTCCTTTGGGTACTCTCTTTGTTCACTGAACTTGGTCACACTCCTACAGCTGGTCCTGTCATCTACTGCGACAATCTTGGTGCTACACATCTGAGTGCTAATCCTGTCTTCCACTCCAGAATGAAGCACATAGCCTTAGCTTATCACTTTGTCCGTGAAAACGTTCAACGTGGCCGTTTTCGTGTTTCCTTCGTCTCTACCAACGACCAGCTTGCTGACATTCTCACCAAGCCTCTGCTTCGCCCCCGGTTCGAGTTTCTACTATCCAAGTTGCATCTTTCTTCCAGGTCGCCCAACTTGCGGGGGGATATCAAGCATAATTAGTATTTAATTATTATCATTATTATTTTAGGATTTGTATAAAGTCTATAGAGTCAATCACCTTAATTGTTGGAGATATTTGTTCCTTAATTTACTCCAATTAGGTTACTATACTTGTGTATATATACACCTCTTGTAAACTCTCAAATGTAATGCAATATACAACTTTATTCATTCCTTTATAGTATATATATATATATATATATATATATATATATATATATATATATATATATATATATATATATATATATATTAATAGTAACTAATTTATTTTTTTTATACGTATCATAATGTTTATGCAAATAGAAATATATTTAACAAGGTGAGATGAACAACTCAATTGGTTGAACTAGTTGAGTTAAGGATTAAAAGAGTTGAAGGTTCATGGTTCAAGTCCTAATAAGATGTAAAAAAACTAACATA
Organism: Trifolium pratense; assembly: GCF_020283565.1. NCBI lineage: Eukaryota > Viridiplantae > Streptophyta > Magnoliopsida > Fabales > Fabaceae > Trifolium > Trifolium pratense. The sequence continues at coordinate 37,801,074 of NC_060063.1, forward strand.
ACAATTAACATACTAACAATTTGAATCTTTCATAACTTTGTGAGAGACTTTCTTTCCGTTCTTGTTTGAATCCCAAAAGTTCTGCCTTTCTTGCGTCATATTGGCTCTTGATGAAATATTTTTCTAGAAATTTCTCCTCAAGATCCTTCCACGTCTCGATAGTTCGGGCTGGCAAACAATACAGCCAATCCTTTGTGTGTCTAGTTAGTGAGTATGAGAAAAGAAATAATTTCTTTAGGTCATCTGTGACATTGTCTGATCGCTTCTGGAGTGCACAGGTTTCCTTAAAGTTTATAAGGTGTTCCCAAGGGTCCTAGGAATCATCTCCCTTGAACTGATTATGCTTTAGCTCCTTCACCACCATCTTTGTTACCTCCAAGGTGGCTGGATTCACTGGCTGAAATCCCTCAGTTACTTCTTCAGGATCAATTATTTTAAGGTAATTGCCCATGACATTCCTGCCATGGTTCCTATAACACTGACAAATACCTTAGTAGCACTGTTACTTTACTTGTTTTTGGTGTTCTTTTTAAAGTAAGTGTTCAACCGCAGGGGTTCCCAGGTAAGGGAGGTGGATATCTAGGATCGCTTAAGTACCCAACCTTGCCTATCCAGAACCTTCTGACAATTTACTTTTTGTAAGAATATTTTTCTCTTTTTTTTTTCTTTTCAATTTTATAGGTGCAAAAATTAAAGACAGAAAGCTAAAAGATAGAATTCTTAAACTAACTAATAACTTTGTAAACACAATCCCCGGCAACGGCGCCAAAAACTTGACGGTGGTTCTGCAAGTGCACAGAATCGCTACCAAGTAATAAAGTAGTAAGTTATCGTCTCCACAGGGATTGTGTCAAGGTGACTAGTTTTGTTTAGAAATTTATGCAACAAATTAAAGTAAAAGATTTTGCATTCGCTTTGTTTGATTGAGTGGGGGTTTTGACAAATAACAGTAAATAACAATTAAAGTAAAGAGCAGTTGTAATAAAGAGTTGAGTTTCAAATGAGAACTAGTGGTTAAGTACTTTCAAATTACTCCCCTATTCCTGCTTGGTAACTACCGCTATATCTGCTTACTATCGAAGTATTATCTGGAGATTAATTTTTATTAAAGTAAGCCTAGTACAACTGTACTTACTTCTATTGTAATCTACTTAGGGTGAATCAATCAAACTAGGTTTAACCTTCGTTATTTCTTGTCCTTACCTTAACGAGTTCAACCTTTAATGGGCATCCTTACCTTTAGAGGTTCCTAATTTAGCAAGTTCTCTAGCGTAACTGGTTTCCCTAATATCAGTACAAAATTTAACTACGTGTGATTCTTAATCTCAAACCTAACCGCAAATACTGAATTTAATGGGCTCATATAAGTAGGTCATAGTATCTCTTTGTTTCCGAAGTCTTAGATGTGTCACGATATCCACTTCGACCCTAAGTACTAACAACATATGCGGCCGATCATATATGCTAGTATATAAAACGATAAATACATATACTAATAGATAATAAATGAATAGGAATTTGTATATAAACTTGGAAAATAACCAGATTACATGTCTCAAGCTTTTCTAGGGGAGTTCATCTACTTGACCTAACCCTGATGGGGTTTAGGTACTAAATACCATAACAAAACAATAAGGAAAAGAAAGCATAAAGATTACCCTTATGTCCTCGGAGCACCTGAGCCCTCCTTGTCTCCTCCTTAGAGTTCTCCTAACTCTCTTGTGCATATTGAATGGTTCTCAATATTTCTGAATGAATAATAGTGGAGAAGGAAGACTCTATTTATAGTTTTTCAGCTAGGTCTTGGGCTTTTCTGCGCGTCCATCGCACCCATCGTGGCCACGATGGTGTGTAATTTTGCCTCATTGTGACCACGATGGATCATATCGTGGTACGATGAAAGATTTCCTCAAGATTCTCTGCGTGATTTTGCCGTCAACTTCGTGTCACGATGACAAGTCATCGTGGTACGATGGGAAATATTTGTTGCAGATTTTCTTCAATTTAAACTGTCTTCTCATCGCGCCACGACGGATCTCATCGTGGATACGATGGGTTGCGCTATTTATTACGTTTTTATCCTTTTTTATGTTTTTTCACTTTTCTTGCTTTTGGGCCAAATAACTTCATTTTTCCAGGTATTTGCTTGATTTTGGGCTTCAATTGCTATTAAAACTTCCCTAAATTACTACTAAAAATATCATAAAATTGACTGTCATCACGTCCCTAATTATAAGATCTTGTTTGACAAAAATGCACTGTTCATTTACCTTGTTTTGAATTACTAGTAAAAATATCATATAATTGACTGACATCACGTCCCTAATTATAAGATTTTGTTTGACAAAAATGTACTGTTCATTTACCTTGTTTTGACTGTATTTATTTAATAATATATAAATGTAAATATTAGCAAATAAGATCTTGTTCAATTTGTTTTGATGAGTATTTTGAAAATATGAAATTTTTATAATTTTTACTAATAGACAATTAAAGATATTAGTGATCAAAATTATGCATTGACGTACGTGCAGTCGTCAAACAGAGTCTTATAATTAGGGACGGAGATAATATATATTAGTGTTGTCGGTGAATCCTCATGTAAAATTGATTGTTGTGGTGAAAACTAATATGTACTGTATTTATGATAGGAGTATAGGTAATCTGCACAAGCATTTAATGCGGCTTACGATTGAAGTATAGAAAATTGGTGAGCACTCCGGTACACATTTTATGTGGACGTGTACCGGTACACTGTTAAGGTGTATAATTTTAATTGGTCCACATGTAATAATAATTTAACATGTCATTTCAAGACTTCTTTAAATAGAAATTTCCTAAATTACTCTTTTAATTTACAAAAATTTTAAAATGGAAATTAAAGAAATTTCCTAAATTGCATTTTGTCAAAATAAAAAGAGATGTTTTGTAAAAAAAATAAAAAGAGATGAGATGTTTTAGATGAGATGAGATTTTTAATTTACAAAAATTTTAAAATGTTTTTTTTTTACAAAAGGTTTTTTTTTTTTTGCGAAATTTACAAAAGGGTTTTAATATGTGTGTTTTTTGCATTTCATCAATTTCTATTATTTTTTATACTTATAATACCACTCGTTTTGAAGCATTTCTTTCAATTTCTCGTAAAGTTCATATTTTTATTTCATATATGCAATTTCGAGGTTTTTCAATTTCCGACGGTTGCATTTTTTTTGTTTTAGGTTGTGGGTATCATTCTTCTCTTTCTTGCATCAAAAAATTCTTATTAAATAGTACTCCCTTCAATCATATATATAAGAAAAAGTTTATTTTTAAATTCAATGTAAAGTTGATGTATCTAGACTATAATGTTATCTAGATACATCAATTTTACAATGAAATTAAAAAATAAACTTTTTCTTATATATAGGATCGGATGAAGTAGCATTTTCCTTTAGGGTATGTTTGGTTCGAAGTAGATGGAGGAAAGGGGAGGTGAGGAAATATTTATAATAAAGGGTAATTTTGGTAGAAACTCTTAAATATCTCAAATGTTATATATTTTTTAAAAAACTCTCAAATTTTATATATACGGTACTTTTTTTTTTAAAACTCTCAAATATATATTTTTTTTTTTTGTAGAAACTCTCAAATTTTTTTTGTACAATATTTGAGAGTTTCTACCAAAATTACCTTTTACTAAAAATATTCCTTCAATTTTTTTTTTAATCAAACAAACTTAACACATTTCATTAACTAGTAAATGTTCAATACATAAGAGAATAATCTAAAATCTACGGAAACTAGCCCAAGAATTGGCCGCCCGAGCAAGTGAATGAACAACCATATTCGTCTGTCTCCTAACAAACTTCACTTAAAAGTTTATACACGATAACATAATTTGGATAATATCCACAAAAATTAAACTAAATTCCGAATTACCACTACGCCTCGTTCGAATAGCTTCGGTCAACACTTGCGAGTCGCTTTCAAATTGAACCCTATCCATACCTCTATTAGGTAAATGAATATTTTTCCGAAAGAAATCATTTGTTATCATTTAAAATATTATAATAACTAAATACTATTTATCAAAATTATAAAAAAAAAAAAAAAATTATCACTCATAATAGTCAATATTGATTTTTTTTTATGAAAAAATATAAAAACGTTTGGGTATTGCTTATAAAAAAAATTATAAGAAAAAATTGAATTATAAGAAGTACTAGGTGTACTCAAACCTTACAATTCAAGAAAAAATAAACTCTTAGATTGCTTATAAAACATTGAAATTGTGTCTTTTCTTATGAAATTATTATCTCTGAAATACAATAATCGGCAAATAATTTTATAATTTAATAAATAATTATTAATTTATTAATTAATTGATCTAATGTACCGGTAGATTGAATTTTTTAATTTCATATGTACCATAGAAGCCCCCTAATAAGTTTGAGGGCTTTTCTTACTTAAGCCCTCAACAAGTTTTATTAGACAATTGAGATTTTCATGTAGTGTGTGATTCTTAAAAAAAAAAAAAAAGAGTAATTCTACCAACTATGATTAAGGGTGCGTTTGATCTACTAAAACTTAAGGGACTTGACAGGACAACTTCAGTTGTATTGTACGTGTTTGATTTTAATTTTTTTCTCAAACAATTCAATACCACCTAATTGGAACGAGACACATGACTTTAAATTTTTAGCAATATAACATTTCGATGTCAACTAATGGGATTACCTATGAATCAAAAACCTAGTTATCAGAGAAGGATTATTAAGTTGCTACCAATTCTACCGATAAGAACTAAAAAAATAAATTGACCAAATTGAAATGTAAAACACTTAAGAATTTAAATGTCGACAATGTAACGTACAGTTCAACATCAACTAGTTAGATTAACTATGACTCAAGAAACGTAATTCATATGAAATGAGTGTTAAGTCTCAACTAATTTTCTCAACTGTGACATAGGGAATCAATTCATCCCAATTAATCTATTCAACTTGACCTAATTGAAATGATAAACACTTAAAAAGTTGAATTTCAACATTCTAGCTAACAGTTCAATCTCATATTGTTGGACAAATTATTACACCAGAAACCTAGTTATTTTGAAAGGATTGTTAAGTCACAACCAATTAGACTGAAAGGAACTAAGGAGATCAAACATTCTCAATCTCACTATTCAACTTGACCAAGTGGGAATGAGAAATACTTAAGAATTCAAATTCTAAAATCAAACGATTCAACCTCAATTAGTTAGATTAACTATGACTTAAAAAAATTAGTTCAAATGAAATGACTATTAAGTCTCGACTAATAATGCCAATTGTGTCAATAGAAATAAAAAAATTTAGATCAAACCCTTCAACTTGAAACATAGTTCATATGCAAACTTAACTAATTATACTTACTTTATTAAGGAATTCAATTTTTCTCAATCAAGTCGTTCAATATCACTTAATTGGACTAACAATAACTTATGAATTTAAATTTCGACAACCAAGCATGTCTAGAACAATATCAAAAGTTCATTTACAAAACTTTAGTATTTTTTAATATGAGACGATTTAAATATGAATTTTCTAAATCAAAATATCAAGATAAAAGTAAAGAATATTTTGACCTAGAAATCAAATTTTGTATGCTCCTTACTTTTGGACAAACTTTTTATAATGCGCTATACATATATGCAAAATCATTAGAAATATACATCAACTTTACAACATGACCAAAATTGCATGCATAAACATTTTGTGGGGATCAAAACATGACATTTTCTTATGAAGATGAAAAATTAAATTTAGTAATTTTGTATCGATAACAAACTTATTTAACCATATAAAATATAACGAATCACTAAAAATTAACAATATTACAATAAAATATATAAACATATTAAAAAATTAAAGTTTGTTTTACTAAAAAATAAATATTTTTTAATAATTATATGCACTAATTATTAGGTGGCAAATGAATATTAATCTTTATAAACTAATAATATTAAAAAAATTTGAAAGGTAATAATATTGAAATATTAAAAATCGTAGTTGGATCAATCATATTAATAATTTTTTTTTGTTTGAATAATTAAAAAAGTTATTAAAATACAAAATACTATTAATTTTTAAGAAAATACAAAATACTAAAATAATATTATTTATAAGATATTAGAATAATATTAAAATATTTGAATTTGTTGAAAATCATATATAAGTTGAAAGATATGATGCATGGTTTGATTTATTGTGGAAGAATACATATGCCAATATTAAAAAGTAGTGTTTAATATAATAAACTTAATAAAGAAACAAAATCTGCATTAATTTTTTTTTGTTGACAAATATGCATTAATTACTATATTACTTGTTAACCACATCAGCGGTGTACCGGTACACATCCACATAATATGTGTACCGAAGAATCCACCTAGAAAATTTGTGCAAATATTTAATGGAGTTTAATGTGTATTTAATGTTTTCCATTGGTAATGTTAATCTATACCCCTCGAGACACAAATATAAGAAAAAAAACAGTTTACGCGGTGTTTAAGAAATTTAGTTAAGTGTAGTTAATTTTCTTGATTTAATGCAAAATATGAGTTAAGTTTACTATATTACCCTTTGAAAAGTAATTTATGCTTTGGAAATCACATAAACTTTTGAAAAGTGAAATAAGTGTAAGTGATTAAATAAGGGTATATTAGGAATAATAGTATTAATTAGTTTAAAAGTAGTTGACTTTTGCTTATATTTGTGTCCAAAATTTGAAGTGTTTTTTTTCTTATATTTGTGTTCGGAGTGGGTATTTGTAAGAGAAGTACATAGAATTCATAAAAGCATTTTAGGCAGATATTGGGTGTGTTTGATCTGTTAAAGGATAAGTACTGGACAAAACACCACAAGACAGAACAACACAACACATGGCAGAACAACACAGAATAAAATTTTATGATATTGAACATTTTTTGTCTTAACGATATTTGGTGAATAAAATGGTATTTTGATATTTTTAGACAACTTGTACTTGGGACAAAAAGTTGTGTTGTTGGTTTAGTGAGGGACAAAAAAATTTGTTTTTGTCCTGTCTCTTGCCTCCCAATTTGTCCAGTCCCTAAAACAGTTTTACAATCAAACACAGTATAACATGAGTTGTCTTGTTCATTCTCTTATGTTTTTAGCAGATCAAACGCAAGAGAGGTGTATAGGTAACATGCAAACATTTAATGCGACTTATGAAATGAGGGCCAATTCTCACGTACTCAAATAAAAAATATTTGGGCACACATACACAATTGAAAAAAAATTAAATGCAAAATAGATTAGTCACATCATATGACATCATTTAATCATTTTTTTTATTATTTTTTATTTATTTTTGTATGTGTGCCTAAATGAAAAATATACAGGGTTGTGCTTAAGCTATGTTGCCCGGGTGCGGGTACGGTACCGGTATCCGATACCGGTACCGGTACGGGGTACGTCATTTTTAGAAAAACTAAGGTACGGGTACGTCCCTATAATTTTTTTAAAAAATATAATTATATATATCAAATAATATAGTTATATTGTTAAAACAAATAATTAAACATAAAAAATATCACAACACACTTTAAATGTAATTTAAATTATTTGAAACATCAAAATATGAAATTAGAAACCAATTAGCTCAAAAAAAGTCAATTATTTCCCTCTTCATCATCACTAAAAAGAGTGACCTCTAGTTAGGTTCACCGCGAGAAAGACTAGTAATTTCAACAATATCAACTATATATTAAATAAATCTCATTCATCTCTACGAATATCCCACATTTTTGTTGCACTTTCATTATAAGTATTAATATTTCTCTTTCTTGAGAGAAGACGAAGATTGGTATGAATAAAAACTAGATCTTCATCTCTCTTTGAATTTAGTCTATTCCTTTTCAACGAATGAGTGAATAATTCCGACGGCTACTTTGTTATTGTTTTTTAGCAATAATTGCTACTTTATATTATAAACAAATAAAAAACGTAAATCTTCCTATAAAAAAAAACTAATAATAAAAGAAAAAGGAGAAAAAAAAATCATGTTTTTTTGAATTGGTGTACCACGCGAGTACCACAGGTGTACCACGCGTGTACCCGTTCCAAAAAAAAAATAAAAAATAGATACGGCGTCGGTGCGTACCGGGGGAGTACCATACGCGTACCGGTACCCGGTACGTACCCGGTACCGGTACTCGGTCTAAAATGGAGTACCCATGCAACATAGTGCATAAGTAAGAGTAGCTCTGAAATGAGTATATGAAACTTACACAAATATTTAATATGGCTTATGAGAGGAGTATAATTAAGGAATCTACGCAATAATTATTGATATTGTCATTGGTAATCCTCACTGGTAATCCGCATCAATAATTAATATGGCTAGATGAGTTATTGAATCCGACGACTGAATAATCAATGTGACTAAATATATGGGTTAACTATGAAGCACGGACATCTCTATGATTAGCCGTGTCGCGGTGTCCAACACGTGTCGGTGTCTGACACTCGTACGACACGTGTCGGATTGGTCAGACCGGTGTCCAAATAAAGTCAAATTTTCCTTTACTTTGACACTCCTTTGATCGGTGTCTTACACCTGTAAGACATTCACACGACATGTGTCGGATAAGTGTCCCAAAAACAATTGTCTTTTCTTTACTTATACAATCCTTGCACACATATTATACATATCTACAAAAGTTAAATATGTGTCGAAACAACAATATTTTTAGTTTTTTCGATAGTAGATGAATAAATAAAGGTAAAATATTATTATATCTTGTTTTAAAACTTTTTTTAATAAATAACTTCTTCAACTTATATTTACGTGTATATATTTTGATTCTCAATTTATATCTTTAATGAATATTTAACGATGTCGGTGTCCTATATTTTTTAAATTAACGGTGTCGCGGTGTTCGTGTCGGAGTCCGTACTTCATATGTTAAAAGTGGAACATGGGAATTGATCATGTGACAATACAATAGTGTGCATCGACAAAACCCAACCGTCGGGCCATATTGAATTTGAATTGATAAAGTATTATTGTGGCCTTTAGTATTAATATATAAAAATATATGGGGCCTAAATTTTTAAGTCAAAATTATCTTAAAAATTATAGGATTAAAGTCATAGTTTTATTACCTAAGAGCGTTTAGATAAGATGACACAAGTCTCTTGTAGTTTAACTAAGATTTTAGATTATTTGATCTCTGACTTAAGTATGTAGCAGCGTTAAAACTTGTAAGGCGGGTTTGTCACTTATTTAGGTATCACAAGACTCGATAAATTAATCTCTAGTTATAGTTGCGTGCAGAGAATTCCCAGTTTACACAAAAAGAGAAAAAAATCATAGTTTTATCAATATTAGAGACTGAGCCTGCATAAATTAATTGAGATGAATTAATGTATTGGACAATTGTCTTTTAAAACAATAATTGACTCCTTAGTAAATGATGGAGTAACATAAATCAACAATAATTCATGTATTAATAATTACCTTGTAAGCTATAAATTGTCTCACCGTAAACTTTGTGAAATGACGTGCTATGATTGAACATCAAATTAGAGTTAAGCTACATAGCTATAGAGTCGAATCGGTAGCTCAAATTCAAATGGTTGAACTAGTTAACTTAAGGATTAAAGAAGTTGGAGATCTAAAATTCAAATCATAACAAGTGTAAAAATAACTAACACAACAATTAACATAATAACAATTTGTCATTAAAAAAAAACTACCTAATCAACTTAACTATTTATACTTATAAACTCTAGCTAGCTTATGCTTCCTAAAATTAAGACCATCTCCAATAGTGTAGTACCTATTAGGTATTCATGGTACTTATTAGGTACTATTATTGGAGCAATACTCATTTGAGTACCTAATATGTACTAGTTCTACGATAAGCATTAATACATATTTTGTTTTTATGAGTCCCATTTATAATGATGTATAGTTATTAGGGAGATGTATTATTGGTAGGGCATATTTAAAACTTTTTAAGAGATGTTAAGTTGGAGGGATTGAGTACTTATTAGGTACTATTATTAAAAAAATTATAAATAAATGATGTGTACACGTAGGGCTCAGTTAAGTACTCAAAAATTAATATCTCCATTATGGATGAACGGTTACATTGACCATTAATCATTTAATTGTAAGCAGTTTTGTTTCATTCTTATACATGTGATGTAAAAGATTTGTCAACGTTGTTTTCTCCTGCGTATCGATTTTCCTTTTTCTTCTTTTCATTACAAGCTTCCGATTGTACATTATTTGTATGTATCTTAATATGTTATCTTCACTTCATGCCTACGGTTTTTTCTATCGCAAATGTACGTATAACGACTAGCTAAGTACGTTTGTATTCGTACATACAAAGTACTTGAGCCTTTATACGGTATACTACCCCCACATCATATGCACTATTTGTATAATAAATATTAGGCAAAATTACATTACAGGTCCTTTATCTTATTTTTTTGTAACACTTTGGTCCTTTATTTTTTTTTTGTAGCAATTTGGTCCTTATCTTTTATTTGTAACACTTTAGTCCTTTATTTTTTTTATTTGTAACACTTTAGTCCCTTTATTTGTAACAGATTGGTCCTTTATCTTTTTTTATTTGTAACACTTTGGTCCTTTATTTTTTATAAATAAATAAGATAAGGACCAAAGTGTTACAAAAAGAAAGATAAAGGACCAAATTGTTACAAAAAAAATATAAAGGATCAAAATGTTACAAAAAAATAAGATAAAGGACATGTAGTGTAATTTTGCCTAAATATTAAATACTATATCTTGTCCTTATTTTATAAGAAAATGATCATTTCGTGTTCATATTATAAGAAACAAAAGATTCTTCTTCCAATAGGATTTTTTAATCAGCTAAAAAAATAAGAAATTCAATATGATAACTTTAGTACATTGATCTAGCCTATATTATAAGTCAGATACGTTAGTTGTTCAATGAATCTAAAAAATAACTTGTTTTTTATATTTAGGACCGGATGAAGTATAATGTAACAATAATATTCACTTTTTAACACTTTTTTTAGCATTCATTCTTTTAATCGGTTGAAACTCATATGGATTTTACCACTTTATATGAGGACTATTATCAAAGTGAGAGATTCATATTGATTTTAACAAATGAAAGGGTGAGTAGGGATGGCAAAAATATCCACACATGCAAATATCCGCGGATAAAATTCGTCATGGATACGGGGCGGATAACTTAATGGATATCCACTGATGAAATAAATGAATATTTTAATTACCCGATACTTAATGGATATTGACGGTCAGCTCTGCAAGTGCACAGAATCGTTACAAAGTAATAAAGTGATAAGTTTATCGTTCTCCATAGGGATTGTGTCAAGGTTACTAGTTTCGCTTAGGAATATGGATAGTTGTCTTCGCTTTGTTTGTTTAAGAAGGTATCTTTGCGGGTACTTTAGTAAAATGCAAGAAATAAATGACAGAAAATAAATAGGTGTGATGTATTTATTATCTGTGCCTATTTTTATTACAAGCTTCTACAGAGTCTAGTTAAAGGTTACCCTACTTTATTTAGACACCATGATCCAGAACTCCACTTATAAGCTGTCACGTTTGCCTAAAACTAGTCACCTACCCACAGGCATACTCTGCAAGGTAGAAGTTAACGTTCTTTTCCAATCCTATACTGAGACGGCAGATACTGAATTTAATGTTCTCATGTAGGCCCTAGCACACTGTCCTTCGTTCGGGATTATTAGCTTCGTTTCCTATGCGATATCCACTAGGTCCTTAGATTTTATTCTAATGTGATCAATATTAAAATAACTAATACCAGACAATTGAAAGAGTTTGAAATAGAAATAACTGAATTTATAAATAACTAATATAAATAGTACAATCAAGCATTCGTAAGGGAGTTTCTCGACTCCACCTAACCTAGGAAAAATAAATTACAAAGACAGAAAGAAAATAATCTTGTTGGCCTTGGAGTTCCATGGCCTCCTTGACTCATCCTTAGAGTTCTCCTACTCTACAGTTAATATTGAATAGCTCTCAATATTTCTAAATGAATAATTGTGAAAGAGGAAGACTCTATTTATAGTTTTACAGCTGGGTTTGGGCTTTTTCTGCGCATCCATCACACCCATCGTGGCCATGATGGCGTGTAATTTTGCCTCATCGTGGCCACGATGGATCCTATCGTGGTGCGATGGAAGATTTGATCAGGATTTTCTGCTTATTTTTCAAGTCATCATCGTGCCACGATGACATGCCATCGTGCTACGATGGTAAAGATTTTCAGCAGATTTTCTTCAATTTTATCCGTCTTCTCATCGCGCCACGTTGAGACACATCGTGGGTACGATCGTGCGCTGTTTTATTCCATTTTTGCCCTTTTTGCTGATTTTTCCACTTTTCTTGTTTCTGGTCCTTGTGTCATCACTTTTCCCGATATTTGCTTGCTTTTGGTCTTTAATTACTATAAAAACTATACTAATCTACTATTAAAAACATCGTATAATTGGCTGTCATCAGATATGGATACGAATTTAATGGTATCCACGCCCACGGATATCCGTACCCGCTAATATAAATAATAAAATTACTTAAATATCCTTAGTTATTAAATATAAAAGTGGCTTTTATATTTCGCATAACTTTGTGATGAATTTTATTTTAGTTAGAAATGTATGTATATTATTCTTTTAAAGAAAAATATATGGATATTATATTAAGTTTTGGGAAAAAGAAGAAAAACGAATGTGGTGACATTGTTGTTAAATTGAAAGTGAAATGTATGAATATTATTATGTGTTAAATTATTATTTTTTACTTCTTTTAAGAAATTTTAGGTAATTGGAAACAATAAAAATTATAACTTATCAATATTTATTACTATATTTTTTAATAATCTATGGATTTTTATCATATGAATATAAATAATCTATATGTTAATAATCCATGGAATATAATAATAAAAATGCACTGAACGAATATCTTCTTTTAATTTCTTCTTATCTCTTATATGTATATGAATTTAAAATCCATATAAATATTACAAGATTTAATTTTGTTATGCTCCGTCATGTTATAGATATTGTTTCTCCCGCGGTTCAACGATAACTTAGATAATGCGCTCATATCCAGTACTAGTATGTTAGTATACCTGCCATGCAGTGATTATTTTCTTTTCTAATATTATTTATATGTTTATTTTGAAATATTATTTAAGTAATTTGGTTTAAAATTCTACGATAAAATTACGATAGGTTTTGCATGATATAAGTTTAATGATGTTGAATGATAGAGAAAGATGAAAACTATTATTTCGTTTCTCGTTCTACATTATTAATAGTTATATTATGTCTCTTATTTTCATCCCCGGGACTATATAGTGACTAAATATAAAATAATTATAAACTCGATTCTCAAATGAAAATTTAATTAGCCAAAGATCATTTTTAATAGTGGAGTAGAAAGTGCTCTACATTTCTCATTCTACACCAATTAGAGATTCTTTATCTATCTATCTATCTATCTCTCTCTCTCTCTATCTCTCCCACAGGATAATTTTCATAGTTTTAATAATATTTATTTATTTATTTTTTTCTTTTGAAGGTTGTCTATTTCATTTTTCATTTTATGTTATTTTGAATGTTGTATGTATTTTTCTTTCAATTGTTTATGAGATTGATTTTATTTAATTTACTTGAGTATGAAAATACGATATATGTTTAAGGATGTTACAAATGCATTGTGGGGTTGGAAGTACTCCCCCGTTTCTTGTCCCCCGTTCAACAAAACTAAGAGATTCCCTTTCCCTCACTCTCTCTCACATCTCTATCTCCTATGACACTCTAGGGACTCCATCAATAAAAAATAATTGTAAATTTAATACTACTTTTGAAATGAATATTAACATGATTTGATCATTGTCCCACAAAGAAGCAATCTTCAGGCATAAATGTCAAATGAAAAAATCTATGTATGGATCTTTACTCAATTGATAAATTAGCAATCCCGAAATGGTTCGAACGAAGGTTTATGGAAAGTTTAAAATTGGAATTATAAAAAAAATTCCATAGATTAATTATAAAAAATTAAAATTATAGTAATTTATTTTAGGTTTCCCATGGATTTCATCAGCCGGATAATCTAGTGAAAGTGAGATGGACACAAAATATGGATAAATTTCTGTAGTCGGAATTAAAATTTTAATTAGTCAATTTGTATTTATAATAGTGGAATGGTAATTGTTTCCCGTTTCCTATGATATATCAATGAGATTCTCTCTCTATTTCCATCTCTTTTCTGTCTCTGTTATAGGACTCTATGGAGACTCCATCAACAGAAAACAATTGTTAATTCTATTTTTTTTTAATAAATATCAATAAAATTCTCGTGCTCAATTATCACTATCTTCTATTTACACTTTTTATTATTGGGGTCACATTTCATCGTGCTAAATAAAATATGAAATATGAAAATTTGAAATATGAACTTAATGTGTATTTTAAAGAGTCACGTGGGAAATACTCATCGTTTTCCATTTTACACCACTGAGACTCTCTCTCTCTATCTATCTCTCTCTATTTATATCTCTCTTCCGTCTCCGTTATAGGACTCTATAGCTGCTCTATGAAAAAAAAATAGTTGTTAATTCTTTATTATTTTTTGAGTTTAATTGTTGTGTACTGTCGGTGTAAAGATTCTTTACACATACATCCAATGATGCGTTGTCACATCATTTAATGAATGTGACACATCATGTGTTTTTAAATACCATACATGATGTGTCAGTATATTATTGGATGCATGTGTAAAATAACTTTAGACTGACGGTGCATATAAATTAAATTCTTATTTTTTTAATGAATATCAATAAAATTTTAAGAATTTAATTTATATATATGCACCGTCAGTCTAAAGTTATTTTGCACATGCGTCCAATAATATATCGACACATCATGTATGGTAATTAAAAATACATGATGTGTCACATTCATGAAATGATGTGGCAATGCGTCATTGAATGTATGTGTATAAAAAATTTACACCGACGGTGCACAACAATTAAACTCAAATTTTAATGCTTAGTTCTCAATATCATATACACACACTTTTCATCATGAGGATCACTTTTCGTAGAACATAGAACACGTATCCAACCATGGGGATCGTTTTCCTAATAAACATAATTTTTTCTTTAAAATAAAATAAAATGTATTTAGGTAGAACATATAACTTTGTATAAGCTTAGTTGTTAATATACTAACATAAAACATAACTTATATATATATATATATATATATATATATATATATATATATATATATCCAATTAATTTAGTTGTATATATGATCCAATCATCCAACAAATAAGTGGAAAACGAAGTGGGTTAGAGAAGTTTTTTTTTTTTTAATAATGGGTTAGATAAGATTAAATTGAATGTCATGTAAGCAAGCTTTCTAATTGAATGTTAGCAAAGTTGGTTAGAGAAGATTTTTTAATACTTTTTTTTTTATAATGAGTAAGAGAAGATTCAATTGTTTTATAAAAAAAAAATTAATTGACGGTCACTTAAACAATTTCTATTGAGAATGAACGAAAGAGCTCCATAAGAATCTCCTAATGTATATAATAGAGATAGAGATGGAGATAGGAATTTTTCAATCGACGACATGTAAAGATGTACGTTATTTAAATTATGAACTTTTTGAGATGCCTACCATACTCCGTCAATTTTAAACAATACATTCACCTTTTATTTCAACAAAATACTCTAGGTCCTATTCCTACTGTTCCCAATCATAATTTTACACGTGTATTCTTTTATTCTCATTAAAAAATTACACGGTTAATAAACACCGCCCTGAAGCTATATTCATCTTCCTTTTTACGAATGGATTTTTTCTCTGTCATTTATCTTCAACTATGGAAACTCATCGCCATGAATACCTCACACCCACCATTGGATATTTTCATTCATCTCACAAAAACTCTCAACGCCATGAATAAGTTAATCCAATCCACTATAAGAACTCATCTTTGTCATGTTTTCTACATTAAAAAATGGGTTAAATATGTTTTTAGTCCCTACATTTTGCGTTATAGTTAAGAATATAGTCCCTACAATTTTTTATGGTGAAAAAAAATCCTACATTTTTTTCCGTTATCAAAATTGGTCTCTGTCGTTAATTTTTTTTAACAGAATGCTTATGCGGCGTAGTTAGCCAATAACGTGATGACACATGTCTTCTTCCACCATAATTATTGTGCACCTTTTCTCACCAAATCTTTCCCTATCTCTCTTCCTCCACCAACTCATTTTTTCTTCTATGGTACGCCACATAAGCATTATGTTAACAAAAAATAACAATAATTATGATGGAAGAAGACACGTATCATCACGTTATTGGCTAGCTACGCCACATAAGCATTCTATTAAAAAAAATTAACGACAGGGACCAATTTTAAAAACCGAAAAAAAATGTAGGATTTTTTTTCACCATAAAAAAATGTAAGGACTATTCTTAACTATATAATATGGCAAAATGTAGTGACTAAAAACATATTTAACCCTTAAAAAATTAACAATACGTTTGCCCAAAAAAACATTAGTTTTTGAACAATATAAAGTCTCTCAACAATAAATTAAAAAAATCATAAATAATTGAGTAAAAAAGCAAAATAAAAATGCTCTATAAATATTTACCTTAGCCAACAAAATTATTTGTTGGCACCTCCGTATCCAACGTGATCATCCTATCAAAATTAAAAATAACAAATAAACATATGCACAAAACCATCAATTTTAGAAAAATGAGAATAACGGGGTTTTGACTTTTGAAGCACGATTATAAGGAATGAATTTCACAGTTATAATGTGCACTGAGACTGCAGTTCTGTATATATAATAGAACATAACTTTGTATAAGCTTATATCCGATTAATTTAGTTGTTTTTCTTTTTTTTACGGATTAATCTGTATATATCCAACAATCAATCCAACAAATAAGTTAGATACAAAGTTTTTTTTTTTATACGAAGATTTTTTTTTCTTCTGTTTTTTTAAATCTTTTTTTGAGAAGATCTTTTTTTTATTTTTTATTTTTAAAATCTTTTTTTGAGAAAGATTAAATTGAATCTCTCTAATTAAATGACACCTAAGCAATTTTTATGAGAATGCACGAGAGAGCTCCGTGGAAATCTCGCTATGTATATAATAGAGATAGAGATAGAGATAAGGAATAAATTTTTTTGTTTGCTTAAATTTTAATGAATATGTTAAATTTTGGGAAAACCGTTGAGATATTATTATGTGTTTGAGAGATAGTATTTCATAAACAAAATTTAAATTTAAAAATAAGAAGCTAAAGAAAATAGAGAGAAAAAATGCAAGAAGTTGATTTAATTTGTAAATGTTTGTTATTCGCAACAACAGACAAAGTAACAATAAAAAAGAAGAGAATATTTTTTTTTAACAAGCAAAAATAAAATTTATTAATAATAACAACAGGTCCTAATCAGCACAAGTTGTGCCAAGCAGGACATCAAGTGTTTACAAAGACAAATAAGGAAAAATCCAGTTAGCCAATACCCAAACAAATAAAAGGGTTCGACCACCACAAGAGAGTTTAAACCGAGATTCACATTATAGGCTTGCATCCACGGGAGAGAATGAACTTTGACTTTATCTAGCATCTGATGGACTCTAGATTCTTTTGCCTTAAAAAGTCTACTCTTCCATTCATGCCACACCACCCACATGCTACATAACCAAAGTAGCTGCAAAAAAGAGCGGCGAGCTCGGGAGCCTCCTATAGAATGAGTAAACTGAACAAAATGGTCTTGTAACAAAAACGGATCCGCCAAAGATACTCCAATCCATGCAAGAATCAAGCTCCACAAGGGTGCAAACATCGGACAAGAGAGGAACAAGTGTTGCACAATTTCCACTCCCCCGCATCCGGTCACACAAAGTTGAGAGTCGTGAGTAATAATGTGTCGCCGCACCAATTGTCTTTAGTTGGGAGCCTGTTTCGAAACAACTGCCAATCCACCACAAACACCTTTAAGGGAACATGTTTATGCCAGATTAAGTCCGTTGTAGTTGTTCGTTTAATTAACGTGTGCAAGTATAAACAGTCAATTTGCAACAAGTAATAAGATAGAGTATGGTACCCATATGGATTGTTTAAGGGAACTTCATTTCAATTTTCATCCAATTAATTCTTAGCTTATGAGCAGAAAAGTAACAAAATATCATTTTGGGTTTTTAACAACAAATGTAAATAACAAATAATGAAAATAGGTTTTGGTGAAAATAGTTGGAAAAGTGTTGGAACAATGATCAGTCTAACTAGATTTAATGTATGTGTGTGATAAGTGTTACCATGGCTACTGTGAACAATGCTTGCATTGTGGTGTATGTCTACAACGTTAGATTATGAAATGGGGATAAGATGAGTTTTATGTCTAGGTCATGCTTAATTCATTCCAGTTCAGAAAATCATGCTTGTTTCATCACTATGGCCGTAAGGCTTATGTCTAAGTCCTTAAGTAAGAAGAATGTATTCATCCCCTATTTAACCATATTAGTTTATTAATTCCATTTATAATTATTAGATGTCTCTTAACAACAAACTTGTATCTAATCCTAAGTTGATCAATCTCAGAATCAAACATATAGCATAATTATAAATGAACTAAAATAACATAACCACATTACATGAATAACATTAAACTTTCATTAGACTTCACATAATTCCAACATCAAGAGGTTTAGTTCATAGTGAGCTTAACAACACGGATAAGAAAATTAGCAGATTTACACATCATAGAAGATAAGAAATGTAAACCTACAAGCACAACCACCTAGAGATGATGTCTCAACCTCCAAGTCAGTAGTGTCATGCCTCCCATTATCGGAATCGCAACAGAGCGAGTGACGGCGCACAAAGTAGCTCTCCAACTTAGTTTAGGTATTTTGCTTCCAAGCTGGCACTCCAAAATTAGGGTTCAAGGCTCCATTATATAGCAATCAGTCTTGGTTCATGGGTCAAACCTTTTAGGGTAAGACAACCCAATGGAATAAAGCATATTCCTTCAATTGGATAGTACTAGGATAGTACAATCTGCACATGGGAAATCGCCAGCTGTCTTATCTTCGGATAGCATTGTATTCTTCATTCTTTGCACACGTGGAGGCTTTCACCGTGCAGAAGACTCCCTGCAATTCATGGTTGTACGGAAAATGTAGTCTTGACTCTGATTATCATATAAGCTCTGAAGCCTTTTGTTGCTTATGGCTCAGTGGTCTGTCTTGACACAAGTTATCACTAGAACTTCCTCTTTGAATGAAGAATTACATTTAAATCCTAAATACATCACGAGACTCAAAATACATCAAAATGACTAAAAAACAATAGTATATCACCATATTAAAAAGTAATAATCAAAGTAAATAGGGACAACTATAACAGCACATAAAGTGAGTTATCAGTAGCCTCCACATCTTGAACTTCCCTGACAGTAAGCAAGTTGTACACACCCCGCACGGAATAGCCACCTCCTAGATCGTACCGCCACAACCATTGATCAGCGACGTTAGGCTGCAAGACAATGTCAGAAAGTAAACCCCTACACTCCCCTAATATATCTTCCTCCAATTGCGTATGTTTCTTAAAACATTGAAAAAGAAAAAGTACATGTGAATGATGAAACAAATTGATAATATTGTTGTGAATGACTCCAATTGGTTATGTTTCTGGTGTCGATTCAAGGACTAAATAGTTCAAATAAGAGTTTTAGGTCTAAAAAATTTGAGTCATAAAAATGCCTCAAAAAATTTAGTAATAAATATATAATAATGATAAATTGTTTATAGATATTTTTCTAGCTTAATTGTTTAGAGTGAAGGTCTAATATACTCCTTAACCAAGGTGTGTGAAATTTGATATTTCTTTAAGTCTCGTGTTTTCTTAAAGCCTCCTTCCTTACTAAAAATGTTTTAAGCCCTACGAGTGTTGTATTGGCTCTGTGTTGGATATTTGAAATTGGCTTAATTTTGCTAAAACAAATATACTAACAAGATGTTGGAAAACATGTTACAACATCATATTTTATTAAGGAAATCTCGCGCATTTAAGAGAGCATCTGCTATATATGAAAATCCACTTGAGAACACGCTTTTTGAAGATTTGATCTGATCAGGAGCTATAAGGATAAGATAAACTTAATGGAATAGCTGGATGACTTATCCTATCTTCTAAAGTCCTTTAAACACTTTTGGAAAGTCTTGATATATCCTTAATGAAGATTGAAAAAGTATCATATCGCCTTTTATGATTCTCAAGGAGCGTCCTATCTACTCGGAAGCAAGAGGAGCGTGCTATGTTGCTATATATATGAAGACCAAGTTCAAGACTAAGTATCTCATTGAAAAGTATTAGAAACACATGTTGAGTCTTTGTTGAGTCTTTGTTTGTATTTGTTAATTGTGATTCTTACTTGTGGATTCTATAACACGAGTTAAGAACTGAGTTTATTATTCTTACCGTGTGTGATTCACTTGAAGCTTTTAAGCAAGAGTGAAGTAGTGTCTTGATAAGTTGTTGCCACATCATTCCCAACATTGTATAAACAACACAGGTTGTGTTGTGTGAGTGGAAGTGAGATGGGATCTCATGTCTAGGAGTTCCTAGGAAGAAGTTGCATGAGTAGTGTCGAGGTTATAAGGCGTAAACCAGGGGTTTGCTGGAGGTCTTAGTTTAAGGCGTAAATCCTAGGGTTTGTTGGAGGTCTTAGTAACTAGAACTATTAGTGGATTTCCTTCCTGGATTGGTATCCCCCAGAGTAGGCAGTTGGCTGAACTGGGTTAACAATTACTTGTGCAGTTTATTTATTTTCTGTCAGTATTTTACATGTTATGTAAGATGTGCCAACAATAGAAACAACATTATTTATAAAGTAGTTGTTGGGACATCTTGGGTAACATCACTTTAGTGATACCAGAATTTCACTCTGTATTTTTTCCCTCTATATTTTCTGCCCTGCAAAATTATCAAAATATTTCGCTCGTATCTTAATTTGCAAACACATTTTACACCTTATAACTACCGAATCATTATAAATTCTAATTCTTAATTTCGTCCCACTTCACTTGTCTCACCATTCCCCCAACTTTCCATAAAAAACAAAACAAAAAAAAACTGAATGAAATACCGTTCGCAAATTAATATGTGAACCCTTCTCAGATGTTCATATTTTATTAATACAAACAGACTTTATGTGTTAGTGTGTGTGTGTGTGTGAACTTTTTTTCCCCATTTCAAACCCTCTAAAACCCCTCCATTTTTTGCGAAATCGTATTTCCAACACACAATAAAAACATCAAAGGACTCCATAGACATAACATTGAGCTAAATGCAAAAGTAATGTGACACTAAAATCTTCCTCATTTCGGTCCTTACAGTTTTCGTTTCATTCAAGTCAAAATATTTGGTACTGGGCAGGTTTGCAAGTTAACTTGCGAACCATACCGGAAGTTTTCGCTAGATAAGGTGTGAACCATACTAGAGTGAGTGACTGAGATATTTCAATTTATATAGAACTTTAGGGTGTGTATGATTGGTCGATGCTATGTCACCACTGCTCCGGTGGCCAATCAGGCCACTATCCAAGACCATTGACTTTGACCAAAGACAAAAAATATATGACCACTGACCAGATTCACATTTCATAATGCGAACAGTGTTCGCATTATACCTTGCGAACGGTGATTTTTGAAAATCTACGCTTTTACAATGCTCGCTACATTGAATGCGATGGGGATAACAATGAAAACACAACGGGGCGCTAAAAATTGGGGGGGGGGGGGGGGGGGGGGAGTACGGAAAAAATATCTATTACTCATTGTGCTTATGACCTCTTTTTTTTCCAAAGAAGAGTAAGTGGTGAGTGAGTCTTTTGGGTAAAATCGCGATTTAAAAAGTAAAAACTATAAGTTTTATGTTTCTAGGTCAGCATATTTCGAGTTAAATCACTGGTAGAATCGTTTTTTTTGGGTAAAATCGTACTGAATTATTTTAAATGATTTAAATCGCTCTAAAATAGCTGAAATCGTGTAAAATCATTGATTTTTACTATTTGGGACGATTTTACCTTCTTTTTTTTTTCAAATTTTAAAAGTCCATTTTATATTTAGCCCATTAGATTTCTCAAACACTTTTGAATAATTTTTTGGATGTTACTTCGATGATTTGGTGGGTAATTTATGTAGTTTGGTCCAAGTTTATGGATATTACATTTTATTATGATGATTTAGTATATTTTTGCTTTTAAATTAAGTTGAAATTTTAAATAATTTATGCATTTATCATGTTATGTAAGTATATATATGTCGTGTATATAAATTTAATATTATTTTAATATAAGATAAAATCGACGATTTTACATTTCGATTTTAGTTTTGATTTTACCCAGACAAAATGAGTTAAAGGTAAAATCTCAATTCTGACAACCTTGGTTACAATGATAAACTCTTACCATTGAACTCAATACTTTCTTTTTCAAATTTGATGTAACTGTAAGAGGGCTCTGTCTAGAATGGGAAAGTAGTGTAGGTCTCCCATCATGGGAAAGGAGGTTTTAGCCATTGGATATATTAATAAAATAATTAATGGATAGGATGACTGATTGGCAACCTGAAGGGTGCAGTGTTCTTCAGTTTTTTGTTTTTCATACTATTGACCACATGGTTTTGAGTAATTAAAATTTGTCCATCACCAATATAACCCATATATTTCCTATAATTCAGTTTTAATTCCACTGATTTTAAAATAAACCAAAAAACATAATTGGTGTTGTGAAGGTGTCGTATTAATCTCTATAATTCAGTTTTAATCACACGTTTTTAATCCCATTGAAAACCCCCTTGTACATCATTGTGAAGGTGTTGCACAGATGGAAGAACACGATGAAGATTTCGAACACAATCGCAAGAACCAGACTACGGTTTCAAGATTGATACACAATCGCATATCAGTGAAATCAGAGACTACAAGGTAAGATTGATACTGATTTGTCCTTGAAATTTGTTGAACATGATGAATTTCATTGGGTTGTTAACGTTTTTTTTTTTTTTTTTGAAATTATTGATTTTTGAGGTTTTTTTTTTTGTAATTGTTGATAAAATAACGGTGATGCTCAGAGCAGCAACAACCATTACTTACCTTAACAGAATCGGAATCGACAGAAGCAACAGCGGAACAACGAGATCGAGCGAATATTGGTTGAATCGGAATCAGCGGAAGCAACAACGGAACAACGATATCGAGTGAAACCAACACCGGAACAATGAGATCGAAGAGGGGAAATATCTCAGCGGCGGAGACTTACATGGCGCTTTCTATTTTTCTTGATTATATGTGTTTTTATTTTTGGATACAGAGAAAGAGGGGAACGCTACAGAGAAAGAAGAGAAAGAGGCATCTATATTTTTAATTTGGGGTTAAACTAATATTTAATGTTGTAAAGGGCAGTATTCATAAATATGCCAGTTGTGGTAATTGTGCAAATAACATAACTTAATATTATAATGATATAACCTGTTTCACCTGCTAATACAGGTTAAAACCTCCTTTCCCATGATGGGAGACCTACACCACTTTCCCATGCTAGCCAGCGCCCTGTAAGAGACTCGTGTGTGAATCTCGTGAATTTTACGTTTTTGTATTTCCCAATGTTACAAAAGAAGTGCAAGAAACTTCTGGATGAATCTCGCGTATTTCACGTGTTTTGGGTTAATGCATTTGATTCCCTAACACGGGATTTGTTATGTAATTAACATGAAAAGTGGTAAAATAAATAATATCTCTAAAAACACGGAGGGTTTTGCGCTTTTGGACAATCATGAAAACGAGGCAATGATAGGTTTCGCGTGAGGCCTACACACGAAAGTTTGATTGCATTATTTGCGTGTAAAACTAATAGAAAATTATGTATCTTTTTGAAAAGACAAAAATGACATCTCTTATATTTGTTTCCTTATTTTGTTCGTTTACTTGTTAGTATTTCTGTAATTTCACAAATATGTGTTCTTTAAAATTTTATTTGGTCAAGTAGCTTAGTAGATAGAAATTTCATGCTTAAGGTGAATAACTGGAGTGTCCGAAATTCGAACTCAACTCTTGCATATATAATGTGATGTCCATATGAATTGAGCTAAGCTCACGGAACCAGCAATATATTATTTTCTATAAAATCAAATATAATTACAAGAAAATATCATATTTTCACGTTGATAAAAGGATAAATCTTTTTTTTTAATTTAAAAGAAATTAAAAGCCATTTTACAGCTGTCAATTAAAGAATTCAAATTCGCCACCCTAAAATTACAAGACTAAATATTTATCACTAAACTTTTTTCTTTTTGATAGAATTTTTATCACTAAACTAACATCATGATCATTAATTAATAATATTGTCAATTTTTTTACCTTTTTATCTTTGACTTATTTTCATAAACCAAAATTTAATACTTTTTCTTCTCTTATTTATTTTTAACTTTCCATTTCCACTTTTATTTATTTCTTCATTATTGACCACATAAATTATTTTGTCACTATTTTATTTCACAATAAATTTCATTTCACTTTTACTTAAATAAAAAGTAAGAAAATATCAATTCTTTTACCCAAAAAAAAAAAGAAAGAACAATTCATGGACTAAAGTAGTAAACTATGGCTGAAATCAAGGTTAACATTTGGAGTTCATTCATACATCTATTCCCAAAAAAAAAATTGATTCAATACAATATTTACATAAAATCTATATAATCAGCAATCGTTCGATTTAAATCAACGGTCAAATAATTTAATTATATAAAACAAACTATATAATCGAAATTATCTAATCTCAAATCAACGGCAACAATGAATTAATGCATAAAACCGCGTTACTTCACAACGGCAACTAATCCAAACGAGAGAAAAAGAAGAAAGAAAAAAAAACCTAATGACCCCACATCACACACACTCCTGTGCGTGTTACGTACCCCTCTCTATCTGTGCCTTAAATTTTTGGCACCATCCTTACATAACAAAACAACCATCCTAAAACACAAAACCACTCTTCAAAACACCGTCTTTAAACATTTCACCCTACAACAACCATCCACGTAAGCAAACAATCTCCACCGTTGGATCAAAAATCAACCCTTAAAAATAAAGTAGGACCCACCAAGTTGATGCCTATATATAAATGTAATAGATAGATACACACTCCCATTGTGTTCTCTCTCACATCATCATTTTTACAATAAAAATATTTTCTTTGTGTTTTTGTCTCTAAGAAACTGAAAAAATGTGTGGAGGTGCTATCATTTCTGATTTCATTGGTGTCAAGCGTGACCGTGACCTATGGTTTGAGCTTGATCCTTCTGTTGATCTACTTGGTCTTGGTTCTGCTTTTAACACCCCCAATTTCAAAGAGTTACCACCTCTTAACTTTGAGAAATTCTTCTCTTCAGACAAAAAAGGTACCAACCACTCTCACTTTAATTTCTTGTTTGTTCTTTTTTTTTTTTTTTGGTAGAAAATTTCTTGTTTGTTCTATGTTGTTTGTTGTTCACCCACCATCCCCAATGTTCCTACTTTCTATCCAATTTTTATTTCAACAAAAATTTTCATCATGAATCATGTTGGGTATTTGTTTTCAGTGGTTGTTCATGATTTTAGTTGATTTTTTTTTTTATTATAACACACTCAATATTATGATGTTAGATTCTTATATAAAAATAATAATTGAATTATTAAAAAAAATTGGTCACAAAAAAATTAAATATATCTTTGACTAAAGATAAAAAAATTAAATCAAACTTTGATTTTTGATATTTTTTTTCTCATAAAAAGATATTTTCATTAATTAATGAAAAAGAAACTTTAATTAAAATAATTTCTCTAGTTTCTTTGTTGCATATATGACATCATTTTATTTATATTCACTCAATTCTCGTACTCTTTACATGTATCTGGCTTTGCCCATTAAATATGGCTTTTGGGTGTTTGGTGTACATGGTACTGTTTTAAGGAAAGTTCAAGAATTTACTGCTTTTTTGCATAAAAAATTAACAGAGGTGTCAATTTTGTTTTGGTCACGTTTCCCTATGTCATTTAAAATGAAAAGGTTAAAAGAAAAGTACAGTAAATTTTATAACTATATACTAAAAAAATAAAATACGTGTTTGTTATCAACGATCAATTCCAATGATCTCTATCAGATGCGATGCAACTGAAGATACATCGAAAATATTAACCAGTAGCTAGCCATCAACACCAACCACACACACATAATATAAAATTTTAAATTTTTTTTTTAAAAAAAAATTTATACGCAATTGTCACCTTATACATCTAATGGTATGGTGTTACATCATTTTATAGTCATGATAATTCAAATATACTTTAAAATTATGAAATAATATTAAATTATACTACATATTATGAGATGTATGTGTAAAATAATTTTTAGACGGTGTAAAAAGATTATTTATTTTTTAATTTATTTTTTATTATGTGTGAAGTTATTTTTGAGGTGTCACGTGATGATAACACAATTGTACTGAACTATTTGTATGTGACAGTGGTGGCATGTGACAGTGCTGAGAAGAAACAACAAAGTGCCGTAGAGAAGGGAAAGAAGAGCACCGGAGGAAAAAGAGTCCGTAAGAATGTGTACAGAGGAATCAGGCAGAGGCCATGGGGCAAGTGGGCTGCTGAAATAAGGGACCCACAACAAGGTGTTCGTGTTTGGCTCGGTACTTTCTCGACTGCTGAAGAAGCCGCTAGAGCCTATGATGCTGCCGCGAAGCGCATCCGTGGTGACAAGGCGAAACTCAACTTCCCCGACACTCCTGCCATGTGTCCTGCCGCTGCTGCTGCTGTCACTGCTCCTCCAGCAAAGAAGCAGTGTCTTAGCTCCGATCAAGCTAGCTCCCAGGCTAGCTCAGAGTCTGCTGGGTCATCTATTGGGTATGGGCTTGATGAGGAAATGGAAATCAAAAAGAAAATGTCTGACCTTGAATGGATCCTCGGTTTAGATAATGATCTTCCTCAGGTTCAAGCCCAAGCCCAGACCCAAGTTGTGGCCCAGCCTGAGCTTGAGCCCATGGGCTTTACCTTGCCTTCTGACTGGGACAACAGCTTCCTGGACATGTGGAGTGGTGAAGACATGGTTGATCCCATCTCTCACCTGATTTATAACTAGAAATTTATAATTATTGCAAAATTATGGAACACCTTGTGGTGTCTTATTATTATTATCGGATTAATTATTATGTTTATGTTTAAAATTTCGTGACTGTATAAACTATGTTACTTTGTGTTCTTCGTTTGTGGTGTTTGTCTCCTTTGGACGGTTTAATGTTGGATGATTGAAATTTTAAGCCATTTGGTGCTGCGTATTATGATTGTGAATATTTATGAAATGGTATTAATCTATGGTATCTCGTGCATGTTTAATTTATGTTAATCTATGATATTACTTAATTTTTTGTTAGTGGAATTATGGTATTATTTTTGTTGAGTGTGATATGTGGCATATAAATATAGTGATAGTTGTCGTTTAGGAAGTGTCATACTTGTCGTTTTATGTATGAAGTGTGATTATCAATCATAGGATTTTGGTTGTGATATGTATTAGATTGTATGCATGAATCTGATATCTGTGGTACTATTAGAATAAGAATATTATAGATTGTTAATGATGTAAGTTTTAGTTAATTATTTAATTACGCCAACTTGTTAATAATTTATTATATGGTATAAGTCACACTATTATCAACGAATAATTTCGGGTTGGAATTGTCAAACAGACAAATTTTTTGGAGTTGCAAGTGTCACATATATATTAGTAAGCAAAATCAACCACATCAAGAAGGTGCATGATTGTGAATTTAATCATTATATGTATGTAAGTTTTTAAAATATTTTGATGATATATAAAAATAAAGTAAATGATAGTATATCCTTTCTATTTGTCTCATTGAAACTTTTTTTTATGTTATTTAATATTGAAATTAGTCTTTTTTTAGGGTGGAAGAAACACTTTTCACACACTTTTTTTCTTTTTACAAAACAAGTAGAATGGAAAGTAATCTTGTTTTCCCATATTAAGTCTTATTGGTTTTATAATTCAAACTCTGCTATTCCCGATGTTGCAACAGATGTTGTAGCATTTTCTCATCCAGATGTTGTACCAGATGTTAAAGCATTTGTTCAGCCTCTGAAGCGTTTCAGCCCCTGAGACAATATAGCCTATGAACCTCGCAGCCTCTGAAGTTGATATAAGTTTTGAAGTATAGGAGGCTATGAACCTCTGTTTAGGTTTTGATGCACGTTGGTGTTTTCTTACTTAGTTAGTTAGTTAGTGGTTACAGCTGGCATAGTTTGTTAAGTCGGTTAGTTACACTTTTGCACTTGTAATCTCTCATTTGTAAATAACATAATTCAATATGATAAGATTTTTACTTTTTCTTTATTCAATTTCTGCTTATTCTAATTCATCCTCTTCTCTTAGATTATTCATTATTCATTCCTCTTTCATTCATATGTGTTCTTTGTTTTGGGCTAATTCCCCAACAAAGTGGTATCTAGAGCTTTCACGATCCAAAGGATTTTGATTCAGATCTTTCACCAAGAAAGAGAATCAAAGGTTGCAGTGATTCAATCATGGCTGGGAAGAGTAATTTTCATGCAAAGTTGTCAATTCTTGATGGAAAGAACTGGGATACATGGGTCAAACAGATGAATGTGATATTCATTGTTCAAAAAGTGGATGAACAAGTGAATTCCATTACCAGCCAATGCAACAGCACAACAGAGAACAACATTTAGAGAGGCACAAAAGAAAGATAGTAAGGGACTATTTCTCATTCATCAATATGTTGAACAAATGTGCTACCAAATGCTTAGACAAAGTGCCAGAGGCTGTATGGAGTGGTTTAACTCCATCTGTGAAACATTTGAGAGTGTTTGGCTCATTGTGTCATAGACACACTTCAGATAAAAGGAGACAGAAATTGGATGACAAAAGTGAAGCCCTCGTGCTTGTAGGATATCACACTGCAGAGTCCTACAAGTTGTACAATCCAATTAATAAGAAAACCACAACCAGCAGGAATGTGAAAATTAGTGAAAAAGAGCAATGGAATTGGGGGGGGCTGCAAGCACAAGGTCAGAACATGCCTTACTACCTGCTAAGAAGAAGCCAATAGCAGTAGAATGGGTGCATAAGGTGAAGCATTTACCTGATGGCTCAAGTGTAAAGGCAAGACCTGTGGCCAGGGGACTCTCACAATAGTCTGCCATCGATTCCAAGGAAATGTTCTGTCAATCAGGTGTAGTGACAAATGTTGAAGCAAGGTGTGGAGCATCTGCTCACAGTGTGCCAGAATTTCAATTTGAAAGCTTGGCACCAGTTGCAAGACTGGAAACAGTAAGACCTGTGGTGGCAATAGAAAAACTGTTGGTGTAAGCCCTAGAGGCCAATTATTTATAATTGCATGATACTTGTATTGGATAATTTACTTATTAAATAAAGGCTTTTCTTTATTATGTTTATGTGTTAAATAATAATAGAGTCCCTAGAATAGTAAGTTCATTGAATGGAACGTTAAGTGTGACTTAATCGTGAGAATCCATTACACATGAGAACACTATTCTTAAAACATCCGTAGTCGAGCTTTAATGTGAATTGGGATAACATCAAAACATAGAGACTATTATGTTGGTAGACTGATGATCACATCTCATGGATCATAGATAAAGAGTTATCAAGTCTTCACATAGATATAAATATTAAGAGTAATATTTATATCGGATTGACCCACCATGAGAATACTACATAGTATGTTATGAAATGTCATAAGATATTCTCATAGTGATAATTGGTGTATTCCACCCTTCGACCTGAAACCACTATGTTCCCTAGATGTAGGAGTGTAGTACTTTGTCGCCATTCAAAGTTATCCGTAACAGGATGACTATAAAGTTGGTTGATGGGTATTCCACGAATCATGCTAAGGGACATGAGTGACCTAGATGGAATTTATCCCTCCTACATAACAGGAGATATGTCTATGGGCCCAATATTGAACTTAACAAGGGTGACGTACTATGCCTTGTGTTCAATATAGACATAAGGGTAAAAGGGTAATTATACACAAGATATTTATCACGGAAAGGTTTGTCAGATCACGTGACATTCTTGTGACTTGGGTAGCAGTGATGTGTTTCTAGATACCGCTCACTATTTATAATATTGAGATTAATATTATTGTCAACGTCATAGGAACCTATAGGGTCACACACATAAGGACAGTTAATGACGGGAGAAATAAGTATGACTTATTAGTGGGGTGCGATTAGTAACAGTAGGTTATTGGGCTTGCGAAGTCCAATAACCACTTTGGCCTGAAGACAACATAAGAAGCTCTATAAATAGAGCCTTATGCAATTCAGTCTGGTGTTACACACATAATCCGAATTTTAGAGAAACCCTAAAATTCTCTGAAACCCTAACCACACTAAATCTCCCTCTACCGTTGTCTTGCAGCTAGCACTAAGAGGTGAACGGAAACTGTTCGTGTGGACCGACTAGAGGTGCTGCGATCGTGCGGTGCTTGTGATTAATTCAGAATCGAAGAATTGTTCTTCAAAGGTAATAACCGAAACCCTGATCATGTCCATTCGCAAGGATCCATCGAAGGAAAATTTTAATTCCGCTGCGTTTTAATCTCTTTTATACACGCTATTTTCCTTCAAAAACAAGTGAATTGGCAGAGTGTTCAACTAGATGTCAAGTCTACAATAAAGAATGGCAAACTTGAGAAGGAAGTATATGTTGAACAACCACAAGGTTTCAAGGTTGAAGGTGCAGAAGATAAAGTACCTAAGGAACAGGAAGAGCTTGAGTTGATGGTTGATATATTGACCAAGTTACTGAATATTGAAATATTTAAAGACCTGGAGAAGATGCTGAAGGTCACAAGTTTGGAACATTTGAATAAAGGGGGTGTGTTGAAATGTAATTCAAATGCCCTATCAAATGCTATGAATAAGACAAGGTTGAATTGTCAGCTTTGACAGTTTGATTTAAGGAGGAGTATTGGTTCAGGAAGAGTTTGAATTAAGGAGAAGTATTGGTTTTATAATTCAAAACTCTGCTATTCCCGATGCTGCACCAGATGCTCTAGCATCTTCTCATCCAGATGTTGTAGCAGATGTTGAAGCATTTGTTCAGCCTCTAAACCTCACAGCCTCTGAAGTTGATATAAGTTCTGAAGTATAGGAGGCTTTGAACCTCTGTTTAGGTTCTGATGCACGTTGGTGTTTTCTTAGTTAGTTAGTTAGTTAGTGGTTACAACTGGCATAGTTTGTTAAGTCCGTTAGTTACACTTTTGTGTATATATACACTTGTAATCTCTCATTTGTAAATAACATAATTCAATACGATAAGATTTTTACTTTTCCTTTATTCAATTTCTGCTTATTCTAATTCATCCTCTTCTCTCAGATTATTCATTCTTCATTCCTCTTTCATTCTCTGTGTTCTTTGTTTTGGGGTAATTCCCCAACAAGTCTCAAACCCCCCTCAAATTTTTGTTTTTGTCCTTTTAATATAATATGAATTTTGCGCTCCAAACCAAATGTTGTTTTCTGATTTTAGAATTTATTCACTAGTCTTTGGATTTCACAATCCTAATTAAGTCAATTCGTAGTTTTAAATGTAGTTCAGAACTATTTTGAACTAGTTTAAATTCTATGTTCTGAACCAGATTGTTATGTTCAAAACCTACATTTTTCATTTTGTTTTGATTACCAAAATTTTTAACACTATGTTTATTTATTTTTGTTATGTGTGTTTTAGTTGTAGTTATGGTTGATGGTTTGAAACTTCTCGATAATTTGAAATTCGACATTGTTAAACCTTGAATTATTAGCCATAACTACAAATAAATTACCAAACATAATAAATATAAGTAATCATATTGGTAAAAATTAAAACCTACAAAAAGAAAATGCAAGTTTTAAACCTAACAGTCTGGTTCAGATTGTAGAAACCAAACTGGTTTGGATTGTAGAATAGTACGAAACCAAAATGATTTTTTACTAGGATTTGAACATATATAGTTTTCAAATTGTACCAATATATAGTACGAAATTCAAAGCTACAAAATAACTTGGTTTAAAACATAAAATCTGAAACGCAACGAAGGAACTCTAGAGTTCGAACCAAACATTTGGTGGTCTAGAAAACAAAATTCTATAGGGAGAGCCCATTATTGCATGAAGGGGCCCAATTAAAAAGTCTTAGACCTTATATCTTAAATTCCAGTATAGTTGTGTCAAAAAAAAAATTCCAGTATAGTTTAATTTGATGTACTTTTGCTCCCTAGAAATCCTCGTACATCCCTCGCAATTATTAAACTAACCTCAATTTTTAGGATGCGAATTTCGTTCGTACTCTAAGTAGTTAGTGATTATATTTTTTATTTAAACCCAACGTATGCGGCGCCTAAATGAAAAATATTATGAAAAAAAGAAGTCTGCATCCTAAAATGCGAACTCAGTTGGCATTCTAGAAATCGAACTTTTTTTCCATAATTTTTTTCATTCGAGGGACGTAGACGTTGAATTTTAGTAAAAAATATTTGGGTAAATAGGATTTTACCCCCCTGCAAAATAAGCCAATTTTGCATTACCCCCCTGCAAAAAAAAAAACTTGGGATTACCCGCCTACAATATGAAATTCTTTCTTTTTACCCCCTGCTTGACAACTTGGCATAGAATCTTTATTTTTTATGAGGTGGCATGCATATGTGGCATTTAATTATTATTTTTTAAATTTTTAATTTGCCATGTCATTTTTATTATTAAATAAATTATAAATTAAAAAAATAATAATAAATCCTTTTCTAATTTCCCCTTCATCCCTACCACGATAACCTTGAAGGTGTGAAAACACAAGAAGGGGGGGGTTGAATTGTGTTTTAGTCAAGTTTAAAACTTTTTCAAGTTCTTAACTAAACTACAACAGCAGCGGATAAATAAACACAATAAAACAAGTTAAGAGAGAGAGAGAGATCACACAAGCAATTTATACTGGTTCCTCTCACAAAACGAGAGTAGTCCAGTCCCCTTGCACTTCCAAGGGATTTCACTATAATCACACAAGATTACACCTGCTCAAGCACACAAGCAAGAGACTTCACAACAATGCTCAAGCACACAAGCTCAAGACTTCACACTTAAGCACACAAGCTTAAGTTTCCTCAAGTAATAGTAAAGTATATGAAAGTATACAGATGCTCTTAGAAGAACCTAAAGAGAGCAAATACAAAGAGTACAGAGTATTTGACTAAAGTGCAAAAACACTTGATAAGAGGTTCAGAGCTTGTATACACAGAATTCAGAGTTTG
This sequence comes from Trifolium pratense, assembly GCF_020283565.1. Classification (NCBI taxonomy): domain Eukaryota; kingdom Viridiplantae; phylum Streptophyta; class Magnoliopsida; order Fabales; family Fabaceae; genus Trifolium; species Trifolium pratense. The sequence continues at coordinate 37,834,567 of NC_060063.1, forward strand.
TTCAGCGCACGTTCAATCCTTAATAATTGTTATATGTATAATGCAACTGATCCTTCTAGTATATATACCACCAGAAAAGAGTCGTTGCAAAAAGAACCGTTAGAGTTGATAATCTTTTGTCTTCAAGCAATCTGTCTTGATGCAGTTTGTTTGTATCTAAACTGAGTAAGAGTTTCAGATACTTTGACTACTGCAGAGTAGACTTTCCTTATTCAGCTAACAAGTCTGAAGACCCACGTTCTCAAGTGAGGACAGACAAAACGAGAGTAGCTGAACTGATCAGGCTTGAAAGGTCCTTTTCTTCATTGGTAGAAGAGTTGACTTGCAAAGGGAATCTTCACAGCTTTCAAAAAGATCTTCAGAGGTTGATGAAGCTTTAGTTACTCAAGAAGTTCTGAAGACTTCATCATCTGAAGGTTGTAACTTCTGAAGTCCAACATCTTCTGAGCGCTTGTGAACTTCTGAATTCACATCCTCTGAGTTTCACTCAGAGCTTATCTGATGCTTATATCTGCGCACTTAAAATAAATTTTTAGTCCTTCCAATTGTTTATTAATACTTTGTTATCATCAAAACCTTTATAGATTTAGGGGCTAACATTTTTAAATCAATTTTGTTCCAACAATCTCCCCCTTTTTGATGATGACAAACATAAGTATTAATTGACAATTGTTGTTAAATTAACTTATCATGTTTCTCTTAGGTTTGTGAGGTTTGCAAGCTCCCCCTAAGATTGATACTTCTTAAAGCCAAAGCTTTAAGTTATATCCATGATATTTTAATTTAGTATAAGATTAAGATAATTTGAAATAAAACAAATTTCATATCTTTCTTCAGAGTGAGAGGTTTGCAAGCTCTCCCCCTAAGTCTCATAAGGCTAAGTTAAAATTGCACTCTTAACTTATCCTTACTTATGAAATTTATTTCAGTTTCAACTAACTTAGTCTCCACATTGAAATACGTAAAACAACTTAAAAGTAACAACTTAACGGATAAAAGCGAGATAAAAGTGTGGTTTCAGCTTTGAAACTTATCACTTAACAATTAATGCGTAACTACTCCCCCTTTTGTCATTATCAAAAAGTAAAAAAAATTTATATAACCAAGACAGTGAAAGAAGAAGACTGGTTGTTACAAAGGTGAATTTATTTCAAAAACAAAAAACAACGCGCTCAAAGGTTTATAAAAGGCGAACGAGTTAACATGCATTCTTCACATAAAAACAAGAATAAACGAGTATATCAAGAAAGATCAAGAAGAATGAGAAGGTTTAGTTCACGCATCGCAGAGTTTTGGAGAAAGAAAGAAGAAGAAAAACGCGAAAAAGATGAGAAAGATAAAGAAGACGACAAGAAACCACAAGAAGCTGAGATTATAATCATCTCATCAGATTCTGAAGCTGAAGAGAATGAAGATGATGCTGACTATGTTGAGTTCTTGGCTGGCTATGTTCCAGAAGAAGAACAAGAAGAAGAAGAAGAAGGGCAAAACCCAGATCCCATAGTAATTTCATCAGAGGATGCTGAGGAGAAATCTGAGATTTCTTCTGAGTATTATCCATCTGATTAGGATTAGGTCGTCTTTTTCTTTTTCTTTTTACCAATGTACTCAACATTGTTAGATCATTAATAAAAAATTTCGTTTAAAAGCATCTTGTGTTCTTATGTTCTTATTTATCAAAGAAAGCTAGCACAAACAAAAATATAGCAAACCACATAACTAAGTGAAAATCCAAAATAAGAAATTGTTCAGACAAAATAAAGAAAAATATGAATATCAAGTTCAGAAGATAAAAGCATAAAACAAATAAGTGCAAAGAATCCTAAGGTTTCTTGAGAAAGGCTAAGAGCTGGTCAAATTTGTCATTCAGAGACCCCACGTTGGAAACAAGACCATCCACTTTGGATTCCAAATTGAGGTGAGCTGTCCTTTGCCTTTCCAAACCTTCTTGTTGTTCCCTCAGAGCTTCTTGAAAGATCTGCAACTGATTAACAACCACAGGAGCTTGATCTTCAACCAAAGGTGCTTGTTCTTCAACCAAAGGTGCCTTGCCTTTATCAGAGGGTTCACCTTCCTCTGGATAATCGATCATCAGAACATCATCCTGATTCAGTACATCCAGTACATCCTCTTCTGGGGCATCCTCTTGATGTAGCTCATTTGCCAACTGGGCAACTCTAGCAGCAGCTTCTTCCAGACGTTCCTTCTCAACCCTGTGAGCTTCAAGACTCTGAAAGAGCTTGGAATCAATCCAGCATTCCTTAAAAACAGACATATGCCTTGCAGTAGCAGCAATAGCAGCAAGCTTAGCACGCTCATGCTTTTCATGATTAAACCCAGTCAGTCGTTTCAAATTAGCTCTTGCTAAGCTGTCCTTCAGAAGATACACTAAATCCAAATCCCGTTGTCCAATCACAGTCTTGATCTCATCACCCATTACATCCAGAGCTTTGCAGATTCTAGCCTTGATTAGTGACACCTCCATATCCACATCAGAGGGACACACCAGAAACTTGTCCTGAATATGGGATAACCTAAGTAGATCATCATATAGCTGATTGGAAAGGTTACCAAAAGGGTCAGAGGATGAGGGTGAGATGTTGGGAATGGTAGAGAGTTTTGTTGGGTCATTAGCAGGGTTGTCAATGATAACAACTTCTGCTTCTGAAGGTTTAGGAGCACAAGTATGAGTGCGTGCAGGAGAAGTATGCTTAGTACTTGGATTAGGATTGGGTTCAGGAGTTGATTCAGATGATGAGATGTCAGAGGTTGATTCAGGGTAAATGTGTTCAGGTGATGGTTCAGGAGATTTGTGTTCAGGGGTTGGTTTAGAAGCAATTTGTTCAGGGGTTGGTTCAGGAGATTTGTGTTCAGGGGTTGGTTTAGAAGCAATTTGTTCAGGGGTTGGTTCAGGAGATTTATGTGGAGAGGGTTGTTTGGTGGGAGAGGTTTGTTCAGCAGATGGAATATCTGGTTGAGGTTCAGATGGTGGAATGTCAGATGATACTTTTTGTGGTTGAGGTTGAGGTAGAGGTGATTTTGGTTTAGGAGGTGAGGTAGATTTGTGGGTTTCATGAGTAAGAGGTTGATTATTGAGGGGGTCAGGGCTCAGATGTTTTTCTAGTTCAGAAAGAGGGTTATCAGAGGTTGGAATAATTGTGGGTTCAGGAAGTATAGTCCTAAGTGGTTTTGTATAACCTATTCCAATTTCAGCTTCATTAAAGACGTACTTAGGAGTCTTACCTTTAGGATCAGGAACATGTTTCTGACGCAGCCTAGTACTCAGAGTTTCTTCATCAGACTCAGTTTCTGATTCAGACTGAGTTTCAGAGGAGTCACTTTCTTCACTTTCCTCTTCATCATCAACAATGATAGGCTCCTTTGATGATGTTGCAGCAGCTTTCTTAGAAGTAGCTTCATATTTCCTTTTAGTTCTCTGCTCAGCAACAGCTTCTTCTACTTTAACCTTCTTCTGAGCCAGAAGATCTGGTTTTTCTTGTTCAGCTTTCCTCTTAGGTTTCCTCTTAGGATTATACAAGTTTGCAGGAGCTTTTGGAACCATACTCCTATCAACAGTATATCCTTCTTTTCTAAGAACTTCCAGATAGTCTTGAATGATGTGCTCAGCATCCATTTCAGAGATTACTGGATATCCATCCACATACAGACGATCTTCAAGACTGGCTGTAAACTCTTGTGGAGGTGGAACCACTTTTGATGAGATGAGACGCATCTTGGTGAGAAAGCTAGCATTCAGAATCTCAGGAGTGAACTTCTTTTCAACAAGTTCTGGATGAAACTTCTTCAGATTTTGAACAACATGACCTTGATAGAGAAGGTCTGAGAGTAATCTTGGATAAGCTATAGCTGTCTTTCTCTGTGATTTGCTTAAGAAGATTGCCTCACAGATCCTCTCAAAGAAGTATTCTCCCAGATTCACTTTCATTTCTTTCAGAAGAAAGTAGATCAGATGACGATGAGTCCAGAAAATTGTATCAGTACCACCAACTCTTGGACTGATAGCAGCTAGTATGATCTTGAATAGCACTCTGCAGACGTCAGTCAAACCCTTGACTTTACCCTTCAGTTTCAAATCTGTACACATCAGAGCCAGAAGATCATCTCTGTACCTTGTGTCCTTCTCAAAAACATCCAACTCTATCCCAGAGTTATCCAAACCAAGCAACGCATTGAAATGAACAGGAGAGAAAGCTAAGTTCATACCACAGATATTTGACCTAATCTGTTTTCCAGTGAATTCCAATAAACCCATTTCTTTCCTAGATTTACCTTTTAAACTAGGATTCCTCTCAATAGCCGCACGTTCTTCCTGTTTAGCTTCAGCCTTATCAAAAACCTTAGCTTTCATCCAGAATTTCTTCAAGAGATCTGGGTAAATAGGACCATTTAGCATGCTGAAGTACTTATCCCATCCTTGAGCGGAGAAGTAATGTTTCACATCGAACCCATTTGCCTTCAAACTGTCAAAGTCGATCATCTTTTCAGAAAGAAAGATGAGCTCAGATTCTGGAAACTCCATTTCGTTCCCAACGATTTGAAGATTTCTAAACATGAACGGTGGAATCTTTGTTGTTGAAGACGATGAAGAACCGGCCATGATGGAGTTAGGGTAAGGGTAGGAACTAATGAGAGAGAAAGAAGATTTTTGTTGGAGGTTTAGAGAGAAAATGAAAGTGTGGGTTGTGAGAGTGAGAAGTGTGCAAGTGTATTGTGTAAGTTTTATTTAAATGCACACAGTTAACACAAAAATAGCAAATTTGGGAAGTTACGCTAATTGACAGAAAGTTGAATACCAAAAATCATCATTAACCACCCACTACCTGACACACGTAGACCACGTGCAGAAATTTACTCGGTAACTGCTATTTTAATGGACAACTGTTCAGCAGTGAATACTAAACGTTTCCCACTTAAAATAGTTCAGAGCCTCTGAGATATTTAAAATTCTCTATCAGAGTTAAGTACTTCAGAGCTTGTGTTTCAGATGTTCTGAGACATAAGTTCTGATATACATAACCTCTTACACTTTAATTGCCAAAAAAAATTTTCATTCAGAGATTGAAAACATGTTCAGATGTTTCTTTATAAAATCAAATCTTTCAACAGGTAAGGCTTTAGTAAATATGTCAGCCCATTGATTTTCAGTATCAACAAACTTAATATCTATAATGCCTCTCTAAACATAATCTCTGATAAAATGGTGTTTGATTTCAATATGTTTGGCTCTAGAGTGTAGGATAGGATTTTTAGATAAATGAATGGCTGCAGTATTATCACAATATAAAGGAATATTGTTACTGCTTACCTGATAATCTTCTAACTGATATTTTAACCAGAGTAGTTGTGTGCAACACTTAGCTGCTGAAATGTATTCTGCTTCTGCTGTAGACAAAGCTATAGTAGTTTGTCTTTTACTAGCCCAGGAGATAAGGTTTTCACCAACAAATTGACAATTGCCACTTGTGGATTTTCTTTCAATTTTATCTCCAGCATAGTCAGCATCACAGAATCCATTTAGCACATAATCATTGGATTTCTTATAGAGAAGTCCAAGATTAGTTGTTCCTTTCAGATATCTAAAGATTCTCTTTACAGCAGTAAGATGAGATTCTCTAGGATCTGACTGGAATCTTGCACATAAGCATACACTGAATAAAATATCTGGTCTAGAGGCTGTCAGATAGAGTAAGGAACCAATCATACCTCTGTAGACCTTTTGATCTACTTTTCCTTCATCATCTGACTTGCTCATGTTGGTAGTTGAATGCATAGGAGTATTCATTATCTTGCAGTCATCTAGGTTGAATTTCTTCAGAAGTTCCTTGGTATATTTTGATTGATGAACATAAGTTCCTTCCTTCTTCTGATTGATTTGAATTCCAAGAAAGAATTTCAATTCTCCCATCATGCTCATTTCAAATTCATCCTGCATTATCTTAGAAAAATTCTTGCACAAGGAAGCATTAGTTGAACCAAAGATAATATCATCAACATAAATTTGAATGATTAAAATGTCTTCTTTGGTTGTTTTTCTAAAGAGTGTGCAGTCAACCTTCCCTTTCTCAAAACCCTTTTCAAGAAGGAAATTACTGAGTCTATCATACCAAGCTCTTGGAGCTTGTTTCAGACCATACAGTGATTTCTTCAATTTAAAAACATGTTCTGGGTTTGAGACATCTTCAAAACCAGGAGGTTGCTTAACATACACTTCTTCAGAAATAAAACCATTTAAGAAGGCACTCTTAACATCCATTTGATACAAAGTTATTCCATGATTAACAGCATAAGATAGAAGTAACCTGATTGCTTCAAGTCTAGCAACTGGTGCAAAGGTTTCAGTATAGTCAATCCCCTCTTGTTGACTATAACCTTGTGCAACCAATCTAGCCTTGTTTCTTACCACTTCACCTTGTTCATTCAGCTTGTTTCTGAATACCCATTTTGTTCCAATAATGTTCTTGTGTGAAGGTTTGGGCACTAGAGTCCATACATCATTCCTTTGAAATTGATTCAGCTCTTCTTGCATTGCTACAATCCAAGCATCAACTTCAGAGCTTCATCAATCTTTGAAGGTTCCATCATTGAGATAAGACCAACTAAAGATTCCTCATTTCTTAGTTGAGATCTTGTCTTCCTTGGACTATCCTTGTTGCCTAAGATCAGTTCCTCTGGATGTGATGATTTGTATTTGAAAGTGTTTCGTGGGGGCTCATCATCTTCAGACTCATCAACATCAGGTTCAGCAGTTGCTTCAGTTCTTTGTTGTTCAGAGTCTGTAGGAACTGTTATGTTCAGAGGTTCTTCAGAGAATGGATGTTCTGAGTAGTTTGGAATATCTGAATATTGATCCTCTGATACCTGAAATCTAGACAAACCTTCCACAAGCTCTGACACTTGGTCAGGCTCTTTGTCATCAAATTTGACATGCATAGTTTCTTCCACAGTATGTGTTTCAGAAATATACAGTCTGTATGCTTTTGAGCGTTCAGAATATCCTATAAAGATACCCTTATAACCTCTAGCATCAAATTTCTTTAGATGGACTTTGTTGTTTAAGATATAACATGTACATCCAAACTGATGAAAATAAGAAATGTCAGGCTTTCTTCCTTTGAACAATTCATAAGCAGTTTTGTTCAATTTAGATCTGATATAGATTCTATTTTGAACATAACATGCTGTGTTTACAGCTTCTGCCCATAAAAATTTTGCTACATTAGTTTCATGCATCATGGTTCTGGCCATTTCTTGCAGAGTTCTATTCTTCCTTTCTACAACCCCATTTTGTTGAGGAGTTCTAGGAGAAGAGAATTCATGCAAGATGCCATATTTTTCACAAAAGTTTTCAAAAGGTTCATTTTCAAATTCTCCACCATGATCACTTCTAACTTTTAAAATAGTGTAGCCTTTTTCATTTTGAATTTGTTTGCAGAAGATGCTAAACTCATCATAAGCTTCATCTTTTGTTCTTAAGAATTTTACCCAAGTCCATCTACTGTAATCATCAACAATTACTAATCCATACTTCTTTCCATTGATAGAGGCAGTGTGAACTGGCCCAAAAAGATCAATGTGAAGAAGTTCCAATGGTCTTGAGGTAGAAACAATGTTTTTAGGTTTAAAAGATGATTTTGTAATTTTTCCTTTTTGACAAGAACCACAAAGTGTGTTTGAGTGATATTTGATTTTTGGTAATCCTCTGACAAGGTCAAGCTTACTAAGCTTAGAGATTAACCTCCAGTTAGCATGGCCTAACCTCTTATGCCAGATCCATTTTTCCTCACTCAAAGTCAAAAGACACATCACTTTTTGTTCATTCAAATCAGAAAGATTAATTTTATAAACATTGTTCTTTCTCAGACCTTTGAATATAATGGAGTTATCAGATTGTTTAGATACAGTACATGATTCCTTATTAAAGACAACTACATAACCATTGTCGCAAAATTGACTTATGCTCAATAAGTTATGTTTGAGTCCATCTACTAACCAAATATCATTAATAGATAGGGAGGAATTACCTACTGTACCTGTACCTATTATCTTTCCTTTTTGATTACCTCCAAAGCCAACAGATCCTCCTTCTTTCAAAGTCAGCTTAGAAAATAGTTGTTTGTCACCAGTCATATGCCTTGAACATCCACTATCCAGATACCATGAGTGATTCATGATACTTCTTTGAGTGGCAGGCTGTATGAGAAACAACTTTAATCATTGCGATAGAACTCTTCATCAAGGTTAATGATAAAGTCATCCCAGTATTCTTCCTCTTCATTTTTCAAGTTCTGATTGTTAACTTGAGAACTTGTCAGCCATTTGTCTAGGACATAAGCCCTTCTTCCTTTGCATAGGACTTGTTTCCATACTCTAGGTAGGACATATCCTTTCCTAGTTGGTAAATCTGAATGATACATTATTTCAGCTTTTGGTACCCATCTTCTGGGTCCACGCTTGTTAGTCCATAAATGCTTACTATGTTGTCTAGTGTTAGAGAAAGATCTTGGTTTGGAATAATGACCTTTTTGAAACCTTTTCTTTTGAAATTTGTTATTATTCCAGGATTTGGATTGTTTATGATTCCAGGGTTTGTATTTATCACCAATCCCATGTTCTGATTGATTATATCTACTGACTCTAGAATCATAAATAATCTGAGTCATGTACTTCATCTGAGATTTAGAATTTTTCTTTTTAAAAACTTCTGATCTTTTAGATTGACTGGCTTCAGGTACTGAAGTTCCTTTGGATCCAGAATTTGAAGTCTCAGATGTTGAAGCCTTCAGAACTTCTGAACTGATGTTCTCAGGTTCTGAACAACTTCTATGTTCTGAACTTTTCTTTCCAAATCCTGAGGCACTTGGTTCCTCTGAGCTGTCAGCTTCTAGATCATCATTGTCATTTTCAACAATACCAGGATTCTTTCCCTCTTCACTTGGTGGAACAACATAATAAACCCAAGATTTTCCAACCTTTTTGGCAAAGGTTTTTAGCTTTGAATATGTTCTACCATATTCATAGCCAAGTCCTTCTCCTCTATGTCTCAAAACATTATAAATTCTATTAGCAGCTTTGCTCTTCCCAAGGTTGAGATGCACAAACTGTTGAAGAGCTATTTCCTACTCATCAATAGGTTTGTGACAAACAGCACAACCCTTTTCAAAGTCATTTACTCTATTCAGAGTTTCTTGATATAGACCTTGAAAATGTTCTGCTTGTTCAGTCAGAGTGTTAAGTTTTTCTTGTAAAACTTTTTGTTTACTTAACACTCTGAGAAGTTTCTCAATGACCTTGTTAAGTGCAGTTATAAGTTGAGATTTAGAACAGTCAGAAAATACCTCATCTGTTACTTCTGAATCTGATTCTGATTCTGATTCATCCTCTGAGTCTGCATCTGAGTCAGCTGAAGCCATCAGGGCTAGATTTGCCTCTTCTTCTTCCTCAACTTCTTCCTCAGATGATAACTCTTCAAAAGTAGCCATCAGACTCTTTTTCAATTTGCTCTTAAATTGTTGCTTCTTTGAGCTGTATCTTTTGCTTTTATCTTTAGCAGACATTTCTGGACAATCAGCAATAAAGTGTCCTGGCTTCTTACAGTTGAAGCAGTTCTTCTGATCATCCTTTTTGCTGACAAAATTTCTGGAGCTGTTACCTCTGAAATTTCTTTTGTTAAATCTGTTCCATTGCTGAAACTTGGTGAATAAAGCAAACTCATCTTCACCCATTTCCTCCTCTTGACCATCTGCAGAAGATTCCTCTTCAATGTCAAGAAGCTGAGTCTTAAGAGCTTTAGAAGGAGTCCTAGTTGACTGTAAAGCCACAGACTTGGACTTCTTCTTAGCTTCTGAATCAGCATTCAGAACCATCTCATGGCTTCTGAGATTGCTTATCAGAGCCTCAAGACTCAGAGTCTTGAGATTTTGAGCTTCCTCTATTGCAGTGACCTTAGGTCTCCAAGCAATAGGAAGACTTCTCAGAATCTTCTGAACATGGTCATAGGTGGAATAACTTCTCTTAAGAGCTTTAAGACCAGATACAAGGATTTGAAACCTTGTAAACATAGTCTCAATGTTTTCATCTTGTTGCATAGTGAATAGTTCATATTGCCTTATCAAGAGACTAGCCTTAGCCTCTTGAACCTTTTCATTTCCATCATAGGTAGCACACATAGAGTCAAAGATAGATTTAGCAGTGGACTTGTTCTCTATTCTGACATAATCCTCATGTCTAATAGCACCAACAACAATATCCTTTACTCTATGATGCTTAGTGTAGGTTTTTAAGTTAGCTGGTGTGAGTAACTTTCTATGCTCAATGGACAATCTTCCATGTTCATTTAAGTTTTCAAAAGTTACTCCCAGCTCAACCAAATCCCACAACTCATGATCAATAGCAGTAATATTGCTATACAGTCTTTCCTTCCACCACTCAAATAAAGATGCATCACCATTGAATATAGGGGCTTTTCTATTGCCACTATGTTCATGTGATTCATTACTTAAGTAGTCAAAACCAAAAGCATTTCTAGGACCACCACCAGCACCACTGGCCTCACCGGCTTCACCGGTAGTTCTAGTACTACTATCGTCTCCTCCAGACATAGTGTTCTCACAAGATCTTTACTGTCTCACTGTTAAGTGAAAGTAACAGACCAGAGCTCTGATACCAATTGAAGGTGTGAAAACACAAGAAGGGGGGGTTGAATTGTGTTTTAGTCAAGTTTAAAACTTTTTCAAGTTCTTAACTAAACTACAACAGCAGCGGATAAATAAACACAATAAAACAAGTTAAGAGAGAGAGAGATCACACAAGCAATTTATACTGGTTCCTCTCACAAAACGAGAGTAGTCCAGTCCCCTTGCACTTCCAAGGGATTTCACTATAATCACACAAGATTACACCTGCTCAAGCACACAAGCAAGAGACTTCACAACAATGCTCAAGCACACAAGCTCAAGACTTCACACTTAAGCACACAAGCTTAAGTTTCCTCAAGTAATAGTAAAGTATATGAAAGTATACAGATGCTCTTAGAAGAACCTAAAGAGAGCAAATACAAAGAGTACAGAGTATTTGACTAAAGTGCAAAAACACTTGATAAGAGGTTCAGAGCTTGTATACACAGAATTCAGAGTTTGTTCAGCGCACGTTCAATCCTTAATAATTGTTATATGTATAATGCAACTGATCCTTCTAGTATATATACCACCAGAAAAGAGTCGTTGCAAAAAGAACCGTTGGAGTTGATAATCTTTTGTCTTCAAGCAATCTGTCTTGATGCAGTTTGTTTGTATCTAAACTGAGTAAGAGTTTCAGATACTTTGACTACTGCAGAGTAGACTTTCCTTATTCAGCTAACAAGTCTGAAGACCCACGTTCTCAAGTGAGGACAGACAAAACGAGAGTAGCTGAACTGATCAGGCTTGAAAGGTCCTTTTCTTCATTGGTAGAAGAGTTGACTTGCAAAGGGAATCTTCACAGCTTTCAAAAAGATCTTCAGAGGTTGATGAAACTTTAGTTACTCAAGAAGTTCTGAAGACTTCACCATCTGAAGGTTGTAACTTCTGAAGTCCAACATCTTCTGAGCGCTTGTGAACTTCTGAATTCACATCCTCTGAATTTCACTCAGAGCTTATCTGATGCTTATATCTGCGCACTTAAAATAAATTTTTAGTCCTTCCAATTGTTTATTAATACTTTGTTATCATCAAAACCTTTATAGATTTAGGGGCTAACATTTTTAAATCAATTTTGTTCCAACAAACCTTCATCATTCAACCAGAACAACAACATCAACACCACCAAGAACAACAACAACATCAACAAAATCATCAACACCACCAAGAACAACAATTCAAAAAGAACCCAAATTTTTTTCTTCCAAAAATCAATCTCGGTGACGGAGGAAGTAAACCCAGAAACATAATCATAAATTTCTTTTGTTCTTCTAATCTTCATCCCTTGCAACAACCAAATTTCTTCCTAACCCAAAAACATAATTCTTCTTCCCAATTCTTCATCCCATCAATTCAATCAGTAACCCATAAATCCAAAAACAAGTACAACAACATCATCAACAACATCATGGCTTTTTCCCAGACAATTCTGACAACGTTGTACCCCGCAACAAAACCATATAATTTCCTTGCAATTCAGCTTTAATACAAGAGAACCCCAATAGAAATCAAATGAATTCAAGAGAACCCCTATGTCTCTCACTTCTCGATCCAAACAACACCATCATAAAGTATAAAAAACGCAGATTTTTTAAAAAAAAGCAGAAATTATTTTCCTCTTCCAGATTCAACCCTTCTTCATCTTCCTCACAAAAACAACAACCTATTCAAAAAACCCAGAAAAAACCATTCAAAAAATGTATCCAGACGAGAGAGACAGAGGGATCGAGATCGAGAGTGATATTCAAATTTGAGATCGAGAGAGAGAGAGAGAGAGAGAGAGAGAGAGAGAGAGAGATTTGATATCGAGAGAGACTGACGGTGCCGGAGGTGGGTTTGATGGTAACGACGGCATTCTCGAGGAAGACGGTGGTGATGGAGTTGATCATCCTAGGTTTCTAGTTTTTTCCTAGAGTTTCTAGATTTTGATGGGGTTGAACAAGGAAAGGAGTTCATGTTGTTGTTCTTCTTCCAGATTTTTTTTTTTTAAATTAATAAAAAATAAATTAAAATCCACTTAGGCAATATTTATTTATGAGTCACCAATTTAATTAATCAAAACTAAATTAAAAGCCACCTAAGAAGTCACATCATCAAATTTGTCCAGTCAGTGTCCAACTTGTCCACTAAGGGGGCAAAAGCAAAAAATCTTGATATTGCAAGGGGGGAATCCAAAATTTTTATTTTGCAGGGGGTAAAACAAAACTAGCATATTTTGCAGGGGGTAAACACCTATTTACCCAAAATATTTTGAGTTTGTGACTCGCAACCTAAAAGCAAACTGAAACACAGTTCACTATTTAGATTGCGATCAATTTTCACTTTAACTATTAAACCTTATAAAAATTTGATCACCGTCCAATACCATATTTTAATTGGTCATTGGAGTGGTTATGACAGTATCGATTAATCACACACACACACACTGAATAATTATATAAATTGAAACCTCTTTTTTTTAATCACTCGCTCATACAGTGTTCCATTCAAAATATGTTCTTGGGGATGAATGAAGGGTTCAAACTTTAACTTGCGAACTGTGTTTCAATCAACATTATTTAATGGAAGATGAGAGAATGGCGAAGCGGACAAAAAAATTTGATTTTCATAAGATTCGCCACAGTTTGCATGCTAGAATGCCAACTTTTTTTCCCCAATTTTTTTTCTATTTACACACTCGCATTCTAAACAGCGAGAGGAGTAAATTTTAAATGTTGGGGGTGCGTATGTGATTGGGGGGCGCGAAAAGTATATCCCTAGTTTAATAGATTATCTCAAATTTGCTATTTGACAACCCATATTTGTGTTTGTACAATTAATTTGGGATAATTTTTTTAGACAACTCTCTCGATCTCTCTAAAAAAATTGTCTTAAAAATTGTCAAATAGTGGTCATATAAATTTTTTTTTTGACGAATATTGGTCATATACTTATAGCTACTCTTTTGAGATTGAGATTGAATTTGATCTAGTTCAAATTAATTTTTAAAGTGCATATAAGGGGATATCTTTAAAAACGGTGTCAACAAAGATCAAACCTCAGCTATAAACTCATTTGTTAATGTTATTTGTTGTTGGTTTTGAAGACATGTCTTTTTCTACGATAATTCGTAGTATACCTAATATTTTTTGGTAAGCGTAGTCATACCTAATATGTAATGATGTACTTTTTTTTTATCGCTTAGCAATATTAAAATTTAAAATAAATCTCTTAGCAACATAAAAAATTTACTATATAGTGTTAAAAAAAACATAATTTATGCTAATGAAATTATATATATTTACTAATTTTTTATCATCTGTTTTTTTAAAGTCTATGGTCAAAGTTCAAATCTAAAAGTTTGTCTAAGATGAAAATTTAGAGTAGGTAAAGAAAAAAATATATAATTTGTTGTGTGTTCACTTGCTAAGTCTTAATTAGAAGTAAAATAGAAGTGTGGTCATTCGGTTATTAAACCCTAATATTAGGAAAATGCTAAACAGTACCCCGGGGCACTAGTTAAGGATCTCAAAATTGAAATTTTATCTTGTAAATTGTGCATTCAATGTTTTAAAGATGTAAAAAGTCATTCTCTTTTATCATTAACTTTATCATTTGTTTCCTTTTTTTAGCATGCTTAACTAGTGCCCGGGGCACGGAAAATGCTAGGTTAAGAATTATATTAATTTGCTGTTCAAAAAAAAAAGTGTGGTCATACAAAGTCTCTAGCTAGCAACAAGTTATCAAAAGTATACCGGTGGACTTATTTATATTTTAAACAAAAAATTAACTCTAAATCAGGACACTTGCTATAATGTTTTGTGGTGTTGACTTGTTTTTTTAGTTGATATTTCTGCAAAGTTTGCTCTTCAGAATAAAAATTTACTAAGTTGATGATTTGCTCAGATGTTGATCCAAAAGCTTAGTTTAGGAGGGTTCAAAGTTTACCAAGTCACAAGACATTAGTTTAATGAAATTTACTTGTTTGTCTTGCTCTCAGTTCTTCCAAAAATTTATTTTTGTCTCTCAGAATGTTATGTAAGATAATTTTTAAACGTAAGAGGTTATGAAAGTTAACACTAGTGCAGAAAGGGGATTCCACTACCGGCCAAATAGGGATTCCACTACTGGCCGCGGCCGGTAGTAAATACACTCGTCGTTGTAAGTCAATACTTTCCACGACGGGTCTTTTTATACCCGTCGTGGTATGTCAGGTTTCTACTGTATTATTAATTAAATTTATGAGGATTCCACTACGGGTATTTACAAATACCCGTAGTGGTATGTATGAGATTCCACTACGGGTATTTTCAATATCCGTAGTGGTATGTATAGTTTTCATTTTTTTTTTATAGTCTGGGATTCCACTACCGGTATTTGTAAATACCGGTAGTGGTATGTGTGGTTTTAATTTTTTTTTTTTAGAATTGAGGATTCCACTACTGGTATTAACAAATACCCGTAGTGGTATGTATTGTTTCCAGTTTTTTTTTTTTAGAATCTGGGATACCACTACGGGTATTTAACAAATACCCGTAGTGGTATGTATTGTTTCCAGTTTTTTTTTTTTAGAATCTGGGATACCACTACGGGTATTTAACAAATACCCGTAGTGGTATGTATTGTTTCCAGTTTTTTTTTTTTAGAATCTGGGATACCACTACGGGTATTTACAAATACCCGTAGTGGTATGTGTGGTTTTCATTTTTTTTTTTTTAGAGTCTGGGATTCCACTACCGGTATTTGTAAATACCGGTAGTGGTATGTGTGGTTTTAATTTTTTTTTTTTAGAATTGAGGATACCACTACGGGTATTTACAAATACCCGTAGTGGTATGTATGGTTTTCACTACTGATTGTTATAAATATCAGTAGTGGTATGTTAGTTTTTTTTTTTGTTTTTTTTCGTTTTTTTTAATTCCTGTGCCTGCATATTAATATATGGCGCCCTTCCGGCGCATAAATTATACGTTCTTTTAGTAGGTAATAACGCAAAAGAAAATTGTCATAATTTCGAATATTATTTTCCACAATTCATTGTCAATTCCTAACAAGTTACACATTCAATACATTAAAATCACAAAACTTAACATTATCACTAATTATATCTATTCTAATTCCAAGCATACAGCCCCCTAATATACACAAAAATCAAAACTAGCTCTATCCAATTCCAAAACAGCAACTCAAACTACCAATTCCATGACAGTCCAAAACAGCAAGTCCAAAACAGTGGGATCTCAAATTCCTCATCACCCTGCAGAATTGGTTAATAACAGCAAGTCCAAAACAGCAAATTCCTCAAATTCCTCATCACCCTGCAGAATTGGTGATGAGGAATTGGTTAAACAGCAAGTCCAAAACAGCCCCCTAATATACACAAAAATCAAAACTAGCTCTATCCAATTCCAAAACAGCAACTCAAATTACCAATTCCATCACCTGATCTGCTTCCAAGTGTAAACAAGTGTAAACTAAAATTGCTGCAATGTATTGAATAGACCAATTTGCAAAAACAAAGTTCAAATAATGAACTATTCTATAACTCACCAGATAAATCGATCTTAACCCTCCAATAACGACAAAAAATATGTTGACCAACGTAATCGCAATTCATACATCTCCTCAGCTGTTAACTCTTTTGGGTCATTAAATACCTACAATAAGTAAATAATAATATAAAACTATTCTTGACTCGGTTATAAAAAATTATTGATGTATAAAAAATAAAAATTATTACCTCCATCCAAGAATCAGTTATCTTAGCAGTGACAATGTCCAACATATTTTTCATTACATAGTATCCACAGTCATTTGAATTATATTGTTTCCTCGCCTACAAATTATATATAGTAACATTTGATCAAAAAATACCACACTTACTTATCAAAAAAGTAAATATATATAAAGTTAGAATACCACACTTACTTGTGGATAAAGCCATACGGTATTGTTCTTTCTATTGCCATTCGCCATTTGATCAACCGTAAAAACACTAATTCATAAGAAAAAAAAGCCGCATAAAATCATATAAAATTTGTAATAATTTATGTTTATAGTATATAACCAAAACCCCTAAAGTATAAACTTAATTACCTTGAAACAATTTTCTCCATTATTGGATTAAGTTTCCAATGTAGTGAACAAATAACAACCACGGTATTTATCTTTGGACAAAGTATTATCAACTGCCAATGTCCTCTGTACGCGTGCGTGGAAGAACAGTATTATATTGTTAATAACTATGAGTTATAAAAAATAAATAAGTATTAAAAAAATACACAAATTCATACAAACTTACCCATGGTTAAATGGTAATAATTGACACTCTTTCTTTTCATTTTCTAACTTATGCTGGATGTATTTCTTGCATTTACTTTGAGATATTCTCTGATCACTTTTTTTCCCAGCATCACCAACAATGTTCAGAAAACTTGGTTCCAAAATTCCATATACATTTGTGGTGTTGTTTTCAATGCATAAACGATGAATGTACCTGAATATAATTTTAAAGTTAGGAGAGATATATAACATATTAACAGATATTGAGATAGTAGTAAATAAGAAAGTACACTTACGAGCACCAAACACTTAGAGTACTCATGTCGAGCCAAATAAAACCCACCAACAACTCTCTTATACACTTGCAAGACATGAGAAAATTAGTACACATTGAACAATGAGTTAATTGTACATCCAAATGATCATCACCCTTTTTCAGAACCATGATTAACAATCTCTGAACATCGTCCATGTTATCTTCAGCCTCTGCTACCGGTGCAGGAGAACGACTTCCTTTTGCGCTTTCAGTGACAACAACCTCCTTGAGTTCATTTTGCATCTTGACCGGTGCAGGAGAACAACTCCCTTTTGCGCTTCCGGTGACAACAACTTGTTCAGCACAAGCTTCAGGTACCATGACTCTATTATTTGTATCAGAGGTTTGGGATAAACCCATGGACTTTAGTGTCTCCATAAGAGAATCTTGCATCATCTTACGCTCTTGCGCCAACTTTTCCTCAAACTTAGCTTCCAAATCTGCTTTAAATGCTGCTAGTTGCTCTTTGACATCTATACCTTGTCTTTGACGTGAAACCTTTGATCTTCCCCAGTAAGTGGTAATGTTATGTTTTTTTCCAACACCACGAACACTACCACCATGCTCAGGTGTTCCAATGGCTTCTGTTAGGACATCGTGACGTCCCGTTGGAACAAAGTCACCCTTTTTTGAGTCTTCAACAATTTTCTCCTACAACATGCACAAACAAAGTCACAATATAGTAAATAATTGTGTTACTTGAAGCAAAAGCATGATTATAATGTTACTTACAATTTTCTCAGCAACTTTTTTTACAGGCTCAGATGTGAATTCTCCCCCTTTCTTTTGTCGTGCTCTCGTCCATGTCTCATAGCGTTCCGGTGGAGATGGATGACGATCATCATCAGTTAAGCCAGAACTATCTTTCGATAAGGATTGTCTCTTTTCATTGATCATCTGCTCCTCGAGCCTCTTATACCCGCCACGGGATAATACATGTGGGTAAACATTCTTTGCATGATTCTCCCTACCCTTTTGACTTTTTTCCTATTATAAACTCAAATAATTAGTAATGTAAAAATCACATTCAGCAGTTTCAACAGACTTTTTTCCTATTCTTTGCAAGATAGTTTCAGAATCACAATCACAAAATCACAAAATCACAGTTTCAGCAGTCAAGACAGTTTCACAGTTTCAGCAGTTTAGGCAATGTTAAAGACAGAATCAGCAATTTTAGCGCGGTTTTAGCGCAGTTTTAGCGCGGTTTTAGCGCAGTTTTAGGCAATGTTAAAGACAGAATCACAGTTTTCAGCAGAAAAATGAAGGTGTTAAAGGCAGTTTCAGCAGAATCACGGTTTTAGGCAATGTTAAAGACAGAATCAGCAGTTTTAGCGCGGTTTTAGCGCAGTTTTAGCGCGGTTTTAGCGCAGTAGCAGCAGTCAAGACATAAAAATCACAAAATCACAAATCACAAAACACAATATTTAACACAGTAGCAGCAGAAGCAGCAGTCAACACAGTTTAATGATTTTGAAATTACACTAACCTTAAAATCAGAGGTCTGTCGATACTTCACAAACTCTTCCCATATATCTTTTTTGATGTAAGGATACTTGACGTATGGAGGAACGTCATCTGGTTTGGGGTCTGTGATATAAGTTCTAGTCAACCGTGATTTAAAATCTTTCCATCGCTCCCCCGCATAGTGAAACCATATTTTCTTAAAATGATCACTCTTTTTTGCATCATCAAACTCAGGTATAACAAAAATAGCCTATAATATTTACATTAAAAAATTTGGTGTTAGCATAAGATGTATTTGATATGATAATAAAATATAACAAAATGTTGAATTTCAAATACCTTAATATCTGTCCACATAGCATTCTTTACTCCTTCAGGTATATGTTTCCACAACTCTTTCGCAATACTGCATCTTTCTCGAGTAAGAAGTGCTACGTAACTCTTAAAATGGGAGGCATTGTTACCATAACACTCTCCAGTTTCTAGATCAAACTGGAGAGGGATCTTTATACCCGTTTTACGAACGTTTTCAATTGCTTTCAACATAGTGGGACCTCTAACACTTTTTTTATTACTTTGACTAGTTTCAGCAGAGTTGTCGGTTGAATCAGCCATATCGTATCTGTTTACACAAAACACAAAAAAATGAATTAAGCATAAGACACAAAAACTGAGTTGTTGGTTAATAGCAATAACAACCAAAAAATAAATGTCGCAAATTAAAATGTCTCAGCACAAAACAAAAAAAAAAAAACTGAATTAAGCATAAGACACTTGCAATATAA
The DNA here is from genome assembly GCF_020283565.1 of Trifolium pratense. Taxonomy (NCBI): domain Eukaryota; kingdom Viridiplantae; phylum Streptophyta; class Magnoliopsida; order Fabales; family Fabaceae; genus Trifolium; species Trifolium pratense. The sequence goes on from NC_060063.1 coordinate 37,854,087, forward strand.
ATGTCGCAGCACAAAACACAAAAAACTGAATTAAGCATAAAACACTTGCATAAAACTGAATTAAGCATAAATGTCGCAGCACAAAAAATTCAATAACAATCAAAACAAATGGTGTTTTATTACTATGTGTTACAAAACAAGTGGTAAAAAAATGCAAATAGTGAAAGTAATGTCTAATCCCATATTCCTTCGTCATGATCTAAACGAATAGCTGCATGCACATCATCCTCTTCGTTTTCTTCAATGAAGGTAGGCACATCTGTTGAGAAAGGAGGAATTTCGGAAATATCAAGCTCTTGATTTTCATAACTACCATGCACATTTTTTCCTTGTAGAACCACCGACCACCGTTCATTAGAAGGATCTTTGACATAAAACACCTGTTTTGCTTGGGATGCCATGATGAAAGGTTCGTCTTTATAAGCTAACTTGCAAAGATCAACTAGTGTAAATCCTAATTCATCAATTCTCACACCATTGTTGATATCAATCCATTTGCATTTAAATAAAGGCACTTTAAACACAACGTAATCAACCTCCCAGATCTCTTCAATCACCCCAAAGTAGGGTGTAGATGCCATAACCGGATTTTTATCTTTGGAACTAGAGAAGTGCATGGACTCTGCCACAATCATAACCCCACTATTTTGCATGGTACTGCGGTCATCCTTTGATTTTGTATAAAAGGAAGTTTTGTTAATATCATATGCACTCCAAGTCAATATGTTACATTTAGGCTCATAGGACAACCACTTTATTGTATCGGAAACACTATCATCTTGGCAGACCTTTTCTTTAAACCACTCTGAGAATTTCTTATTATGCTCTCTTAACACCCATTTTTCATTCATCTTATCGTGCATTTTCTTTATGATGCTTTTGTGAGCAGACAAGTAAGGTTGAACTTCATCAGTGTTATTCAATATATACAAATGCGCTTGAAGAATTATATCAATATGCATGCTCTTGACATTTAAACCTTGCGTGCCCACACCGTCACATCTTCCATCATGACGAGACTTGGGAACCCCTATAGCATCCACTTCTGACAAATAGTTTGAACAAAACTCAATAGCTTCTTCTGCAATGTACCTCTCAACAATCGAAGCTTCCGGACGGTGTGGGTTTTTTGTATACCCTTTTAGGATCTTCATGTATCGCTCTATTGGATACATCCACCGTAAATAAATTGGGCCACACAATCTAATCTCCCTTACTAGATGAACAATCAAATGAACCATAATGTCAAAAAATGAAGGAGGAAAATACATCTCCAATTGACACAAGATAACTGCAGCTTCGTTTTCCAACTCGTCTAACTTCAATGGATCAATTGCTTTACAACATATTGCATTGAAGAATAAGCACAACCTGCATATAGCTTTCCTAACATTATCGGGCAATATCCCACGAATAGCCACAGGTAGTAGTTGTTGCATCAAGACATGACAATCATGAGATTTTAAGCCGATTAATTTGAGATCTTTCATTGATACAAGGCTCTTGACATTTGACGAGTAACCATGTGGCACTTTGATACTTTGTAAACACTTGCAAAAACTTGTTTTCTCGTCTTTAGACAAAGTGTGACACGCGGGAGGCAAATATGTCTTGTCATTGATTTTTTGTGGTATTAACTCTTGTCGTATACCCATCAAATCCATATCAAGACGAGCATGTGCACCATCTTTTGTCTTGCCTTTAATGTCGAGAAGTGTTCCAATTACACTATCACATACATTTTTCTCCACGTGCATCACATCAATACAATGTCTTACATCAAGACTAGACCAATATGGAAGATCAAAGAACACTGACCTCTTTTTCCATATACTTTTCACAACAGGCTGCTTTTTCCTTTTGACACTTTCACTTTCGGCTTTTGGCACTTTCGCTTTTGGCACTCTCCCTTTTGGCTTTTGGCACTTTCCGAAGACAACATTAATGTCTCGTTGTCGTTCATAAACTTCCTCTCCAGTTAAGGGCGTTGGAGCAACACCATTCTCTTGGTCTCCGTCAAAAGCTTTTCGCAATCTACGATATGGATGATAACGATTTAGAAATTTTCGGTGGCCAAGATAAACAGTCTTCTTTCCATTTTTCAGTTGCTTATAACATGTTTTTTTTTCACATATGGGACACGCATTATGCCCTTTAACGGAATACCCAGACAAATTGCCGTATGCCGGAAAGTCGTTGATGGTGCAAAACAACATGGCACGCATGTTGAACTGTTCACCAGAATACGAATCAAAAACATCCACTCCTTCCTCCCACAACACTTTCAAATCATCAATTAGTGGACTTAGATAAACATCTATGTCATTTCCTGGTTGTCTTGGGCCTGAAATCATCATCGATAACATAATATATTTACGCTTCATGCACAACCAAGGAGATAGGTTGTAAATCATCAGGAGAACAGGCCATGAACTATGGTTAGTACTTTGATTACCAAACGGATTCATTCCATCAGTAGCAAGTCCAAGTCTAAGGTTTCTCGACTCTTTGCCAAAATTTGGAAACAAAGAGTCAATTTTCTTCCATTGCAAAGAATCAGCTACATGGCGAATTTGGCCATCACATTTTCTCTCTTCTGCATGCCATCTAAGATTCTTTGCGTCATTTGCATTAGCAAACAATCTCTTGAACCTTGAAATTATTGGTAGGTACCATACGACTTTCGCGGGAGGACCCGTTTTGGTCACCTCATCATCACTAGAATCACCATCTTTCTTTTTGTAGCGAGACGCCTTACATGTCGGACAATGATTATAGTTTACAAACTCTTTTCGGTATAATATACAATCATTAGGGCATGCATGTATCTTTTCATACTCCAAACCCATTGGACACAATACTTTTTTCGCCTCGTAATAACGATTTGGCATTACATTACCTTCTGGAAGCATTTGTATCAACAATTCAAGCAATTCAGTGAAACTTTTGTCGGTCCACCCATTTTTTGCTTTCAAATTAAACAATTTTAACACCGCAGACAAACGGGTAAAATTTGTGCATCCCGGATACAATGGTTCATCCTTGTCACTGCATAAAGTTTCATACACATGCGCCCTCTTAAACGAATCTTCTCCAATATCACGCATCATGTCTTCTAGTCGATCATCGATATCCACACTACCACTTTCTCTATGGGACACACTTGGCGTTGCTACTACTTCACCGTGCCATATCCATTGTGTATAATTTTGACAAATCCCGTCACAAATTAGATGATTCATGATTTCTTTCTTAGTACGTTTTGGTTCTTTATTTGCACAATTTATACACGGACATAGAAAAAGTGGAGGAAATTCAGGAGGAGGACGTTCTAGTTCAGCATTACTTTCCGCAAACTGTAGAAATTCCATCACTCCATGTCTGTACTCAGTACTTAATCGATTAGCTCTCATCCAACTACGGTCCATACCTACGTTTCGAAATTTATGCATTCTAAGTTAAAGGAATGACTAGGTTGTTACTATTGCGAAACATTCTCTCGCCCCATTTTAATAAAAATTCATAGCCTATAACAGAATTTGCATATAGCAGAATTTTTACATAGTAATTTGAATTGCATCTAAGTTTATAGCTTCTATATATGTTTTGAAATAGAATCGGTACCTGTAGATGAGACCGTGATTGAACCTTCTAACTTCAAACAAAGAGGACAACACCAAAAAACAGCAACACCAGCCCCTAAACAGCAGCAGTCAACACGTAGGAGCAGCAACCACCGCCTAACACAGAAAACAGCTCCACCCCTGCAAAGCACAAGCATTGAAACCCTCAATTCATACATGATCTAAGAATCAATTATGTATTAATTCTACCTAAATATAAGTCAATTATTCAACCAATAAATACCAAAAGCAGACTATTATGTGTTAAAGTGAAAAGTAACTTTACTTAAGATCACCTTTGAATTCAACTAGTGGAAGAAAAAAACACAAAACCCTCCCAAAATTGGGTCACTATCAGTAACACATAGCATCAGGAAAAAAAAACACTAACCATTTTCTTTGTCACATAACAAACATTAACATAGAAAGACCAGAAGGAAAATTATCCTTAACTTTCTTCTAATCACATGTTGTCTATTTTCTGTTTCTGCTTAATACTTTTCACTTCTTTTAACCATTGTTTAGCTAGAGATACCATAACCATAAACAACTTACTAAGAGATGAAGAACAGGAACCCAAAACACATGAAAACGAATATCCAATTTAAAACCTTCACAATTTAAAACGTGAACTTAGAATATCCAATCTTCATTCAATGCTACCAAAATGTACTGAATGAGAAAAATGCGTGTTTTTCTTACCAGCAAATAACCATAAACAGAAAAAGAATGAAAACGAATACGAATGAAAACGAATACGAATGAAAACAAGATCAACCATAAACAGAAAACGAATGAAAACGAAAACGAATGAAATTTGGGGGAAGTTTGATTTATTCATACCTTTACCGAATGAAAACGAAGAGATTTGGAGGCGATTAAGCGTTTGCAGGTTCGTCGTTCCGTCTAGGGTTTGGAGAATGAAACCGCGAATGAAATTGGGACGATTGGAGATTGGAGAGATTGGAGAATGATTGGAGAACGATTGGAGAGTGTTTGATTTGAAGAAATTGGGACGATTTGAGGAACAAATTAGGGAGAACTAGAATTGGGACGATTGGATTGGAGAGTGTTCTTCTTCGCGTTTGCAGAATGAGGGAAATTGGGAAGAATGAAAAATATAATTAACACTATTAGGATTCCACTACCGGTGATAAGCTAGATCGGTAGTGGAAAGTGGGAATATGAAAAAACTAATAACACTATTAGGATTCCACTACCGGTGAATCCTAGATCGGTAGTGGAAGATAATTAAAACAATTTTGCACGTAATTACGACATTGCCACCGTGTCTACTTTCCACTACGGATTTAGCAAAGCCGGTAGTGAAATCCCTTGTCTCTGAACTTTCCACTACCGTTTTCAAAATATCAGTAGTGGAATCCTTTGGTCAAATGTATTTCACTACTGGTATTCACATACCGGTAGTGGTATCTCCAAACCAAAAGTCATTTTTCTACTAGTGTAACTTCCGAAATGATTATAGAAGATAACTTTTAAAATATGTAAAATTTATGTCCATAATAAAACCTAATATGTCATTTGCATTTTTGAGGATATGTTTCAGATGGTTTATATTTTATATGGATAATTTTACTAGTATTTTGCGAGTATTTTATTGTGTTTGAGTATTTAATTAGCTAGTCTTTATATACTAGTACTAGTTATGTATATATGAAAATGGTTATAATGTGAAAAAATAATGATCAAATGTTCTGTATTATAGTCTTATAACTTTCGAAGGGTTTCAGAACATAACTTATGATACATATTTAATTTTAAAACATTTTGGTAGTTACATTCCGAAATGATTTTTTTTTTTTTTTTTTGCATTATCGGAAGATTAGTTCCAAACATTAACTGTAAAGTTTATATATAAGAAAAAAGTTAAATCAACAAAAAATAAAAAAACGCTTAAAAACATATATTACTTGTGCTTTACCGACAAATGAGTGTTGAAAACTTTTATGAATAAAGCAGTCGGGATTTGAGACAAATAACCTGAAAAAATGTCATTAATTCACCCAGTTTGAAATTTTACTTATGAAATCTTTTCAGAAGTTATCTTCCAAAATGTCTTGCATTTTGTGAGGGGCAAAATTTGAGTTTTTGAAAGGCCTGAGAGCAACATAGAAGACCTAAAGAGCAAAATTCTAGGAAATTATTTTTTCTACCCCAATAATTGTCCATCTACCCCAACATTAATGTTGAATGGACGAATTTTTCCTCATATATAAACTAAAACGCTGAAGAAAAAAATTTGGTTACCGGAACACTTTGAAAAAAAATGTTCTGGTATGTAAATTTTTTTTGGTTACCGGAACACTTCAGGTATATGAAATTTTTCTAAAATTTATTTTGATTACCGGAACACTTTGGAAAAAGTGTTCAAGTATATAAAAATTTTCTAATTTTTTTTTTTGTTACCCGAACAGTTTGGAAAAATGTGTGCAGGTATGTAAAAATTTTCTAATTTTTTTTGTTACCTAAACACCTTGAAAAAAGTCAGCATGTATGTAAAATTTGGGTTTGTTTTGCTACAATAGTATTATTTGTAAGTTTAAGAGTGCAACCTAAGAGGGGGGGGTGAATTTGGTTTTATATCTATTTGGATATTTTTAGAGATGTTATGATAATTTTATTTTTCTTGAAGGTTTGTGATGAATATATGAATGAAGTGCAGAAAAATAAAAGTGCAGGGAAAGAGAAAATGGACACAGGAGATTTATAGTGGTTCCCCTAATGGTACGTCCACTCCTTTCACACCCCGTGAAGAATTTCACTATGATCTTTATAAAGTGAAACAAGAGAACAATCCTCTCTTTTTCACTCTCTTGCTTCCAACAATCCTGGACAACAAGGTGATTCCCTACAAAGTGAAACAAGAGAACAATCCTCTCTTTTTCACTCTCTTGCTTCCAACAATCCTGGACAGCAAGGTGTTCACACTAATCTGAATTTTATACAAGAGTTTGATTACAAGAGAATTTTGATACAACAAAATTCCAATAATTTGTTTTCACTTAATATAACAATTCAGAATGATAAACTCTAAGTGCTCAGGAAACTTTTATTTGATATGAAATTATGCAGGAAAGTTTCAAAGAGTTTTGTGAAAGTTTGTACAGAGAATTGTTATGAAAAAGTTAATGAAAGTGATTCATTGTTTTTGAGAAAATTCTGATGTATATTTATATAGAAAATGATACCTCTTTGAAAATAAAATTGCAATGATTTGGAAGAGGTATAATAATGAAAAGGTGTGTTCACGTATCAGAATTTTCAAATGGATGCAGAGGTAAATCGATTTTCATTACCAGGTAAATCGATTTCCCTTTCCTTTTTAACGTTAAAAAAATTCTCAATTTACACTAGGTAAATCGATTTCCCTAGGAGGGTAAATCGATTTCCCTCTTTGAAAAACAACATTTCAGAAACGACAGAGTGTAGGTAAATCGATTTCCCTGTTTAGGTAAATCGATTTACCTGCTTAAAAAACTTGAAAAATTCTAAGTTAAAAAACATTTTTGGATAGGAATCATGCAACATTATTATAGTAACTTTAGAAATGTTTAGATGAAAGTTTGTGAGCACCTAAAGCTTATAACAATGAATTGCATATTGTACCTAAGATTATTCCCCATAACTTGATCAACATCTTCATGTGATAAATTGAATTTCTTCAACCTTGAGCACTTGAACATAATCAATCTTTATCTTCTTTTCACATATTTGTCTTCATCAAAATAACTTTAATCTAGAAGCTTGTCTTCACATTCTTTCAATTCAAAAAGCTCAAACAATATAATTATTAAGCATTAATATAGAGAAAAAAAAAAGGAGTGGTATGACACATTGTCGCCAATCATGTGAGTGTTTCTACATGTTCTTTTCAGATCAAGTGACTAATTTTAATAGCAATGCGAATAACTATTGTCATTTTCTTATTCAAATTGGAAACAATCTTGATAGTCATAGCGGACCAGATGAAGATGTTCTTAATAGTCTTGCACAAGGTCCTTGGTCAAGCTAGAAGGTTTGTGCTTCTTAATCTTTTTTTTATTTTAATTTGTCTTTTAATCCAAATAATATAGCTTCAATTGTGTTGTTTTCTCATGTAGGATCATTTTCTGTGTGTGCAAGACTGCAAGAGCACTTAAAATTTAATTCTTACAAGCTATTTATTCCTTTTTACATGAGTTGGTTGTGCATTTGATGTGATTCTGGTTGGTTTTGTTTAGGCACTGCTTGCAAACCTGGATTCCATGTATGCTGATATCTAGGAAATGTTAAACAATTTGGGTGACCTATTATGTACCATAGCTGGATTTGACTTCTCTTGACAGGTATGTCTAAACTGCCAATCATTGTACTGTTAAAATATTTTGCACATATGAAACATATTCATAAATATGAAGTGGATTTGAAAACAAGAAGATTAGAGAGGTTAGACTATGTGTGGGTTTAAAATAATACTGAATGTTGTATTGAAAAGTGTGGATGTGTTGATTATTTCAATTGAGTATTATTCAAATTCCTTGACAGCTTTGTGATATTGGTTGTTGTCATTTCTAGGCTTTATTTTCTCTAAGTTGTCAACTTTATTATGCTTCTATGTTGAGCTGAGTTTTTTTTTTTTTTTTCCTTTTCAGAATTAAAAGGTCTGAGGACATCCCTGTGGAAATATGGAGAGGATTGATTCAACCTAGCGATTTTAAGAATGGTCTCCCGAAATCAACTTATGAGTTAACTATTAAAGGAGGAGACAAAGTTAAGCATACAAATAAAAGGAATCGAGGTTACAACTATAAATTTGTAACTTTATGGTTTATAATTGATGATTCTAGCTATATGATATTAACTCTACTATTATGGAATGATTTTAGTATATATACGTATAATTTACGCTATTAGGTGTATGGTACTCTATTATTATAGTATGATGATTTTAGTGTAGAAGTATAATTTTGTAACTTTATGTTATTAATGGATGATATTGGATTTTTGGATTAAATAAATTTTGGTGTATGGTACTCGAACTGATGAATTTAAATGGATGTAGACCTTTTTGTTGAGATTCTATATATATGAGAAATAGATGTTTATGTTAAGAATTGATGAATATATATATTTTTTTAAAAAAAAAAAAAAAAAAAAAAAAACGTCAGCTTTTAGCAGACGCTATGTAATTCAAAAATTAATATATAGCATCCATCAAGGGCAGACTCTACAGTTAGAGTCTGCCAAAGTGGACTCTACTAGTGACGTTTTATAATGCAAATATATATCTGTAGCGTCTATCACAAGTCGATGCTAGTAGCGTCTGCCTTATGTACATGTTAGTAGTGTCCCCTTGGCGTCTAACGTGACAGATGCTAAATAGCGTCTACTGGACGCAACTGTCTAGCTTCAGGCATTTAAGCGTCTATCACGACACAGACGCTAAGTAGACGCTAAGAACTACGTAGCGTCCGTTTTTGGCCATTTAGCATCTCATTTAGGCCGACGCTAAAAAGCAGTTTTGTTGTAGTGATTGAAGACCGGATTACCTCTGTAGCTTTCTTCATCAAAGGTTGCAAACTGTCCTGTACTAGGTGGTGTTCCAGAAAGGTTGTTGTATGACACATTGAAGATTGATAAAGAGTTCAACCGGGTTAATTCATAAGGTATCTTACCACTCAAGTTATTGTATGATAAGTCAAGGCTCTCTATTTGGGTAAGATTTGATAAAGTATTTGGAATATGACCCGACAAGTAATTATGTGATAGATTCAATGCTCTGATTTGTTTTTGGTCTCCAATTTGAAAAGGGATGGTATCTGTTAGATTATTGCATAATAAATCTAATCCATTCATGTTCTCTAGAACTTCACCTTTGTAATAGTAATCCATGTGTTTTGTTTTGAACTCCGCTTCCAAGTGTAGCAGTAGGTTGTCATGCAATAGATCGGGAACAAAAGACTTCAGACTTTTTACATGCCTGCAAACTTTTTTTAAAGTGTTCAGATAATAAAATAAATTAGAAAAATTTTATATACTTGCACACTTTTTTCCAAAGTGTTCAGGTAACAAAAAAAACCGGAGGTGCAGTGGTTTGGTCTGACTTCAGAACCGGAAAAAACCGGTGAACCGACGGTTTTGAAAACCGGCGATTTGACTGCTTCTCTTTCTTTTTTTTTCCTTTTTTCATCGACGCTGAAACATCGTTTTTTGATTTATTTTTTTAATAAAATTTTAAATATAGCATAATCAGAATGAAAAAACGAAATTAGAAATATGAACGAGAAAGAGAAAAAAGAGACTGAGATTCAGTGAGGAAGATAACCGAATAGTGAATAGAACAAATTTTCCTGCAATAGCCTGTGGTAACAAGAAGGGCAATTGCAAGGATTTGGATTAAGTGAATTCACCAAAATCATGCGGTCACTGCAGTCAAATATGATCTGAGCCTTTCTAGATATCCAATGGACTATATTCCGCCACTTCATCCAATTTTTTATAAAGGCAAATTGCTTTATTTCCCTTGACTGCACTGCAATGCTTTTGGCGGCAAATTACTTGGAGATTAGGTGTCTATTCTTCTCCATTGGTAAAGCTAAACCTCAACCCATCTTCTCCATTGATGAAGCCTTTCAAAATCAACTCAAAACAATGTAAGTTTCTTACATAAACTGATCTTTTTTTTGTTGCAATTTTACATATTAGTGTTTATATTTGGCATATATTTGCTTCATATTCCTTTTCATTTAGTTCTAAAATGTGAATCCCCTGTTTATGTTTATCTCTTTTATGAGAACATTTAGTTCTAAAATTTTGCTTTATATTCCTCTATATGTAGTTCTAATTTTTATTGTTGATAAAAGACCCAATTTCTTTGATATATCTTGGTTCTGTATAATTTTATTTTAACAGGTTAAGTCAAACAATGACAATAGTTGCAACACCTAGTGTTGGTATGAAATTTGATAGTGTAAATGAAGCATGGGAATTTTGGGCTGCGTATGGGAAAGAAAAAGGCTTTGGAGTTAGAAAACAATACACCAACAAAAGGAAGGATGGCTATATTAGATCGTTCCGATTCGTTTGTTGTAAAGAGGGTCATCGAACAAAGAATCCGACATCGCTCTTGGTGAAGAATCCTAAAGCTGAGACAAGAACCGGCTGCCCGACGAGAATTGCACTTAGTAGAAAGGATGAAAAGTTTGTAATCCACGAGTTCGTAGAAGCTCATAACCACCTTTTGCAGCTTCCAGAAACAACACACATGTTAGCCTCACATCGTAAAATATCCGAAGTTCAAGCATATGAGATTGAAATGGCGGAAGACTCTGGGTTGATGCAAAAGGCCTCATTTCAGCTCATGAGTGCACATGTTGGAGGTAGAGATAATCTTGGATATACTCGGCTGGATGCGAAGAACTATCTAAAAGAAAGAAGAAAGTGTAGGATGTTATTTGGAGAAGTTGGTAGTCTCATGGAATATTTTCAAAAACAACATTTGGAAAATCCATCATTTTACCATGCATATCAAATGGATTGTGAAGAACAAATTACAAATGTCTTTTGGACAGATGCAAGAATGATTTCGGACTATGGATATTTTGGTGATGTGGTTTCTTTGGATACAACATATTGTACCAATGGTGCTAATAGACCATTGGCATTATTTTCGCGACAATATGTTGTATCCAAAGAAACCACATCACCAAAATATCCATAGTCCAAAATCATTCTTGCATCTGTCCAAAAGATATTTGTAAGTTGTTCTTCACAATCCATTTGATATGCATGGTAAAATGATGGATTCTCCAAATGTTGTTTTTGAAAATATTCCATGAGACTACCAACTTCTCCAAATAACATCCTACACTTTCTTCTTTCTTTTAGATAGTTCTTCGCATCCAGCCGAGTATATCCAAGATTATCTCTACCTCCAACATGTGCACTCATGAGCTGAAATGAGGCCTTTTGCATCAACCCAGAGTCTTCCGCCATTTCTATCTCATATGCTTCAACTTCGGATATTTTACGATGTGAGGCTAACATGTGTGTTGTTTCTGGAAGCTGCAAAAGGTGGTTATGAGCTTCTACGAACTCGTGGATTACAAACCTTTCATCCTTTCTACTAAGTGCAAATCTCGCCGGGCAGTCGGTTCTTGTCTCAGCTTTAGGATTCTTCACCAAGAGCGATGTCGGATTCTTTGTTCGATGACCCACTTTACAACAAACGAATCGGAACGATCTAATATAGCCATCCTTCCTTTTGTTGGCGTATTGTTTTCTAACTCCAAAGCCTTTTTCTTTCCCATACGCAGCCCAAAATTCTCATGCTTCATTTACACTATCAAATTTCATACCAACACTAGGTGTTGTAACTATTGTCATTGTTTGACTTAACCTGTTAAAATAAAATTATACAAAACCAAGATATATCAAAGAAATTGGGTCTTTTATCAACAATAAAAATTAGAACTACATATAGAGGAATATAAAGCAAAATTTTAGAACTAAATGTTCTCATAAAAGAGATAAACATAAACAGAGGATTCACATTTTAGAACTAAATGAAAAGGAATATGAAGCAAATATATGCCAAATATAAACACTAATATGTAAAATTGCAACAAAAAAAAGATCAGTTTATATATGAAACTTATTTTGTTTTGAGTTGATTTTGAAAGGCTTCATCAATGGAGAAGATGGGTTGAGGTTTAGCTTTACCAATGGAGAAGAATAGACACCTAATCTCCAAGTAATTTGCCGCCAAAAGCATTGCAGTGCAGTTAAGGGAAATAAAGCAATTTGCCTTTATAAAAAATTGGATGACGTGGCGGAATATAGTCCATTGGATATCTAGAAAGGCTTAGATCATATTTGACTGCAGTGACTGCATGATTTTGGTGAATTCACTTGATCCAAATCCATAAATAAAAAATGGAATTGAGAGTAAACCATGAGACTTGATATCACTATTCTTTACTGCACATTGGTCTAGGAAATTGGAGTAAAGTCTTAGTCTAGAGTAGACACTCATAAACTACTAGATAATAATACTTTAATGTCTTGAGTACTATTTGTGAGTTTCAAGAAAAAATATGGGACAATTCTATGAACTTTGAAGAGACCAAGACAACTTTTCAGAATAATAACAAATAGGCTTAGATGCAGTTTTGCCCCTCCTGTTTTGCTTAACTCAGAATTTTATTCCCCTATTTTAAAATGCGGATTTTTACCCTCCCTATTTTAATTTTTGTTGGATTTTGCCCCCCCCCCCCCCCTTATCATATTAGCTTATGTAGCAGCGCTTATGTGTAATATTGTTTTCCACATCATTAATATTTATCAATATACTAGTATCTCCACCCGTGCGATGCACGGACTAATTATGCATAAATATTGTATATTTATTACAAATATATAGAAAAAAAATTATATAGAAATTATAAATTTATGAATTTAAAAATAGCAATTTCATTTCAAAATAGTCTAGTTATGTTTTTATGTGGCTTGAAGATGCAATTATGCATAGATATTGTGTTTTTATGTGACATCAAAATAGTCCAGTTATATATAAAATAAATAAAGTATTACTCTCTTTGTTTCTTTTTAATTGTCGTTTTTATCATTGTGCATTATTTATATGATTTATTTTGACCATATGTTTTTAATAACATATAAAATCAAATTTTAGCAAATAAGATATTATTCAATTTGTCTCGATGAATATTTTTAAAATATTAGTGATCAAAATTATGTATTATAACATATTTGCGGTGGTCAAGGTTAGTACCATGATAACTTGATAAGCCATTATACTTAAAGTTAAAATTAACATATTTTATAGCACTTTAATTTTTTTGAAAAATGCATAAAAGATGCATAGTATATTTGTTCTGATATCATGTCAAATTTGCACTTGTTAAAAAGTTCAAAATCGTAATTTTCTATTTGAAGTTGTGTATTTTATGTTAAATGTATAAGTTTTTAATAATTTTTTTTTTCAAAAAAAAAAACTACTTTAGTTTCTTTAACATGTGCAATATTAAACATGTTAGTAGGGGTGCTCGCGGTTCAGTTTGGATCGGTTTTGAGGCAAAAACCCACCTGATCCAAAAAAAATTATTTACGGTTTGGTTCGGTTTTGGATGATAAATAAAAAAAACCTGATCTGATCCAATTTTATATGCGGTTTAATTTGGATCGGTTTTTGGATATCCAAAATATAAATTGTAAATTTATTTTAATAAATATTATAAAAAAACACTAAAAATTAATAGTTTGCCTTTTTTGACAAAATAAACATTAAGTTCGATCTAAAATATAACATCTAATATATTAAAAATTAATATTTTGGAATGCCAATTATCAATAATATTTGAAACATATCATAAAGTAAAAAATAGACTAACAAATAGTATTAACAAAATTTAAAATCAAGAAAAAATATGTTAATGCAATATATATTCATACTAATAAAGAGATAAATAAGTATTAAAATATATGTATGTGGTTTGGTTCGGTTTGGAACGATTTTAAAAAATCAATTCGAAATCTGATCCGATCCAACGATTTTCACAAAAGGACATCCAAATACATCCAAAAATATTCGATTTTTTGCAATTTACAGTTTTTAGTTGGATTGATTTGGATTTGCATGTTAGACAAACCCTTAAATGTATTCTTTTTATGAAAATTTAGTTGCTTAAAAAGATTTAGCTTAAAAAAATTAGTTTGTATGAAACTCTTACCAAGGAAAACAATTAAACTTTTTTTTTGCATATTGCGAATACACATCTGATATGGATCAAATATCATCTCTATTCACGAAAAACTATAACATAATTCTCATTGTAAAAAAAAAGTAAAACTAACAACCAATTTTTAATCAACTCAATTCTTAATCAATTGGTCCATCAACAAGGCAATTCTTAATCAACCCAGTCTCACGAAATTTAATTGATATTTATGTATATACAAATAAAATTGAAATATAATAATGAAATTAAAATACTTGATGCAAAATCAAACATGAAGGCTTTATCATCAGGTTTATTCTGTTGGGTTTTACTTTATATTTTGAAAATGGTCCAATATGTTGGATATTTGCAACCAAATAAATAGGTTTGTATTTGCACAACGAACAATATAATCAGTTAATCACCACTCATCCTTTTTCTCATTTGGTCATCTAAAATGGTCGAGATGGTAAAGGTGTAAAGCTTCAGAGAAAAAACATAAAACAAAGCATAAAAAAGATGGTCTAAGCCATAACAACAATGGCAGAATTTGAAAAACAAAATATTAACAGAATGGATACATCATACATACATATAGTAACATTAGGAAAATATGGCACGTTTACAAAATATTAGGGAGAAGAAATATTTGGACGCAAATATTAAAAGTCATGACTCTAATGAAGATAAATGCTTGGCTTATTTTACGTTTACAACATCTTCCACATATACTCATTCAAGATTTGAGAGTTGTGATAATTGGTGATAACTGAATGTACCTTTATTTTTATTATACAGTAGTTGAATGCACTTGAAATGTTGAAATTAAAGGACTTTGGAAATACTATATGCAATAGGTGAAAATATGATACAGTAAATAAATAAAAATAGAGTGAAAAAAAATGAAAGGGTGCATTAATTGTAAATATTGCAGTAAAAGCTAGTTGGTTGCCATTTTTTAAAAAAAAGAATGTTAACATGAGCACCAAATGTATATGTTAAGAAGATAAATGTGGTAAACATTAAATGTTAAGTTTGTGAATTCAACTCTTTAAACATTAAATATTTTGTATCATTAAATGCTATATTTCTACTTTTAGGTAGCTTAACATGTGCCCTTGGTGCACATGTTAACATGACCCTAAAAAAAAGCGGTGCAATATTCTAAAGAGGAAAGTGAAGGGGTATGTAGAAGTAAGTAGAATGAATGAAGTTGACATACGAAATTACAATTGTGTCCTTTGTTTTGGCGGACAGTTTTGGCGGACAAATATGATTAGCAGTGTATTTTGTTTTAATAAATAAAGGATATACACATATTGTTGCTTATAAGAAAAAAAAATAAACATATTCTTTTGCAATTTTTTTACGGTGCATTCTTTTAAGCCTACAAATTAGAATAAAAATCACAAATCCTAAACACAGAAAACCCTAAACGCAGAAAACGCAAACGCAGAAAAGGCAACAACTGTTCATCTTCTCATCTCTGCAACCGCTTTCCTTCTCTTCTCACCTTCTCAAACACAACACCTTCTCACTGTGCCATCCTCACCATTCGCCGATTCTCCTCACATCTTCGGTGAAAATACAAGACGAAAATGAAGAATAACAAAACCCTCATTCAAGGTTCAAGTTCAATGACGAATGTTAGGTATTTTTTTCTCTCCAATTTGTGGGTTTACTTTTGATTTTGAAAGTTGTTTTTCACAGAGTTCCGAATATTTAAAGGAAAAGTGGTCCTTGTTTCAGCGAATATAAAAAGGAAAAGTGGTCCATGTGTATGAATCTGGTCTTTGATTTTTTAATATTTTTTTGATAAACTAAAGCTGGTCTTTGATGATAAAAGGAAAACAAATACTTTGCCTCGCCGCCATAGCTTGAGAAGCTATTATGTTATTATTATTTTTTATTTTTTTATTTTATTATTACTTTTCTAGTTATTTTACTTTGCTCTCTGCCTATTGTTTTGTTATGCTATTGTTAACTTTGTTCTCTGCCTATGTGTGTGAGTGGTTGAGTTTTTAGGGGGATTTGGTTGTTGTCTTGTGTACTTATCCCTATATTTGGTTGTTGAATGCTTGTGAATGTAGGCAGAATGATGATGAGTTGGAGAATGAAGATAGTTATTATATTGCAAGTGACGAGGAAGACGACGATGACGATGATGATTGTTACACTGATGATAGTGAACAGGATGAATGTGTGGATTTGAGTGTTGTTTTTCCACCTGAAAGATTTTGCTTGATTGATACTAATGTAGGTGCTATGACAACAAATATTCCCACAACTGCAGCTGATTTTCGATATGAATTTCATGAAGATTCTGATGTTTTACATACTCCACCAGAGAGTGAAGATGAAGAGTGTAACACCCAAATCCATTAATGCCTTTATTATGGCTTAAAAATTTCTTTTCTCAAAAACGACGCAGCGGATAAAATAAAGTTCTAGACTTAAATCAATTGATTGATAAATTGTTGGTTCGAGATATTACACTCATCTTTATGAAAATAATACTAAGTTAATTAATTAGTAAAACTCGCTTTATACAAAATAAATATCTTCTTTATAAAGATACATTTTCCAAAGTAAATACAAATAGTCATGAAGACTCTATATACTAAATACAACCCTTTCCCGTGGAGTAAACAGCCATTTTCGTCCTTGAAAGTGTCACTCGCCGTCAAAATAGTCCCTGAATCATGAAAAAATATTTTAAAGTCCTTGATTCGAACCTTCGTTAGTCAAAGTAGTCCCCACCGTCACAAAACCGTTTGTTTTTCATGACTTGTACTAGTTGTTGACTAATTGGACCATGACTTGTCAAATCCGATTCAAAAACTAAGCCCACGTAGGCGAGGACCAAAATGAAAGTGAACTACCGATAGGGACCAAAATGAATAAAATCATGATCTCATCTTCCTGGAAAAAAATGAATAAACACAATTCTTTCATCCTCTTCTCCAATCTCCCTCACAAACCTCCATCAAACATTATACCCAAATCTTCATCCTCTTTCTACACTCTCCCTCACCAACCCATCATCACATCATCATCTTCTTCCATTTTCTACTTCCAACCAAATCTTTTATTGCTTTATTTTGTTCAATTCATGGTTCAAAATAAAAAATCCTTAATTTTTGTTGAAAACCCTAAATTTTAAGAGTGAGAAGTTTAATCATATGGTGAAATGAGTTTGTCCTTAATAGGTTTTAAGGTTGATTCCATGTAGAACAAGAAGGGAGGATAAGTAGAGGGATAAATTTTTGGATGAAGATGAATAAATTTATGGATTTGGTATGAGTTTTTAGGTTGAAGGGGAATAGTTTTATTGGTTTTGTATAAGCTTTTGGGTTGAAGAACACACATTGTATTCATTTTAGTCCTTAAGCACCATGAAATTCACATATAAGCAAGAAAGTAACACATAAGCATGTGATGTGGCAAAAAAAGAGGACACGTCATCATAGTTAACGTCAATTTAACGTAAGGGACCATTTTGTCTAACGGATGCTCGAATCAGGGACTTTAAAATATTTTTTGGTGATTCAGTGACTACTATGACAATGAGTAACACTTTCAGGGACTAAAGTGGTTGTTTACTCCTTTCCCGTGTCACAATCAGAGCGGAGCTTCACCGACGACTCGACATCGATAACCACAAAACATGTGAATCTGGACCCCCAACGGTCCAGCACATAACACATAAAAGATAGTTAGACAACATACTCAAAATATACAAGTGTAAGTAAACTAAACACTTCATCAACATTCATGCATATTCATATATCATGCATATACTTCATTTATCACATCTAATTAGGAGTTACAACCTAATTGTACTCACACTTCATTTATAAGCATACATCATTAGTCTCATTTAATTATAAGCTACGAAAGGTTATAACCAAATATCAATCATAATTCACAATATATTGAAGTCAATTACATTTAAAATCATCGGACAATCAACACATACAACAAGTCTAACACACATAGACAATTATCACAAATTCCAAACATATGTGTCACATATCAAATATCAAATAATGTACACATATCCTAATGCAATCTAATGCCACAATCTTCATGCTATGTCCCCTAAACATATTTAATGCATGTGGTACCATCTTCTTTATTAGAGTATCTCACCTCTAATATCCTTCTTTATCGGATAAATATAATCCGATATCCTTCTTTATTGGAATATCCAATATCACATATATTCATGAATGCATGTATGTATTTCATGAATTCACTCACAATCAATAGCATTAAACTCTTCATTTACAATGTGGAACACTATCCAACATTTCTTCTTTATTAAGATAACACTATACCTTAATATACGTCTTTATCGAATAACATAATTCGATATACTTCTTTATTAGAATAACATGATTCTAATATTCTTCTTTATTAAGTTAATTAACACCTTAATATACTTCTTTTGACATTTAAACAAACATCATCAACACAATTTAAAATAATCATATTCCAAAACAAGATACACACACATAATCCAATTGCATACATCATCACAAAAGCATAAGATTAAGTCATATTCCCAACACATATTCATGACCATCACAATCATATCTATTCTCTAAGATTACTCAATTAATCTCATACAATATGTTCATTATCCATATTATAAGCATATATGTCTATTATAACAATTAACATACATAATATAACATGTTAGAACCCTCAAAGTCATTCAAATTTCAAAACAGCAAAGTGTTGTGCTGTCACGGTGGCTTAGCGAGCCGTAGCGAACCTGTTCGCTGAACGAAGGCCTGGCGAGCCGTAGCAAACCAAACCAGTGGGACACTGGCTCCTGGCGAGCCGTGGCGAACGGTTCCTGTCAGGAATGCTCAAAACTCACGATTTTCACTCCAAATCAACCAAAAATCCCATTTTTTATGTTATAAACCCCAAATGAGTTTGTATTCAAGTGTAACAAACATATCTAAACACAAAAGGACGGTTCATTTCACCGATCTACCATTTTTATTACGAAAAAGTAAAGATTTACCACTTTTACTCAAAACACTCAAGAACACAATGTTCTTGAGTTTAATCCTCTATAAATCCCGTTTTTATCCATTAGATTCGTTCATACATCATGATAAGAGCATGTTAAACATGTTATGAACCTTAGAATCGATTTCCATTAAGAAAATCCATTCACAACTAAAACGAAAATGGGGTGGAAGAAGTTCGAGTGAGGAGAAATCAACATTCTCCCCTTCCTCGTATCACCCACGAATATGAAATCTACTTTCTTACCTTAATCCGACGAAAGCTCAATGATTTCTCATCGAATCTCTCCTCCAAGCTCTTGCCCTAGCTCCTTGTTCTCCCTTCTCTCTTCACTCTCACAAGAACATGAAAAATGAACTCTTTCTCTCTCTCTAAAGGCTTCATATAGCGCCCCCCACCTTAAGTCCAAGGCCCATTGGGCCTCAAGCCCAATTGCTCGGCTCAACTCGCGTTAACTCTCACTAACTCGCGCGTTAACTAAATCTCTCGATAAATAACTTAAAGTTACTATCTTACTTAAAAGCCACGTCACCAAATAAATAAACACTTACATAGTGAATAATAAATTTGGGTCGTTACAAAGAGCTTGGTCACAACTATCCAACTTTTAAGATGAGTGATGGGAGTATTGGAGTTCAGTTTCATAAAGGTTTGACATTCAACAATAAACAACAAGCAAATGAGGCAATTAAAGAGCATGCAATGGAGACTATGAAAAACTTATACATCAAGAAAAATGAAAAAGAATTCTTGGTTGTAAAACTTAGCTGATAGATGGCAACCAACTTGGCATCATGATGATGATTTTACCATATTTAGAGTGAAAAATGGAACTGAAACATATATTGTGAATTTAATCCAAAAGTCATGCACCTGTAGGAAATGAGATTTAACGGGTATCCTGTGTTACCATGCTATTGCGTGCATATGGCACAACAAAAAAGAACCTGAAGATTTTGTTTCCTCGTATTATAGGTACTAATTTAGTTTGAATTCATATCATTAATGTTTTCCTTTTCTTAGTCTTATTGATGTGCACATTTTTTTTCCGGGAAGAGTACTTTCATGGCTACTTATTCTCACATCATTTTGCCAACAAATGGTCCCCAACTATGGCGTATATCAAAAACAACGGCAATTAATCCACCTGTTGTGAGAAAAGCTATCGGCCGCCCAAAAAAATAGAAACAAGGCTAATGATGAGGAAAAAAAATCCACCCCATGTATTGCCCAGTGATCTAAAAACAAAGACATGTAAAAAATGTCAAGTGATGGGTCATAACAAGAGGACGTGTGGAGGAAAGCGTGCTGCTGATAGATTGATTCCAAAAGACGGAAATAAGGTGCTACTGGAAACTTATTTTTTGTCTTATATTTCTATTTTTATCATGTAACTATTTTTTTTACTTAATATTTGTTACTGAAAATCTGTTTTGATGGAAGCAAAAGAAGGCAAACAAGTCTGGTACACAAGGAACAAATTGTGCTGGTGGGTCTGGAGCTAGTGGGTCTAGTGCTAGTGATTTTGGTGTACAAGGAAGTGATGGAGCTGCAACTATTTTAACTCAAGGATCACAACCTCCTCCAACCCAAGATTCTCAAGCATAATATGTTTATTAATTATGCTTGTTTTTTTATTACGCAATTAGACATATTATTGAAATATTCAGTTGTTATGCTTGTTTTGTGACTCAAATGTTGGATGTATTATTGCATCAACACTCTATCATTGTGCCTCTTTTTGCCATGTTTTTTGAGATGTAACTATGTTAATGGTTATCCAAGATTTTACTGGTTTTTCTGGTTCAATTAGACTATGTTTTTTATTATTTTTTTTACTGTATTTTACTCTTTTTTTTTTTTTGTGATTTTTACTATTTTTTACTTATTATTGGAGATTTACTGATTTTTTTTTTGTTTATGCTATTTAAAGTTATTTTATTTATTTTTTCTTTTTTCCATATTCATTTTGACAAGGGGGTAAAAGTCCGCATTTTTAAATAGGGGGTAAAATTCCGAGTTAAGCAAAACAGGGGGGTAAAACTGCATTTAAGCCTAACAAATAAATATAAATAATAATAATATTATATAAATACATGTGGTTGATATTTTTAGTTTCTTGATATGTCATGATATTTTTAATACATATACAGTTTTTTATAGACACCGGTTCATTCCACCGGTTTAATTCAGTTTAATCAGATTTATCATGCGGTTCGATCAGTGACTTTGTGGTTCGACCAATGAATCAGTGACCCAGTATCCTTACCGGTTCGATATCCGGTTCGGTTTTTAAAACACTGCTCAAAAGGAAAGGTGAAAAAGAACACGCGTTTTGCTGAAAAGATGAAATTGACCCCATGTAATGTTATATCTAATTTTTTTTAATATATTAAAATTGATTACCACTAAAGTTACTAATTTATCCTTATTACTTTTAATCACATTGCAAGTTTTATATACTTCATTGTAATTTCACTAACATAAAAAATATAGAAAAATAATATGCTTAAATATATGAACAAAAACAAATTATAGATAAGAACAAAAACATAAAATTCTATACATAAAAATAGAAAGAAAAAAAATAAAAAAATTATAGAAAGTTTAGTCAATAAAAAAATTATAGAAAGAATATAGAAAAATAAGAAGAAACCGCATAAAAATAGAAATATAGAAATAAAAAAACAATACTCAATAAAATAAAATAAAAAAACATAAACAAAATTTTTTCATAAAAAAAAAAGAAACATAAAGAATTTTTTTATTTTATAAACGAAATTAAACAATATATTTACTACAAAGTTTACTAAATTAACCTAAATATTCATAATAAAATTTCTAATTTTTTATTAAAAATATACACGGGACCATTATTTATCACTTAAACATAAAAATTTAATAAATAAATCTACAAGAAATAATTGATACAATAATTCCTAAGTCAAAAATAAAAAATTAACACAATAATTCTACTTATATTTTAACAATATCATATAACGAATTTTTAAATATTTAATTTTAAATAAATTTTCTACATCAATATACCGACAAACTCAAATATATAAAAAAAAAGAAAGAAAAAAAAGTCAATAGAGGTCTTTAAACTAGTTAATTAATGTTGTGAACATAAATCCTGTAACATTGCTTCTATAAAAAAATCCTGTGACATGCATTGCGTCATTTTTTTTAACACATTGCGTTAATTCTTTTACACATCAAAAATGCTTCATACTCTACTTGTTTTCTTGACGAAAATTCATTGGTCTCACTTTTTTTTTTTACGTTAAGAAAAACTCTTTTAATTAAAGCTGAAAAATTGCAATTTTATTTAATCGAAATTTATAATTAATTATTTAAAATTATCAATAATTAATTAATTCAAGTTGTAAATGATTTAGACTCCTTATGTAGATAGTCAAATGTTTGATATTTGACTCCAATTTATGAAAAAAATTTAGTTAAAAAGAGAAAACCCATTTTACGTAACCTCATAGATTCTCTAATAGGGATTAATCACTGTTAAATAATGTTAAAAACTTCGTACTGAAATCATGGTAACAAAAAAAAAATGTTCATTAATAAAAATTTAAATTAAATAAAATCAAAGAAGATTAATGTCAAGGTTATTTTTATCATTGTATAAATACATCTTTTACTTTTTATCTTTCTTTCCTTTCACTTTCTCTTATACCAAACAACTAAAAAATCATTTCATTTTCCATTCACTTTGTCTTCTCTTACTTTCTTTCCTTTCAGTTTCTTTTTCCTCTCACTTTCTTTTGTGATCCAAACACACCATTAAGCTTCCCAAAAAATCAATTTTTAAAGCTCATTAGAACCCGAAATACTAAACTAGTATACTATTAAGGAAAATGTTAAACGGGACACTAGTTAATAGACATTAATTTTATCTTTTATATCTAGTTTTAATATGTTTAACAAGTGCTCCGAAACATTATTTAGCATGATATCCATTATTAATTAGTACATAAGATAGGTTTAAAATTTCAAATTTGCACGTAGTTCAACTACCCTCATGCAAAGAAGTTGTGATAGTTGCAGTACTTAAAAAGAACCAGACAAGAGTACTCCTGTGAGAAAATTTTGCATTCAATATTACATCAATATTGCTTGATCTTGATCTTAAAAGTAGCATTCTTGTAGCTAATGAAGCTCTTAATTTGTGCCACTTCTATATCATGTATTGTTGTTAAAAAGTTAAGCTAGATCGTGTATATATTTAGAATTTTTAAAAGCCGGATATATGCAAAATGAATTTTTTTAAGCTATTTGGATTTTGAAATTTGATTATGTTAAAAATCTTAAAATTAAAGAAATGTGTCTGAATTTTAAAATTAAAATAGTAAATTTGTCAAAAATAAATAAATTTATTTGGCAAATAATTGTATCTTTTATTCGCAGTTGCGAAGATTAATCTATCCAAATAATCGAAATTCATTTTGCCGTAAAAATAATCGAAATTCAATTAAAGAGTTAATTTTATCTAATAAATATTTGTTTATATGCACCGACTATGAATTAAACTCCAATGCACGGTTTTGATGATTGAAGATTCAAACGTGTGTCCAACTTTGATTTTGTTGCGGTTTCCTAGAAGCTAAACATTGGATAGGGGTTTAGTGAATTCACAAATATACTGATTACAGTTGGCCACATCTAAATCGTCCGTTCAAGATCGGACGGTTCATATTAGGGGTGTTCGCGGTGCGGTTTGGTTCAGTTTTGAGTATAAAAGTCATCCTAACCGCGAGATAAAAAATGCATGCGGTTCGGTTTGGTTCGGTTGGTTTTTAAAAATTCATCCAAACCAAACAAATGCGGTTATGGTTGATTCGGTTTGTGCGGTTTATCACGATATACAAAATATGACAATATTTTTAACTTGTTACAAAATAAACATTAGAAATTTTAATTTATTTTATTGTTTACATGATACAATATGCATATCCAGAAATTGCATATACATAAATTTATTTTTAATTTCTGGATCGCGTGAAATGATATGTTTTGACAGCCTATTATTTTATGGACTCAATTAATTTGGGTTAATTGCTAATAGTTGATAGAGCTAAGTTAAGTATTGCGGTTTGGTTTGGTTTGGTTCGGTTTTCTAAAATGAAAACCGCAAATCAAACCAAACCACCGTGCGATTTGAAAGAAAAATGATCCGTGCGGTTAAAACTAAATGCAATTTCAGTTTGGATTGGTTCGGTTTGCGATTTTACTTTTGGATTGGTTCGAATACGATCACCCCTAGTTCATATTTTAAAATCATATTTTATAATTAAAATCTGACCTTAAAATCCGAGTCATCTGATCAGACAGTCTAAATTTACTGACTGCATGCAGTTGCTGTTGTTTTTAAGGGTAATCAGCTCATCTTATTCATTGATCAAGAGGCCTTTTATAGGCAAAGTACAATAGCTTGCAGTCTAAGCCAACCAGTTGGCTGTGCAAGCCTGCAGGCAAGGCAAGGCAGGCCAGGCTTAGGCGTGCGCGCATATCTGCAGGCCAGCAGGCATGGCTTAGGCTTAGGCTGCAGCCAATTTCTTAACATACAAGCTAACCATTCCTAACATACCCTCCCTTAATTGAACACATACAAGTACAAAAAACACAAAACAAATGTTCAATGTATCAAGCTATTAACATCACACATGCCTAAGCCCTCCCTTAATTTGCAAAAGGACTCCAGCTTCAAAGGCTTAGTGAGCAGATCTGCTAACTGCTCTTCACTCCTGCAGTGAACCAACTCAATAGTTCCATCCTTAGTGAGGTCTCTAAGGAAATGAAATCTAACATCAATGTGCTTTGATCTTCCATGCATAATAGGATTCTTTGAAAGCTTAATTGAGGAGCTGTTGTCACAATAGATCAAAATGCACTCTGATTGCTTCATCTTCAAGTAATTCAGCACATTCTTTAACCAAATTCCTTGACAGGCACAGGCTGCAGCTGAGACATACTCTGCTTCAGTGGTTGACAAAGTCACAATTGGTTGTTTTTTAGAGGACCAAGAAATAGCACTACCTCCCAACATGAACACAAAACCTGTAGTGCTCTTCCTATCATCTAAATCACCAGCATAATCTGAGTCACACCACCCTTTCAAACACAAATCAGACTTGGAATTAGACTTGTACAGAATTCCAAATCCTAAAGTACCTTTCAGATATCTCATAATTCTCTTCACAGCAGTCACATGCATCTCAGTTGGCCTTTCCATGAACCTTGCCACCAAACATACTGAATAAGCCAAGTCAGGCCTTGTGGCTAGTAGATACATTAGACACCCTATCATTTGCTTATAGACAGTTGCATCTGTCCCTTGCTCAGTTTCATCTTTAACTAGCTTGCAACCAGGAACTATAGGGCTATTCACTTGATTACAATGTTCCATTCCAAACCTAGACAAGATTTCTGCTGCATATTTCTGCTGAGTGATGAAAATTCCATTGCTATCTTGATTAACTTCCACACCAAGAAAGAATCTCATTTTTCCCAAATCTATCATAGCAAACTTTTCCTTCATAGATGACTTAAATTCATCCATCAATTTTTGATTGTTTCCAGTGTAGATCAAATCATCTACATACAAACTCACCAACAAAATCTCATTCTTCATACCATATTTGACAAATAAGGTATGCTCATATGGACATTTCTCAAATTTCTCTGCACTGAAGTAAGACTCAATTTTGCTGTACCAAGCCCTTGGAGCTTGCTTCAATCCATACAAGGCCTTCTTCAATCTATACACCATGGACTTATCCTTGCTGATATACCCTAATGGCTGACTCACATAGATGTTCTCAGTTAATTCACCATGTAAGAAAGCAGATTTAACATCTAATTGAAAAATCTTCCATCCATTATTAGCTGCAAATGCTAGAATGGATCTGATAGTGTCCCATCTTGCAACTGGTGCAAAGACTTCATGATAGTCTATGCCATGCTTCTGTGTGTATCCCTTAGCCACCAATCTTGCTTTGTACTTATCAATTTCTCCCTTCTCATTATACTTTGTCTTATATATCCACTTCACACCAATGGAGTTACAACCAGCTGGTAGAGTAGTGAGCTCCCAGGTATCATTATTCTTGATTGACTCCATTTCAACATCCATTGCCTGTCTCCAAACTTCATGTTTCACTGCTTCATTGTAAGTAATTGGATCATTGTTAGTGTTGATCACTGCAAGATTGTGCAGTTCCAACTCATCTTCATCAATTTCTGCAGCTTGACCAGTTACATAGTCATTCAATCTTACAGATGGTTTTCTTATCCTTGGGCCAAGAGGAGAACTTCTCTCAGCTTCACTATCACTAGATGTTTCATTTACCACATTTTCATTGTTGATAGCTGTAGCTTGTTCATTAGTATCAACTGGATTCTCAGCAATACTTCCATCTGCTGACTCAATCTCTTCCTAGTCATTGTCATTTCTAGCTGGTTTCTTTGGCTTATTCCAATTCCAGCTCTTTGATTCTTCAAAGATCACATCTCTACTGATTATGATTTTATTTTCAATAGGGTCATAAAGCTTATATGCTTTAGACTCTTCACTAACACCAAGCAAAACACACTTTTTGCTCTTGTCATCTAACTTCTTTCTTTGACTGTCATGAATATGCACATGAGCCACACATCCAAAAACTTTAAAATGATGCACAGATGGCTTCCTCCCACTCCGTGCTTCCTCTGGTGTCATATCTTTCACACTAAGTGTAGGACTCCTGTTCATCACATAAGTTGCCCATTTAATTGCCTCAGGCCAAAATCTCTTTGGGACACTTCTTGCATGAATCATACTTCTAACAATGTTCAGCAATGTTCTATTTTTCCTCTCAGATACTCCATTTTGCTGTGGAGTATAAGCTGCAGTCAGTTGCCTTTTAATCCCTTCCTTACTGCAGAAGTCACTAAAGGCATTAGAGGTATATTCACCACCTCTATCTGTCCTAAGACATTGTATAGCACATTTAGCTTCTTTCTCAACAAGGGCCTTAAAAGATTTAAAACAGTCAAGAGCAAGAGATTTTTCTTTTAACACATATATCCAGGTTTTTCTGCTGAAATCATCTGTGAATGTTATGAAGTACCTGCTTCCTCCATTTGATTGAGGAGTAATAGGGCCACAAATGTCTGAATGAATCAGTTCTAATCTTGCAGATGCTCTCCAATTGGCTTGTTTTGGAATAGAGTCTCTGGATTGCTTACCAGCCAAGCAATCAACACAATTATCTTCTATTTCTTCAAGGTCTGGTAGTCCCTTCACCATCTGTTTCTTGGATAGAGTATTCAATCCCTTGAAGTGCAAGTGACCATACCTTCCATGCCACAACACAGTTGATTCTTGCTTTGCAGACATCAAACATCTAGGGTTGATAACAGTTGCAGAAATCACATACATTCTATTGCTAGACATAGCAGTAGTGAACAGCAAACCCTTTTCTTCATGATAAATCTTGCAAGAATCATCTTTAAAGATAACTGTGACTCTCTTTTGCTGCAATTGTCCTATGCTAATGAGATTGGTTTTCAAGCCAGGGACAAAGTACACATTGGTAATGACATGAACTAGATCATTAATCTTTAGCCTCACACTACCTTTTCCCATCACAGCCATTCTTGAATCATCACCAAGTTTGACTGAATCTCTATAACTATCATCAAAATCAATGAACCAATCTTGATGACCTATCATGTGATTACTACACCCAGAATCAAGATACCATGGTTCAATAGCATTAACTTTTGATTCTTGATTAGTTCTAGACATAAGCAGCATTTCTTCTACACTATTGTATTCAGCATAGTGAACATTACCTTCATACTCAAGGCATTCACTCTGATAGTGTCCAAGCTTGTGGCATTTGAAGCATTCAACAAACTCTTTGTTTTGCCTTCCTCTGCCACGACCTCTACCACCATTGTTTCTTCCTCTCCCTCTACCAGCTCCTTTCTCAGGATTGGAGATTTTCAAAGCTTGTTCATCTGTAATTTAAGTCTGTCTCTTCATCCTTTGTTCTTGCACAATCAAACTACTCTGCAAGCTATCAATGGACATAGCTGTAACATCATTTGATTCCTCTATGGAGCAAACCACATAATTGAATTTTGAAGACATAGATCGCAAGATCTTTTCAACAACTTCAACTTCTTGCAGAGTTTGGCCCTGTGCACTCATGCGATTTGCAATAGCAAGAGTTCTTGAAAAATACTGTTCTACGGATTCATTATCCTTCATTTCAAGAACTTCAAATTCACGTTTCAATGCTTGCAGGTGAGCACGTTTCACCTTCGTGGATCCTTGGTACTTGCGTTTCATAGCATCCCAAATGTCTTTGGATGTGGTGCGAACAAGAATCGTTTCCATAATCGAACGATCAATAGATTGAAAGAGGTAGTTCTTTACCTTCAAGTCTTTCAATTTGAGCGCTTCAATTGCTTGCAATTGTTCAGCTGTAGCATCAGGTGGCGCCGCCGTAATGCCTGGTTCAATTAAGCCCCAAAGTTCCTTCGATCGAATGAGATTCTCCATTAGCATAGCCCAATGTTCATAATAGCCATCAAATTTAGGAACTTTGTGTGATTGTACTTCGTTTCTTCCGCCATTGATGAAAAGAAGAAGCTTCAGATGAGGAAGAAAGAAGAAGAATCGTAACAGAAAACGGTTGCAAAAGTGGTTGTAACTGATTTTGGTTAGAAATTGCAATTTCTCTCTCCTCAGGTCCCTAGAGTAGAGAACCTGATACCAATTGTTGTTTTTAGGGGTAATCAGCTCATCTTATTCATTGATCAAGAGGCCTTTTATAGGCAAAGTACAATAGCTTGCAGTCCAAGCCAACCAGTTGGCTGTGCAAGCCTGCAGGCAAGGCAAGGCAGGCCAGGCTTAGGCGCGCGCGCACATCTGCAGGCCAGCAGGCATGGCTTAGGCTTAGGCTGCAGCCAATTTCTTAACATACAAGCTAACCATTCCTAACAGTTGCATGTAGTCAACTTCACATAATCCAAATCTGTGAACATTGGAGTTGTGTTGATGTGAAAAGCTGCAATGATTTTAGACTAAACCCACGTCTAGTTGATGCAAAACAAACCATATGCACTAATGAGGAATCCAAGTACTTAACTTATGAGAATGGATTCTCTCAATTACTTGAGGGAAATAGTTGAATCTTAGCCATTGATTTTGAGAAGTGAAAAAAGAAAAAGAGAAAAAAGGTGAATTAAAAGTAGAGATTGAAAAAATTGAGGAAAACATTCTCTTCATTTATGTCACATTTTAGTTTTTTTTTGTTACATTAGAAAAAAAAAAGAAAAAAGAAGAAGACAACAATGTCACATTTTAGTTGTTACTGCATATATTTTTTGTTCTAATAATAACTAACAATAAATTATCGTTATTGTAAAAAAAACAAAAATTGTCGTTTCGGGTCAAAATTTCAACATTCAGGATTCATTCAAAAATTCAAGAAGACAACGACAAAGCAAACGAAATAACGTAACATCATCAAATTTGACAAGGACATTATCAAATTAATAATACAATATACAAGTGGTCCAATTTAAATCATATACCGTATTAAATTCCTATATGTTCTTTTATCAAAAAAAAAAAAATTCCTATATGTTCTTTTAGAAAGTAATTTTGGAAAGACATTAATTTTCCTATAGCAGTCCATTTAGCCGTCTTCGATCAGATCGCTAATCAACTATTGAAATCAAAGAAGAGTCAAGTTAACCACTGTTAAACATAAAAGCAAAACTAAAGTAAATTTAATTTTTCTAAACAACTTCTAAATTCTAATCTCTAGATTGCACGAAATGTTTAAACAACAACTAATATTAAATGAAGTCCATCTAACACACTACTATATTTTATTTCCTAAAAAAGGCTATCGCTTTTAATATTCAAATTGAAAAGAAAATCAAACCTATATCTTAGATATCTATACCCTTGACCATAAATTAATTAAATCTCAATTAATCAACTGAGACAAATACTCAATTAAAGTGCATTTTTATTCATCCTCATGACAATAATACAATTAGTAGGAATATTGCATGTAATATATAAAGATTAGAGTTTGTTTTGATACATTCACTTATTCATCTTAAAAAAGTGAAATTCACTGAATCATTTGACAAATAAAATACTATGTATTTTTACTCAATGGATCATCTCACTAAATTTAGGTCCTTAAACATATTATGCAACTAATTTTCACTTGATTATTTACTGTTAGAAACGACAAAACGAGTTTGGCCATCCCAATGACGAATCCAAAAATTTTGATCGGTGGAAGCAAACTCATATACAAAAAAAAATATTTATATTACAAATTTATCAACACATAATTAGTGACAAAATACTTACATAATTATCACTAAGCAAAAAATCAAAGACTACAAAAACTATATTATTTCATACATAAAATGAAAATATTGTTTCTATGAGCTTAATTTAGTTGATAGTGACATCACATTTTATATGTAGGGATCATAGTTCGAACTTCGAATACTCTACTTAAAATTCAAGCAATATTTAGATTACCTGACAAACCAAATTGAAGACACCGAAACAAATATAAATTATATTTTTCCTTGTGTTTTCATATTTTGAAATTGTTATTGATAATTGTTTCAAAAAGAATGGCATATAATTATTTTTCGGCTAAATTACACTTTTGCCCCCTAACTTTCACAAACTTGTTATTTTGACCTCTTACCTTTTAAAATGGCACTTTTGGCCCTCAATCTTTCACAAACTCGCGATTTTGGCCCCTATCATAGTTGATGCACATGTGACAACTGACTCACATGCCACATCATCATATGTGGCAAGCCATGTTGACGTTGCATGTAAGTCATTGTCCATGTGGCAAGACATGCTGACGTGACATGTGAGTCACTTGCCATATATGTGTTGACTTGATCAAAATCAATGAAAAATTATGATCATACAATGAGAGTACTTTTGTGGCCGAGATATGGGGGGTTGTTGAAGGTTTGAGGTATGCTTGGCATATGGGTTTTAGAGCGTTGGAGTTGAACATTGATTCGATGGTTGTTGTTATTAAAGCCAACATAACTTCTTGTCCGATGAGACTTTCTTTAGTGAAATGTATCATGCATTTGTTGAAAAGAAATTGCGTAATTGTAATTTAGATTATATGGTAACTATCTATGAGTCTTGTCCTTCATAGATTGGTGAGGTTGTAGATTTTGATGTAGTGAGAATTACTATCTCTAAAATGACTACTCCCTCTGTCCCAAATTATAGGGGAAAAAAAGTCAATTTCTTTATCCCAAATTATACAAGAGAAAAAAAACCAAAATTCTCTTTTTCAAGAATTATTTTTACTTATTCTCATAAAATTAAATACAAATTACATTTAATTTTCTCTTTCTCCACTTTTATCAATAAACAATGACCAATGAAAACTATTTGTACATCCTATGAAACTTCTTTCAAGAAAAATACAAAAACACATACTTCAAATTATAATATTTTTATTTTTCTTAATAAATGTAATTTTTATTTTTTTCTTATAATTTGGGATGAGCATTATGTAATTTCTCTTTTTCAGACATTTGGCTCACTATTAAAAAAAAACCCTCAAATTTGAAAATATCTACAAAACCAGGTGAGTCACAAAGATCCGCTAAACAAGTGACAGACCAGTTGCTTAAAAAAAAACCGTAACAAATCAAACATTTATTGATTAATTAATAAATATAAAAAAAAAAAGAAAAAAAAAGAAGGTAAGGTGGCCAGTGAAGAAATCAAACTTGCGCACTCGTTGTTCACATCAAATAGTTCTTCAACTCTTTACATAGATAAAATTTCCCTATTCTCACGAAAACTTGCGCTATTTCTCTCTTTATGTTTCTCTCTCTCGCTTCGATTTCGATCCAAAATCATCAACGACATCGTTTCAGCTCCAATCTTTGTTATAGAACTGGCGATTCAACTTTCTATGGCGACGGAAAAGTTAATGGCCGCCGGTGGCCCTAAATACGTTCAAATGAGATCGTCTCCGCCTTCGTCTCCTCCTCCGGCAACTGCTGATTTTGCATCACTTCCGTCTTTTCGTTACAGTAGCGGCGAAGTCTATCGGATTTTCGATGAATTGCCTAAAGCTAATATCGTTTCCGTTTCTCGTCCTGATGCCAGTGATATTAGCCCTATGCAACTCTCTTATACAATTCAGGTTCAATATAAACATGTACGTTAATCTCTCTCCCTCTCTGATTTTGTAGAATTGTTCAAAATAGAAGATAGAAATTTCTGATTTCAATATCTGATGTTAATTGCGTGAACTAACAGCGAGTAAAGAAATCATAAGGATTTGAATTCTATATTTGGAAGTTTCTGATTTCAATACCTAGTTGCTCTTTTATGCACTTTTTGTATTTATGTAATATGAGGACACTCACACCGGTAATAATCTTAGAAAATGGAAGTTATCGAATTTAATCACATATATAGGTGTTGTATAACTGTTTGGCATCGATACCTGTCGGACACCAGACATCCTTCAATTGGAAGTGTTAGTGCTGGATAGCTATTAAGCACGGACACCGACAGAGACATTGACATATCGACACGGATAATAATTTAAGAAAATGTAATTATATATGTCGGTGTTGTGTCGTACACATTCAATGTAATTATGTATGCCAGTGTCCATGCTTCATAGTTAGATTAGTGTATGTATGTATGTGTATGCAATTATGTATGTGTCTATTAGGTAACTTTATATGATGCAATTGTTCTGCAGTTTGTTTGTGCTTTCCAAAAGGGTTGCTACTTTACTTAGTTTCAGCTTTGGACTTTTCTGTTCGAGATAGAGAGAGAGTCTGACCTTTCTAGTAAAATTAGAATTAAGAAATTTTAAGGTAGATTATCTTGAAATCTAATATCAATCCATTTTTCAATTTATAAATATAAATATTTCGATACAGAAAATATGATAATTTTACTAGCTCCTGATTTTTCCTCAAAATCGTCCATCTAAACACGCACTCAATTTTATTTTACATATCTCAAACAAAAGTCTCTGCTTTTACATATGTTAATCTAGAATTCAGAATTAGCTCAGCAGTTGTTTAGACTTGAAGTAAGTGTAGGAGTTTCTATTATGGAAGACAAACAATATATAAGTGGAGAGGAACAATATTTGTATACCTTTAGTGACCTTGTTTATTTCATCCGGTCTTCCTTCATACTGGATTATACTCACATCCTATTTTCATTCCAGTTCAAGTGGGAGCTAGAGAAGAGAGCGCACCAAGTATTTATTTTGCATTTTGCGTTAAAGAAGCGTGCCTTTATTGAGGAAATCCATGAGAAGCAAGAGCAGGTAAGCAATGCTCTTTATACTGAGATTCATTTGATTGCTTATATTTAAATTGTTCGTACATTTTTTTGTATTATTTGATAATATCATGCATATCTAGAAAAGTTTGGATTTTAATGTAATGTTCACTGAAACCTCATATTAAAGGTTAAAGAATGGCTTCAAAATCTAGGAATTGGCGAACACACTACTATGGAGCAAGTTGACGAAGAAGGTGACGATGAAACAGTTCCTTTACAAACTGATGAAAGTGCTAAAAACAGGTGATACTCAACACTCAGCTTTTATTGGAGCACTCTTACAATTAAAATTTGTTAACCTGTGGTCATAATATCCTATAAGTTGGATTTTGGTACAGAGACGTTCCATCTAGTGCTGCTCTACCAATTATACGGCCAGCTTTAGGACGACAACATTCTATTGCAGACAGGGCAAAAAGTGCAATGCAAGGGTATCTGAATCACTTTTTGGGAAATATTAGTATTGTTAACTCTCCCGAGGTATGCTTTGTGCTTTAGATTTTGAAAATAGATATCTGTTATCTTATACCGACATTATTCTTTTTATTCAATTGTTGATTCACTATCGTGGTTCAACCAATGTCAATTTTTTTCGTTATTGAATTGATCAAGACAGTGGTCACTGGTTGGACTAGTGAGTCACTAGTTGAATTGGTATATATTAAAATAATTTCAAAAGAATTTATAACCCATACAATTTAGGGTTAAATATGTTTTTAGTCCCTACAAAATTACGATTTTTTAAGTTTAGTCCTTATTAAATTTTAATGGTCATTTTAGTCCTCCACAATATTACAATTTCCAAGAATAGTCCCTATTTTGTAGTCCTCAAAATAGTCCTTATAAAATGCAAATAGGGGCTAAAAGTGAATAATTTTTTTTGAGGGATTAAACTTGAAAGTTCGTGATTTTGTAGGGACTAAAAGCATATTTAACCCTACAATTTACAGATAAAAGATTCCAGGAAAATTTAGATTATACTTTACATTTTTTTCACTTCATGGTTCTAATCTAGAATATCATTTCTTAGATTATACTCCCTCCGTCCCAAATTATAAGGGAAAATAAAAAAATCACACTTATTAAGAAAAAGTAAAACATGATAATTTGAAATATGTTTTTGTGAGTTTTTCTTGGAATAAGTTGCATAGGAAGATGTAAAACCAATTTTTATTGGTTGTTGTTTATTGAGAAAAGGGGAGAGAGAGAAAATTAAATGCAATTTGCATTTAATTTTATGAGAATAAGGGAAAAACATTCTTGAAAATGATTTTTTTCCTTATAATTTGGGACAAAAAAAATGGACTTTTTTCCCTTATAATTTGGGACGGAGGGAGTACTTTAATATACATTCACAATTTTTTAACTTCATAGTTCTAATCTAGAATACCATTTTATTAGATTTTTATATTGCGCCAAACTCATCCTTACAAAACCGACTTGTAAGGTCAGAATTGCCCCCACTTATAAACATATGTTCAGGCCATCTCTCGTCCCATGTGGGACTCTTAACACATTTATAACAATTAGCCCTTATTTTTTAATAATGAACAATTACTTACTTTAAGAGAGTAAATAACTGCTTACCAAACATAATGATCATCAACAATTTTTTCTAAAATTTTATATATCTGTTATATCCCTTTACCTACAAGATGATGCAAACTTATTCAAAAAAAGAAAAATGAAAAAAAAAAACGACTTGCCGATTTTTGCACAACATTGGTCGGAGTCAAACCGCTTTTCACCCTGTCTCATGCACTTTTGTTCCGGTTAGTGGGCTGGATTGGTAATATGACAGGTTTATGGTCAGGTCAGTTGAACCGTCCGATCCAAGCTGGTTTTTGAACGCGGGTTCAACTACGTCAGACATTTCTGATGTGCATTAAGTTATATGATTTAAAATTAAGCAGGGACAATTCAATATTTTGTTAATTTAGCATATGAAATGAATGCAATTTTCATATCTGGCGTTGATTATACTGTTGATGATGACGAATTGTATTGTACGCATTGGATCCTTGATGTCAAGGTTTGCAAAGTTGGTCTAATTAACGAATATACTGGCTATACAAACCATTCATCCATGACTATTTATGTTCTGTTATTAGCTGTTTGTTTGGATGTTTGTTGAATTTGTGTTTAATCATGACCGCCGGACAATTTGTTTACAATAAGCAATTGTATGCTATAGGTTTGCAAGTTTTTGGAGGTGTCAATGTTATCTTTTTCACCGGAATATGGCCCTAAGCTGAAGGAAGAATCTGTGATGGTGAAGCATCTGCCTAAGATCAAAAAAGATGATGACTCCAGAAAATGTTGTTTCTCTGACTGTTTTAATTGTTGTAATGACAATTGGCAAAAGGTAATGAATTATTCTATTGAAGATTTGAAGATATATATATATATACTTGGGAAGTCAGATGCAAAATATATACTTAATATATACCTACGTGCTGTGAGAAGTCACGCATAAGGTAGCTGTGGAAACTTGTAAAGTATCACCAAATATTGCCAAACACAGTGCATCAAGTGCAAATTTAACAGAAGACACAAATCCTAGCTTAGAGGTAACAAATAGGAGAGCATACAATAGCTTAAGTCTCATATTTTAAGTATTTTGGGTTAATCGAACAAAATGATGTAGAGATATTTAAAGATGTCAACCATAAGATTCAAAAATAGGGTGGATGAAATGAAAGAAAGGTTTAGTTTTGATTTGATTTAAAAGTACATTCAAGCTTCAAAAAATTTTGCCGCACAACTATAAGACTAGTAATGTTTTTGTTGAACTGCCAACAAGAAAGTAATTTCAGTGTGTAGGGATTAGTGGTTACACCAGACAAGATTAGATTTGGAATAAAATTATTAGAGAAAGAATGCTCCTATAGTAAAAGAATGGAAGAATCTTGCCTTACATTGTTTGTGTCTCCCTTTTCAAACTTGTAAAATTGAATGAGAATTTTTAACTTGATAATATATATATTTTTTAAGTTTCTTAAATATAAGAGATGTGATTTTGGAAGTGGGCCCATTTTATGAAAGTTAAACTAACATTTTTCTGACTGCTTTTCAATAATTTTAAAAGTACATTACTGGGTATTTGGGGAAAGTGTAAATTGCGATAGATAGGGAAGTTCATTCCCTGAAGTAATATAAATTATACATGTGTATTCGGATCAATATACAGAATTTGGGGCCAACACATGCTACAAACTAGTATTGAATCAACTTACAAAATGTCTACTAATGAGGGCATTATTAGCATAAGAAACTAAACCCAGACCTTTCTAGTGAAGTACATGATCCCCTACCAACTGAAACAAATCCCCATAGGCATTTTAATTATTTACCTGACTTTGAATTTCTCCAGACGATCTGGTATTTTAAGACCTGGAAATTTAGTGGCGTAATTTTAATTCTGATTGAGTTTTTGTTATTTTGTTTTAACTTCAGAGTTATCACTTTCCTTTTTGTGTACAGGTGTGGGCCGTATTGAAACCTGGATTCTTGGCATTGCTGGCACATCCTTTTGATACACAACCCTTGGACATTATTGTTTTTGATGTACTGCCCGCCTCAGATGCTAATGGAGATGGTCGTTTATCATTAGCGATTGAAATGAAGGAACGGAATCCTTTACGCCATTCATTCAAGGTGTTAATTGTTTCTTCATAGTCTTGTACTTGTGCTTGTGCTTAGAAGGGTTTAATGCTAATTGTTATTGTCTGTCTACCATATCAAAATCTTGAGCAAGTCTCCGGTCTGGTCCTTGAAATATTTTCAGAACATCATTTTGATTTGATCCTCTGTTTCAACATGCAACAATTTTTGGGAGATCAGTGACATCAAATTGGTCCTCACGTGATAAACTTGGTTGTGAGCGGCATCAATTTGATCCCAGTAAACAGTAACTTTGGGACTTTTAATGTAAAAAATTTCCATTTTGAGGACAAAACGGATCTAATAACCTTTTGAAGACAAAATTGTTGTTCCAAATTTTTTTCAAGGACCAAGATGAGGGTTGTTCTAATATATTTACTAGTTATTAGCTGACTTGTGGATTATATCTGATATATGGTGATGATATACGTAGTAAGATACGTTCTTAACACTTAATTGAATACTTTAGGTGACTTGTGGAATCCGAAGTATTAGAATTAGAGTTAAAAGTAGTAGTAAAGTTAAAGATTGGGTCGCTGCAATTAATGATGCTGGACTCAGGCCTCCCGAAGGCTGGTGTCATCCTCACCGCTATGGTTCTTATGCTCCTCCAAGAGGCTTAATTGAAGATGACAGCCAAGCCCAGTGGTTTGTAGATGGGCAAGCAGCATTTGAAGTCATTGCTTCTGCAATTGAGGATGCCAAATCTGAGGTTTGTTTTTTTTGTTCTATAACATTCAAGGCAACTTTCATGATAACTTATTTATATCAAAACAGACAATAATGGTTGTTTTCAAGTCGCTGTTTAATGGTCCAACGATTCATGCAGATATTTATCTGTGGGTGGTGGCTGTGCCCAGAACTGTATCTACGGCGACCTTTCCAGGCTCATGCTTCATCAAGGCTTGATAATCTGTTGGAAGCAAAAGCTAAGGAAGGGGTTCAGGTAACTTTTAATTGGAATTCTTTTTACAATGTCTTGTCAATTTTATGATCCAAGAATCCAATTTACGGAATTACCGTTGTAATTAAGTTGTTGAAAATTTAAACTGTGAAGAGATCATTATGGCCATCCCAAGGATTTTCGTATGGTGTTATTGTTGGCTCTCAGTTATCTTATTTTCATCTGATTTCTGCTATAATAATGGCCTATTTTATATTCCTCAGAGATAATAATGACTACTTTTTCCCTTCTGGTGTTCCTAAATTCGTTTTTTGTTACTAAGTGCCGTCTATTTAATTTTGGGTTTTGGCCCAACATATGATCTGACATGAAGCCAATGATTTGATTGAACTTGAAGCGGACAGACCAAGTCAATATGGACCTATAGATATGTCTGTTTTTTGTGTGTATGGTGAGAGGATTTGAACATTGAGTACCTCCGTTTGTAGTATTCACTGATCATGGGGGATTTTTATTACTTTGTTGGACTCTGGCCTATAGTTTGATGTAGTTATAACCAATTTAAAATTCATGTCCATTTTTCTTCTCTTTATTTTCTGTTGCCCACCTTATTACAACATTTTTTCTCTCAAAATATTTGAGTCATTGTTGTATAGGCATGAAACATGGACATTTTAAAAAAGGGTTGACGCTGGGTAAGATATGTATTGAAGCTTGTCAAACAATATGTGATGCTTAAAATCCTGACCGGACTCTTTAAATTAAGCTTTGTCACAATATCCATGTTTATGTTGTGTAGCAAATGCATGCCATTATTCATGAGTTTTGTTCTCAGAGAGGGATGGCAGTTTGTTGGAACCTTTGAATTATATAATGTGAACTTCCAGCATTCATAAGATTGTTTAACAAAATTCTGTTACTAAACTCCCCTCTCTTGGTAGATTAGGTGGCTCTTTAATATTTTGTTTGCTTGGTTTTTGAGTTATGAGTAACACTGGTTGAAGGTATATATATATATATATAGAAAGGAAAATGCTATTTAGTAAGAATTTCTTTGCAAGAAAGAGAAGAATCTTATGTGGCATCATGTAACTCTTCCAAATGATAATCACCCACTACCCCATGTATGGTAAGCCAAAATCTAATTTGTCAAATTTCCTAATTTTGTGGATTCTTATCTTTCTTGTTTAAATTATTCATACTAAATAGCATTGCTCATATAGAAATATATAATTTAGTCTTCTATAAATGTATTTCAGAATGGAGAGAAGCTAAAAGGTAAATAAAATTGAATTGTTTTATTAATAGTTCACCAGTTCAGTCCACCCGAAGATCAATTTATTATTGTTGATATTTAAATACAGGAATAGCATATTGTATTGTAATTAATGCGGCTGATTGTTTATTGATTTGTTTCTAAGCCTATATAATAGTATCACCGTGGTGTAGTTTAGACACACGGTTTCACCATATCCTCTCTCATTTTCTTTCATTCAACAGTTATGAAGGTTCTAAGTTCCTTGTATGCCACCTGACTGAAATATAATGAATTGCTTTATTTCCATTGAAGTGTAAAGATTTGCATGAATGCCTTTTTTTTTGTTTTTCAGATTTACATTCTTCTCTACAAAGAGGTGGCTCTTGCTTTGAAAATCAACAGTGTTTATAGCAAGAAAAAGCTTCTTAGCATTCATGAGAATGTGAGGGTATTACGCTATCCTGACCACTTTTCTACTGGTGTTTACCTGTGGTATGAAATCACCTAAAACTTCATTTGTCTTTGGTTTTATGAATGCGTGCATTTGTTGTGTTGTTAAAATATGAAAAATATCTCAATATTTTGGTTGTCTTGGAGTATTTTTTAAATATCTTGCATTATCTCTTAAGATTTGTTACCATACTTCTCTACATTTGTTGATTTGTTTCCTCATTAAATTAGGATAATTAGTACGACTAGCTTCCTTATTTAATTGAGGAGTCTAGTATTAGTATAATTGTATAAATAAGGTTTATTGTTTATTCTTTTGTATCATCAAAGAATCATTATCACAATTCAAAGCTATTATTCTTTCTCTTCCCTCTTTTATCTAAGACCATGTAACTTCAACATGATATCAGAGCCGGATCATCCTCCATGACTTATCATGCACTATACGGCTAACTAACAAGTTCCTCTGAAGTCTAGAAACAAACTATAATAATTTTATGAGGAGTGCTAGCAACACACTCTTACCAACATACACTCTTCTATTGGTTGCATTTCAAATGGATTCCAGTAAATCATGTAGGCCCCACATAAATGTAATGGGATCCATATGAATTTCAACCAATACAAATACAAGATTTGTGTATTTATAATAGTGTGTTAGAGAGTGTGTTACTTGGATAATTCAAATTTTATTATCTCCATGATTCTTTTCTTCTCTTCAGTGGTTAACAATTATGGCCATCCTTTCTCTCCCAAGTTCTCTCATTGTTGTTGTATCCTTTCGTCAGCTTTCGGCTATCTCTGATAATGTTTGACCCTTGCTATCTTAGATGAAGTTTGGCCCTGGCTATCCTAGATGAAGTTTGACCTTGGTAATCCCAAATGAAGTTTGAGCCAACTATCATTAGATTTAGTTTGGCCTCTGCTATTCTAAGATTATTTATGAATAAGTTGTGATTCATACCAGCCTCCCATTGTGAATCACAATGCTTCCAAATGTTGTTCTTAGCGTATTTGAAGAAGTTTTAGTTATTGTCATTTATAATTGCTTGCTAGGAAATGTTGACCGTTGATCATTTTATAGCATTTTTTGTTTATGCAACATTCAAACCAACTCTTTACATGATTTGTGGAGCCCATATTATATTTTTCTTTCCGAGGATTTATTTGTAACAAACTCAGTGCTCAGTAACCTTTATAGCTTGAGGAGGATTGTTATTTGTTAGAATGCGTGACAAATATCTCATAATCTATGTTATCAATTTCGGATAGCGGTGCAGCCAACCCCAAAAATGAAGTGGAATGGGAGTGGGGAGTGGACACTATTTAGCAGTGTGGGCATTAATACAGTTAATAATAATAAACGCATAATTGCCGTAAACTGAAATAAATTACTCAAAATTCATGAAGTATTCATAATTAGATGTAAAAACCACAAGTCTTAAGCAAACATCACTTGTAAATTACCAACAAAATTCAAGGAAACAAACACTTTAAGCCTCTAAAGCTTAAAGTAACTAAACATTCCAACTTCAACAAACAGATTATCAAAATCCTATATTGATGTAATTTTATATTAAAGTGATCAAATATAAACTATATTGGCTATAATAATATAAATATAACTAAAGTAACAATGTTCAATGTATTATTATTATTATTATTATTAATATTAATATAATTCGATTCTATTGCTATATATATATATTAAAAACCAAATAGAAACGTCTGGAAGAATGGTGAGTCCTCTTGAAAATAGAATTATACAGGATAAGCATAGCAGCTCCAGAGAAATGAAGCATGATATTAGCAATGAAAAATGACGGAAAAAGAAAATGAAAAAGGGTAGAACGGAAAATAAATAGGGCTGTTATGGAGGATCTTTTCTCCTTATGGTCAACTACTCATCCCTTTCTTCTTCACTTGCTTATCTTTCTCTCCGCTCTCGCTTGTCCTTTTTCTCTGTCTCTTACTTTTGTGTTCACAGAATTGCTGAAAAGTCAATTTCAGCGTATTGGCATCTTACCCACATCGCGACGACAAACTCATGGTATATTGATAAAGATATGGAAGGGAAAACAAGATGATAAGAGATGAAGGGAGAGAATCTGTGCACAGAATGAGAGAAAACGTTTCTCTTGGCTGCCCCACAACTGCTCCGACCCACTTTTCTATCCGCCAAACCGCCCACACCAACCGCTCCACCAAACTGCGAGCTCTGTTTTTCCGTGCCGCCCTATGATAGCGGCCTCACCAGTCGCTTTTAAGAACAGAGCTTATAATATTTAATTGTAATAATGAGTATTTTAGAAAATGTTAGATTGTCTCTTGGGATTAACTTATATATGTCTTTGTTTTTTATGATTTGTCTCCTTGTTTACTTTAGGATTTAACACTTTTTGTCCCGGTAAAAATCAGGACCATCCAACTTGAATCTCTAAAAGTTTTGTTCATTTTAGTGTCTATATTCAACAAAAACTGTATGTTTTAGTTCCTTTGCAGGGACTGAGAACACAATTGTTATATTTTATAGGCACTAAATGAAAATAATTTTTTATATGGACTAAAAATGAATGATCATGATTTTATTGGAGTTAACATATTTATCCCTTACTTTATTTTGGATTAAGATATTTTAGTATTAGTATCAATCGTGGTTAGTGCTTAGCCTCTTGTATCATCAAAAACCATAATCATCATTCAAAGTCATTCTCCTTTCTCTTCCTTGTTTTAAAATCTTTGCCTCTGTGGGTATGTTGGTGTGTGTGTGTGTGCGTGTATCTGTGAGTTAGGTGTGTGATATTTATCAGTGTATATCGATCATGCTACACTTTTGTGGTTTCTTATTTGTGCTTATGAATATGCACAGGTCACACCATGAAAAACTTGTCATTGTTGATAATCATATTTGCTTCATCGGAGGACTGGATTTATGCTTTGGTCGATATGACGCACCTGAGCATAAAGTCGGAGATGTCCCTCCGCTAATGTGGCCTGGAAAGGACTATTACAACCCAAGGTAAATTTTGTGAATAGAAAATAAAATCATATAGAAGCTTTATGGAAGAGTCCATTTGCCATGCTGTGAAATTGCTGAAAGCTTCATTTAAATTTTAGGAGACAAGGCGCTTCTTTTACTATTTCAATGTGTTTGGAGAAATAATATAAGTTTTGTATGTGACAGTAGAAGGCTAGAAGCAAAACGTCTGCTGTTAAAAAATTAATTGTTGCTTCTAATAAGGTGCTCAAGCAGAAACCTGAAAAATGTATTTTTGAATCAAGTTCTGATTTCTGATCATGTCTTATATTAAAGGGATTCTAAAAAATAATAAAATATTCCCAGCAAATCCCAACTGGCACCAAGTTTCTTTCTATTTGTCAAACTGGAACTACAATATGACAAGTATGAGGATATGAGGGTGTTAAAAAATTCGTCAGATTTCAGTTCTTAATGCTAAACAAACGTGTATGTTTGTTGGAAAGAATTTCATGTACACCCAAAATCTTACATCTATATTTTTTGGTAAGAGAAAGGATGAAATTCAAATGAGGTTGTTTTGAATTTTTTTTCCATAAATGGTAGTTTTTTGGAGTAGGCAGATGCTTGTGCAGTTAAGTGTATAAATGATATTGATATTTTCATACAGTACATTTCCCGAAGTTTAGCTAGCTGCCTATTCAAATTCACTTATAGCCTTTATATAATGACTCGTCACTTTAATTCAAGGAGACGCAAAATGACTAAGAAATCACTGAAGAATTCTAACAGCTATTTGATCACACACACACACACACGGGAATGGATTCTCTCAAGTGTAATTTACACTTGAGAGAATAAAGTGTGGTTTGTTACCATTGATCAAGAGAGAAAAACATATAAAAATTTAGAGAAAATGAATTTAGATGGTGTTAGATTACACTTTATTCTCTCAAGTGTAAATCACACTTGAGAGAATCCATTCCCCCCCCCCCCCCACACACACACACACACACACGTGTTAGGGTCCGTTAGATTTTGGAAAAAAAGGGAACTCGACAACGCAAAAACAATTGTTCCATGGTTACACACACGTGCGCGCGCACACACACACAAGTGTTAGGGTCTGTTAGATTTTGGAAAAAAGTAAGAAACTAGACAACACAAAGACAATCATTACATGTTTGGTTAACTAAGCGGTCACAGGACAAGACAAAAACAGGATTACTGACCAGACAAAAAGCTTGTAGCTCAACAAACTACGGGACAACTTTTTGTCTGAAAGACACAATTCAGAATATAAAAATGTTGCTTTCTTTTTATGAACATGTTCTCTCACTTATCTCTCCTCTATTTCTCTTTGTCTCTCTCCAACTTTTTGTCATGTTCATCATCCACCAAATACAATACAAGGCAAAAAGTTATCATGTAATATAAAGGTTTATCTTGTAATGTGTTGCTTGTCTGGTAGTTCAGTGTGGATCAACGCATACTTCGTAGTAGGCTTAAAATTAGATTCCAATATCTGTCCTATTGATTAAACAAACAACTTACAATCCTAACTTAGATCCCAATATCTGTCCTATTTATTATACCATCTCTACATGATTTTCTACCACAATTGTTGCATATCCCAACACCCGTCTTCAAGATGATACATGCATATATTGTACCAGGCTTGGTCACATATTTGTTAGGATATGTCTCTCATAATTTCTTGGTTATAGATCGAGTCTTGTTGAACATCATTCATATATTCATTTCATTTTCAATTTTGATAGAGAATCTGAACCAAATTCATGGGAAGATACAATGAAAGATGAATTGGTTCGTGAAAAATATCCTCGTATGCCTTGGCATGAT
This sequence comes from Trifolium pratense, assembly GCF_020283565.1. Classification (NCBI taxonomy): domain Eukaryota; kingdom Viridiplantae; phylum Streptophyta; class Magnoliopsida; order Fabales; family Fabaceae; genus Trifolium; species Trifolium pratense. The sequence continues at coordinate 37,899,017 of NC_060063.1, forward strand.
GTTCATTGTGCCCTTTGGGGACCACCTTGTCGTGACATTGCTAGGCACTTTGTTCAGCGATGGAATTATGCCAAGGTTAGACTTATTCTACAATTGCATTGAAGTCTTGAGGCATTCTGGTCCTTTTCCTATGTTCCTGCTAGGAAATAATTTATTTATTTTATTTTACATCAGAGGAACAAAGCTCCACATGAACAACAAATACCATTACTTATGCCTCAACATCATATGGTTATTCCCCATTACTTGGGAAGCAATGAGACACCAAGTGAAATTCAGGACAATGTCAATGATAAAGCCTTCAAGAGAGAAGATTCATTTTCCTCATGTTGCCAAGACCAAGATATTCCTCTACTCCTGCCTCAGGAACCGGTTGGGTTGGATATTCCTCCAGGACTCCCAAAACCAAATGGGCAAAACTCCTCTCAACATAACCATGACAAGCCAAGAAGGATAAGCACTGGCCTTCCTTTCTCATTCCGAAGGGCCAAAGTAGCAGCAGTTGGTCCGGATACACCAATGAAGGGCTTTGTAGATGATCTTGACTCTGAGCATTATCACGAGAAAATGCCTCATGATAGAGTGTCTCATGTTGATTCACAAAATACAGATCTGGAATGGTGGGATACTCAAGAGCGGGATGATCAGGGAGGTTTTGCTGATGAATCTGGACAAATTGGTCCTCGTGCTTCGTGTCGTTGTCAGGTATGCTGTTTTCATAGGGTCAGCAAGAGGTTCTTTAAAGTGTACAAATACTATTTTTGTCATTAAAAATATTTATCGAGAGAAATCAGATATTTTATTGAAGCTCTTGCCGTTTTTTTTTTCGTTGGCAACATAAAGACTAAAATTCGTGGGAATTGATATTTCATATATTGCTAGAAGATTGACTTTAAGAGGGGGCATTAATATGATTCTAATTGCTTTTGTTCTTTTCTTTTCACTTGTGTCCTGTTATTTTTCTTTTACACCATTGTATTTTGTACCATTGAAATACTTTAATTGATAGGTTATTAGAAGCGTCAGTCAGTGGTCCGCCGGAACAAGTCAAACTGAAGAGAGCATCCACCATGCTTATTGCTCTCTCATTGAGAAAGCTGAATACTTCATCTACATCGAGGTATTGAATAAACTTCTAAATTTAATGGATGCAATTTTTGAAGATTGATGGGTGTTGCAAATGTTCATACTGGAAGTGGTTTTGCTTTGTTATTATTATAATAATAACTATAATTATAATTATAACAATAAAACATATTTGGAAGCTGGCAATTAGATTGAAAATAAGTACAAAAGAGCCGGGGTGATTATTACTTGAATAACCATATCAGTATTTTTTTTAGAACTAAAATGCCATTATTTGTTTGGAGAGGTCATCCCCTTAAATGGATCTCAGTTACCTCGAGGGGATTAGTCTCCGCAGTTGCGCGTGGAGGATAACTTTGGTTTAGCAAAAAAAAAAATGCCATTGTTCTAAACAATTTGAATATCTAGCGAGTTTCGGCATAATATTTGCAGTTCTTTAGATGCTCTTCTTCAAGATGATAATTGCATTTCATGCTTTAATGACGTGGCATTTGTTATGCTACTTTATTTGCTTGCTTCTGCAATTCATTTTAGTCATAATTGCTTATATTTAAGGGAAATTCTTTATTGTTGAACGAACCAAGTTTAAGTCTGAACCTGTTTACTATTATATGGATTTATGTATTTTACTATTTTAAGCTTGTTTTGAAAGTTGTCAAACACCACATCAGTTTCAGATATATAAAGAGAAAAGTCTCATACCTTAAAATATTTGAACCTTTTCTCTGCAATGCCTTAGTTTAAATATTTATGCATTTAAATTTCCAAGCTGCTATAAAAATATTTCAAGCTTATAGGGATCTAATTTTTTTTTCTCTTCTTAAATCTGTTTTGACATTTTTTGACTGTTCTATTTTATCTTTGCGAACTTGTTCCAGAACCAGTTTTTTATCTCGGGTCTTTCTGGAGATGATATGATACGTAATCGTGTGTCAGAAGCTTTATATCGGCGGATTATGCGAGCTTATAATGAAAAAAAATCTTTTAGGGTTATAATCGTCATACCGCTCCTGCCTGGCTTCCAGGTTCTAATTAATTTCTTTTTCTTTTTTCAACAAGAGAAATATTGCTTTTGCATGAATTTTGGACTTACTTGTCTGTTATCTAGGGGGGGATTGATGATGGGGGTGCAGCATCTGTGAGAGCCATAATGCATTGGCAGTATCGAACCATTTGCAGAGGGGTGCATTCTATCTTACATAATCTTCATGAGCTTCTTGGTTCAAGAGTACATGACTACATCTCTTTTTATGGTCTAAGGAATTATGGTAGACTCTCTGATGGTGGTCCTGTGGCAACCAGCCAGGTATGTTTTTACATCTTTGATCATTTGCTTAAGTAGCTCTGGTCAGCTTAATCACATACACATTTTTGCAGGTATACGTTCATAGTAAAATCATGATTATTGATGATTGTATTAGTTTGATTGGATCTGCTAATATTAATGATAGAAGCTTACTCGGCTCCAGGGACTCTGAGGTACAGTTCCAAGCCTCTTTCCTTTCATATGCTGTAAAAGTTTGATCGGATTTTGAGGTTTTATTACTGATTCACTCCCACACACGGGCACTTATTTCTTGCGCCCTTGTAACAACTTTTTATCAATGTTAATTCTTATATCATTGAAGCAACATAATTGATATCTAGTTAGCTTTTTCTCTTTTCTGCAAATTTAAGTATTTCTGTTCATATATAACTTTGAGTTTCTTTCACCAAATTACTCACTCCATTTCATTTTGAGTGCCAATTTAGTGTCATTTTATCTTTTCAATGCAACATTAATTTTTCTCTTCAATTTGTCCTTCAAATAAATAGTATGTGCGTCATTTTCAAGTCATATATTTCACTGCATCTATAACAATAACTAACAGTCTAATAGATATAATATGTGCAATTCAGTAAACTTATTCCACTCATTGAGTCATTTATTGTTTTTCTTAAACTTTTGAAGAAACCTTAAATGACACTCAATTAGTATTAGGTTTTTTTACATGATACTTATTCAACAGTACATAATTGGTTTGTAAGACGAGAGATGCCACTCTTTATAAATTCTTTTCAGGCCTTAACTCTTTTCATTGTGGGACTTGATTTTTTTTTTCCAAACACTCACCTCTCACCCATCATTATTCACTATTGGGCTTGGTGCATGGATAAATTTGGTGGGTGGTCCGAATGAATAAGCTCTGATACCGTATTAGGTTTTTATATTGAGCCTAACTCATCTTTACAAAACCGACTTGTAAGGTGAAGGGTGCTACTCCATAAATTCTTTTCAGGCCTTATCTCTTTTCAATGTGAGACTTGAGTTTTTTCCAGTAATTAGTAATAGAGGGTGTATCAGTTTGACATATTTGTGATGTTAAAAACTTTTTGGAGACACCTTAATATAAAACATGTAACTAGTGAAAGAATAATTTAATTTCAACTGGCTAGTAATCATTATAGCCAACATTCTTTCTCTCACCTTAAAAATTGTGTCATGGTTTGTGAACCCATTGACTGATCTGTTTATTATTTATATACAACAACAACTTTAGCCTTTTCCTACCAAGTGCTGTTAATTATTATTTGCACATTTGGAAATATTTAATTTGACTTTTTAAATTAAATATGAACTCATAACTGTTGTTTCAACTTCGGTCCCTTTAACTGTCCCACATGGATTTCAGATTGGTGTAGTTATAGAAGACAAAGAGTTGACTGATTCTTATATGGATGGAAAGCCTTGGAAGGCAGGGAAGTTTTCTTTGACTCTTCGATTAGCATTATGGTCTGAACACTTGGGTCTCCCGGCAGGAGAGGTTAGTAATTTTCCATTTTTGGAGAGTAGTTGTTTCGTGTGCTTGATTAGTAATGATTACTTTTATATATTGTCGTCAGGTCAATCAAATAATGGACCCAATTGTTGATTCTACATACAAGGATATTTGGATGACAATAGCAAAGGTAATAAGAAAGATTAAGGGTGTATGTTTATTTCTAATTTGAATTATAATATATCTGTAATGAGTCCTGGATCATGTATGGCATGAGCTTCATAGCACCAAGTTCCCTTTTTCGTGGTGTTTTAAGTCATGTATTCTTATAACAATTATTATGTGAACCATTACTTGCATAAAACTCATTTTCTTAAAGTAATTCATAATTAGTTATCCTTTCATTCCCAGCTTGGAGAAACTTGGCCCTTTTTGTTGGAACTAAGCTAATTGTTGTTCTGATTGAACATAGGACATACACACCAGGCCTTCATCTAAATGTTCTTTAATAAAATGCCTATCAATATCAGTTGGAATATATGTTCATCTAATGCCTCTCATCTAAATGGAAGATATGTTTTTTCCTACAACGCTCTGCAGGAAAATAAGCTATATTGGTCCTCCAATACGACTCTTAAATCATCTAGAATAATCTCCAGCCAGTGGTGCTGATAGTCTTCGGCTATCGCTCTCGATTTTGAATTTACGAATGATACCACATTCTGCTTCCTTCTCCCCTATGCCACTATTCCCCAAGAAAGGTGCAATACTCAGGTGTTAATCTTGTATCCACTAGGAAACCTGCATAGTCGATGGTTCGAGTAACCCTCTCCTCGAACAAAATTCCTTTCCCAAGGCTTCCCTATAGGTTGTGCAGCATCCTATAAGCAGATTGAATATGATATTCTTTTGGATCATGCATTAATTGACTTGTTGCATTTCCCAGTGTACCACGTCTTGTCAAGTGTCAGCTGGGTACAAGTTAACCAACCAACCTTTCGGTATATCTTATGTCAACAGCTGGTTCTTATTTAGCTTCTCCCAACTTATTATTAGGACTCCTTAGTATTTGTTTGGAATGGTGGGCGCGGTCATTTTGCAGTAGTTACCTATACTCTCCCAAAATCCTTGTAGGGTGCATTGCTTGCTTCATGCGTATGTCACTTTTACAACAACCACAATCAAGCCTTATCCCGCTAAGTAGGGTCGGCTACCTGGATGGAACAACACCATAATGTTTGGTTATATATATTTCTATCAAACTAATTAATCTCAAGGTTCTTCTTAATAGTTTCTGTAGAAAATAATAAGTGAATACTGTTGTGTGTTATTCCTCAGCTCAAGGTTGGTTTAAATAGGAAGAGTACAAACATAAAAGGAAATAATAGATAAGCTTAGAATCTCCTAGAAATAACAAACTAGGAAACTAAATATTTTCCAACAGTTTCCCTTATTGTTTTTCCAGGTCTTGCTCCGCCTCTAGCAATTTGACTATCCTCTATATGATCTACTCTCCTTACTACAAAATCTATAGGTCTTCTCTCCACATGTCCAAACTACTTAAGTCGAGTTTCCACCATCATTTCTACGAGTGCTACCCTAACCCTCTCTCTCTCTCTAATGTTTTCATTCTTAATCCTATCTCTTCTGGTCTTGCCACACATCAAACGCAACATTCTCATCTCTGCTATGATTATTTTATTTGTGTGCTGGTTTTTTACTGTCCAACACTCCATCCCATACAACATTGCAGGTGTTACATTGTACGATAAAAAAATTCCTTCACTTTGAGCGGTACTTTTGTATCACAGAAAAAAACCTGAGACCCTCCTCCATCTCAACCACCCAACTTGAATTCAATGGTTTGCATCTCCTTCTAGTTCTCCATCATTTTGTATTTTGAACCCAAAAATTTTAAACTGTATGACTTGCTGTATGATATGATCTCCAACTTCCACCTCTAAGTTAGAAGTGCTTTGCCTTTTGCTAAACTTGCATTCCATACACTTCTAAGGCTTTTCTCCAAGTCGCTAACTTCACATTTAATTTCTGCCTCGACTCTCTAAGTAGGATATATCATTTGAGAAAAAAAATGCATCTTGGGGTTGCCCTTGGAAAGTTTCTTATATTGCTCGACAATATGATAGGGGATTTATGGCTGTGTATGGCAAGTTTTATATGGTTAGTCATGGTAACAATTCAGATATACTCGTGCCATGTTTTTTTTTTGTTTTTTTTTTGTCAAGTAGCCTAGTGGCTAGAGTCTCACACATTTAAATGTGGAGAAATGTGGAATTCGGGGTTCGAACCCCATCCACTCCAATAATGTCCCTGGTAGCTACCATTTGAGCTACACTTATGGGACTGTGCCATCTTTTCTTTCTGTTTATGCAATGTGAAATTAACAAGCAAACAATCATGTCTAATTGAGTTCTTTTACATAATGTACTTCAGATTACAGAATACATGTCAGATCTTAATGTTTCTGCTTAACTGAATACTCCCTCCGGACACAAATATAAGTAAAAATGCACTTTTTAGATTCATTGAATAACAAATGTATTTATTCAGTATTATAGTCCAGATACATCTGTTATTCAATGAATCTAAAAAGTGCACTTTTGCTTAAATTTGTGTCCGGAGGGAGTAAGAAACAATACTTCAAATTATAATACTGATTATTATCCTCACGTTTTACAGACAAATACAGCAATTTATCAGGATGTCTTTTCCTGTGTACCTAATGATCTGATACACACCAGGTATGTTGGTGTAATTGTTGTACATTTTTTATGTCTAGGTTTGTCTTTTCCGTTGTATTGTCCTAACATACATCATAAACCTTTTGTTTCTGCAGACTTGCTTTCAGACAAAACATGGCTTTGTGGAAAGAAAAAATTGGACACACTACCATCGATTTAGGAATAGCCCCGGATAAACTAGAGTCCTATCAGGATGGAGATATCAAGAACACTAATCCCATGGAGAGATTAGCATCAATCAAGGGTCATCTTGTTTCTTTTCCCTTGGAGTTCATGAGTCAAGAAAGTCTAAGACCTACTTTTAGTGAAGGTGAATACTATGCCACTCAAGTTTTCCATTGAGTACGATGTCCAGTATACAAAACATCTTGATTTTCATATAGGGGGGATTTGTAATTAATTACTTGCAGAGTTTCTTTTTATTACAATTCTGCAAATGAGTTGGGAAATTGGGGTAGGGGGGTCACTATGTGCAGAGAAGAGCAAAGTTGGGAGGGAGGGAGATAGAGGGGATACCAGAGAGAAAGAGAGAAATTAAGAGAGAGACGGAGGGGATAGAGGTCGGAGAGTGCTTGAGAGATACAAATCCATATTCTTGTAAAGAATGTATCGATAACTGGTTCACTGTAAAAATCCACAGTTCACATTTTATAGAGGAAATAAATCAAATCAACGATACATGCTGATTACTTTCCATTATATTTGTGTCGTTTGTTCTTCTCTTTTTTTCGGAGTGTTCAAAGATATCTATGAAGTACAGGTATTCCTAAATAGAAGACACATAACTATGCATGTATGAGGTACGTATCAAAAGTATGTTTTTCTTTTAAAAATTGGAGACTTGATTTGGGTAGTAAATTTAGGGGTATAGGGTGAGTACTTTTAGTTTTAGTGCTAGGATAAGAGTAAAAAATTTGTCATTTAATACAAATAAAATAAGGCTTTTTGTTTCACACGTTCTTGCGTTTAGCATTCTATTTTTCTATCTCGCATCTCCTTAATATTCATTCTTGTGTCCATGTAAAACTATTGTAAGTGGCCTGTTGACTGTTTCTTTTCTCTTTTCCTTCTTTCAAGGGAATCGAATTCAGTACCAAATGTTTACAATACACTCGTTGTGCACCAACCACTTCTACTAGACCCGGTAGTTGTAGTGCCATTTTGTTTCACGGGCTTACATCATTTGCCAGGTTGCGTTTTATTGATCCATTTTTAGTTGTTGCATCACACTTTTTGTCATGCATATGTTAGAATTAGAGATACACAAATAGGAAAAGAGAAAGAAACGGCTAGGGTTTCAATAGAATACCAATAGCTTAACATTATAAAAAGGTTACTGGAGAGAATATATAATAAAACTTGATGGACTCTAAACTAACAGGCCCAATAACATAGACTATTATTTTATTATCTAATACTTACTCTCAAACTCATGATGCATCAACAAGAAGCATTATGAGTTTGTCAAACAAAATACGAAAATAAAATAAACTACCAAATAAAATAAACTTCTAACATCACCCCCCAAGCTAAAGCTTACTAAACTTTAAGCTTGTTACAAATTAGCCCTGACAACAAATCAACCCAATTAAGATCACGATCAACGCAGCAATTTACCATCAAAGAGGAGAGAATCAAATCAAATTAATCCAACATCCAATCCAATGCAGTCCAAGCTAACCAAAAATCAAATCAATCGAACAAATTCAAACTAAACTAATCATAAGAATCAATAGGGAGAAGTGCAATGCAATCAGAAGAGAAATGCAATAGAGGGAGAAGTGCAATGCAATCAGAAGAAGTGCAATAAGGGGAGAAGTGCAATACAATCAGAAAAGAACAAAGGGAGGCTACTAGGGTTCCATAAGAATAGAATATCATTACTTAATAAAATAGAGTTACAAGAGATTATTACATAGCAAAACCTAGTGGATTATAAACCTAATGGGCCCAATAGCATAAGTCCAATATTTTGTTATCTAACACCTACCCTCAAACTCATGATGCATCGGCAAGAAGCATTGTGAGTTTGCCAAACAAAATACTAAAAACATCTAACAAATAAAATAAACTTATAACGCTACCCCTCAAGCTAAAGCTTACTAAGCTTTAAGCTTGTTACAAATTAACCCAGAAAATAAACCAACCAAACTAATAACTAACCAATTGAGAGAAGTAATCAAAGTGAGTAATCATCCGAGAGAGAAGTAGCATCCAAAGAGAGAAACCATCAGATAAATAGATCATCAGAGAGAGACAAACCAAATCAAACCAATTCATCATCCAATACAATCCAAGCTAACCAAATCCAAACCAATCCAACAAATCCAAACTTTACCAAACCAAATTGTTCCGATCCAAACTGAACCAAATCTTACAAAGTACAAACTAATCCAAACCAACATAAAGAAGAACCAAACCACCAAACAGAAGAATCAGTAAATAGAAAGAGAAGCAACCAAAATAGGAGAACATATAGAGAGGAGCAATCCAACATAAGAGAAATCATTAGAGAGAGAAGCAATCAGACATAAGAAAACATCAGAGAGAAGCAATCAAACAGAAGAATTGACAGAGAGAAGTGCAATGCAATCAATTGGAAGAAACAATAGAGAGACAATCAAAGATAAGAACCAAATAGAGAGAGAACCAACTAAACAGAAGAAGTCAATGAGGGAAGCCAATGAGGGAGAATACCAATCAAACTAACAAGAATCAAAAGGGGGAGAAGCAATCAATCAGAAAGAGACCAATAAAAAGACAATCAATCAGAAGAAACCAAATTGTGAGCACTCGACTCACCATACAACCAAATTGTGAGTACTAGACCCACCAAACAAACAAATTCAAACAAATTTCCAAATTAATGGAACCAAACCAACGAAGCCAAAACAAATTGAACCGAACGAAACCAAATCAAGACATACAAACCAATAAACACGGAACTAAACCAAGAAGGGAGAGTGACACAAACACAACCAGTGTCCGGGTTCAAAAAACTTTTTCACAACTAACACAAACGAAGCATCGCAGCCGGACATATCAAAATTGAAACTACACACTCACAACCAAAATGGTTTCTTTCAAATCACTTTGGTGTCATTCTAATTGTTCATGGGCAAACAATTAGCAACTAATAAAGAAACAAAAATCCAACGGATAAAGAAGCAAACAATGAGAATACCAGCATAACAAAATTTCTCAATTTCTCACATATGGACCGAACAATGAGACCAACAAAATTAAAATCGACAAAACCACTTAGTTACCAAGAGAACTAACCAGAACACTAATCACCATAGAGAGCAAACATATTCTCAAACTATTGAGAACTCAAAGCGGAAGTAACAAGTGATTCAAGGCGGATCGAACCATGCTCTGATACCATGTTAGAATTAGAGATACACAAATAGGAAAAGAGAAAGAGACGGCTAGGGTTTCAATAGAATACCAATAGCATAACATTACAAAAAGGTTACTGGAGATAATATATAATAAAATCTAATAGACTCTAAACTAACAGACTCAATAACATAGACTATTATTTTATTATCTAATAGCATCATTGATTCATTTCCTTTTAAATTTTGGGGTGTTTGTATGTGTGAGAATCTAAGAAACGAATTTGGAGATATTTTGTAGACAAGGATGCTATTAGGTATGGACTGTTATCTTATATAAACTAGTAATATAACAGTTCATCCGCACGGGTCGCCCGTTGCCGTGTTTCTTTTTAATGCGTCTGAATATTTTGTAGATGATGTTTTAGTCAAGTTTGTAAAGTTGGATAAATGTCTTAATGAGCATGATGGGGGCAATAGTAGTAGTTCTATTTGGTGGTTGGACTTAGTTTTTATGAGTGCTGGAAATAATTATAGCTCATGGTACATTACTGATGTGATATATTTGATTACATATTGGAGAATATACGATATATTTACAAAGTCATAAATCATATATTACTTAGTGAGACATCCGTCAATTAAATATTTAAATGTTGTGATTTATTTATTTATTTTTAAATCGGATATCTCTACTTGTAATTATAAAAATTAATCTCTCAAATTTTCTGTGGAACTTAATTAACCGACAAATTTTTTCTAAATATTCTAACATTTTTGCATATCTAATCTTGGGATTGAACCTGGGTGTATGTTTTTTGGCGTAAACCGGGTATCCTCTGCGCGCAATTACAGAGATTAATCCATATGTTATGATGTCTTTGATAATATATACTATTTCTAAATTCTAATATACTACTAATTTGAGAATTAGAGATGTGATGCAAGAGACATTTTACTCTTTTAAAATAAATTATCGCGTTTAAGGGTAAATTAAGATATCCCTCCGAACCACTAAATTCTAACACCGAATGAGTTGTTAAGTATGTCTCCATGATTTGTTCATCAATTGTATAGATGTCATACTTTATTTATTAAATCTAGGAGCAAGTATTTATTAAAGAACTAGGTGTTCCACAAATGAAACTTTATTTTCAATAACTTTAAACTCAACTTTGGTGGATTATTAACAAAAAACAAATGAAAGATAAAGTGGAACAAACAACTGTGGATGCAAAAAGGATGTTAGTTTGGGATATGTAGCAAAGCAACCATGTGTCACATGGAACAAGGACGAGCCAGCAATCCTTGGCAATGGAAAGATTAATCGGAAATGCACTCAAACGTGCAGAGTTAGGAGGTAGATAAAAAAAAATACGTGTGTGAGCACGTCTTCTATATTTTTGGCCTAAAAACTTTGACAATTGAATTTGTGTTTTAGTAGCTATGAGCAACTTACACGATCGAGTAGCTTGATAACACAATGGTATAATGGGAAAATCAGAAGTGAAATGTGACACTTTAGGAGAAATATGTGATGGTGATGATGATGATGATAAGGGGAATACAAATTATAGTTGCCATCTTTCATTAACCTCTAATACTATATTTGTATATAGATATATGTTTTGAAGCAGTTCGGTGCAAATTGGTTTCACGATAAATTCTGTTATTATTCCAGCCCCACATAATTATCTCGAGTATCTAACTAGATATGATTTGATTTGAGTAGGGAAAAAAAATGATTTCAACCAAGTAATTGACAATTAACTCAAATAGTTAATAACTTTCCTCCTCAGACGAATTGTTGAATTCAAGAGCGTTTAAATGAGATAGCGCGAGTTCCTTTTAACTTAACAAAAGATTTGGATTCAATGTCTTATTAGGATATGTAGCAACATCAGAGTTTGCTGCCCTTTTAAGTCCCACAAAAATTGATGGATTTGTTTCTATAGTTGTGTACAAAAAATATCTGATTTACACACAAAAAATTAAAATGTATTGTTAAAAAAATTCGAGTTCAATTCTTAATAAAAATATTTCTCAGCTAATTTTACTCTTCTAACTTATTTAATACGAAAAAGTTGAGACGATTTGAAACTTCTAATACGTATTGATAAATTCTTGTATATTATGAATTGAGGTTGGTAATATTGTTGTCAAAATCTGTATGAAGTATTCTAAGGGCATCTCCAATGCAAGTATCTTATTGAGTTCTTAAGGCTAAGCAACCATGTCTTATTTTTTTTTACCATTGGAGTTGGATGACATGGCATTGGAAGTTGCTTAAAAATAGGGGATGGAACTTCATATTGCAACTCTTAACTTGGGTGGCTTAACAATAAAAATCATTATTTTAATAGGTATTAGTGGGTCCCATAGTTATTATTTTTAATAGGTATTAGTGACATACATGATGGTAATTTTGATTACGATCATGTCGATAATGACACTCCATCGGCTAAAGTATCTCATGGTCCTCATCCACTCTTTTTAGAAACATACATGCAAAGGCGAGCACATATGCGTGAAAAACAAATTCATCATCAACTTCAAGCAGATTTGGTGGAGCATATTTGGGAACACTTCAGGCATGAGAACAACGAAAATTAATTTATAAAATTTATTGTTATGTATTTTATTTTATTATGTATTTCTTATTGTTGCGTATTTTTCGTCACTTGCTAGTTATTGTCGCTATGTATTTCTCATCGTTTAAAATAAATTTATTATATTTTTATGTATTTATTATATATTTTTAATGTTTTTTAAACATTTATTGGATTTAACCATATATATTAATAAAATAATTGATATAAAAAATTTAAATCAAAATTAAATGAAAATAAAAAATATATATAAATTGGTGGGGTCAAATATGAGTTGCTTATTTTAATGCCATTGGAGTAAAATTGGTGAAAGTTGCTTATCAAATTCTTAAATCCTACATGGCAATTTGGGTCCACAAAAAGTAACTTAAGTCACCCATCTAAGTTCCCCCCATTGGAGATGCCCTAAATACGAATCTTAACTCTTCCAAATCATATATCTGACCCGTCGTTTTCTTAGCTTTCTTCTGTGAATATTATATGTGGCAATCATGCTTCCTAGTTTCCACCTAAAGCAACCCTGGCCATGAATTTGCTATTGTTTGTTAATCAAGTTTATTGTGAGTAATAAATTAATCTTATCGGTATCCACTTGTTTGACCTTTGAGATTATCGCATCCCTTAAACAACTAGCCAGATATTATTGAATGGTCGGGATTCGAACCCCGGATTCCACCCTTCTCCACATTTAAATATGTGACAGTTTAGCTACTAGGCTACTTGACATAAAAAAATTTCTACTTTCACCCAATCAATAATCATATTAGAATCTAAAAAGCCGATTTTGTAAAGTTAATTTATACTCAAAGTATCCGGTCCAAAAATCGCCTAATTCGAGAGACATCAAACCTACCGGTTACCTCCCACTCGCAAGATTGTCCATTTAAAGTTAGAATGTTTTTTTGCTCTGTATTGGCCGACCCAATATAAAAAATGACATCAGGAATCACATGTAAGTTCTCAAAATTTTAAAATTGTATTAGAATATCCGGGGAGTCACATGTTAGAAGCCAATTTTGCAAAGTTAGTTTAGACTGGTCAACTCAAAATTATAAAATGATATTAGAATCTATCCAAAATTCATTGACCACATGCCGCTATCAGGTTATCGAACTATTCTTAAATGTTTTTCATATGATTTTTAACTAAACTACCCATGATTGTTATAACCACAAAATGTGTATTTTTAGTTAAGAGTTATATGAAAAACACTTAAAAATGTACCCAAGTTTTATTAAATTTTCCACAAAAGAATCTATTCCTGCAATGGATCAATCCAATTAGCATGGTATGTACTCTGTGTTATATTATTGAGTCTAATGATTAGAATATTCAGTCAATTAAAGTTAGTCTAATTAAGATTAGAGATAATTTATTTAAATTAAAGCCAACAACTAAAACACAATCTGATTTCATTTCATCCACACAATTTATTAATTGTTCATTACTTACTTGTCAAGTTGCCATGCTAAGGTACATATATTTAATAAATAAATACTTCATGACCTCGTATCAAAATAGACCTTGTAAGCTCAAAATAGTGGAAACAATAATAATATATTATCCATCTATCCAGAAGTTCCAACTCAACTAATAAAAAATATCGGAATTGTTAGGTCGGACGTCATGACCGGGTTTGAACTCCGACTCCTCTACTTATATGTGAGTTTATAACGAATTTGTCATTTCGTCTATCTACCAAAGATAAATATATTACTCATTTTGCTATCTATCTAATTATTAATTATACCCCTAAAGTTGGCTACCACATGGTATGATAGTAACCATGACATTTTCAATCACTTTTCAATACCCAAAAAGCCCTTATGTTTTGTATCTTATAAGACCTACCATCAGCCACCACCGTACATTACACTACAAGTTACCATAACAAAGCTAGTTGTGCTTATATTTTTGGGTTCATAGAGTGTTAGTAATATATAAATAGCTTCAGAAGAATCATATCTCAGAATCATCTCTCAGATAGGATTTGTTCTTGGCATTCTCATCACAGGCATGCAACTGACCCTTTGATATAACTTGAATGGTTTTTTTTCTTTTTATAAAGAGCTTAGCGGCGAAACTTGCACATACTAAGTGTTGATAAGTGGAGAATTGCAGGTTCGAACCTGATCTATCCTAGCATATCAAATGTGCATGCAACTTTTTATAGTTGCGATGTTATAAAGTTATTTTATCATGATGAAATTTATATATTAATTAGAATCTGTTTGAATTTACTTATGTGAGCATATCTACTTGCATAAAATCCATAAATACTTATGAAATCGTTTGAGTTTATGGAAACAACTTATGACATGTCATATGCTGTTTTCAGCTTACTTTCAATAATTGTTCAAGATAACTTATGAAAAGAGCTTATAGCTTACAAAAAGTGTGTACATAAGTACTTATATGATAAGCCTTTATGCTATAAGCATTTAATTAAGTTGTGCATCCAAACAGAGCCTTAATTATTTTAATTAAGTTGGGCATCCATTTCTACTAAAACAGAAACATAATAAAGTGTTCAACTTTCTGGCAGTGTATATATAATCTGCCACTCTAATTTGCAATGTAGTGGCCATGGCTCCTTTTCCATCTCTTGTTAATGTAATTACAAGAACAATATCTTTGAAGAAAGACAAGAGTTATGGAAAAGATGATGATGCAAGAAAAGTTGTGGAAGCAATGGCAAAAGAAGCAAGGGAGAATGAAATGTTAATAAGTTCATCTGGAATTGTTAAATCTAACAAGTCCAACAATTTTTCATGTGTGTTCACTAAGAAGGGTCAAAAAGGATTGAATCAAGACCGCCTTATTGTTTGGGAGGTATGCCAACTTGTTTAGTTTCCAAATTTCAATATCTTATCGATGCATGTCCAACACTGAGACACGTCTAATATGAAGAGTGTCCGTGCTTTATAGTTGCCCATAAACTGTTTTTAACTTACTACCTCTAGTCCTAATTATTGAGGTTACAGACTCTTACCATTGAGCTGACACTGATTTGAAATTTGGCCCGCACAATTAGAATTGTATTAGCTTTATAAATATTATTTAGAGTCGGTTTGAAATTCATTTGAGTTTGTTTACGAGAGCTTATGGAAATAGCTCTTGATATTGCCCATAAACTGTTTTTAGCTTACTCTTTGTAGTCCTTATTATAAGAAACAGTTTTTTTGTTAGGTTCATTACATGATTGATATATCTGACACATGACTTGGATATTTCGCAATATGTTTTTCGGCATAAGTGTGACAAAAACCTTAAAGTTAAAGAGTTTGATTAGAAAAGGAAATTATATTTATATATTTTACTTTGTTTATGCTGCTAGGAATTTGGATGTCAAGAAGACATTATTTTCTGTGGAATTTTTGATGGACATGGCCCTTGGGGACACTTTGTAGCTAAAAGAGTCAGAAAAATGTTACCTAGTTTTTTGTTCTGCAATTGGCAAGAAAATCTAGCAGAAAAATCACTTGACATGGATTTTAAGATGGAACCAAACCATAAGTATGATATATGGAAGCAGTCCTACATAAAGACCTTTGCTGCTATTGATCAGGACTTAAAGCAACATACTGGAATTGATTCATTTCAAAGTGGAACCACAGCTTTGACAATTATCAAACAGGTTAATTATTTATAATATCTGATATGATATTGTTTGTATCTACAAAATATTGATATTTTGTTTATTTCTATGCTTCTTAAAATGGTTTGGTAATAAGTAGAATATATGCATCCCTATCCCACATAGGATGTTTCCTGAAAAGGATTACTCACTGTAACTGTGTTAGTCATTATCGATTGTCTGATCAACAAATAAATGGTTGATATTAAAACTGTGTTTAAACTACATTGATCAATCAGAACCGTCTGATTGCTTTTGGAAGAGTGAGATTGCTTACTGCGTGTAACATTCCCTAGTCCTATGTCCATTTTTAATCAAATATGAAAACAATAACTAGTTTTGTATTTCACATTTTGGCCAATTAAATGCATTCTAAGTTGGTTTCCCTAATATTTCAGGGTGAATATCTCATTATAGCAAATGTTGGTGATTCTAGAGCTGTCTTAGCAACCACTTCAGACAATGGCACGTTGACTCATATTCAGCTTACGACCGACTTCAAGCCAAATTTACCAAGTACATATACTCTCTAGTCTGATCTCAAATTAACAACCGAGATTGTTTTAGACATATTTTATTATTGTGTAATCTGAACCGTCCAATATCAAACTAATGGCTGTATCTGTGCGGATATTCTTGTAAAAATTTCAGAGGAAGCGGAGCGCATAATGGAATCAAAAGGGAGAGTATTTTGTATGGAAGATGAACCAGGAGTGTATAGGGTATGGATGCCAAATGGTAAGACACCAGGACTAGCAATATCAAGAGCATTTGGTGATTATTGTGTAAAAGATTTTGGATTAATCTCTGTGCCTGATGTCACACAAAGAAAACTCACCACTCTTGATCAATTTGTCATCTTAGCAACTGATGGGGTATGCATCTGATTTCCTTTCAAAAAAAATTTGGCGTAAATCACGTATCCTCTGCGCGCAACTGCAGAGACTAATCCCTTGAGTCTTGTGGGACCCATGTTAGAAATAATATAAAACCATTGATGTGGCTCTATCCTAACGGCTTAAGCTTTTGGGATAATCGGTTATTTGACAACCCAAATGGGCAATATATGCTATTACAATTTGGATCATGATATTAACATAATTGAAGGATTTTGATGTAATTTCTTGTAATTTTTATCTTAGGTATGGGATGTTATTTCCAACCAAGCAGCTATCAAAATTGTTGCTTCAACACCAAATAGAGAAAAAGCAGCTCAAAGGCTAGTGAAGTGTGCTACACATGAATGGAAACGTAAGAGAAAAGGCATTGCAATTGATGATATATCAGCTATTTGTCTCTTCTTTCACTCTGCTCCTTCACATGGAACCACTAAAATTGTTGTATGAGAATGATGCATGGTTCTGCTTCCTTTACTACACAATGTATAAGCTTTTATGTGCTTGTACAATAAAAATAAAAATAAAAATAAAAAAACATCTCCTAGCTCTAGTCTTAGACTATTCTCCCTCCGTCCCAAAATATAAAAGAAAATTGGTCAAAAAAAGTTGATGTGTTTGGTTAAAAATTTGGACTAATTATACATCAACTTTTGTTGACAATTTTCCCTTATATTTTGGGACGGAGGGAGTATTTTACATGTCACTTTTAGCGAAACTTTTGTTCTCAGGATATATTTTCTGATTTGGATCTTCGGTAAGTTCTTACAATTTTGCACTTAAAAGATGTCTTAATTAATGTATTGAAAGAATGAGATATGTAACTATTTTTGCCTTATTCCTAAATAAATATGAGATTTTTTACGTATCGGGACACTTTTGAAGAATGAACGTAAATGTTTGTATAACAATGTAACTTGTACAAGTTACTTGGCACCACATATTATACCTTTTTGAGCTTATATTCATAAACAGAGGAGAAGGCCATGAAGAACAATGATAAACACCTTGAAGATGGAATCTAAAGTCTAACTCAAATGTAAGATAGAAAATGATGCAATAAGTTAGCATTCATATTGAATCATAAAAAATAAAAAATAAACAACACAACTCTTGGATCGCTTGAAAAGTTTAAAACGTTGGTCTCAAGATTGAAGATGAAGAATAAAAATAGTTTTATTTTCATACACCACAACCATCTATATACACCTTACTTTAAAAAATGTTAAAATAGGGTTCTACCCTCTTTTTGTAACAAAAAAAAAATGTTAAAATAAAAGTCAAACATTTTTAATGATTGACAGTTATTATTACCAATGTTATATGTGAATTAGTAAATCCATAAAAGTAACCATATTCAAATCACCGACAAAGTTTAAATCTAATTGAACCAATATAGAAAACACATATTACCAATCGTTAGTTGATTTATTG
Source organism: Trifolium pratense (assembly GCF_020283565.1). Classification (NCBI taxonomy): domain Eukaryota; kingdom Viridiplantae; phylum Streptophyta; class Magnoliopsida; order Fabales; family Fabaceae; genus Trifolium; species Trifolium pratense. The sequence continues at coordinate 37,917,541 of NC_060063.1, forward strand.
GTGATTGACGCTGAACTTGGTAGGGAGGACTGCGATTCGATATCCCGCAACTGTGATTGGAGGGGACTGGAACCACTTGATGTCAGAACCGACCTCCCGAATCAGATTAAATCGGTGGTGAAAAAAAAATATAGAAAACACATACTTGATACTAAAGGATGTACCTCAAACAAGCTTATAAACTAGTTCAATAAACTATAAACTAACTTATTGGACTTAGCAAACACACCTTTTTGTATTCATGGAGTATATCAACTTAAGTTGTCATCATTAAACAACAAAAAAGGAGGGTGACAAGTGAGACCGCCGTCTTAGACCTCACATTTATTTAGGCCTCGAATTTATAAGTTTATTTTAATTATTTGTATTAATTTTAGGGTCATGTTAACATGTGCATCAAGGGCACATGTTAAGGTATCTAAAAATAGAAATATGCATTTAATAACATAAAAAAATTTAATTTTTAAAAAGTATAATGTACAAGTTACAAGAGAATATTACTACATTTGTATTCTTAACATGTGCCCTTGGTGCACATGGTAACATTTTCCTTAATTTTATTAGGAGAAATTACGCTCACTTCTCCGTAAGTCCATTCAAACGTCACTAGCACGGACACAAATGTAGTAAATGATATTATAAGAAAGAATCCGTGGTTTAATTTATTTTTTTATAAGTAAATGATATTATAAGAAAGAATAAGGGATACTCAAACTCTTACAACAAAGAACAAATAATTCAAGAGTTATGGATGCAAGACAACGGATCTAAACACTAACTAGGGAAAGGAATACAAGCGCGGGAGAACCATAACCAAAAGTAAGCTTAATTTTCTCCAAAAGCACCGACGCATCCGGAATGTCACCGTTGAAAATAACATCGTTTCGGACTTTCCATAAATTACAAGTGGTGGTCAACCAAACCAAGTGACGAATACGCTCTTTATCTTTAACATTGAACAAATTGCCAAAGGCCATAAAATGATCGATTCCTGCTGCTCCCAAGGGAAGGGATTTTCGAAGCCAAGAGAAAACTTTGTTCCAAACTCCGTTACTAAAATGGCACGAGAAAAAAAGGTGTGCACTATCCTCAATGTGCTTGAAACAAAAAACACATGGCAGATCATGGGGATTTAATAATATACCTCTGCAATGAAGAGCGGCCCTTGTTGGTAGTTTGTTTAAAATTAACCTCCACCCGGAAAAACTAATTTTAGATGGTACATCCGTTCTCCATAACCGTTGTATAGAATCTAACACATTGCTATCCAAAATCACAACCTGCATTTGGTCTAGTGCGGACGACTGATATGTGAAGCAGCTGGAAAAAATGCGCGGGCGGAAGTCGCTCGCTTAGACAGTAAAGTCGCCACCGAACTTTTATTTATTCCCAAAGGAAAAGGAAAATATCGATAAAACCTCGAAAGAATGGAAAAATGGTCGTCGCAACCATTTCCGGGTTCGGGAGTCAATTATGTGAGGGGAAGGTATTAGCACCCCTCACATCCGTTGTACTCAACGGGAACCTTCTAGTTAACTTTAGGGTTAAAAGAGTGTTTTAATTTATTTGTTTGCTTTTATTAATTATCAGAATTATTTACAAGTGGGGGAAAAATTAGTTTTTTATTAATGGGCTCGACAAGATGTTGAATCCTGCTCCTACGTATTCCCTAGTGCGATTGGAAACTCAAAGCCCCGTAGTTCTGGGTAGAAAATGATTGTTGGTTGGTTGATTTTATTTATGAAAAAATGTTGGCCGCGCTTGGGCGAAAAATATTTGTTTGATTTTAAGACGGACTCGCACTTGAGCGATGGTACCCGTTTTGAAAAAAATAATAATTAGAAGTGCGCGTACGAGCGCGAAAAGTGAGTAAAGTTTGGTGAGTTGAAATTGATTTTATTTGTGGAAGACGAACAACTAGTCGACAAATCGTTTCGCTACGCCTCCGATCGCTCGAGAGACAAGCGGATGTAAATTCGCCCATTCCCTTTTCAATCCAAGGTTTTTTACTATTTTTATGGAATACGAACAACCAGTCGACAAAGCGTTTCGCTAAGCCTCCGATCATTTGAGAAACAAACGGATGTACATCCGGCCATCGCCTTTTAATTCGAATTTTATTGTTTTTCTTTGATGTAAATTTAAAATTGATGTTTTGTATTTTTTATGTTTTTTGGCATTTTTATATCTTCTGAATTAAATAAAATGAAGCTAAAATAAATGAATTAGTATATAAAAAAATCGCAGGGGAGGTGCAGAAAGCAAGCAGAAGTTGTGCAAATAGCCGGATAAAGGACACAGGCCTAACTCAGAGGGCCCAAAGGCACTGGCTGCCCAAACAAAAAATAGGGGAATGATCTCTGTCGTCGGATGGATCAGACGGTATTAATGAGATGAGGCTGAGGAGTGCTTCTGGTCGTTTGATATAAAACAATGGCCAGCGATGAGTGTGCTGCGGTGGGCATGCGTGTGCTGGATCGGATCACTATAAATAAACAAAACCCACCGATCTTCCTCATTTTCTCAATTCTTTCTCTCTCCCCTTTCACTTTTCTCTCTCTCGGTCTCTCACCTCTCTCTTGGCTCTCTTGTGTTCTTGATATTCAAGAACAAGAGATGATATCTCTTCCATTGGGTTGTCGCCATGGGTTCTAGATTCCGGCGCGGTGGCCACCGGACCGGTACGGCACCGCCGCCGCAGGAAACAACCTCTTTGTTTTTTTTATATATATATTTTGTTTGGCCGATTCCCCCTTCTTTTTTTTTAACCCAAAAACTCAAACCTTAACCCGAAACACTCCTGTATGTTCGATTTACACTTTTTCTCACCACGAATCCAATCCATAATCAAACAAAAGCATCCAAGTCAGGGAAGAGCACCTTAACATGACTTGCACAAATAAATTAGGGCTTTTCTCTTTAAGTTAAACACAAGAAAAGTGTAAGTACCACAAGTCATAGAATAGTTTTAATTTTAATTAAACCATGACAAACTTTAAGTTCTTGATTAATTGGAATTTTCTCAAATGCCTAGCTACTGACTATTGTGAAAGCCATGGTTTCAACCATGAAAATCCATCTAACTACCCTTAACACACTAGTTTCATAATAGCTACTATAAGACTTCCATTAGGAGTTAACTAAATCATAAATATGAAAAAGACATAAAACCATTCTTCAAGCTCTAAGAGCTTGACCTGCTATGGAGAAGAAAAGAAGTTCTAGTTACCTTAGGAGAGGAAGCTCATCACAACTCCTAGCTTTCAAACAAGCTTCGAAAGGATGAAAATGGTGGAGAGATGAATTTTGAGTGAGTGTATAGTGATGGTGGAGTGTGTGGTTCGGCCATGGAAGAAAGATGAGTGAGTTTCCAATTTATCCTAAACCTTCTACTTAATAGCTAAGCTAAGGATCATGGCCATTGTTCAGAATTCAGAACAACAAATTAAATTCTAATAATCATAATAAAGGCATAAAAATCAACCATAAAGAGGAACCTTGTTAAGTGTTAACCATCAAACACAAAGATAAATTATGTTTCAAATACATAAAAATTGAGATGAAATCAAGTCACCCTTTTCAAAGTAGTCTTCTTGCTAAGCAATTCTGGCACAACAGAGGCCACGACTGTATGAACCAGCAAATCAGTAGGTTCTTGATCATCCATTGTCTTCTCCCGGAACTTCAATGTAGAAAGTCAGGCAAACAAACGCATTAGCATCAAAATGAACATTATTAAAACTGTAAATCAAAGTCATACACAGTTTCATAAAGCTCAAAATATCATCATCCTACAACCCATCAACAAAGTTCTCATTTTTCATATAATTCGCAGTGTCCCATAAAGTCATATCCATGTTCACATAATCCATTTTCAATTTATGCTCTCTCCAGAGATCATCACATCTCAGAATATAAAAAATAAAACATATGTTGTGAGCTAAAATATACTTAACACAAACCAATTACGGCGACAGTTTATGCTGACACCACAATGCTTCAAACACCAATTCTGGCCCATTAATTAAATTCCATAATCAGATTGACCATAAAAACAAAACATCAATCTTTTCAATAATCACATTCACAAAAAACAATTCAAGTCCCACTTTATGGTTCAATATACAAAAGCAAAAGTAGAAGATTACAAAAAATTACACAGGATTAAACCCTTAATCATCAAAATCAAAGATTAAAATGAAAGATAAACATATGCTAAAACCTAAAAACCCTTAATCGTCAGAACTCACCAGTTTATGACTCTGTAACGAGCTGAGAGAGCTTTGATTCGTTTCACTGAGCTTCGATTTGGGTTCAGTAAGCCTTGGTTCTTCAATTAGGGATTAGAATTTGTGATTCAATGAAAGGGATTGGAGGCTAGGGTTCGAGAGAGAACAAGTGTTAGAGAGACATCTCTTCGATCGCGAATCTAGGGTGAGAGAGAACGACAAGCTTCGATTCGTGAGAGTAGAGGCCGGAGAAAGAAAGAGAAGCTTCGATTTGGAGTTAAGCTTCGATTTGGAGTTAGGGTTCGTGAGAGAGAGGACGACTGCGAGTGAGAGAGAGGACGGCGCTGGTGGTGAGTTGATTAAAGGTTGCGGAGGGTTCAATCTTGTCGCCGGTAGAGGACGGCGGTGAGGGTTTGCATCGCCGGTTCTTGCGAAGGTGAGGGGTTAAGGTTGCTGCGAGGGTTGCGTTTTGGGTGTTCTTGCGAAGGTGAGGGTTTTTTCTGAAGTCTTGGGAGAGAGATATCACACTATTACCGTTCCAAAAATTTTTTTTTTTTTTTTTTATTCAACCTGACGTTTTACATCTGTGGCTAAATATGGTCAGATATATACATATTTTAGATAATTTTTATCATAATTACAAGATTGCCACCGCGTTTAGTTATGCATCTGGTACATTGAAGCCAGATGTAAAAAGTCTTGTCTATTTATTTTTCACATCTGTGGACATTGAAGCCAGATGAAAAGACTACTCCATATAGCATTTTACATCTGACATATGCTCGTCAGATGTAAACATGATGTGTAATATGTCATATTTGTACTAGTGTCATGGACATCATTCTCCAGCCGGGTTTTCTCCTCACCCAAGGTCTCGGCAGCAGATACCGTCTCATCCTTCTCCTTGACCAGCTTTGAGATTTGCTCGCCCTGAGCATCGGCATTCTCCTTAAGCTTTTCCTCTGTGGCAGCATAGCTTTCCTTTACCTTCGCCAGCTTATCTTCATAATCTTTCTTCAGTTTCTCAGCCTCACTCTTCTAGGACTCTCTCAAGTCTTCAATATCTTTCTCCAGCTTGGTTTTTGTCTCGGAGTATCTCTTCTCAATATCGGCTAAGTTGTCATCCACGTCCTTCATTTTGTTTTTAGCCTCTGTTATCCCATAATTTAGCTCAAGGTAAAATATGTTATAATCTTCAGTTTCAAAGACATTTATTACTATAAAAACATGTTAAATGGCTTTAAATAGCCTCAGTCTTTAATGTCTTCAAGAACAAGAGAGATTATCTCTCTTATCTTATCGTTTAAATGAAGGTTAAGGGTAATGTCTTTAAGAACAAGAGAATTCTAATGGAAAAACTTCATATTTCAAGACTGAAAAATGTTTCGATGGAAGCCAATGAATCGAAGTAGTCAGGGATTGTGGACTTAGAGTATTTTTCGTCATTTAAGTGTGATTCGACTTCGACGGTTACAACGGTTCAAGGCCTTGGTTTATTTCAAATGCAGAAGGACGCGTGGCTGAAGTTTAGTAGTTTAACGTTAGAATAGACGTTACTTAGTTTTCTATAAATAGAAGTATGTATAGTCGAAATAATGGTCACAATTCATTTACACAAAATCTCAAACACTCAAAGTATCCATGTTAAGGCGAGAAACGAGTTACTCGAGAAAGATGTATGAATCAGTGAACCTTTTCACTTTCTTTGTAATTTTTACATTCTAAATGCAAATTTACTTTCCATAAGTCTTTATTTTCTAAAGCATTTACAAATTCTGCATTTTATTGGTTCTCTCGTTCGAGTGAACTTACTTGTGTTTGTATGTAACATATGTTTTAGAAATCAAACATATTGTTCTTTTGCAAAACAAAGATGTCTGTAAAGATAAACTTCCAAACTTCTTTTAACAAAATGCATAAACAATTGTCCCGAGATTTACTAGTTGATCTCTCAAGTAATTAATTTAAACTAGCGGTTGTTTACCAAAAATCAGTGTAAACAAATTGGCACGCCCAGTGGGACGGGTTGTTTTGTGCAATTTACATTTTTGAAAGAAGTTTATTTTCTAAAAATCCTTTTACAAATACTAAGACAATTAGTATTTATAGTTTGTGTTTTGATTTTGTATGCATTTGAGAAGTGGTAAATCTTTACCAAATTTAACTAGTGTTAAATCTAGATCAAAAATGGTTAGACCACCAAATAATAATCAAAACAATAACAACAATGTCCCAAATCCTGAAGGACAGCCAACACAAGCGTCAATTAGTAACGCTACTGTCATGGCTCAAGGCTCTGGAACATCTGCTTCAAGCGTTCCTGCAGTCAGTTTTGGGAATATAGGGGTAACAATGCCCTCAACGAGTTCGACTATATCTGGGTCGATATCTTCGTTAGTATCACATGGTATAGGGGGCAGTCAGCCTGGTGCTGAAGATGTAAGGAGCCCCATTCGATCATTTCTGTTGAACCAATCAGGATTAGGAATGCCAGAATCTTTAATGGCAGGCTTACATAATTCTAATCAAAATCCTGAAAGGAGTACCATGCCTTCCCCAGCAGCCTCTGTTGTGGGAAATAGGGCCAGAGACATTGCCTTACAAAATTTAACCAATGTAACTATGATGTCCTTTCGACAACAAATGGACGAGAGTAATCATGAAATGGTTAATACTCTGACTTCGCAATTGGGAACTATTTTGAATCCCTTGATCAACAATACAAATAACAACTATCAGTTGTTAGCCCATCAGATGGGGCGAATTGCAGATTTCTTTGGTACTCCTGCAATGCCTAACCAAAACCTTCAGCCCATTCGAAACCCAATACAGGTTCAGAACCAAGGGTTTCATGTGAACAACGAAGTTCCAAACAATCAAGTGCCACAAGTGGTACAAGAGGAACCACCGGCTCCAGTAGCGAACCATGTGCCGGAGCCTGAAGTAATTTTGGTTAATAGAAATCAGAATGCTGACGAAGTAGTTAGAAATGTGCAAAGAAATAATTTTGCGCAACAAGATAACTTGGCAAATTTAGTCGAAACTATCTTAACTCAAAACGGTTTCAATGTTGGCCTACATAGGCCTAACTTTATTTCCCCATTATCCGAGTATGTACTACAAACTGAATTGCCAAGGGGATGGAAAATCCCTAAATTCACAAAGTTTGCTGGGGACACAACTGAGTCAACAGTGGAACATGTGGCAAGATTTTTTGCTGAAGCAGGAAATTTGGCAGATAATGAAAATTTAAGGTTGAAATATTTCCCAAATTCCCTTACAAAAAATGCTTTCACTTGGTTCACAACTCTTCCCCCCCGTTCGATTCAGCATTGGACTCAATTGGAAAGGGCTTTCTATGAACAGTTTTATATGGGCCAATCTAAGATTAGTTTGAAGGAATTGGCCAGTGTGAGGAGAAAGACACCAGTCCATAGATGATTATTTGAATCGATTTAGGCTACTCAAAGCCAGATGTTTTACTCAAGTGCCTGAACATGAGTTAGTCGAAATGGCTGCTGGAGGCCTAGATTATTCAATTCGAAAGAAATTAGATACACAACATCTAAGAGACATGGCACAATTAGCAGATAGGGTAAGACAGGTCGAACGCCTTAAAGCTGAAAAGGCTAGATCGTCAAAGTTTCAAAAGCGAGAAAAGATTGCTTATGTCGAAACTATGGATGATGATGACGAGGAATATGTAATAAACTATGGAGACATAGAGGATAATGAAATTAATGTGGCCGAACTAAAACCTGACCCTCCTTATGTCTGTAAATTACTAAAACCTTCGAATGGAAAAAATCCTGTCGAACCTAAGAATGATAAATTTGTTGCTAAGACTTATTCATTTGACATAACTAAATGTGATGAAATATTTGATTTATTGGTTACTGATGGCCAAATTGTTGTTCCAAAGGGATTGAAAGTGCCTCCCCTTGAACAACAAAAGAAGAGAGGTTTTTGCAAATTTCATAATTTCTTGGGTCATAAAACCTCACAATGTGTTCTTTTCAGGGATCTGGTTCAAAAGGCTTTGAAGGATGGAAGGTTGAAGTTTGGAGAGAAATCCAGACAACAGATGAAAATTGACGAAGATCCACTACAAATATCAGATGCTTCCTATGTGGAACCGGTCGAATGCTTGATGATCGATGCCATGGACTTATCAGGAGGCGCTCAATTGGTTTCTATTCCAGAGAATGAATACTACGAGAAGATGAAAGTAGTATATCCTAGGGCTGAAGAGGAACTGATTGACTTTCTGCAAAGGTGTAAGCTTAACAAGTCTGAAGTTATGCTTTGTCCAAGGTGCAGTTCCGTATTCGACAAGAAGGCTACTGAGGGCCTCAACAAGTTTATACCATTCAGAAGAAACAAAGAGAATTGGCCAAAGTCAAGGTCAATGAAAAGACAGAACATGGCGCATGCTAAACCAATACATCAAAGGTTGGGCAACCCAAATACTTTTGTGCCATCCAACAACTCACCAATGAACAAATGGGTTCATGGTCATGCATCAAACTTTGTCAGAAATTCTGTTGACAAGGGAAGTTCAAGTAAGAATCATTCGAGTCACTCTGTTGATTCGAAGAAGTATGCTTACAGAAACAATTACAAGGGAAAGAATCCCATGACCCGCACACAATGGCGTAGGCATCAGCGCCAACAAAGACTCTCCCTTCAAGAGGCTCAAAAGACTGAAGACAACAAAGGAAAACAGGTTGTCGAAGTAACCAGAAGACCTCTGAAAGAAAGATTGACTCAACCAGGGGATGATCGAAAGGTTGAGAATGAGTTCGAAGGAGAGAACATGGAAGATGAGGATCTCCTTGATTCAGATCCCGAGTTTGATGTGCTGGTGAACGTAGTTTCGATCCTCCCTGCTGAATATGACGTATGGTCAGAAGTGACCGAAGGGGAGGATGAGTTCGATGAGTCTGAATTGGCTTTGCACAAGCCAATGTGTTATTATGTAATGAATAATGGCTGTTTAGAGGAACAGATGGCCAATTTTGAGAGGCCAACTGAGGGAATGAAGAATCATTTGAAACCCCTCTTTATTCAGGCCAAAGTAAATAATGTGGGGGTCAACAAAGTGTTGATTGATGGAGGAGCAGCAGTAAACCTGATGCCAGAATTCATGATTACCAAGATTGGTAAATTTTCTACTGACTTGCACCCTCACAACATCGTTCTTTCGAATTACGAAGGTGAGACTGGTTTCTCGCTGGGGGCAATTCAAGTCGATGTGGCAGTTGGCAGCACTGTTAGGCCAACTCTGTTTTTGGTTGTAGCATCGAAGGCCAATTATAATCTGCTTCTAGGAAGGGAGTGGATACATGGTGTTGGAGCAGTGCCTTCGACTCTCCATCAGAGGGTGAGTATTTGGAGAGAAGATGGTGTGGTGGAAAATATCGAAGCCGATCAAAGTTATTTTAGGGCTGAGACACACCACATAACTAAGCATTCATTTGATAAGAAGTTGGCGAACATATCGCCATGCACTGAACAGGGATATGCCTATGCCCCTGCTGATAATGTCTACCATTCTGTCAAATTGGATCCAACTCATGGATTCATTTGGGAGAGAGAGGAGATAGATGATGGTCCACATGTGGATGAAGGCAAAGTCCGCCCAACTGGGTGGGACCTTGAAGAATACTACAATGACTAAGCCCAATGCTTGGGCCAAGATTTCGGCTTACATGGCCGAAAACAGAATAAAAATGGCTTTAGAAGCCACAATGCTACAAGAAAATATGGCTGTCGAAGCCAATAACTGTGAAAATGGCAAAGTATTGCCAATGACTCAAAAATTGGACTGCATCTATGATGAAGAACCATTAGGATTTGAAAAGGATCCTTCCAGTTCCAGTCAAAAGATGCAGGCCCAAGACCCTTTGGAGGAAATAGATATTGGAGAGGGCTCGATCAAAAGGCCAACGTACATCAGTGCTAATATCCCAGAGGACTTGCGTGATAAACTGGTTGAACTCCTCAAAGAGTTCAAAGATTGTTTTGCTTGGGATTATGATGAGATGCCAGGTTTAAACAGAAATTTGGTCGAACATAGATTACCCATTCGACCAGACAAGAAACCAGTTAAACAATCACCAAGAAGATTTGCACCAGAAATCCTATCTAAGATCAAGGAGGAAATTGAAAGGCTGCTGAGAAGCAAGTTCATCCGGACTGCCAGTTACGTCGAATGGTTAGCAAATATAGTTCCTGTCATTAAGAAAAATGGTTCTCTTAGGATATGTATAGATTTTAGGGATTTAAATAATGCTACCCCTAAAGATGAATATTCGATGCCTGTAGCAGAAATGTTAATAGATTCAGCAGCAAGGTTCGAATATCTTAGCATGTTAGATGGGTATTCTGGGTATAACCAAATTTTTATCGCTGAGGAAGATGTGGCAAAAACAGCTTTTCGATGCCCAGGGGCTTTGGGCACCTATGAATGGGTCGTAATGCCGTTTGGATTTAAAAATGCTGGAGCCACATACCAAAGAGCAATGAACTCAATTTTCCATGATTTTATAGATACTTTTATGCAAGTATATATTGATGATATTATTGTTAAATCATCATCACAAAATGATCATTTGGTTTGTTTAAAAAAGTCATTCGAAAGAATGAGGAAATATGGATTGAAAATGAATCCATTGAAATGTGCTTTTTGTGTACATGCAGGAGATTTCCTTGGGTTTGTGGTGCATAAAAAAGGCATTGAGATAAACCAAAACAAGACTAAAGCGATTTTGGAGACTAACCCTCCAACAAACAAAAAGCAACTTCAATCCTTGTTGGAAAAAATCAACTTTCTGAGAAGATTCATTTCGAATCTAAGTGGTAAGGCTCAAGCTTTTTCACCATTGCTTCGACTCAAGAAAGAAGATGTTTTTACTTGGGGGCAGGATCAGCAAGAAGCATTTGATGAAATCAAAAAATACTTGTCTAATCCTCCAACTCTGATGCCACCAATTAGAAATAAGTTTATGAAGTTGTATATTTCAGCATCTGATACCACATTAGGTAGTATGTTAGCCCAAGAGGACGAAAATGGCGAAGAAAAGGCCATTTATTATCTAAGTAGAGTTCTTAATGATGTTGAAACTAGATATAGTAGTATTGAAAAGCTTTGTCTTTGTTTGTACTTTTCTTGTATGAAATTGAAGCATTATATAAAGCCTATTGATGTTTATGTTTATTCTCATTATGATGTTATTAAACATATGTTGCTAAAACCAATTTTGCATAGTCGAATTGGAAGATGGGCCTTAGCTCTTTCTGAATATTCACTTTCATACAAACCTTTGAAAGCAATTAAAGGCCAAATAGTGGCTGATTTTATTGTTGATCATTCAGCAATCGAATCACCTCAAAATTACATTGCTCTAGAACCATGGACTTTGTATTTTGATGGGTCTAGACATCAACATGGTACTGGAATAGGTATTTTGATAATTTCCCCACAAAAAATTCCTACTAAGTTCAAATACAGGATTAATGGTATTTGTTCGAACAATGAAGCTGAATATGAGGCTTTGATAGCAGGATTAGAAATATTATTGAGCCTGAGGGCAAAAAACATTAAAATAAAAGGTGATTCAGAATTAGTTTTGAAACAATTAACAAAAGAGTACAAATGTATTAAAGAGCATTTGATTCGTTATTTTGTTATAGCGAATGCGTTACTAAAACGTTTCGATTCGATTGACATAGAACATGTTCCTCGAATAGAAAACCAAGAAGCAAATGACTTAGCACAGATTGCTTCAGGATACAAAGTGTCCAAAGAAAAGTTGGAACAATTAATAGAAATCAAAGAAAAATTGATTTCTAATGAGCCAATGCAATTGGAATTGTCAATGCCAAAACTTGAGGGGGCAGAGATGTCACCAAATGACATAAATAATTCTGATAAAGAAATGAATTATGATGAATTCCAAATTTTTGTCATTGACAATTTAGTAGATGGTGATTGGAGAAAACCAATTGTAGAATATTTGGAGAATCCAATCGGGAGTGCTCCTCGAAAGATCAAATATAGGGCGTCAAATTATGTGATCATTGGTAATGAATTGTTTAAAAAGACCCTCGAAGGAGTACTGTTGAAATGCCTTAGTGAGAATGAGGCCTACATAGCAATATCTGATGTTCATAGTGGGGCCTGTGGTTCTCACCAATCAGGCCATAAGATGAAATGGCTTTTAGTCCGACAAGGCATGTACTGGCCATCTATGTTAAAAGATTGCATAGATTTTGCTAAAGGTTGTCAAGAATGTCAAAAACATGCAGGAATCCAACATGTACCTGCAAGTGAGTTACATTCGATAATAAAACCTTGGCCATTTAGAGGTTGGGCATTAGATTTAATTGGTGAAATAAAACCAGCATCATCAAAAAATCAAAAATACATAATAGTTGGTGTTGATTATTTTACCAAATGGATCGAAGCCATACCCTTGCCCAATGTTGTTCAAGAAGAAGTTATAAGTTTTATCCAAAACCACATCATTTATAGGTTTGGAATTCCTGAAACCATCACAACGGATCAAGGCTCAGTGTTTACTGGTCGAAAGATGCAAGAATTCGCTAGGCAAACAGGGTTTAAACTTTTGACTTCGACACCTTATTATGCGCAAGCAAATGGTCAAGTAGAAGCTGCCAATAAAATTATTATTGGATTAATCAGAAAACACATTGCTCAAAAGCCAAGAAATTGGAACAAGACTTTAAATCAAGTCTTATGGGCATGTAGAAATTCCCCTAAAGAATCAACAAACTCTACTCCATTTCGATTAACATATGGTCATGATGCCGTGTTACCAGTGGAAATTTATTTGCAATCTATCAGAATTCAAAGGCAAATGGAGATACCAACTGATCACTATTGGAGTATGATGTTTGATGAATTGGTTGATTTAGACGAAGAAAGGCTAAGAGCGCTTGATACTTTAAGTAGACAAAAAGAAAGAGTAGCAAAGGCCTATAATAAGAAGGTTAAATCAAAAACCTTTGAAGTGGGGAATTTAGTTTGGAAAGTTATTTTGCCTATGGACAAAAAAGATAGAGTTTTAGGCAAATGGTCTCCAAATTGGGAAGGACCTTTTAAAATAATACAAGTGTTTTCGAATGGTGCATATGAAATAGAAGAATTAACTTCAGAAAAGCGAACATTGAATATAAATGGTAAGTATTTGAAAAAATATAAACCAACGCTTTTAGAAGTTAATATTAGCACAGAATAAATATTCGAAACGAAATTGAAATGGCATAAACAAAGTAAAAGTGCCATAAAAGGCAATTGTCAAGGTTACAAACCAAATAGAAATAAAACCAGATAATTGTTCGAATAGTTAAAAATTTAAAAGAACATCAAAGAAAGTCTAAGATGAACACTTGGACTTGAAATCAGCATAATGATCCTTAATAAGGCCAACTTCGACGGTCTGGATCTTGATTGCATCTTCGAGAGACTTGATCTCTTCTTTGATCACAGTAGCAGCACTGGAGTGAGAAATACCTTCCTTCGCAGCCTCTCGAATAGATTCTTGAGTGGTAGCAGCAATAGCTTCTTCAATCTTTGAGCGCTTTGCTTTTTCTTCGAGGATCTTATTCTCTCGATCAGCAATCTCAGCTCGAAGAGATTCTATCTCTGCCTCCCACTTGGAAATATTGTTGGTACATTCCTGAATTCCAAGACCTGGTTGCTGAACTTGTGCTTTCATTTGGTCAACTTTCGATTGAGCAGCCATAGCCTTCTCGAATAAGGCATCATAAGCAGCCTGCTGACCAACAAGTTTTTGAGAGTTGCGTTTCAAATTTTGCACAGTAGTAGCAAATTGGTCCAAGATAGATTCGAGTTGGATGACCTTCCCCAATGTTTCGAGATCAGTTTGAGGATTATGCAGCTTGTTCAAAAAGGATTTATGCTTAAAAGCATTAGCAGGGTGCTCCTCCACTGATGCCAAGATATCTCCATTAATGAAATCCTGGTACAGCTTTGAAATCAGAGAGTCTTGTCGAACAGAAGAATTGATTTCTGAATCTGAGGCAGTCGAATTACTGGGTCCACTCGAGCTCACAGGATCAGTAGTTGTCTTGGAAATCAGAAGTTTCAGAGCAGCCTCAGGATCATGGATTTGCAAGGCAATGAATTCTTCTTCAGGAAGCCCTAGGCTGGCTGACAGTTTCGACGTTGAAGTTTCAGGCAGCAATTCCGATCCACCAGCTTCTGCTTCCTTCATGGCCTCAGAGTCAAACTCTTCTTCTTCTGAGGAAGTCTCGTTAGCGTCGACTTCGACTGCTGCAGTCTCGTTCCATTCTTTGAAAGGAGATGTTCTATCAGCAGTTTCAGCAGATTTAGGTTGCTCTAGTATGATCTTTTCGGAAATAGTGGTCTCACTGTCTTTGAGGGTATCACCACTAGACTTGTTCGATATGATGTCCTAAAAAACAAAATCGAATATGAGGGAATATAACTTTACTTATTATAAAGGAGAAAACACAAGTAGTACAAGTACCTCTGGATTGACGTCTTGCTGGGGCATGTTATCCGAATTATTGAGAGTAGCATCAGGCATAGCAACATCTTCTTGAACTTCAGCTTCAGGGGTAGGCTCTTGTTGTTCACTCGAGATCGAAGGAGTTTTAAGGTTGGTTGCAGAAGGATCACTTGAAGACTTGGACTTCTTTTTATTCTTTTTCTCCCGGGTTTGATCCTCTGAACTTTTCTTTCCATCTTTCTTCTTTTCTTCTTTCCTCTTTTCTTTCTTTTCCTTCTTTTCTTTCTTCTCTTTCATCTTCCTCTCCTTCTCTTCAGCAGAAAGACTATCAGAAGTAGTTTCTGGAATATTTGTTTCGATATTCACAGGAGGCTGGCTCCTCTTTCTCTGGAAACTTTCTTCTTCTTCTTCCTGCGAGTAGAAGTCGAAACAAGAAACATTCGAATTAGTGGAATTGATTTGGAAGAAACTTTGAAAATATGCCAGGAGTAAGGAAAGACTTATACTTCTTCTTCGTCACTGACGATTATCATGCTAGGTTTCGGCTTCTTTGATGGGCCAGTCTCGGTAGAAGTGGTGTTGGTAGATCTTTTACGTGCCTGGAAGAAATAGGTTAGAAAAAAATAAAAACTTAGAATTTTCAAAGGAAAACAAGTTTCGATTCAGTACATACC
The DNA here is from genome assembly GCF_020283565.1 of Trifolium pratense. Classification (NCBI taxonomy): domain Eukaryota; kingdom Viridiplantae; phylum Streptophyta; class Magnoliopsida; order Fabales; family Fabaceae; genus Trifolium; species Trifolium pratense. Next base: position 37,932,964 of record NC_060063.1, read on the forward strand.
TTAGAAGGTTCTCCGATTGTTTCAACAGCCTTTGGTGTTGGTTTTTCTTTGACTGGCTTAGCAGTTTCTGTAGTTTGTTTCTTGGTGACTAGGAAACATAAGCAAAAGGTTAAATCGAAACAGTATGAGAATATATGACAAAAGAAAAGTGCATATATAAAGACAAGTTACCTGTAGTTCTGACTTGCTGTTCGATTCTATTAATCTGAGATTGAGTAAAACCACTCTCCAACCTCGAGATAAGTACTGAATCTCCTAGGTGCTTGCTGTCGAAATATCGCCTCCACCAGTTGGCAAACTCTTGTGTACAGTAGTAAGAAAGGTTGAAGTCAAATGGCTCGAAGCCATAAACATTCTCACGGCTAATCTTCATATACCTTTCATACAAAGTGGAAGTCACAGTAGTCCCAAGCACAATGTTCTTCTTCCTTATATACATGCTCTTTGGTCGAAGCTGTGAGAAACCAAATTGCCTAGAGACCAAATTCGGTTGATACCCAACTAATGCATATTCAGAAGATAGGGTACCAATTCGAATAGACAAAATGGTAGGGTCTAAATATGTTGTCCAGGTTTCATTTATTTCCTCCTCAGCATTTGGATTCAACACTGGCATCTCTTTGACGAACCAGGAGGGACCAATAGTTCTTTTCACAAATGGAGCGTGTTCAGGCTTGAATTGGTCGATGGCTAAGAAAATTTTCATGTACTTCATGAAAAGTTGTTGAGAGTTTTGTTCGAGGGGATTGGGTTGGAGCCTTATTAAATGGGTACCTTCAATTTTCCTTGTGGTTATCGAAGCCTGATGTTCAGTAGGAATGAATAAACCAAGCTCTTTTTCAAAAGTGGCATTTAACCACAACTGTAATAGCCACATAGGTCCAGCAGCTTGAAAGCATCCATCTGTGGCAGTTTTCTTCGATTTCGACTTAGCAGGGACTAAACCTTTCAGGTTATCACAAACCTCCCCAATGGATTCATACAAGGTTGCCAGCAGAAGGCGTCCTAAAGCAAAGTGGCATCCTTCATGTATTTGCACAGCCATAGGGATAAATTTCCTAGCAATTTGAAGAGATCGAGAGCAGAATACATAATGGGATAACCATAAAGTGAGAAAAGCCACATGTTCTTCATCTGAGACTTCTTCATTCTCAGGTCCTGAATGTTTGAGGATATAGGCAGAAAAGGCATTCTCTTTGTAGTTCAAAGTGATGTTATCACTAGCATCATTGGGGCTGTAGGTTTTGCCAGTGGGTCTTAACCCTGTGATAGCTGACACATCGAATAGTGTGGGTGTCATCATACCACTTTTGAAGTGAAAGGTGTTGGTAGATTTTTCAAAGAAATGCATTGCAGCAATGAGCATTTCAGGTTGATACTTAGGCCCTATCCTAGAAAATTGTATTAACTCGAAGATTCCATAATCTTTCCAGAATTTGCCAAAGGATTGTTCTATTCGATCAAGCCAAGTAAGGTAAAGGCTATTTCCGTAATAAGGATGGGATCGAAAGGGTTTATAATTTGTCAGCATGTACTCAAAATTATAGGGTTTGCTGTCAAAAATTTTGGGTTCGCAAGTTTCGAGACATGGAAATATCTCATCTACTTCCCTAGTCAAGTTCGTATCATCTGGAATCGGACCACCAAAAGCATAAACATTTTTATTAATAGCAAAGGGAATCATTACCTGACTTTCCCAGATTTCTCGATGTTCCTTGCTACCTTTGGGTTCTGGAACGTACTTCGTTCCATCATCAGCAATGGAGAAATCACTCCATTTTCCAGTAAAAGGGACTTGAATCTTGTTGGATGAAGACGCCATGGAAGCTTTTGAAAAGAAAAGAAGATGAAGAGATGTAGATCTGAGATCTGGAAAGATACGATTTGAAGAAGGTAATCAAAGATCTAGTAAGTTCAGATTCGTGTTGAGTCTTCGTATGTTTCAAGATTGGAAAAGATTGGGAGATTTTTTGGAGCGTGAGAAGCTATGGGAGAAGTTGGAAAAGTTTCAACTGAAGTGGTGAAGCTCTATTTATAGCCATTCTTGGATTAAGACAAAATTTAATTAAAAAAGGAATAAATGCTAAAAAAGCGCTTTTTGTCTGTTCCGATTCAACTTCTCAGGCTGACGCGTGTCCCACTACTCAAAAAATGGTGCAGAACGTGACAGTTTTGTAAGAACCGAAGCGGTTACCTTTTAAATGCCATGACATCATCAGTTCGAAATAAAGGGATGGCGTTTAGAAATGCAGAGGTACTTAAAAAAGAAAAAATGCCCATCTCTTATTTCATTCGAATCATTCAAATCGAAATAGGCATTTTTGGGGGCAATTTGTTATCCCATAATTTAGCTCAAGGTAAAATATGTTATAATCTTCAGTTTCAAAGACATTTATTACTATAAAAACATGTTAAATGGCTTTAAATAGCCTCAGTCTTTAATGTCTTCAAGAACAAGAGAGATTATCTCTCTTATCTTATCGTTTAAATGAAGGTTAAGGGTAATGTCTTTAAGAACAAGAGAATTCTAATGGAAAAACTTCATATTTCAAGACTGAAGAATGTTTCGATGGAAGCCAATGAATCGAAGTAGTCAGGGATTGTGGACTTAGAGTATTTTTCGTCATTTAAGTGTGATTCGACTTCGACGGTTACAACGGTTCAAGGCCTTGGTTTATTTCAAATGTAGAAGGACGCGTGGCTGAAGTTTAGTAGTTTAACGTTAGAATAGACGTTACTTAGTTTTCTATAAATAGAAGTATGTATAGTCGAAATAATGGTCACAATTCATTTACACAAAATCTCAAACACTCAAAGTATCCATGTTAAGGCGAGAAACGAGTTACTCGAGAAAGATGTATGAATCAGTGAACCTTTTCACTTTCTTTGTAATTTTTACATTCTAAATGCAAATTTACTTTCCATAAGTCTTTATTTTCTAAAGCATTTACAAATTCTGCATTTTATTGGTTCTCTCGTTCGAGTGAACTTACTTGTGTTTGTATGTAACATATGTTTTAGAAATCAAACATATTGTTCTTTTGCAAAACAAAGATGTCTGTAAAGATAAACTTCCAAACTTCTTTTAACAAAATGCATAAACAATTGTCCCGAGATTTACTAGTTGATCTCTCAAGTAATTAATTTAAACTAGCGGTTGTTTACCAAAAATCAGTGTAAACAGCCTCCAGCACCTCTTGTTCATGGCGGCATGACAACAAATAGTTAAGCAGAGTACCCTTAACCTTATACTCCAGAGATTTCTTGCTCAATTCTTCCACCGAAGTATTGGAGAAATGCGTCATATCTCCCACCATAGTAACCCCCCTCGAGATAAACTCAAGGGGGTCAAAGGAATCCCAGGAAAGTGGAGGAGCCCCAGCAACAGTTAAGTTTTGTGAAGGAGGAGGTTGAGAAGAAATGGTGCTGGTAGAGGCGTGACCTTTGTCTTTAACGACGCCCCTAGCAGCTTGGGACGTCTCCTTGGTGTTATGAGTTTTTTGCTTTTTGGGAGGAGGTTGGACAACACCCTCTGAGTTCGCCCCTACAGTAGAAGGTCCCTCTTTGCCAGGGATTTGAAGGCTGATCTGTCCATCATGTTTCTTCTTGCCTCGCTCCTCCTTGGTGATGGACTCCTAAACTTGTAGCTGGTCCAAGGGGTCACCAACAGGAACATCAAGGTTGGCTTTTTGTTGGCAGACTTTAGCCAAGAAGGCCAATCTTTCAGCGGGCGAGACATTTCTCATTCTCTCTGCAAAACAAGGTGAAAATGAAAAGTGTTAATGGAGTGAAATTCAAATAAAGAAAATTAAGAGGAAAGCAAAAAAAAAATTACTTACGTAAATATTCTTCCAAGGCATTTTTATCACCTTCATACTTAATAATCTCAACGGTGTCCATAAGGGCATGTGAGTCAAGGAAACTCACTGTCTCCCTCTAAAACTCACTCAATTTTTCGGGGATGGCCCCCTTTATGAGTCTAGGTCTTTCAGTCCAATAAAAGGGGAATAGAGGTTCATCAATTTCGTCATACATCAAGCCAGGAAGTTGTTCGCCACAACGGACTCGGAAAAAAGTGTTTTTAAAGTTTTTAAAGTTAGAATCATACAAGCTAAAGAGGCCACGGTTAGGCTGACTGCTAATAGAAACAAAGGACTTGGGTTTTAAGCTTTTTATTTGGTAAAATGAAAAGAAAACTCCAACAGAAGGCTCCAAATCGAACCCTAGACACATCACCTCGAAGGCTTTGATGAACGCCCAACTATTAGGGTGAAGTTGGGTGGGGGCGACATTCAAGACCTTTAACATCTCCGCTTCAAAGGCGGTAAAGGGTAACCAAATATTGAGGATTTGTATTACAATAGTATAAATATAAAAATAGTCAGGATGGTTGGTGTTTACAGTAGTCACGAACTCGTCTTCCCTTACGGGTTCAGATATGATTTGTTCCTTACACTAGGAGTCAGAAAGTTTAACTGCCTTCCTAAAGCTTCGCACCATGGCTTCATTTGTGTATTTGGAAGTGACATCCATCGTGACTGGGGTATACTCCTCAACGACCAAGTCACTACAAGGGTTTTTCCGCTTTCCTGTGAAAGAGGAAGGGGATATTATGACACAATCGCTATCGCTACTACTATCGGAATCAATATTACTATCTTCAACGTCAAAACTCCACAGTTCCAAATAAAACCCTCGGCTGTTAAGGGTACCATCAGCCCTAGTATAGTGGGTGCGAACCTGTTGCACCCACTCAAGGTAACTGGGGGAGGAAATCGAGGGGTTCCCCTCGTTATCATCTAATTCTTTTAGAATAACCATGAATTCAGAAGAAATTTAGGGTTTTTCCCGAGAAGATTTGAAATAAGAACAAGAAAGGTACAAGTAATACCTTAGGAATCGGGCGAAGACTTGAGCAAGGACTTGAACGAAGACTCGAATGGAGAAACGCGAGAACTGCGGGACGAAAGTGTGCGAAGATTCTCAGGAAAAAGGAGCAGTTGAGATGTTGAGAGTGTGCGAGAAAGTGGATGAAGGAATGAGGTGTTAAGAGTGGTAAAACTTATAAAAAAGCTCTTACACGGTTTAAATGTGCAACGCCTCTCAATTCGTAATGCAAGAAGTATACGCAACGCCTTTTTATACGAGACGGCGGCGATGAGTACAACGCCTCGACTAAGGTAACGCCTCAACGAAGGTAACGCACAATCAAGAGAGAAAAACATGGTGCAATAAAAGTGTTAGAAGTTCTAAAGAGAAATCTTTATTAATATGGAAAAAGTAAAGTACAACGACAGAAAGCAAATTACAAGGAAAAATAAAAGACTAATCCTAAATGCTATTTGTCGGAATCCGACTCTGTCTTCGATGGCTCCGGTGGTTTCATCTTGGATTCCACGGTTCGCTAGGATCCATCTTCTTCGCCCGACGAAGAAACACGAGGGTAAGACTCTTGAGGATCATAAGTCTTCAAGAATTCAGCATAGTCTTCATCTGTGCTATCAAAGTCAGAGGTATCAGAGGAAAGAATGATGGTTTCCACCACCTTAACCTCTTTGAATTTTTTGGAACGAGTGAATCTGGAAGTAGACCCTTCCACCTTTTTCTTCTCTCTTTGGGATTTTGATCCCTTAGCAACAGTTATCTTGGCATTCTTTCTCTCCATCGTGATTGTTTAAGTTGAGTTTTGTGAAAATATGAAAGTAGCAACAAGTATTGGCAAAATTACACCACAAGTCCTTTATCTTATTTATTTGTAACACTTTGGTCCTTTATCTTTTTTTTGTAACACTTTGGTCCTTTATCTTTTATTTGTAACACTTTAATCCTTTATTTTTTTTATTTGTAACACTTTAGTCCCTTTTTTTTAACAGTTTGGTCCTTTATCTTTTTTTATTTGTAACAGTTTGGTCCTTTATTTTTTATAAATAAATAAGATAAGGACCAAAGTGTTACAAAAAAAAAAAAGATAAAGGACCAAATTGTTACAAAAAAAAGATAAAGGACCAAACTATTACAAAAAAATAAGATAAAGGACCGGTAATGTAATTTTGCCACAAGTATTTATAGTCAGTTTTTGCTTAAACCTAGCATCGTTACCAACGGCCCGTAATTAATGTTTGGACGGTTGTAACTACTTTAGTTTGTCTGGCTTGGAAATCGTTGTTTTTATCTTTTCAAGAAGTCAATCGTTGACTGGTCAATTAAGTGGGACCTTAGAAGGAGGCGATACGTAGCGGAAATAAAAGTTCGTTACATTAAGGGAAAATACAACTGGAATTCAAATAAGGGAAGGAAAGTACAACTGAAATTCAAATACGAGAATCAAATACAAGGGAAATTCAAAGTACGGAATGAATGTGGAAGCAAACATAAAACATAAAAGGAAAAGTAGGTGAGTTGAGGCTTCACTTCACAACGGGACCTCCCAACTCCTTAGCGTCAGCAACGACAATACGGTGCATCTCCTCCAAGGCCCGTTTTGCCCGCTTCGCCTTCACCACATTGTCATAAATTGGCTACAGTTCCTCCCACAATCCCTTTTACTTGTCTAGTAAGTCCATCAAGGAGTGACGCCTAGAGATCATCTTGGTCATGTCGTCTCGAATCTCGCCTTGAAGGGCCCTTTTTCTCTCCAGAAGAGGTTTCAGCTCCTTATGCAGCAATTCAAGACGGTCATCCACCCTCCTCTCTTCATTAAAGCATATTCCCAGAATTTCCTCCTGGACCGCCATGGTCTCCTTCACGATCTCAATCTGGCTATTCACATCTTCCGTCACCTCTGTGTGACATTCCTTGACATTTTCCACAACGCTAATGAAGTACGCATCAGAGGCCAACCCCTTCTGGAGGCAGAGAACGCTATCCAAAAAGCGTTTTTCCTCCTTGGTTAGCCTCCAGGAGTAGTCGTTAAGTTCTTTGACAAATTTGGAGAAATCGTCAAAGTTTTCCATTAACTCCTCCGTATCAATGCAAAGCATACGGCGTAGCCTTTTGATGACTAGCGAGGCCAGAGATTGGCCACATTCAAAGGAAGAATCTATAGCAGACATGATTTAGTAAAAATTTGCAAGTGTGATTGTTTGGAAGGTGTTGATGAAAATACAGCTCAAAGTACTGAATTTATAGGGAGAGGAGTGTACATCATGGGATACCAGAAACGAGTTAGTGGGCAGTTTTGATAGCAGTTACTCATTTCAAAACGCGGGGCAAAAGGCGTTCGCGCGAAAAACCGAAGGCACATAATGGAACGCGCATAAGAATATGGGGTACGTGTCTCCCCTCTTTCGCGACATAATAGGAACATGTGATTAAAACACTTCACCTCGTTAAGCTTCGTGCTTGGGGGGCTGTGGACCGGGCAGTGGATTAGAGGATCAAATAAGTTAGGCCCAATAAGTCCAAAAGTAACAAAGCCCAATCAAAGTGAATAGGAAGGCGAGATGGTGAGCCTATATGATGTGGCGGGACGAAACGATGTGGCGCCAAATATCTTTGAACTAGGAATCACGCCCAAAATATCTTCTTCTTTCAGAAGGTCAATTACCTAGCTTCGCGGGCAAGAAATCATCATTCTCTATCTCCTCCATGGCTTGGGGACGAAGGAAGGAATAACCACCCCTATTCTTGCGCTGGTTCGCCGGAGAAGGCGGTGGAGGCCGAAACTCCATGAGATCAAACTTGTGGAAGAAGGAAATTGTAACCTATAAATAGCTCTGTATTTTCATTGTAAAGAATCATGGTATTTTTTATCAGTCCATATTTGATAAGTTCATGTAATATCATTCATATATTATCAATAATACAACCCCCTTTGAGTGTTCACCAGAACAGTTACATTTCACATAATTGCTATGATTAACTATAAAACTATAAAATATTATATAATCCTTAAAAAAAACTATAAAATATTATATTTTTCATTCATAGTTGGCTTAATTAATCTCTAGTTCCTGAATTATTTGAGATTTTCAAATAAGTCCCCAAATTAAAATTCTTTGTAATTTAGTCTTTAAACTACTAGTATTTCTTATGATTTTATCATCAAGTTTGGTCATACAAAAATTTTATCATCAAGTTTTAGTCCCTGTTATTTTTCAAAATTTTAAACATTATTTAATCATCTCTAAACTTTGAAAGTTTTGAATAATTTTTTTCGGACATTTTTAAAATACTATAAAAAGTTTATTTACGAAACTTTAGAATTTTTTAAAATGTGAAGAATCATATATGATTTTTTTAAAAATGTTAAAAGATAAAGATAAAAAGTTACAAAACTCTGGATTGAAAATTCAAATTTTGAGTTGTTTCCTTTTCAGATTAACTTTTTACAATGTTCTAAACATGAGTGCAAAAAATCATTCGAAGATACACATTGCTCAAAAAACAGTAGTGGCTTAAACTTGTCACATTTGTTTTGGTAGATAGACAAAATGATAAGCCATTGAAAACTCACACACTGACATCGTTTGACCACACCGACATCATTTGGACCAAATTATTTTACATGACGCTCTTATTAAAAAAAAAGTGACTTAATATTAATGAAGAAAAATAGGAAAAGAAGTAGCTTTTAACCTTAAAAAAAGTTGGAACTCCGTTCATGATGTCTAACATTAGCAATTTCAACATTTCTGTTAGTTGAGCTGCAATTTGTGAATAATTTGCCACATTTTTTATTATAGGTTCAAAAAACGAAAAAATGTGTTCAATTTTTATTTTTTTTTATAATTTTATAAAACCAAAAATATATTTTTAAGCCTAAGAATTTTTTCTAAAAAAAGACTAAAATATGCACATATAGGGACAAAACTAATTTTTTTTTACGCAAATAATTTATGAGTGCGGCTTTGTTTACAACTTTTCAATATATATAGATGTGTGACACATGGCTACAATGAATCTAAGGGCTGAGATTAAAATGTTAAAATTTAATTGAAAAAAAGAAATAGAAAGAGAGAAACTGTGTTAACGTTCTCTTCGTTTTGAATCCCTTTTAATTTTGTTCACATCACTCAATTTTCTATTTTTTTGCATTCCTGAGAGGAGCCACGGCGGTGATGAGAGGAGCCACGGCGGTGATGAGAGGAGCCACGGCGGTGGCAACGGCTGAGAGGAAGAGGAACAGTCTGGATGAGGCGCTGATAGGAAAAGGGAGAAAGAAGAGAACGCCTTAATCGCAGCCCTTAGATTCGTTGTTGCTAGGGTTTTCTATTTTATGCTCGATTGTTTGCTATGGTAATTTTTTCAACTTTCTTTCCATATATTTGCATTTTGATTCTTCGTTAACACAACAATATTCATTTTCAATCTTCTGCTTCATAAATTCAAAACCCTTTTTTCTTTTCTTTTTTTATGAAAATTAGGGTATAAACCCTAAATCAAAATCCATTCAATTTGATAAAAGATATAACTTTACCCATTTTTTTTCATTTTTGATCATTCAAGAACATTCAATCTTCTGCTTCAGAAAAACTAAAAAAAAAACCTTAATCGTGCAAAAAGACAGTTTTGGGATAATTCAAGAAAATTCAATCTTCTCCTTGAAAACAGGAAACTTTAATTCAAGAAACGTTTTCTGGCCCAAAAAATTTCAATCCTCTGCTTATTGGTTTATAATCAATACCTATTGGAAATGATCAATGATGGGTTTTCGATTTTCTCATGCATCTATAATGTCTCCCTTAACTTGATATTACCTTCTAAATAGTGTGAACACAACCCGACACTGACACATATAATTACATAATTTACATTCAATTATTCCAAATTATTACCGGTGTCGACATTTCCGTGTTAGTGTCATAGCTATATCTATCTCAATGCTGATATCTTATGAAATAAAACATATATCTAGACAGACCCAAGTGAGTAAATACTGGTTTAACTAAATTTCAAATACACTTCTTTACAGGATGTAGCTGAAGAAGTTAAGCAGATTCATAATGTTATGGGAGCTGGTGTAGATGTTACCTTTGATTGTGCTGGTTTTAACAAAACCATTACTACAGCATTGAATGCTACTCAACCAGGTGGCAAAGTTTGTCTAGTTGGAATGGGACATTCCGAAATGACTGTGCCACTCACACCAGCTGCTGCAAGGTAATCAGACTTCGTCCAAAAGTATGTACCAAAGATACTTACAGGGACTAAAACTAAAGTGTTATATTAGCAGGGACTAACATCATATCATATTTAAACCAAAATTAAATAAAATGTTATATACTGACAAAATGTATATAATGTGACTATATTATAGACCTCTTTAAAATATTTACATAAATTAAGACTCCTTAGTATTTGTTTGGAATGCTGGGCACGGTCATTTTGCACTAGTTACTTATACTCTCCCAAAATCCTTGTAGGGTGCATTGCTTGCTTCATGCGTATGTCACTTTTACAATAACCACAATCAAGCCTTATCCCGCTAAGTAGGGTCGGCTACCTGGATGGAACAACACCATAATGTTTGGTTATATATATTTCTATCAAACTAATTAATCTCAAGGTTCTTCTTAATAGTTTCCCTTATTGTTTTTCCAGGTCTTGCTTCGCCTCTAGCAATTTAACTATCCCCTATATGATCTACTCTCCTTACTACAAAATCTGTAGGTCTTCTCTCCACATGTCCAAACTACTTAAGTCGAGTTTCCACCATCATTTCTACTCAAGCAATTGTCTAGATCGGTGTCTGCTTTTGTATTAAAAAAATTGTGAATTTTTATTCATAGTGATGCATGAATGTATATATATTCTGCTTTGATGACCCTTAGTCCCTAAATTCAATTATGCAACTGTGATTAATAGAAAAGTTTTGTAAGGGTTGGATGCCTCAATGACCTTTGAGAAAAATGCATTATGAATTCCTTATTCATAATGGAAAAATAGGATGGTGGCTTTAGAATTGATTTTGCATTATCAACTTAATGACCCTTGTCCCAAATGTTATATACCAATTGGAAATGTTGGAAGAACTTAATGACCCTAGTCCCTGAATATGATAGCTAGTTGTTGCCTTAATTGCTACTCAAGCAATTGTCTTGATCGGTGTCCGCTTTTCTATTAAAAAAGATTATGAATTTTTATTCATAGTGACGCATGAAAGGATATATATTCTTAATGACCCTAGTCCCTGAATATGAAAGCTAGTTGTTGCCTTAATTGCTACTCAAGCAATTGTCTAGATTGGTGTCCGCTTTTCTATTAAAAAATATTATGAATTTTTATTCATAGTGATGCATGAATGGAGACATATTCTTAATGCCCTAGTCCCTGAATGTGAAAGCTAGTTGTTGTCTTAATTGCTACTCAAGCAATTGTCTCGATCGGTGTCTGCTTTTCTATTAAAAAAAATTATAAATTTTTATTCATAGAGATGCATGAATGGATATATATTCTTAATGACCCTAGTCCCTCGTATGAAAGCTAGTTGTTGCCTAAATTGCTACTCAAGCAATTGTCTCGATTGGTGTCCGCTTTTCTATTAAAAAAAATTATGAATTTTTATTCATAGTGATGCATGAATCGATATATATTCTTAATGACCCTAGTCCCTGAATGTGAAAGCTAGTTGTTGCCTTAATTGCTACTCAAGCAATGGTGTCGATCGGCGTCTGCTTTTGTATTAAAAAAATTATGAATTTTAATTCATAGTGATGCATGAATGGATATATATTCTTAATGACCCTAGTCCCTGAATTTGAAAGCTAGTTGTTGCCTTAATTACTACTCAAGCAATTGTCTCAATCGGTGTCTGCTTTTGTATTAAAAAAAATTATGAATTATTCATAGTGATGCATGAATGGATATATATTCTTAATGACCCTAGTCCCTGAATGTGCTGAATGTGAAAGCTAGTTGTTGCCTTAATTGCTACTCAATCAATTGTCTCGATCGGTGTCTGCTTTTGTATTAAAAAAAATTATGAATTTTTATTCATAGTGATGCATGAATGGATATATATATTCTGCTTTGATGACCCTTAGTCCCTATATTCAATTTTGCAATTGCAATTAGAAGTGATTTTGCATTATGAACTTAATGACCCTTGTCCCTAATGTTAAATAAGTTTTGTAAGAGATGGATGCCTCAACGACCTTTGAGGAAAATGCATTATGAATTCATTATGAATTCTTTATTGATGATGGCTTTAGAAGTGATTTTGCATTATGAACTTAATGACCCTTGTCCCAAATGATACATAAGTTTTGTAAGGGATGGATGCCTCAATGACCGTTGAGGAAAATGCATTATGAATTCTTTATTCATAATAGAAAAGTTGGATGGTGGATTTAGAAGTGATTTTGCATTATTGACTTAATGACCCTTGTCCCAAATGTTACATAAGTTTTGTAAGGGATGGATGCCTCAATGACCATTGAGGAAAATGCATTATGATTTCTTTATTCATAATAGAAAAGTTGGATGGTGGCTTTAGAATTGATTTTGCATTATTGACTTAATGACCCTTGTCCCAAATGTTACATAAGTTTTGTAAGGGATGGATGCCTCAATGACCATTGAGGAAAATGCATTATGAATTCTTTATTCATAATGGAAAAGTTCGATGGTGGCTTTAGAAGTGATTTTGCATTATGGACTTAATGACCCTTGTCCCAAATGTTACATAAGTTTTGCAGGGTATGGATGCCTCAATGACCTTTCTGGAAAATGCATTATGAATTCTTTATTCATAATGGAAAAGTTCGATGGTAGCTTTCAAAGCAAAGCAATTTTAATATGAAATTTTACTCAAAATGTGGATGGTGTCGGTTGTCTTTTTATGATCGTAATTGTGTAACTGTCACTAGTGGTATGGTATACATGTTCAAGATTCTAATAGCAACCATGTATTCTACCAAATTACCACACTACATCCCATTTTAATGGTATGACGTGGAGAACTGGTTAATTCTTATTGGATGTCAGTGTAACATTAATTTACACTGACAAAACATATCCAATAAACTCAAATTGAAAGTTGAACTGTGGGAATTTTCATCAGCGGCAGATTGCCGAAGGCCAAAAATCTGCCAACCACACCAAAGTGGCAACGTCATTTATAGCGGTTGTCCAAAAATCTGTCACGCTACGGTGGTGCCATCGGCCGTATTCAACAACACTGACTCCAAGTACATTGATTGTGCCAACTTCGTCATTAATCGACTGCAAAGAATCCAAATGTAATATTTATGTTAAATCATTGGATTACTTAATTTTTTATGTTTGAAGGACCCCATGATGTCAGAATTAGAATGATAGCTGTTGGAATATATGGGAGTGATGTTCACTACCTCAAGGTAGATATTGTTACCGTTACATCCGATTTCAATATTCGACAAAAAAATATAAATCCGATTTCAATTTCCAACATAATCTGTATTCTGTTATTTCCTGCACTTATCCATGTTCTGTCTAGTAAACAGTTTGAATTTTTATTGGATTATTTGTATTACTTTAAGACAATGAGATTGCAGATTTTATAGTTAAAGAACCGATGGTTATTGGTTACTAGTGTGCTGGGATCATAGAAGAAGTCGGTAGTCAGATACAGACTTTGGTGCCTGGTGACCGTGTGGCGATCGAGCCTGGGATCAGCTGTTGGCCTTGTGACCATTGCAAACTTGGTCGATATAATCTTTGCCCTGAGATGAAGTTTTTTGCTACTCCACCAGTTCATGGTTCCTTGGCTAATCAGGTTTGTTGAAAAATTCACAACTTCTCAAAGTATTTCCTTTGCATGGTTACGTTCAAGGTTGCGGTTATGTTGCAAACCTTTGTACTACAGAAAAATGTGACAGGTGCCGGTGCAATTGTGGTTGTGGTATGATTGTGGACACAATTTTGTTAAATTGGAAGAGCATTCAATCTTCTGCTTGAAAACAGGAAACTTTAATTCAAGAAACGTGTTTTGTCCCAAAAACTTTCAATCTTCTGCCTATTGGTTTATAATCAATACCTATTGGAAATGATCAATGACGGGTATTCGATTTTTTCATTCTTGATTATTCAAATACTTTCAAATTTCTGCATCAATAAAAAGTGAAATTTCAAATTTTTTAATGGATTGGATGTCTTGATGCCTAAAAAATGTTGGATAAATTACTTAATGACCCTAGTCCCTGAATGTGAAAGCTAGTTGTTGCCTTAATTGCTACTCAAGCAATTGTCTCTATCGGTGCCCGTTTTTCTATTAAAAAAATTATGAATTTTTATTCATAGTAATGCATGAATGGGTATATATTCTGTTTTGATGATCCTTAGTCCCTAAATTCAATTATGCAACTGCGATTAATGGAAAAGTTTTGTAAGGGTTGGATGCCTAAATGACCTTTTAGAAAAATCCATTATGAATTCTTTATTCAATTCATAATGAAAAAATAGGATGGTGGCTTTAGAATTGATTTTGCATTATGAACTTAATGACCCTTGTCCCAAATGTTATATACGTTCGAAATGTTGGATGAACTTAATGACCCTAGTCCCTGACTATGAAAGCTAGTTGTTGCCTTAATTGCTACTCAAGCAATTGTCTCGATCGGTGTCCGCTTTTCTATTAAAATAAACTATGAATTTTTATTCATAGTGATGCATGAATGGATATATATTCTTAATGACCCTAGTCCCTGAATATGAAAGCTAGTTGTTGCCTTAATTGCTACAATTGGTGTCCACTTTTCTATTAAATTTTTTTTTATTCATAGCGATGCATGAATGGAGACATATTCTTAATGACCCCAGTTCTTGAATGTGAAAGCTAGTTGTTGCCTTAATTGCTACTCAAGCAATTGTCTATATAGGTTTCCGCTTTTCTATTAAAAAATATTCTGAATTTTCATCAATAATAATGCATGAATGGGTACAGATTCTGCTTTGATGACCCTTAGTTCTTAAATTCAATTATGCAACTGCAATTAATGGAAAAGTTTTGTAAGGGTTGGATGCCTCAATGACCTTTGAGAAAAAATGCATTATGAATTCTTTATTCATAATAGAAAAATAGGATGGTGGCTTTAGAATTGATTTTGCATTATGAACTTAATGACCCTTGTCCCAAATGTTACATACGTTGGAAATGTTGGATGAACTTAATGACCCTAGTCCCTGAATATGAAAGCTAGTTTGTGCAAAAACCTCACTTCTCTAATATCAAGCTTCTAAGTTAGAGGTTGGAGAAGAGTTTGAGTGATTAAGAAAAATGGGTAAAGGTGGAATGTCACTTGATGATGATCATGTTTATCAACAGAACATGGCTGCTTGGCTTGTTGGTTTAAACACTCTCAAGATTCAACCTTTCAATCTTCCTTCTATTGGTATTCTTCTTAATTTTCCCATATAAATTTCATTCTATTACTATTATTATTGTTCTTATTGTATTGATTAAAATATATGATTCAACATTCTATAGCATGGTTTGGATTAAGTTCATTCTTAAAAATTTGGGATTTGTATTTTCTGTAGTTGAAAAATTAATCAAGTTTACACAGTCAAGTAATTCTGAACTTTGGATTAATTAATAAATTGGATTCGAAATTTGGGAATGGTTTTCGGATTAAGTTCATCTTTAAAAAATTTGGGATTTGGATTCTCTTTAGTTGATAAAAAAATAATGATATTTACACAGTCAAGCAATTCATAAATTTGATCAATTAATATATCGGATTCAAAATTCAAAGAGAAAATAGGATACACACTCACGGTGTAAAATTATTGTACACTGTCATCCAATAGCAATCATGTATTCCGCCAAATCACCCCACTAAATCCCACTTTAATGGTATGACGTGGATAAATGATTGATTCCTATACTGACAAAGCATATCCATTAAACTCAAATTGAAACTTGAATTGTGAGAAATTTCATCGACGGCAGATTGCCGAAGGGCAGAAATCTGCCAAACACACCAACGTCGCCTATAGTGGTTGACCAAAAATATGTCATGCTACGGTGGTGCTATCGCCCGTATTTAACAACACTGATTCTGAGTACGGTTTGGATTGATTGTGCCAACTTCGTCATTAATCGACTGCAGAGAATCCAAATGTAATATTTATGTTAAATCATTGGCTTACTTCATTTTTTATGGGAGAGGATTGTCTCCATTGACATTACTCTCCCATTAAATCTACACCATTGATTTTATTTTTTTAAAAGTGATTGAGCATGACAAAAAAAAATGAAGGGTGGATATCAACACTGGATTTTCTCCAGTGAGATATCCACGGGAGACAATCCTCTCCCATTTTTTATGTTTGAAGGACCACATGATGTCAGAATTAGAATGAAAGCTGTTGGAATCTGTGGGAGTGATGTTTACTACCTCAAGGTAGATATTGTTACTGTTACATCTGATTTCAATATTCGACAAAAAAATATAAATCCGATTTCAATTTCCAACATAATCTGTATTCTGTTATTTCCTGCACTTACGATGTTCTGTCTAGTAAACAGTTTCAATTTTTATTGGATTATTTGTATTACTTTCAGACAATGAGATGTGCAGATTTTATAGTTAAAGATCCGATGGTTATTGGTCACGAGTGTGCTGGGATCATAGAAGAAGTCGGTAGTCAGGTACAGACTTTGGTGCCTGGTGATCGTGTGGCGATGTGGCCATTGCAAACTTGGTTGATATAATCTTTGCACTGAGATGAAGTTTTTTGCTACTCCACCAGTTCATGGTTCCTTGGCTAATCAGGTTTGTTGAAGAAATTCGCAACTTCTCAAAGTATTTCCTATGCATGGTTTGTGGTTCCGGACACCGCAAAAACTTTATATTGCAATTGCGGTTTCTGACCGCAATTAAAACCATTGATCTTTGTCCAAATGGAAGTTTATTTTTCATTTCTAAATATAAGAATTGTCGAGGAACGATGACAGTATGAAGTTAAAACTCGCATTCAAGTAAGGTATCATCAGGATGCAAAACAGGATTATCTTTATCTGCAGAATATTAAAAGAACTTTACAAATATTGTTAAAATAAAAAATTCAGCATAATGAATGACTCACATCAACCAATAGTAGCATTGTTCATCTTAGCACTTGATTCTACAATTGTTCTATATATAAATGTATAGTCAGTGGAAGAATATATTTTGAAATTAAGTTATACCCTACAATTGATTATTCAATTGTTCTTATAATGTCTTCTGGTGAATTGATCGTTTTATGCAATCCATATATTCTGCAGTGAACCCTAATTCAGCCTATAGATACCCTTTTCGGAGCTCTTTAAGTACCACGTTGTCATAACACTTATCCACATTACTCAAATGATAATGTTGAACACCGGTCTCATATGCCAGTACTTGTATATATGCATATCACATACATTATCTAACAATATTTGTCTACGGTTAAATCAAATAAAACCATGTTTGAGTTAGAATTTCTGTTTCCAGATAGTACATCCAGCAGACCTATGTTTCCAGATAAATGTGAGTTTGGAGGAAGGGGCAATGTGTGAACCATTAAGTGTCAGCGTTCATGCGTGTAGGTGAGCTAATATCGGACCAGAAACAAATGTGGTGATTATGGGAGCAGGACCTATCAGACTTGTTACAATGCTTTCAGCTCGCGCTTTTGGTGCACCTAGGATTGTCGTTGTGGATGTGGACGACCATCGTTTATCTGTTGCAAAAAGTCTCGGTGCAGATGATATTGTTAAAGTTTCAACAAACATTCAGGTATTTTCAATCAAAAGTTCGTTGTTAAAAATTTGGGATTTGGATTCTCTTTAGTTGATAAAAAATAATGATGTTTACACAGTCAAGCAATTCATAACTTGGGAATTTGGATCAATTAATATATTAGATTCAAAGAGGAAAGAGGATACGCACTATGATCCAATAGCAACCATGTATTCTGTCAAATCACTTCACTACATCCCACTTTAATGGTATGACGTGGAGAAATAGTTGATTCCTATCGGATGCCAGTGTAAAATTAATTTACACTGACAGAGCATATCCATTAAACTCAAATTAAAACTTGAACTGTGGGAAATTTTGACTACGGCAGATTACCGAAGGCCAAAATCTGCCAAACACATCGACGTCGCCTATAGCGATTGACCAAAAATCTGTCACGCTATGGTGGTGCCATTGCCCGTATTTAACAACACTGACACTGAGTACGGTTTGGGTTGATTGTGCCAAAATTGTCATTAATCAACTGCAGAGAATCCAAATGTAATATTTATGTTAAATCATTAGCTTACTTCGTTTTGTATGTTTGAAGGACCCGATGATATCAGAATTAGAGTGAAAGCGGTTGGAATATGTGGGAGTGATGTTCACTACCTCAAGGTTGATATTGTTACTGTTACATCCGATTTTCGATATTTAAAAATAAATAAAATATACATTTAGATTCGGTGAGTTTGATGATCTTAATCTGGAAGTGATTTCCTACATAATCTGTATTCTGTAATTTTCATTCAAGATGTTATCTCCTGCACTTATCTATGTAGTATTTTATTACTTTCAGACAATGAGATGTGCCGATTTTATAGTTAAAGAACTGATGGTTATTGGTCATGAGTGTGCTGGGATCATAGACGAAGTCGGTAGTCAGGTACAGAGTTTGGTGCCTGGTGCCCGTGTGGCGATCGAGCCTGGGATCAGTTGTTGGCATTGTGACCATTGCAAACTTGGTCGATATAATCTTTGCCCTGAGATGAAGTTTTTTGCTACTCCACCAGTTCATGGTTCCTTGGCTAATCAGGTTTTTTGAAAAAATTCACAACATCTCAAAGTATTTCCTCTGCATGGTCGAGATTGTGGTTCCGGTTATGTTTCTCTTGAATGAAATGGTTGAATTGCTTGAAGGACTAAGCCCTCAGCCTGTTGTATTTATAATCAAAAGTATACAATCAAGATCCCCAAATTATAGGGATAATAATAAGTGCTAACAACATAAAGATGTAAACAAAATATCACATAATAGTAATAAAGGAAACTAAATCATGGCAATATCTCAACACTCCCCCTCAAGCTGGTGCATATTTATCATTGCATCAAGCTTGGTACATATATAAGATATTTGCGGACCTCTGAAGCTGGTGCATATATATCATATGCATCAAGCTTGGTACATATATAAGATATTCGCGGACCTCTGAGAGACTTGGTGAAAATATCAGCCAATTGATCATTAGAGTTCACAAAAGATGTAACGATCTGCCCAGAAAGAATCTTCTCACGGATAGTGACGATCAATCTCTATGTGTTTTGTCCGCTCATGAAAGACTGGATTAGATGCAATATGTAAGGTTGCCTGGTTATCACAAATGAGACTCATTGACTCAATCTTGCAAAATTTTAATTCGTCAAGATGTTGTTTCAACCAAATAAGCTCACATGTGGTGAGAGCCATAGCTCGGTATTCGGCCTCACTACTAGAAAAATCGCCTTTAGCGACCGATTTACATCAAAATCGGTCTTTAAATTCATTAGCGACCGAATTAGCGACCATCTAAAATCAGCATCAACGACCCTGGTCGCTGATCAGTTGTGACCACACAACGACCGATTTTGTAGCCACCGTATTAGCGACCCATGTTGGAGACCGAAATAGTGACCGAAATCAGAGACTGGCTTAGAGACTAAGTTTGCGACAACGGTTGCAACGAATTGTCCGACGCTCTAGCGACTGATTTAGTGACTGATTAGAGCGACCAATGTAGTGACCAATTTGAAAATAATTTCTCTGCTCATTGCGACCGATTTGAAAATAATTTCTCTGCTGATTGCGACCGATTTAGTGACGCTGTGTGGAAAATTCGGTCTCTATTTCAGTCTCTAATATTTTTTTGTTAATTATTATTATTATTGATTTACAATATCAGGAAAGCAATTTTTGGATTCGAATTTAATATCTCAAACTATTTCATACACACCAAACAATTAAAATGCACACAACAATATGAACATAATATAAATATCATAAATATAAAATTATGATACATAAAAAGAATCTATCATATTACATTAAATCCATACCTAGACTAACTTAGCATAATATTAAGCACTTTATGCTTAACTAATTTTTTTTGTGTGTCTATAGTCGGTATTATAAATAAATCTCCTATAAATATATGTATTGATCGTTCTAGAGGCTGTAATCCACATGCTCCATGATATACATTCTTGATACCATGACTGCACTTACCTGCACAAAAAGTTAAGTCATTCAACAAGTTAATTTTTAATCAATAACAATACAATTTGGTTCCTACCCATTGCACTTGAATGTAAGAGAATGAACTTTTGTTATGATAAAGGGTAATAAAACCACCTTCATTATTGAATGGTACCTTCCTATCAAATGACTTTAGATCCCTTGAAAGTTGTTTGACTTTATTGCTGCCTCTTATGAGCAAGAACTTTCTGTTACCCTGTTCTTCACTTATCATATCATCATCTTTCTGTTTTAGTAACTCAATACATAAGCAAAAAAACAATTTCTCCCAATTGCTAAGAGAAGAGATATAAAACTAATTAAATGACAGATAAAGGAAAAAAACTTTAATTTCACATACCGTTTGATGGTTCACGGTATTACCTTTAGGAATTTTGGCAGCATCTTTAACAAGCTCCGTCCCAACACACGTCATGCCAGAAGATAGAATAAAGTAAACACATATTTTCAGAAAATTTGTAACTCCTTTCTGAATCTGCAATAAACCAAAAGATAGAATAGAGTAAAAATAGTAACATATAAACTTGTAGCAGAGACAACACATGAACAAGAGTATGTAAAAATTAAATACCTCGAAGGGAGAGAAAGTCATAACAATTGTTTTATTACATGCTGATAGGAATGTGGATCAGAATGAGGTGGGCCTTGAAATAGGGCCCAAACCAAGAGTATGGAGAGTATATCAAAGAAAGAAAAGCAAGGTAAATGTGAATGATGACGTGGCGCAGGAATGAAGGAAAAGCATGTGATGGATGGTTATATATAGTGGAGTCAGAGAATAATGATTTTTATCCTAGAATTCTGTTATTTTGGGTGGGGTCACTTTGTTGGTGACTTAGGAGGCACTTGGTGCTTACAGGGCTGTTAGCATTTGCTGATAGTTTGTTTCCTTCTTTTATGCTATTTGCAAGTTTGTATCGAACCTTCCATATTATTAATAAAAGCTTTATTTCCTATTTTCATTCCTTACATACTGTTACATTCATCAAATTACACAGAGATCTATCAATTGGTCCGACCTGCCGGATCAATTATTCACCATTATAACCATTCGTAGATGCCAAAGAAGAGTTCTAAGCCAACAATGGGAGATTGTATCGATGTGTTGGAAGAACAAGTGATGAACGTTCAAGTTACACTTGAGAAATTCGCTAAGCAATTAAACGATCAGGGCGAAAAATTCTCACAACAGATGCTTGACCAGAGCAAGTTCTTGAGTGAACTGAGCAAACAGTTTGGTTCATTGAGAGAGGTGAATTCCGGCGGAAGCGTGAACTCTGTTGGTGATCAATCACAGGGGGAATCGCGTTTGTCTGGAAAGAAGGTCAAGTTACCGGTGTTTGACGGAGAAGATCCAGTCGCTTGGATCACGAGGGCTGAGATCTATTTTGACGTTCAGAACACTATGGATGAAATGCGTGTTAAGCTAGCGCGATTAAGCATGGAGGGAGCAACCATTCACTGGTTCAATCTCTTGCGTGAAACAGAGGATGATCTGACTTGGGAGAAATTAAAAAGGGCGTTAATCGCACGATATGGAGGCCGTAGGCTGGAAAATCCATTTGAGGAGCTAGCAACGCTGAAGCAGAGTGGGAGTGTGGAGGAATACGTTGAGGCGTTTGAGTTGTTATCGTCTCAAGTGGGTCGACTCCCTGAGGAACAATATTTGGGGTATTTTATGAGTGGTTTGAAACCACAAATTCGACGGAGGGTTCGTACCTTGAATCCTTTAAGTCGTATGCAGATGATGAGAATCGCGAAGGACGTCGAAGATGAATTGAAAGAAGTTGATGAAGATGAAGGGAGGGGTATGAGTAAAAAGGGGGTGCAAGATCGTGGAATTAAAAATGAGTGGGCCGGGTCAATGAATAAAGGGAGATATGGGCCTAACCCGAACCGACCCGCTAATTCGGGTTTGTCAAACCTAAATCAGAAATTGGGATCGACGGGATCTAACTCAAATTCCAGTTCTTCAATGGCTTCCACAGGACGAAGCGGTCCTTGGAAGGGCATCCGGAGTTTTCAAAACAATGAAATCGTAGAAAGGCGTGCTAAGGGTCTTTGTTTCAAATGCGGAGAACGGTGGCATCCGACGATGCATAAATGTCCAGAGAAGGCTCTTCGAGTTCTGATTCTGGGTGAGGGCGAGACGATGAATGAGGATGGAGAAATTATTTCTCTAGAGGAAGAGGTGTCTGAGGAGGAGGAAGAAGTTGAGGTAGAGTGTAAGTCTCTTGGAGTGCTGGGAAGCATGAATGGCTATCGCACGATGAAGATTGAAGGGAAGGTGGAAGATGTGGATGTGTTAGTACTCATTGATAGTGGAGCAAGCCACAATTTCATCTCACCTCAAATTTCTACTGCGTTAGGTTTGAGTGTTTCTCCAATAGCAGAAAAATCTATCAAATTAGGTGACGGTCACAAAATTGTTTCTAAGGGAATGTGTAAGGGAGTCAAAATTCAACTGGGACCTTTGGAGGTGGTGGTAGATGCGCTGGTACTAGAGTTGGGAGGTTTAGATATGGTGCTGGGAGTTGCTTGGTTGAGTACTCTGGGCAAAGTGGTGATGGATTGGAGAACCTTGTCTATGCAGTTTTGGCAGGACAAAAAGGAGGTGAAATTACAAGGACAGGGTAGCAAACCTGAAGGCTATTTAAATACCTTCTTAGAAGACAAACAGTGTAAGATGGGTGCTGAGATGTGGTGGTCTCTGCAACAAACAGAGAAAGAAAGTTCAAGTGAAATACCTTCTGATTTAGAAGAGATTCTGCAGCAATTTCATGAAGTCTTCAAGGATGAAATTCAATTACCTCCGGAAAGATCTCAAGTGCATCACATTAAATTGTTTCCCGGTCATGGAGCAATTAATGTCAGGCCATATAGATACCCTCACCATCAAAAGGAGGAAATAGAAAGACAAGTAGCTGAGTTACTCAATGCTGGTGTGATCAGACAAAGTATGAGTGAATATTCAAGCCCTGTGATTCTGGTGAAAAAGAAAGACAAGAGTTGGAGGATGTGTGTGGATTATAGAGCTCTAAATAAAGCAACAATTTCAGATAAGTACCCTATTCCCATTGTAGATGAGTTGCTTGATGAGTTGTATGGTTCAAATATTTTTTCCAAAATAGACCTTAAATCTGGTTATCACCAAATTAGAGTACATGATGATGACATACACAAAACAGCTTTTAGAACACACAACGGCCACTATGAGTATTTAGTCATGCCTTTTGGACTAATGAACGCTCCAGCCACTTTTCAATCCACCATGAATGACATCTTCAGACCTTTTTTGAGAAAATTTGTCCTGGTATTTTTTGATGACATTTTGATATATAGTAAGAATGTGAAAGAACACCAGACACATTTGCATCAAGTCCTCTCTATTTTGTTGTCAAACCAATTTGTAGCAAATAAGGCTAAGTGTAAGTTTGGCTGTAAACAGATAGATTATCTTGGACACATTATATCAGGAGAAGGAGTTTCTGTAGACCCTGAAAAAATCAAATGTATGTTAGAGTGGCCTGAACCAAAAAATGTCAAGGGAGTACGGGGTTTCCTTGGTTTGACAGGGTACTATAGGAAGTTCATCAGAAATTATGGAAAACTAGCTAAACCTTTGACTGAATTGACTAAGAAGGATAGCTTTGTGTGGGGGTCAGAAGCTACAATTGCTTTTAATGTTCTGAAACAAATTATGACATCACCTCCTGTTCTAGTACTTCCCAATTTTGAAATACCATTTGAAGTGGAATGTGATGCATCAGGCAGGGGAATAGGTGCAGTGCTTATGCAACAGAGGAAACCTATAGCATTTTTCAGCAAAGCTCTGTCTGAAGGCAACTTAGCCAAATCAATTTATGAAAAGGAATTGATGGCCTTAGTTTTGTGTATTCAGCATTGGAGGCATTAT
The DNA here is from genome assembly GCF_020283565.1 of Trifolium pratense. Taxonomy (NCBI): domain Eukaryota; kingdom Viridiplantae; phylum Streptophyta; class Magnoliopsida; order Fabales; family Fabaceae; genus Trifolium; species Trifolium pratense. Next base: position 37,957,082 of record NC_060063.1, read on the forward strand.
CTTTTGGGTAAACAATTCACAGTTTACACAGATCATAAAAGTCTCAAACATTTTCTCCAACAACGTATCACCTCTCCTGATCAGCAAGGATGGCTAGCAAAGTTACTAGGGTATCAATTTGAAGTCAAATTCAAGCCAGGCATGGAGAATAAGGCAGCTGATGCACTGTCTAGATGCTATGATGATATTGAGCTTAAGACTTTATTGTCTTATCCTCAATGGGTGGATAGCAAGAAACTACTAGATGAAGTTCATAATGATACTGAAATTCAAAAACTGATTCAAGAATTACAAACGAATCCTGATGCTAAACCTGGTTTTGCTGTCAAACATGGTGTGTTGTTTTATCATGACAGGTTAGCGTTGTCATCCAAATCTCCCTCCATTCCTTTATTGTTAGAAGAATTTCATAGTACTCCATCTGGGGGTCATTCTGGATTCCTTCGAACATATAGAAGATTGGCAGACACTCTGTATTGGGTAGGGATGCAGAAAAGTGTAAGAAACTTTGTTAGAGCTTGTGAAACTTGTCAGAGGAAGAAGTATTCTGCTACTACTCCTGGTGGTTCGTTACAGCCCCTGCCTATTCCCAATGCCATCTGGGAAGACTTATCCTTAGACTTCATTACTGGCCTTCCGAAATCTAAAGGATATGATGCTGTATTGGTGGTTGTAGATAGGTTGTCTAAGTACAGCCATTTTATCTTGTTGAAGCATCCATATACAGCAAAATCCATTGCTGAACTTTTTGCTAAAGAAGTAGTGCGCCTCCATGGAATTCCAAAATCACTCATCAGTGATAGGGATCCAATTTTTGTTAGTCATTTCTGGCTGGAACTGTTTAAGATGCAGGGAACCAAATTGAAGATGAGCTCATCTTACCATCCAGAAACGGATGGACAAACTGAAGTGATAAATAGATGTTTAGAAAGCTATCTGCGATGTTTTGCTTCTGATCAGCCAAAATCTTGGTCACAATGGATTCCTTGGGCAGAATATTGGTATAATTCTACTTACCATATCTCTATTGGTAAGACTCCTTTTGAAGCTGTTTATGGTAGACCTCCTCCCACTATATTGAGGTTTTTATCCAATGAGACAAAGGTGGCTGCTGTGGCTATGGAACTTTCTGACAGAGACGAAGCTTTGCAACAACTTAAACTTCATCTTTTAAAAGCTCAAGAGCAGATGGCTAGTTATGCAAACAAGAAGAGAAGAGACTTATCCTTTGAAGTTGGAGAATGGGTGTTTCCTAAACTAAGGCCTCACAGGCAGCAATCAGTGGTACGAAGGATTAATCAAAAGCTTGCTGCACGTTTTTATGGTCCTTTTAAAATTATAGCTAAAGTGGGGCTTGTTGCTTACCAATTACAATTGCCAGCACAGTCTAAAATACATTCAGTTTTTCATGTGTCCTTGTTAAAGAAGGCTGTGGGAGACTACCAAGTACAAGGGGAATTACCAAAAGATATGGAGGTAAGTGATGACATATCTGTGTACCCTGAGGCAGTGGTAGGGTCTCGGCTGACAGTCAAGGAAGGGATGACAGTAAAACAAAGCTTGATTAAATGGAAGGACAAATCTATGGATGATGTCACATGGGAGGACAATGAATTTCTGCAAGGACAGTTTCCTACTTTTAGGCTTGAGGACAAGGCTTTATTTAAGGAGGAAGGCATTGATAGGAATGTGGATCAGAATGAGGTGGGCCTTGAAATAGGGCCCAAACCAAGAGTATGGAGAGTATATCAAAGAAAGAAAAGCAAGGTAAATGTGAATGATGACGTGGCGCAGGAATGAAGGAAAAGCATGTGATGGATGGTTATATATAGTGGAGTCAGAGAATAATGATTTTTATCCTAGAATTCTGTTATTTTGGGTGGGGTCACTTTGTTGGTGACTTAGGAGGCACTTGGTGCTTACAGGGCTGTTAGCATTTGCTGATAGTTTGTTTCCTTCTTTTATGCTATTTGCAAGTTTGTATCGAACCTTCCATATTATTAATAAAAGCTTTATTTCCTATTTTCATTCCTTACATACTGTTACATTCATCAAATTACACAGAGATCTATCACGTGCATTAGCATTACTTCCTCTAGACGCCATAGTCTTCATTTTGGCTTTAACATGGAAATGAACCATTACTGATAAAACTCATCAGAGAAGACATCTATAGGGGAAGTACCTAGCGTGGCCTACCACAATTCAGTATCAGATTCAAGTGTATCCATCAGATTCCAAATCCGTTTTCTAGATCAACAAAATATTATTATAATTGGTTTCAGAAATTGAAGTGGAAAGTAGCGTCTTACTGATATCACAAAAGAGAGATTTGAACAAGAATTGAATATTTTACTACCAGAGAAGCAATGATAATTAGATTAGAAGAACTTAATAAGTCTTGTTTATGTAATTAGCATGAAGTTGAAAAAGCTAATAGGACAAACAAACTTAAAGGAATGAGTTGATTAAATTGAGGGTAACTTCTGAAAATCAATAACAAACATACAATAAAAATTCAGTCATGTGGTGCGTCTAGATGTTTCTATCATCCCCTTGCAACTGATCCAAAGGTATGTTGCAGCAGCAAAGTGAAGAAAGAGAACGTACAAAATCCTTAAAATCTTAACAATGAATTGAATAAAAAAATAATATCCAAGTAACTTCTAATTTCATAGTTTCAACAAAGAGATAAGATAGAGCAATAGAAATAAAAAGTGCGGCAGAGCACATGTAAGCAACCAATGGCTAGAATTTAAGGCACACAAGATATATGAAACTATCACACTCAATAAAGAAGTGATACTCTAGCAACACCAGCCAAACTCCAAAACCATATAATTAAAGTAACACAATTAAGACTCTGCAAAAGCCTCAAATAACAGACACAGCTCACAAACATATTAGAATGCCACCCATGAATTGGTACTTGTTAGATATCTACAACTCCTTGAATAAGCTTCATAAGTAAAAGTCAAATATGAAAGTTTATTAATCCTAATTATACAGAATTCTTTAGCCACTTCCAATTAAATTTATTCCTCTTTTATTGGTATGCATTCAATCAATGTACAAACTCTAGCTATAAATTAAGGAATGACCATTGAGTAATACATGAGATTCTTTGAAAAAAGATAAGGAATGGTGAAAATGTACAGAGATTTTATTGTGTATATATTATTTATTATATATATATGATTTGCATATGTACTAATTACAAAACTGAATAATAGCACACCATTTGGACGATAGCAGGCTGAAAGCAAACACAAAATACCAAAAAACAGATCAACTTCTAAATTGCAGTGAATTTACAAACAATCACATAATGGAAAAATTCATGGAAATGGTGGGTTCTTCCCTCCCTTGGACTCCTGACCACATGAGTCGGGAATCGAACTCCTGACCACATGCTTAAGGGGATCAAGACCCTTACCACTTGGACCAATTCATTGTTGGTAAAATCATATTTTTTATACGTCTTACTAAAGATACTATAAATATAAGTATTTTTTGCTACAACCAACTCCAAAAAGTCATTTGCTAGGTTATTTTTTGCCACAACCAACTCACAAAGTCATTTGCTAAGGTACTCAAAAATGGCTCCCAAAACAAACTTAATATTCGAAATCAACAAAGTTAGTGAGAGTTTGAACGTTGTTATTCATGTAATTTGGATGTGGTTGGTTCGTTATGTTTCAAGCAACGATGACCTATTTTCTTTGTATAAGAATTTTTGTATTGTTCAAGCAACAATGGATTCCACCGTAAGAATTTTTGTATAATAAGTTTAATTTTCATTCACACTACTTCTCGGGTTTTTTTATGTATTATATTAACAAATTGTTGTATTGTTCAGGGTAAAAAAAAAATACACAGTACAATTGTTGTATTGTCCCATTTAATAATGAGGTATGAATGTCATGTTAATGTTTTGAGTATGGTAACAAATTCAATTCAATAAAGTATTTGTTCAAATATGTCAGCAAGGAACCTGATGAGCAACTATTGGTGTATCTACGAAGTGGTATATTGAGTTTTTTTCTTCAGTTTTTTTCTTTTTTTTATGTAATTTCTTCTATTCTTGCTTTTTCATCAAGTAACTTCATTCCTTAGGTATTTTTCATGCTTTGGCTATCAAAACACTGCTAAAATAACTAAAAACTATCTAAAAATATCATAGAAATTGATGTCATCAACGATATACTCGTGCACTCGCGAGTGTATAAAGTTTTTGGCGCTGTTGTCGGGGACTTGTTGAAGGTTGGGGGTATCATTTTTTTTCTTCGTTATAGTCTTTTTATTGAAAAACCGAAAATATATATAATTGTGGCTAACTCTTTCCATAACTCTTTTTTTTTCAATTATTCCGGTTTACACTTGTTACCGGAAAACATAGGGCAAGTGTTTCGAAAATGTTCAGGTTTGCCATGGTTAAACCGTGACTAAATGTCCAAAACTCTTTTTTTTTAAAAAAAGGTGTAAAATGAGAATATTAGTTTATTTGTAGGGGTAAAGGGTTAAATGTAAAGGTAGAAGGAAAAAAATTTCACATTTAAATTCGGATTTTTTCAGGCCGAACTAAAAAGTCCTAAAAAAATCATGCTAATATTTTAAGACTCAAACTCTACATTTATTTTGATTTGACGAGACCGATCATTTGGCTAGCCTATTTCAACGGTTCTACATGCAATTGAGGCAAAAACAACTTAAACCAAACTCAATCTAAAATATTTTTCTATATATCTAATTGATGCATATGTCACAATTATAAACCAAAAAATCATTTTTTATGTTCGATAAATAATTTATGCATTTATTTATGTTATAAACCAAATATATACTCCCTCCGGTCCTATATATAAGAAACATTTCACTTTTTAGATTTATTGTAAAATTGATGTATTTAGACTATATTATTATCTAGATGTATCAATTTTACAAAGAATTTAAAAAGTCAATTTTTTCTTATATATAGGACTAGAGGGAGTATTAAAGTATTGTCAAAACTCAAAAGTTAACAAAGACATTGAACTCAATCACTCAAGTGTTTAATGAATTTTTCTTGGAACAAATTGTTTAGGAGAAACCAAATTTAATTTTTGTAGGAAAGATTTTTTATCAGACTTTACTTTTCACACGGCTGAACTCCAGATTATTGGATCTCATTCTTTGATACAAAGACACAAAGGTTAAAAAAAAAAATCAAAGGTTTAAAAAACAGAAAAAATTGTTAGAGGTAAGGTTAACTACCTGTTACCTGGAATCAAGTGTCTATGGCATTTTTGGTAAGTTAAATAAGCTACTTTATAGAACTAGCTAATAAGTTTGTTTGAAAAAAATGATAAGTGTTTGACAACGAGTTTCTCTAACTAGCTTATAGCATTTTTTTAGATGTTATTTTAAGTAGCGTATGAGCTTATAGCTTATAGCTTTTTCATTTTATTCCATATTTACCCTCATTAATTTTATTTATTTATTTTTTAAAAATTATAATAACTACCCACTAACCCTTACAAAAAAAACTACCCACTAACCATGTATTTTTATGTCATTTTGTACTTACAACAGCTAAACTTATCAAACACTTTAATTTTATTCTACTAATTTTTCAGCTATAAGCTATCAATCACCGAATAGAACTTATAGCTTATTTTTACCGAATACAACTTATATTCACTTAGAGCAAAAAAAAAAAATATTCACTTGGAGCAGCAGCTGCTATGAGCATCAGCAACACCTATAACTGTCTGTTACCCGTTATCCCACGCGCCACCCATCAACGCGCCACCCTCTCCCTCTCTTCAACTCCATTTCTCTCTCTTCCAAAAACCCGCCAACGCCTCTCTCTATCCGCCATGTCTTCTTCTTCTTCTCCAACAACCTTCACTGAACTCATTGACGATTCTCACTTCGACACTCTCCTCTCTCCCGACGATCTCATCTCCATTTGCGGCTTTGGTTCTCTCCTCTCCGGTATGATAACTACCTTCATTTTCCCCTCTGATTATTTGTTCTTCATCGCTTAACATTTTCACTGAATCGCAGAGCGAAGCGCGCGAAGCACTTTCCCTGATTTGATCAATTTCAGAATCGCTAAGTTGAATCACTTCCGTCGTGTTTTCGCTCATGTTGCTCCTGTTTTCTTTGAACGCGGCATTGCTAAACCTGAAACTATGGTTTGTTCATAATTTCTTACTTTTATTCTAAAGAATGAATATTGAAGAACAAAATTTAAAAAAATCTGTGATTTGGTTTTAATGTCTGTTTGGATTGGCTTATTTGAGTTTATGTATAGACATAAGACTAAGTTTGAAAGAACTTAAAAGAAAACATCTTATGAAATTTTTTGTAAGTGTTGTTCAGCTTATTTTCATAAGAGTCTGGTTGGATTAGCTTATTTTTGAGTTTATGAAAATAACTTGTGCAAATAAATAAATTTTTATCTTAATTCATAAGTTCATTAGCGAAAATTGTATGTTCATAATTGTTTTATCATAAACTACATTGACAAGCTTATGAGTAATACATAAAAGCTTATTTATTTGCATAAGTCATTTTGTATAAGTTCAAAAATAAGTTAATTCAAACGGGCTCAGTCTTCGGTATAGCTTATGAAAACAGCTCGTAGCATATGTAAATATAATTTATCCGTATTTTATTTTTTCCCTAAAAATAGCTTATGCAAGCTTATGCATAAGCGCTTATCATGATAAACGTTTGTACTATAAGCTGCAAATAAGCTGTTTATCCAAACAGGTCCGTTTATGCCTTGTTCAAATTGAAGATTTTGATTTTATTTTTTGTTGATTAAAATGTCAATAGGAAATTTCAAGCTTGAGTGTGGAGGCATGTGAAGGAGAAACTCTTGTAGTAACAGTTTTTGAGATAAGAAAATCTGAGGTATAGTGATAGCATTGAGTTTTTCAATTTTATATTCTAGTCATGTTTTTTAGTGATTTTTTTTAATTAACTGAGAAATTGCGCTAATGTTTTATTGATTTGGTTGTATCAGATTCCAGATTTTATTAAGAGGGAGGTTGAATTTCGGTTTCTTGCTGTAAGTTAAATGTTCTTGATTTTGAGTTTTGTGCTATTAGTCCATTTAAATTGGTAATAAACATTTGTGAGACTGTTTAAGAGAACTTATAATTTATGACATGTTCATAAGCTATTTTTAGTTTATTTTTATAAACTCTCCATGATATCTTATGAAAACCGCTTATAGCTCATACAAAAGTATAGAATGGACAGTTGTTTATCCGTTCTGGACTTATTTCTTGGTTGTCTTAAAAATTTGATTTTTTATGTGGTTTGAGATGCTCAATTCTTTGTTTGTCTTAGGTTCTTCCTGAAACACTTGATGGCAAGTCTTTTGATTTTCCGGCGGTATGTGGTGATCATTTTGTAGTGGCTTTAAGCATAGATTCTATGGTTATTGCATCATAAGAACTAAGAACATTGGTTGTTTAATTTAATTAGAAAATGTGTAATTTTTTCAGGTCCTTTGTGCACGTTATAGTGATGAGGAATTTTTCAACATTAGATGTAAAGGTATTTCCTTCAATTATAGTACTGTGGTCTGTGGTTGATTATTTTGTTTTAAAGAAAAAAGTTATTGTGAAAATCTTTTCAAGCATGCCCTTTGATATTGTCTTTTGTTCTCAATTTATGTAAGCTTGCATTTTGATTCTGTTCAGGTAACAAGGAAATTTTATTTCAGCAATATGGACGGTGGAATATTGATAAAATTTGGAGAGATGATGTTTTTCCTTGCCGAGTATATCTACGACACTGGTAAGCATTTTCTAGCATGTTTGGATGAGTTTGACAACCTTTTCTCGCGTTGCAGTGTCATTTGACCGTGATTTTATAGAAGCTAAGATTTATAGATTCCAGTAAATGTGAGTTTCAACTGTGAAAACCAAAGTATATAATTACCATATTTCTTCTTGGATTTCTTTCTGGTCACCATTCTTTTCTGGTTGAATATATTCCTTGCTATTGAATGTAGAATCCGTAATCAAGTTTGCAACTGGAAGAAATTTCTTCACCACACAAGTTACACATTCACAAGCAACATTGCTCTTTCTAGTTTCTGTTTGATTTTCTTTTGTTTTTGAGATACTACTTATGCTATTTTCCTCTCATGTATCTTGTTCCATTTCACATACCCTTCTTTTCAATATATTTTCAATCTTATAATCAACAAAATCTTTCTAGGACGTTTTCTCTCCCAACCCCCCTCAATTCTTTTCTACCCCCTGAATTTCCGTTTTTGCCCCTGGGGGGTACTGCGGTTTATACGAACCGAAATAAGCTGACATTCTGATAAATTTCGGTAACCACTTACCGAAATCTGGGACATTTCGGTTCGCAGGTACCGAAACCATTATTTCGGTAAATTTCTACCGAAAATGGCCTAATTCCAGCGACCAACGTACCGAAATCTAGGACATTTCGGTTCGCAGATACCGAACAAGCTGACGTTCGTTTTTTGTGTACCGAAAACGCTAATGTTCGGTTTGCAGTTACCGAAATGGTCTAATATTTGGCTTCGGTGAATGCGAACCGAAGTTTTTTGGCAAAAATGTTTCAAACCGCAAGGGGCAAACTTGGATTTTTGGGGGGTAGAAAAGAATTGAGGGGGGTTGGGAGAGAAACCATCTCTTTCTAGTATCAGTTTCAATGAAACCAAACAGTACCATGACTGAGCAAACCATGTTTTTTGTGTAGTGTTCTTGCAGCAAAGAATCTTGGGGATACAGCCTACAACAACTTTCTAGATCATACCTACCTTGCTGACCGGAAAACAACCATTCGCGAGTACTTAGCAACCACAGGTTCTGGTATAATGGAAGAAGAGCCCCCTGAATCCCTCAAGTTCCGCTATGGTGGTTGATTACTTCAACATTCAGTTTTTGCTGTCATTTGAGATCTCAATGTCAAGGAATGGAAGATAGGCTTAAACATTTTCATGTCAATAGTAAAATAAAATATATACATTAATAATACATTCATGCTATTTGCTCTAATTTGTTGTAAATTTTGAATATCAAGCTTAAGAATAACATTAAACAGAACCCATAGGGTGTGTACAACTTTCTTCTTTAAGAAAGAAATATTCATCTCAGCTTCTACCTATTATGGTGTACATAATCAATGCTTCAATAATTCGTTGTGTGTATATACAGAAGGAAATAAATATCCTTTAAGACTCTCGACGAGGGAAGCATTGAGATTAATATTTAAATTTAAATATAAAAAAAAAAAAAACTGAATTCTGTATTCACTAATAACTTTCCAAAAGAACTTGTTTGTCACATTAAACTATTAGAACTACTATCTTTCTCTAGATCTCGGATTAATAATTCCATCATCTTCTTATACATTGGCATGTAATGGTCATTTATCATTGTTTTTGAAAGTCTGAGTTTGCTGTACAGCTTTCTCGGTGTTTCATATAAGCGGACATGTTCTTCTATAGGATCATCAGAATTTGAATCTGAATTATCAGAAGGCATAGGCATAGACACGATATGCATGATTGTGCCTGGGGGATAAAATTGATGATTATCTAAGTTATCTGATGTTGTGATTGAATTACTGCATTCTGCAGCATCGGCAAGTTGATTTTCTTCTTCAGTTATCTCTTTTGCTGCTGCTGCCTCTTCTTCCTGATCATGAATGTCAATGGTATCATCCTGTTTTTGAAGCTCCTTCTCCAGTTCATACCATAACTGCCCTTCTGTTATATCATCTACGGTGGATGTGGTAATGTCTTGATTAGAAGCAATGAGCTGTTCCTCCTCATCTGTGTCATCATGGCCTGATCCTCCGCTTGAGGAATTGTGTTCATCTGTAAGCACCGACGTTGTTGCTGTCTCTTCAGTCAAAAGAGACCCTGATATTCTCTCAGATAATAGAGAAACTTCAGTTACGTCTTCTGCATCAGAGTTTGGTGACGGACCAACATTTCGGCGGCGTGCACTCATGCAAGACCACGATGACAGCGATGAGCGAGTTCTGACAACAGCTTCTGCAACACTTTGTGCACGCTTCATCATAACCTGCTAATATAAAACACAGCCTTCATAAGATCAACGATACATTATGTATCAAAGAATTGCAAGATGCAAGATGGATAACTACAAAATACAAATCCCATGTAAATATGTAAGCGTCATGATCAATCAATCATCTCTTGATATTATGCACAGATAGATAAAATCCCAATTCAAAGTTATATCCCAAAGACTACTATGTGATGCATGCCGTGAATGTCAATTAGAGATCAGGGAGTATAGAAGATGAAGCTACCTGAGTGCCAGTGGTTACTGGCCACAGAATAGCACCAGCACCAGCTACCCTAGCTTTTGCACTAGATATAGTCGGTAGGCGAGATCCAAGTGCAGTTGCAGAGCGGTAGACAACATTGAGGACCTTCGTATGTTCAACCTGATCCCGTAAATCATTCAACCAAGAGGAGGCAGTGACCTGATGAAAACCAACTTAAGTAAGAGAAAGACAAACTACATCATACATTAAGTGGGGTCGACTACATGGACCAAACCAGGCCATAATGTTCTATTGTCATTCCTATTTAATTAAATTTATATAATTTTTCTAAATTATTACTAGTCTGATTAACAAAGGAGGCTGTTTTGAAAAAAAATTGTTGAATAGGAGTGACAATAGAAACAGGAGTGGCAATAAACACTGCCCAAAATTGGTTATGAACATCTACATTAATGTTTTGAGTAAAACCTCATTTTCATGAGGCAGCCTTGACAAGATTTTTTACACTAGTCCCAACACTGGGGGAATAGCACGAATAAAGGTCCTCGACTATTTTCAATTCACATTTATAGTTAATCTATAACTTGGACGACCACATTAGTCCCTCTGCTAGAGACTAACATGAAAAACATATAATATATCGAAGATCTTTACTCGTGGTTCTGTAGTGTAGGGATTAATATATAAAATCATACAAGATTAGGGCTGAAAATGACAATTTAAATGTTAATCATTAATGTTCATTAAAACCATCTCAAGATGGAAGCACAGCTGCACTACCTCAGATCGGAGGTCATCAATAGAGGAAGTTGAAAATGTAGGCACCAAGTCAGAACCATTTATGATGGTAGTGATAAAATGCTTTCCCGATTCTGCTAACTCCCATGTCATACAAGCAGCTGCAAATATGACAATTATGATACAAGGAATTAGCAATGGTACTATGACAATAGAAGAAATGATATTAGAGAAAATTCAATGTTTTTTATAAATTAGAATCATGGAGAAATATCATGGTTGCCCAAAAGTTTAAAAAGTATCACAGCATGAACAACATTCTTCACTCATCTCCTCTACAGTATGTATTTGAAAAAGAAACTAGTGACTTCATTTAAAATTTACAACTACCAACAGTCCAAAGTAGACATCCTTGCTTTTAAGTGTTAAAAATGCAGCAGAAAATCATCACTTTTGTCATCAAACAAATAAGAATATAGATATCAACTGCATACATACAGTACATACATACATGTCATGCTTCACAATACGAATGTGATGAAGTATTTTGAAATCTACATCATCATTGAGAATCAGTCATAGAACTTGTACAAAGAAACAATTACATACACAAAGTACATCTCATGTTTCACAATAAGAATGTGTTAAAATAAGTTTAAATGCCGAGAAAAAGTCAAAGAACAGTTAATCAAGTTTAAATGCCGAGAAAAAGTCAAAGAACAGTCAAAGAACATGTACAATTAATCAAGATTGTGTGATAGTCATAAAAATAAAATAATTTTTTTAATGAATTATGTCTTAGTCAACTGAATAAAAAATTCATAGATAAAGCAGTATAATGGCATACCTGGCGCAAATGTGACACAAGTGCTTGAGGAGAACTCTTTCTGCTCTCTAAGAATATATGTTAAGAGTGCAGCAGTACCACCACCAAGTGAATGTCCAACAACCTACTTATACAGGCATATATATGTTAGTCACAGGATGAAAAAAATAAAAGAAAAAATGCATTTTTGTATTGAAAATTAAATTTTGAAAGAAAATGGAATATAAAGTGACATGGCATAATGTAAGAAATAAGAGAAATTTCTTATTTAAAAAAAAGAATATAAGAGCAATACCTTGACACTGAAGTCTGGACATTCACCAAGAGCCTTAAGTAGGGTAGGAGTACAGAGCTTTGCAATCCACCGAGCAGCAGCAACCATACCACAGTGCGCATATCCTAAAACCAAGTTGCTTATCCCACCATCATTTAAAACCGAATGATGGAAGGGTACGACAGCACCAGTTGCAGCTGTCAGTGTGTCTTTTATGCTATGAGTGCCCCGGATCAATAAAAGTAAACATTTTGACTGTGTATCGCGTATAATTGTGAAAGCTGGCTTCAGAAGCTGCAGAAAGATACCATACCATAGGATCAAATTGCAGAAAAACTGATGAAAACATGCTGATATACTTTAGCGGCTGAAAGTGGAATTTAACACGGTCAAACTTGAGAGAAAATTTAAACGTCATATAACTACCATATCATACAGGACTAAATGCTGGGTCGGTATTGCACATATGAGGATGATACGATGAATGAGTGGTCACGTGTGACAAGTTAGGATTAAGAATTAAATCATTAGAGAAAAAGTAAGGATAGCTGCAATTGAGAAAATATGACAAAGTGCGGATGGATGGTAATGTGTAGAGACTAGAGAAGCCCCATAGAAACAACCAATGGGGAGGGCGAACCAGATGAAAAATTGTCCAATAGTAGGATCCGTTCAAGATTTTCCTTATTACAAACAGAATAGTGAACAAGATAGCAGAGACCCAAAAAAAAAAAGCTTCAGCAAAGGAAGTTGAAACAAGGTAAAGTCGTAAAGATAAGAAAACAGGGTAACCTTGTTTCGTATAAAAAACTACATCCTGTGGACTCAACTCTGTTAAACTATAACTAATACATATTCCATTCAAAACTCAGGCCCCGAAACCCCATTTCCTTGAAATTGTATGATGTTGCCAAGGTAGTTCCAACATTAATAAATTGACAAAACTATCCCTGAAGTTGTAACTTTTGATCATTTTAGTCACACCCTCCTAATAGTATTGAGTTTCATTTTAACAAACAAATATGAGAACTAACTTGACAACATTCATAGATACTTTTTTAGTTACCAATTTCATATAGTAATTATTTAACTTCCGAGACTAATTTAAAATATTGTCTTTTTTTATATTAACCCTATGGTTCCCAAGGGAAGGAGGCCCCGATAATCCAGAGTTCGGCCCCGAGGGTAAGTAAAGTCTAGCCAAGAATTGTTCCCACCAGGAATCGAACTCGGGTTCTCCCGAACGATCCAAATTTAAAACATTGTCTTGACTAAATAACCAACAATTTCGAAATACGTTTTTGATAATTTTAGGAACCAACTTGCCAGCACAGTAGAATTTAAGGGACCAACAAGGAAATTAGCTCATTATATTAGTACAAGAGCACACCTAATTCTACTATCAAACACCAAAAGCCATGATGATATGTACAATATTTTGTACTTTCCATAAAAGGAAGAGAAAAAAAATAGTAGTCAAAACTAAAAATGAAGAAGCAAATGTCATTTTCATTAGTACTTCCTTCTAAACCATGATGAAAATGAAACCACAATCTTAAAACCTATATCAATGGCTAAGTCTGAGTCTGCATGAACCTATGATTTGTCTTTACTCCTGTCTCGACCCCTAATCCTCCCAAAAACATAAACTAGACAAAATAAATAAATAAATGCATAAAAACAAAATCTTACCCCAGCTTTAGGCTTCTGCATAAGAACATCTTCAAGAGTGAATCCAGCTGAATCTAAAAACACAGGAAATGGCTTCTTCGAAAAAAACATACATAATGTCAAAAGCCTCAAAAGCTCATACAATTCTGCAATAATTTCATCTCCTTTAAGTTGCACACAATCGCTTCCAGCATACACACTAGCAACTGCTAAATTACCCTGCAATTCAACCAATCATCATCACTCTCATCACTTACACAAATTTCAACAATAACCCAAAATTAAAAAATCACTTTTTCTTCAACCCCAACATAAAAAAATCACTTTTTCTACAACCCCAAAATACAAAATCACAAAAAAAGGCTTAAATTTCAGAAATTGAACCTGTTTTCTCATGAAATAATTGATCCCAAAAGCTAAATCACCAATAGGCCATTTTCCAAGGGTTTCAGAATAAGTAAACCTTAAAGTTTCAGACAAAGTCCCAATCGATTCAAGCAAAGTCGCCGGCGCCTGAGCAGGTCGCCGTGAAATCCTTCTCCGACGAATCGATCTACTCGATTTCGATACATCTCCATCGGAATGATCATCTTCTTCTTCATCCTTCTTTGTCAATCTCCGACTCACGTAGTACAACATCACCGCAGCTCCGGCCGCCGTCGCCATTGTACCCGTCGCCATAGAAAACACCAATCGGTGTTTCAGATCAAGAAATCAAAAATCAACCCCAATTGAATTTTCTTGGATAGAAAAAATGGGGTTTCGAAAAAAATTAGAAATTTAGGGTTTTGGAATTTTGGGTTTGTGTGTTTGTATGAAATCGGAAACGCAACAGAGAAGAAATAAATAGAGAGAATGGTGTTTTAATTTTCTCTTTATGTGAAAAGATTATTACCAGTTTGGAAGGAACACGGCAATCTGAACCAGTGTTTTAAAAACCGGACCGGTCATTGAACCGGAGAGGATACTGGTTCACTGGTTCATTGGTCGAACCACTGGGTCACTGGTCGAACCGCATAATAGACCGAATTAAATCGGATTAAACCGATATAATGAACCGGTCTCTATATAGTTATTGAACCGATCTTTATATAATTAAAAAAAATCATAAAAAATATGAAATTTTGAAAATTTCATAAACATACCCATTTAAAAAAATTATCTATAATATAAACATGTGAGTTTTTTTGTGGTGAGTGTTAATAGTAATATAAATATATATACTGTAATATTCTGTAAAAAAAATAATAATATTATATTTATAAAGATCATATGATTTAGAAGACATCTAATTTTGTATATTGAAAAAATGAACGACAACTAAATTGGGCTATTTTGAATTCATGTATTAAAAAAGCCCAAACCATGTTATACAAAGTTACAAACCCTAAACTGTAGATATAATATTTGCTACATGTTTTGCAGCCGCCTCTTCTATCTAACTTCACTTTTCCTTTATTTCTATGCACTGCATTTTTCTTCTTTCTCTTTCTCTGTGAGACTGCAAGTCCATATTTAGTTCTAATTTTCTTCTTTCACATCTTTTTCCTTGAACGTGGATCTGTTCTTGTCTGCTACCACAAACTCAATTCTCATGTCGCTTGCTATTTTCTCATCTTCGATCTCTCTAAATCCGAGTCTCTGTTTCTAAATCTCCAAACGCTAACAACTGGTCTCTGTTTCTCCTTTCTATTTTCATTCTGATTTATTTTAATTTTTCTATTTCATTTTTTTTTAATTATTAATAATAACAAAACAATATCTTGAACAAAAAAAAAAAAAAACAAAACGACGTTGTTTTGGTAGAAAATAAAAACGGGTGTAATCAAACCGCCGGTTTGGGGGAACCGCCGGTTCACCGGTTTTTCCGGTTTTTTCCGGTTTTTTCCGGTTCCCATCGGTCCAACTGCATGAACGATCCAACATATGAACCAGACCGGAAAGGCTCCGGTTCCCGGTTCAACCGGTCCGACCGGCCGGTCCGGTCCGGTTTTTAAAACACTGATCTGAACAGAAGCTTGGTGGCAATAGTGGATTTATGTAATGACAAAAATACCCTTGGTTGTTTGTGTAATTTAATTTGGGGTTACGGTGGGGGTAAAATGAGAAGAAAATTGTTCATGATGAAGTGAGAGAGTGGGCACGATAGGGATGATGACAGTAGAATAACAAGTAAAGAATTTGTTTTTATGACAAAAAAAGTAAAGAATTTGTTAACCAAATATATTTGTTGGTACAACGTTTTTGTTTTTACTTTTTAGAAATGATGTTTGAAACCAACGAGTTTTATAAACGAAGTTTTCTCTCCTCACCTTCCGTGAATCTTTTATATTCTCAATATTCTAATTTTGTCCTTGCAGAAAAATTCGGTTCGCAGAAACCGAATTTTTACTAGTGTAAATTCAGAGTAAATTTTGGTTTTTAGAAACCGAAATTTGTTTTCAAGACAAAAAAAAAACTTCAGTTTCTACGAACCGAAGTTTTTTCAAGGGCAAAATTGAAAATTTAGGGGGTTAAAAGATTCACGAGGGGTGGGGAGAGAAAACATCTTTATTACCTGAACCGACTATGAATCCGTTAAAGTAATAAGGGCATGTTTGGATAGATAGTTTATTTGTAGTTTAAAAGACAAGCGTTCATTAAAACCCACTTGGGTTGGTCTGACGGTATTGACTTGGGACTTGAGAGTGTGCTCCTTCTTAAGGTTTCGGGTTCGATTCTCTCTTGTGCCAATTTGAGTGAGTTAATTTAGCTTCTTCAAAAAAAAAAGACAAGTGTTCATCATGGTAAGTCGTTATGTATAAGCTTGTATAAGTTATTTTAGGAAAAAAAATAAAATAAGGATAAGTTATTTTTACATATGTTTCCATAAGCTACAGAGAAAACTGAGACCATTTAGGCCCTGTTTGGATTAGCTTATTTTTTAGCTTATGCAAACAGCTTGTGTATTTTTTATGTATTATTATAAGTTTATCAAGGTAATTTATGATAAAATAACTTATAAAAATACAATTTTCACTAGTGTGGACTTATAAAACAACATAAAACCTAATTTATATTGCATAAGCTGTTTGCATAAGCTCAAAAATAAGCTAATCCAAACGGACCTTAATTGACTTATTTTCCAGCTTATACAAAACAACTCATGAAAATAAATAAACTTTTATGTATTACTCGTAAGATTGTCAATGTAGTTTATGAAAAAACAGTTATGAAGATACAATTTTCGCTAGTGAACTTATGAATAAACATAAAACTTTATTTATTTGAATAAATTATTTTTGATAAGCTCAAAAATAAACTAATCAAAATAAATAGTAAGAATTTTAGACTTCCAGAAGTTTGATTTTATTTATTTATTATTCTTATCTACTTAATAAGTTCGGTTGAGAGAAAAAAAGCTACTCCGTACTTTACAACAATACGCAGATTATGGTACCACATGAAAATTTTAGACATAATTATCTCAAAAATTGAGGAAAATGAAGAACTTACACTAATATCAATTACGTAAGAGATCAAGATAATAGCTTTTGTATGTAGAATATCAACTTAAAACCTAAAATATTTATAATGGATTAAACATGCAACGAACGATAAATTTTATAAAGTCTATCAATATTAGATTTCCATTCTTATTCATGATTTTAAGTTAAAATATTTTTTTTTGTCTCATAAATATAACGCAGCTGATAGCTATCAGAAACATTGTTGCATTGGTTGGGGTTTGAAACTTAGATTTCTCCACACTATAACTATAAGTGTGTAAGTCTAACCATTAAAACTACTAAATAAAATATTTGGTGTTAATCTTCTAAATTTTAAGGTAGAGGCTCTTTAGTAAATTGAAGTTTTGTGGAATGATAAATAAAATTTAGAATGAAGATCTATTTTAATCCTTCATGATTTGTTGACTATCAAATTTATCTTTAGTATAAAAATATTACAGATTAATTAAAATTTACTTTTGTTAGGTATAAAAATGAGTCGTTAGAAAATTGTGAAGGATTAAAATGGATATTCACTCGAATAAAAATAAATAAATAAAAAATAACATTTATTTTAATCTATTATATTTTTTTTGGTCAAATAAATTTAATTAGTTTAGTCAAAATAACTTAATTATTTCAATTAAATATATTTAATTCTTTTTGGTCAAATAACGAATGTAATTATTTTTTTTGGGATTAATGAATGTAATTATTTTGGTCAAATAGTAATTTAAATTTTTTTTTGTGAAAGTAATTTAATTATTATTATGGTTAAATCCAAAATACTTCCAAACGACTAATTTTTTTAATTAATAAAAAAATCGCATTCTCTAACTTTTAAAAAATAAATAAATAAATAGTAATTTAATTATTATATTTTTGGTAAAAAAAGTACTAAATCTTTTAAAAAGATTCTGCAGTTATTAAGGACAAAAGTGGTGGTTCTGCAGTTCGACTCACACGGGGGACGTATGCAGTGCAGTGCAGTGCAAGTGCAACCGTGCAAAACAAAAGGATCTATCGGTGGATCCAATTCATCTATCATTGACCAAAAGATCGATGATGTATGGTTTCAGTGACAGTGGGGAACACTTACTTAGTACAGTACTATTTAGACCTGTAAATTTTGTCTTGTCCCATTACCAAATTTGTTGGTTAGTTACTTAGGTGTTTTTGACTGAACTCTGTACTCCTTAAATACAAAAATTAGGTGATTTTGATGTGATTTGTTGGAGAAATATGTTAGTATTTGTAAAAAAAATTAATTTGTCTTAAAATACAATTCAAACACTTGTTAAATAAGAAATATACATATTTTTATAAAAAAAATGTCTCTTTTTTTTTAAAAAATTTATCTATCTATATATCTATATCTATCTATATATCTATATATATATAAAAGATAAAAGATGATAAACTTTGAAACCCTAAGTGTAAACCCTAATTCATTGGCCAATCAATGCTTAACACATTTGTCTCATGTCCAATTGTATCTTGCCAACATAGGTTTGTTTTCATCCAATTATATCTTGCCACTACTTGCTTCACAAAGTCAACTATCACATGCAACCTTCCTTCTATTACTTGCTTCATGTGACATGTGTATAGAAGTGAAAAAACAAGTGGCATCATGCATGTATGCCTTCACAAAGTGCTTCACAAAGTCAACTATCACATGCAACCTTTCTTCTATTACTTGCTTCATGTGACATGTGTATAGAAGTGAAAAAACAAGTGGCATCATGCATGTATGCCAATGAACAAGTGTTTTCCATAGATGAATCCATCAACCCTATATAAACCAACTCCTCCTAAAATTTCAAACACACCATTTTCACTTTATCTCCTTCAACTCACACATTCTCTCTTCTTTTTTCATTGAATTCTACTTTTTCTCTCCTCTCTATTCATTCACCTTCTTTCTCTTATCTCTCTCACACCTCTCCATCTCTCCACCTCACTCACATTTCTAATCTCACTCTTACCCACACACACCACACACATCAATTTCTTCCCTCTTTACTAGCCTACATAACATTAACAATATAATTATGGTTCACTACTAGAAAACTCGCCTTTAGCGACCGATTTAGCGACCGAATTTCATCAAAATCGGTCTCTAAATTTGTTAGCGACCGATTTTGCGACCATCTAAAATCAGTATCAACGACCCTGGTCGCTACTACGTTGTGACCAACCCAGCGACCGATTTGGTAGCGACCGATTTGGCGACTGCTCGTAGCGACCGATTTGGCGACTGCTCGTAGCGACCGATTTGGCGACTGCTCGTAGCGACCGATTTGGCGACTGCTCGTAGCGACCGATTTGGCGACCGATTTGGCGACTGCTCGCAGCGACCGATTTGGCGACTGGCTTAGAGACTAGTTGGCGACGCTCGTTGCGATGCATTGTCCGACGCAATAGCGACTGATTTAGAGACTGATTAAAGCGACTGACTGAGCGACCAATTTATTTAATTTTTAAAAAAAAAATGGTCGCTAATTCGGTCACTAATTTCAATTTTTTTTAAAAAAAATTGTAGCTCCATATTAACATAACAAGACACATTAAAATTCTTATAAAGCTCTGCTTAATCAAAGATTATATAGAAAAATTACAATAGAAATAGTGCAAATCAGGAATTACTCAAAATTGATAACATAGGAATGGTCAATACATACATAAATTATTTTGTCAAAAAAAAAAATACATACATAAATTATATCTATATAAAGCTTAGTTTTTTTCATTCTAATACACTTTGTAACTATAAGAGACTCCCAACACCTTCATAGCTTCCTTTCATCCGGCAGAAAGTATATCCATTATTGTATCATGTGGTGGAGACACTCCAAACAAGAAGGCTCTTTGACCAAATAAACTAAAAAGTACCTAGTACCTGCATCGATGATAGTCGCGTCTGATATCAGCACCAAATCAAATTTCTTCTCATAATGTCTTCATTGTTATATCATGTGAACAAACCCAAAATAGTCACTTACTAAAAAACAAACCACTATGATCACAAATCTCACATAAGTCCCAAATGTTACTCTGCTGGTTATTATATCTACCTAATCTAACAAAACCACTATGATAAAGATAGAAATTTTTAATACGCAAAAGTCAAGCACAAGGTTCAACGAAACCATACCAAAAGAATATGTGTTGGCCACGTAAACAGAGATCGAGCAGCCATAACCTAACAGTCCAAATTTGTGATTTACTACATATATCCCTGAGATGAAAATTAAGTACCACCAAAGATTAATTATGACATTTCTACTTCCTTAATAACAAATGTAATAATTATTGGGAACTCTTGTAAATAAACATAAAAATAAAACCATTGAATTTCAATTAGATATGCATTTAGTTAGTAATATGGTCTAAGAAAATCTATGTTGAAAAAAACAAGCTAACCATTTGCAACTCATAGTAAAGCTTTTATGAATGCTTCAATTTAAGGCAAAGAGCTTCCGACGGGATGAACTTGACCTCTGAACAAACATAAAGTAACACAAGCAATTAAGTTAGCCTTCAAATCATGTTCTAAATGAAAAACATCACCAAATCAGCTTATGCAAAAAATGTACACATCGAAGCAAAAACACCACCAAATCAGATTTGAATGAATAAAATAAATGAGATTGAGAAAGAGAGGGAAACAAACTTGTCTTCAACATGACGCAGTGTTAGACGATGTTCATGCTCGCACTGACGCAGCATTGGATCAGGTCATTTGATCTAAATGTATTCAAGAAGACATTTATAAGATTTTTCCCACCATATACGCTTCTTTAGATCTGCATATTAACAAATCAGCGAGTCTTAGGCAAGAGTTCTATGCACCCAATTAGTGACAGTTATGGTTCTACCAACAATAGCCATACTTTCAGCAAAATACAATTATGGTGGTTCAAAGATGCATATAGAAAATTTAATTGGACATAAATATGGCATGTAAGTGACAATTGAAATGCATACAAGAGTCTTAGCTTAGCTCAATTGGCACAATATAAGTCACTGTCACTATAGAGACTATTTTATACATAACTATAAGAACATAAAAAAGTTCTTGGTTGCTTTCCCAGTACCGAGGTATACCATCCCCCACACAAATTAATTCATAGACCTCATTTATAGAAACATAGCAGAAGTAGATTCTGCACACAAAAATAGGAAAATGATGAGAATTGAGAACTGACATGGGAATACATTAATGTTTAGCTTTTACAATTAAAACTTGTTTATTGTTTTGACCTCGTGATATACTAAAAAGTTTAGCCTATGCTGAAGTTTCATTAACTTGAAAGAAAAGCCTACACCACTTACTCCTCACCAAAGAACAACACTAACACACAAGCCAAAAGAAATAGAAAATAACCAGCACCAGACCATGACATCGTTTGCTAACACAACCCAAACCAATGCACTCACAATTTAGAACAAGAGAGCCTGCCAGCTCTCTATAGCCCCAGCCACTCTGATTTATGCAGTTGTAATCTACATTACTTGATGCGTGATTAAGAGCCGACAAGAAACGACAACATCGATCAACAAACTAACACATTAATCAGACCTTTTGCACTACATCACACAAGACCAAGATATATCACGCAAATGACAGCAAGGCAGTTACATAGTACCTTGTCATCTCTAAGTAATGCAGACATCCAGAATGCTCTTATTCAAGGAGCTGGTTTGCGCACATGGATAAAAGCTAATATTGAACTTTCAAAAAATTCAAAAAGAAAAAGTCAGACATTGAAAAATGGAACAAGTAAAGCACAAACTTCTAATAACTTTGGCGACCTACTATAGTGTAGGTAACAACCCTATCTTTCTCCCGTTTCAAACACTCCTCGGTCTGTAATGAAAACTACAATATTAAATAAAATCCATATGATATTGTAGATGAAGAAACCAAGTTATAGCTATCACCATTAAGGAATAATATGTTGAGCATATAATCAGGACAAGAATCTTCTAGTAACAAAACATATTTACCATGAAACTAATCTAAGCAACTGCTCCATGCTTCCTACAACATAACATTCACAAGAAAACTCGGTCCTTAAAATTCTAATTCAAACATATATAGAAAAAAGGAGAAAAAAAACTTGAGCACATCATTCTTTTAAACTATCAATTACTTCAAATTCTAATTCAACTATATGCTGCTACAACTGTAACTTTCCATTTAAACTTGGGAAAAGTAAATAGAAAGTCTGTTCTAGTTCAAAATAGAACAAATTGCAAATACACGAAATCAGATAATTGAACTTACCTTTTAACTAAGAAGAATTCTCCTAGTCAATTTAGTTCAAAGTGCTCAACAATAACTCAATTCAAACTACCAACGACAATTAATTAAGTTCTTATATATCAATTAATCACAATCATTAAAAATAGATTAGTAATTAAAAATTGAAATATCCATCTAACCCATATCAATCTCCAATGTGTTTTTTCTGCATACATTTATCCTAAAACTAGCCAACATATGAAGACAATAAAATCAGAAAAATAAATAGAAACAATAACTTTCTATAATTTAAAATCTATTAATGTGAACATTTCATTACAGGAGAAATTCCAATAGAATTAACTAGGTGTATCGTCTAACGAAACTTTGCTCTTGAACCAATTGTGACATTAATTTTTCTCGCATTTGAAAGCAAGTGCAGTTAATTAAAGTAGAAACACAGTACAATGTAAAACTAACAGAGGAACAAATAGGTATGTTTATTGAACACATTGCTGCAGATAAAAAAAAGGAAGGGTAAGTATGTAAGCATTGACCTAATGTCAAAGGACAGGGTAAGTAGTAGAAGCCAGTTTGCATCATTAATATCTGGTTATTAATTGTTATTATTCCAGGATAACTACAAACGAAGAGTACATTTTATTCAATAAATCAGGCATGACCGCAGTTATCAAATTCACAACACAAGTAAACAGTCAAACTACACTCTGAATGATGTGATACCAATTAATCCAATATATGTAATAGATATATAGATATATACAAAGATAGACACATTGCAATAATTGAATAAAGCTCACCTGTACCAAAGAATAACCACCAGATGAGTATATGGTTTCAAAGGACTCCCATATTGACGAGCCAACCCAAAATCACAAATTGTTAGTTCACCCCTGTTATTTAAAAGCAGGTTTGAAGTCTTCAAATCCCTATGAAGCACCCAGTTGTCATTAAGTTACTTCACACCTTCTAAAAGCTGGACCATGAAGCAATTCACTTCACTTTGGCTATATGGTTGCTTCATTGACTCCAGTAATCCTTTAAAGATGGGTTTTGTGGCCATCAAAATACTATCAAGGCTACTTCCAATCACTACTTCCTTGACATCAACTATGTTTTGTGGCATGAGATTGGTTTTGTGAAGGAACACATGAATCAAAAACCCAAAAATCTACTCTCAAATAGAATAAAATAAATCAATATATAAAGACGGGTTTTGTGATTCACTTACTAACTATTGAGAATGAGTGATACGACTGCGACCGTGAAGAAGCCCTTGAGCAAGAAAATCGCTGATGATTAGAGATTCGTCGTCAGTACAGTGGCTGATGGCGAGAGATTTGAAAGAAATCAAATAAGATCTAAAACACAGAATGATATAGAGAGAAAACGGAGAGAGGTGCGATCAAATGGTGTGACAATGGTTGTGGTCGATGTAATTGTTTGCAGTTCAGGGTGGTGGCTCTGCTGATTTTAGGGTTTCAGAGAAAGGGTTGGGGAAAAAGAAACCCTTGCTCAAATGAAAAGAAAGAGCTCGTACAGAGAAAGACTTGGAATAGGTGGTCCGGTGGTGCAGGAGTGAATCAATTTGTGAAAAGAAGGAGTAAACTTCGAATTAAGTGAATGAATGAATGAAGGAAGCCAGAGAAGATTTGAAAAATATGTGATCGAACGAAAAAAATTATATAATCTATTACCGTACTCACCAAAAAAATATAATCTATTAGCGACAGATTTGCCGACTGATTTTTCAGTCACTAAAAATTGGTCTCTAATTCAGTCACTATATTTTGTTAGTGACCGATTTGGTAACTGATTTTTTTTTGCACTTGTAGCTTAATATTTTGGTCTCTAATTCGGTCTCTATAGTGACCAAAAATTTTTTGTCTCTAAATCGGTCTCTAAAAGCAAAATTTCTAGTAGTGCTAGAGGATAAAGCCTCACATTGAATGAAAGTGCAAGTGTTGAAAAACATATAAGTGATGAATGATCCAACAAAAATTACACTTAAAACTGACTCAGACCACATGTGAATAGATCAGATGAGCTAGTGAATTGATTCATTCTTCAAAATCTGCTTGAGTCGATTCGATGAATCAATTCATAGAGAACAAGTTTTTTCCTAACTTCCATGAATCATTTTGAGAATTTTGATGAATCAATAAACAGAAAAAACCACTTGTTATCATTCCAAGGTATTATGTAGTCTAGTGCTATCCAAAAGAAATTTAATGCATTTTCATCAAGTGATATATATTTGAGAGTTTTAAAAAAATTGAAAGTAGCATGCATGATTCCAAACACAGCAAAATAGAACACAACCTATTCAATTTAGAAGCAGAATATTCAAACACATGACCTAGAAATTCTCCTCCAATACATTCACATGGGAATGGAATGTTGATTCTAAAATATGAAAAAAGTTATCATTACTGAATATACTATGTCACTATTATAGGTGAATTGTTAACAATTTTTATTGCATAAAGGATGTTATATTTGAGAGTTCAACTAAAGGCATGAAAACTTTGATTCTACTATGAAAATAACACAATGCAGAAACATAATGAACAATAGGAACCTATTTTTGAGCTTCATTGAATCAATAGGAACCACATGCTATACATTCTCGCTTCGTATCCACTGCACACGACTTTTCGTTTTCCATCTCTCAAAGACCTTCATGTCAATTATCTTCGTGTTCTGCAACTTCTCTCTTTCTGAAACTATTAACATCCACTTAATTTTTTACTTTTAATTTCATCTATAACACCAAATTGCTGTAATATTTCCGCCCCTTTTATCCAAACTGCGTTTTCTTTTAAAAATAGGAGCAATAGTAATTGTTTGAGTCTTGAGCAAGAACTATAACGACGGTGGATCTTGATAATACATGAGACCATGATTTGGGCAACCACAAATTTTCTAATTAAATCTGAAGCAACAAGTTTAAAACTACAAACCCATTTATAGTTGGTTATCTCAATCAAAGAACCCTTTTTCTACAAACCCATTTAGAAGGTCATTCATACAATTATATACTTATTTTGATACACAACACAACACCAAATTTGGCCCCTCATCGTATCAGCAACAATTAAAGAAGTTTATTCATAATTCTCATTAAAAATAGAACAATCACTTAGACACATTATAACACTAATCAGCCAACGTACTGCCAATATTAAACTTAAATAAAACATAAATTTAAATACCATAAAAAGACAAGGAAACAAAGAAGCTTCATGCTTAAGTGTCTAAAGACTTAAAGTATCTAAATGTTGAAATTCAAATGAAATAGAGGGAAAAAAAAAATGAAGACAAATATCAAAATAGAAATAAACAAATCAGATGCGTTTGGGGGTAAAATCAAGTTCAATTCGGTGGAAAAATTACATAAACAGAGATGAGAAAGGGTATATGAAAGCAAACCATGTTGATGGCGGGCGTTTACCGGGATGACGATGTTCTCTGTGACGGCGAAGTAATCTACGACTATGGCGATTACCCATCGAATCAAAAAGAAGAAGAAAGAAGATGAAGATGAAGAAATTAGGGATCATAGAAAAAAGAGATTTTTGCAGAAGATAGCGATGTCAACGTAGAAACCCTAAAGTAGGGTTACTTCTCTCACCTCGATTTGGGAAGGAAACTGAAAGCTGGAAACTCGATTGGATAACAAAACTGGAAGAAACGCTAGCTCGATTTGTGTATGGAGAACGAGAGCTGGAAGTGAAACTGGAACGAATAGGGTTT
The DNA here is from genome assembly GCF_020283565.1 of Trifolium pratense. Lineage (NCBI taxonomy): Eukaryota > Viridiplantae > Streptophyta > Magnoliopsida > Fabales > Fabaceae > Trifolium > Trifolium pratense. The sequence goes on from NC_060063.1 coordinate 37,983,406, forward strand.
CTATGTTGCTTTCCTTTCTTGCGGTGGGTTTCAAAGTTTGGGAGGAATTTTCTAAAATATTAGGCCTGATTTTTGAATTGACATAAAATAAAAATAAGTGCAATATTTTCACGTTTAAGTTAATCGTATTTTTTTTGTCAAAAAAAAAAAAAGTTAATCGTATTTTAAATTTAGTGATTTATAAAAAAAAAAAAAAACCAGTTGCGTCAGATCGGCTGTCGCTAATAATAATCGGTCTCCAATTCGGTCTCTATAATTACTTAGCGACCGATTTAGCGACCGGATATTTTTTTACTTTGGCGCTCAAAATTTTGGTCTCTAATTCGGTCTCTATAACTACTTAGCGACCGATTTAGCGACCGATTTTTTTAAAACTTTGGCACTCGAAATTTGGTCTCTAATTCGGACTCTATTGCGACCAAATTATTTCGGTCGCTAAATCGGTCACTAAAAGCGAATTTTCTAGTAGTGGTTATTATTGACACTCATACCTAGATTCTTCTATATCTATTTATAAATACTTAAAACAAGCAACTAAATGAGAATTTCAAAAGAAAGGATTAGACTTTGTATCTACTATGTCAAGAATTAAGAGTATATCAACTCTAAGGACTATGATTATTATTGACATACCTAGATTTTTCTATATCTATTTCTAAATTCCTAAAACAAGCAACTAACATGAGAATTTCGAAAGAAAGGATTAGACTTTACATCAACTATGTAGAGAATTAAGAGTATATAAACTCTAAGGACTATAATAGAAGTGTAGCAAAAAATACAACCAAAAAGGTAAGAATATTGATTTACTCATAGACCTCCATATAAAAATTAAAAGTTACATCTAAATCTTCTATGAACTTCGAGTAAAATGTGACTCAACTCATGTTTGGTTAGAATGAAATTTGGATATATCATATATGTAATATTGGAGGCAGAAATTGAAAATTATACTATATTTTGAGTTACAATACATGAAAGCATAGATAAAGAATAGAACAGAGAAAAACAACCACAGATTCATTCATTCATCACCATCTCCTCATACTATTTTTTTTTCTTCTCAACACAAATTGATGAGATTAAAAACAATAAAAATTGTAAATCTGAAGGTTTTTTACATTAAACAAATTCATTCACTTGGTCTATTAATTGAGACACAATCAGAGCAAAAAAAGGTTTTTTTTTACACACACAGAGAAGAGAAATTACAAAAAAAAAAAAACTAATTTAACAGTGCACCTTCCCTCTGCCTCCACCAACACCCTTAACCTGAAATCTAAAAAAGAAAAAGAATTAGAAGAGGGATAGATCTAAAAAGAAACAAAAAAAAGGGAAGATAATTACCTTTTTTTAACACTATTTGTTGTGTTTTTTGCACCTTTAATGTTGATTTGTGTTTAAATCGCAAAAAATAAGGTTTCTACGTAAATTTTGGGATTTTTTTGGGTGGTTATGATTCCGGCGCGGTGGTTCCAGTTGGAAGGTGGCGGCGGCTCGCCGGCGACTAGCCGGAATCTGAGAATCACGGCGGTCGGTTGCCGGAAAATGAAGAACATGAAGAACTCCGGTTGGAGTTCATCCTTGAGAGAGAGAGAGAGAGAGAAGAGAGCAGGAGAGAAGAGAAGAGAGAGAAATTTTTTTTCTCAAATGATATTTTTCTGAAGGGTGGGGGTATTTATACTCATGCAGATCCACTGCACGCTCGTGCATGATAATATCACCATCATCACCCCTGATCTTCCATCAAACGACCCAAATCTTTCACCCTTTGATCAAATCAGGAACGTCTGATTGATCAGACGGTCCTGATCAAATCCCCTGGTTTTTTGTTTGTGGGCGCAAATGGGCTCCGTTGGGTTGGACTTTCTGTTGTTGCCTGCTACCTGCACCCTGTTATTCCAGTTTGCACCCCCTTTACGTTTTAATTTAATTACTTAAATTAATTCATTTAATTTGTTTATTTTGTGTATATATTTTTATTTAAAACCCAAAGATATGAAAATGCCAAAAAACATAAAAAATATAAAAATATCAATTTTCTTTTCTTTACATCAATTTGTATCAAATAATTTTATTTTCGTTATGCTCTATGATTTGAACCCTTTTGAAAAATAAGATTTGAACCATTTAAGTAGTGCATATAAATTATAACTCTCTCTATGATTAGAGCCTAAGACTTATGAATCTCTCTGTACTTCTTGATCATATTATCAATGATTATATGAATGATTTTTAATTTCATCATCTTAACATACTACTCATGGGAAAATTAAATTACTGATGCTCTTCGGCAAAAAATAAATTTTATACATGTCACGGGTCTTGAAAGCTCCACTATAAAATTCGGTGTGAAGCTTTGATTAATTTGTTTTATTATGGCGCTCCCCAATTAGCCTCCAATCAAATATTCAGAGCATCCTAACACTAATATGCTTTAACAAATGAGTGAAATGTGATAGTTAAAATTAGGAATTGATAGTGTAAAAAAAAAAAATAGGAATTGAACTTTTGTCAAAAAAAAATTGAAATAGGAAATGAACTCTCACACTTACAAGAATTTGTAAAATCATGCTATATTAATTCTCTCTTGATGAACTCATACCAATTACTCAAATATTACTGATAAAAATTTATAATTCATGATATTGAAAAATATTATAAAGCACGGGGAGATGACTATTTTCACCGTTCATAGTCATTTTATAATCACAATTACAAATTATTACTGATAAAAAAATTATAATTCGACGGGAGATGATAATTTTTATCACTAACAAAAAACATTTAAATTACTATTACAAGTTTTTTTTAATAATACTATTACAAGTCATTACTGCTAAAAATTTATAATTTATCGAGGAGATGACAATTTTGATTGCTGATAAAACTTTGAGGATCACTATTAAAAGTTACTGCTGATTAAAAATTATCATTCACGGGAAAATGACAATTTTGATACCTGATAAAAGTTTTAAAATCGCTATTACAAATTATTACTGATAAAAAGTTACAGTTCATTGGGAGATGACAATTTTTAACAATTATAAAAGTTTTAAAATAACTATTATAAATTAGAAGTAACTTATGTTTTAATAATAGGTTATGCCTTTTTAAGGTAATCGTTAAAGCTACGGGTTTAATAGAGATGTTTGAAGTATATATGGGGTGGGGAGATTAAATATCATATCTCTAATCCTCTTGATTGTGGCGCATGATAGTTCCAATTTATGTAATTATCTTAATGAAATTTTCTTTTTAATCTGTTGATATTTGTCCTTTATAACCATATTAATTGTGCAAAAAAAAAAGGTAAAGATTAAATTTTATATATATAACGGGTCTTAATCTTTGCGTCATATAAGTTTCATGATACTTCGATATTTGAGCATTCACATAGATTCGTAATTTTTATGCGTTCATGATACAAAGATTTGTAATTTCTGCATGCCGCTTATCTAAATTTTTAGTTTTCGCGCCATATATATATGAGTCGGAGTTTGAACTTTAAACATTCTACTTATTCATCTTAAGGGTATAACTTTATCTAATACTCCTTCCGTTCCAAAATGTAAGTCATTTTGGAAAAAAATTTGTACCAAAATGTAAGTCGTTTTAGAATATCAATGTATAATTTTAGTTGATCTTCCTAAAATACCCTTGTTATATATAATGTAATGTCTCTATCAACTGACCTAAATTTACGAGGATAAACACACTCCATTTCCCTTTTTTAAAGCCGTTAAAATTGAAAAATCTTCATGCATTTAAAATTGTACAATTATACACACCAGAACTACATTCCACTCGCTTGGTTTAAAAATGAAATATTTAACATTTTTTAAAAAAACAACTTTATTTAGAATTCTTAAAGAATGATCCGTTCAGAAACTACATTCCACTCGCTTGGTTTCATAATCTATGTTCCGAATCAGAGCTTTATACACACCAGAACCCTCTACCGCTGGTAACCAAGCTTTTTGGAAGGCTCTTTGGAAAGTCCAGGTACCTCAATGTGTTAAAAAATTTCTCTGGAGAGTGGCTAGACATATCCTACCTACTAGGGAAAGATTGGATTAATCAAAAGGCATCTATTTAGATCCAACTTGTCCTCTTTGTCATGTTGAGAAAGAATCTCAAGACCACTTGTTCATGCACTGCCAGGTGATTCAAAGGCTTTGGTTTGTTTCTCCGCTTGGTTTACATGTCCCTCCGTTAATGAGTCTGTCTGATTGGGTGCATAAGTGGCTCACCAACTCCAACCTTCAAGCAGCTCAATTATTTAGTCTCACCCTCTGGCGCATTTGGAAAGGACGAAATGATGTTGTTTTTAATAATTCTCAATTCTGTCCTGTGAAAATTGCATCTGAAATTTCTGGTTTTGCAGCTGAGTTTAATGAAGCCTGCAATGTTTTTACAGGTGAGGGAAGCTCTGGTCTAAGCACTACTGCAGTTGATGGTTGGGTTTCTCCTGCTGTGGGGGTCACAAAAATTAACATTGATGTTGGCTGTTTTGATGATAATTATACTTGTTGGGGACTGATTTCTAGGAACTATGAAGGTGGTGTGTTAGCAGCGATTACAAAGAGAGAAACAATTAATTCTACACCTCTAGTGGCAGAAGCTTTGGGGTTGCAATGGTGTCTCAATTGGATTCTTGAACAAAAATTGCAGGATGTGGTTGTGGAATTAGACTCAGAAGTTGTAGTGAAGTGTGCTTATGGGTCTTTTTGTAATGCATAAATTGATTTGATAATTGTTGACTGTCTTGACTTGTTAGGTAGATTGCTTAATGTTAGTATAGTTGTTGTTACTGTTAAGATGTGTAAGAATAGGGCTGCTCATGGCCTTGTAGGAATGACTAGAAATGTAGGATCTATGTTGTGGTGGGGAAATGTCCCTGAACCTGTTGCTTCTATCATTTGTAATGACATTTTATTATTGCAATGAATGAGAAGTTTCATGTCAAAAAAAAAAAAGATATATTATGGGCCCGACAAAACGAATGAAAAGTAACTTATTTCATTTAACATATATAATAGGAGTTTTAAAAAATATCAAAAAACTTCTATTTACATGGAAATTCATAAGAAACGATTTTTTTTTTTAGCATTTTAAGATGCAAAATCATTTATAATCACATCATTATCAATATTCTCCAACATATCCTTCTCAATTGACAAAGTTGCCAAACTGTTTAATCTCTTGTGACATCGATGATTTCAAGTAGATTTCTTTTATAACACTATTAAAATAGAATTTGGGCCTCTAAAATTTGGGGCCCTAGGTCGTGGCACTCCTCGATGTTTTCTCTCTAGGTCTCCCATGTATCTTTTATACTCTCAAATATTCCAATTTTGCCCTTGCTAAAAACTTCGGTTCGCAGAAACCAAAATTTTTTCTAGTTTAAATTCAGGAAAAATTCGGTTAACAGAAACCAAATTTTTTTTTTCCAAGGCAAAAAAAAATCGGTTCGTAGCAACCGAAATTTTTATTGAAGGGCAAAAAAGTAAATTCCAAGAGGAAAAAGAACCATGGGAGGCCTAAAGAAAAAACATCGTCTAAGTCTAGGGCCGACCCTCTGCTTAGCCCCATTTGCATTTTTCTAGTTCAGACTCGCTATATTCCAACCCGTAAAACCTGCTTTAAGTTCATCCCTCTTATTTCATTGAGTCAATTTCAAATAGACTAAATTTTAAACCTACAAGAAAATGTTAATCCCTCTTTATGTTTTTATTGATTGTTTGTGTATTTTATAGAGATGTTTTCTCTCCCCACCCCCTGTGAATCTTTTACCAAGGCCCAACAAGAAGTGACCCAATATGATCCAATCCACAATTTCAAACAATGCAAGGCGGGACAAACTGTGATGGCGCCAATATTTTGAAATTGTGGCGTTAAGCAGAGGAAAATATCTCCTCCCCCATGATCTTCCACTCTAACGACTCTTGAGGAAGAAGATAGCAACCACCCACCATGATCCACCCGCCATAAGGTGGCAGTGCTTTTTAAAGACCCGTGAGGTCATGGATCGTCAAGTCTCGGGACGTTAAACAAGCGCATGGCCTTTTAGGACATGGACCGTCAAACTATTGACGTTAAATGAGCGCTGCTTGGGAGGCAACCCAAGGTTTTCTTTGCTAATCTCTGGTTATTTGCATTGTTTGTTTGTGTTTGCAGGTTATCTAAGGAGTAGTGTAGAGTCCCTAAAAAAAAAAGAAGAATAAAAAGTTGTTCATGTCTCTGCTAGTTAAGCCTGGCGTATATGAAGGATAAGCCCGGCGCGATTCGAATTTAACAGAAAGGGGAAGGTCACTGCCAGCTGAGCCTGGCGCAGACAGTCTCAAGCCTGGCTTGAGTTTCAAAATTTTTTTTTGGGAAGGCCACTACCAGTTGAGCCTGGCGCAGACAATCTCAAGCCTGGCTTGAGTTTCAAAATTTTTTTTTTTAAAAAAATGCAATTTGTTCAAAAAAAAAAAAAAAAAAATTTAGAACCTTGCCATCGTGAAACTCATCTTCTTCCTTGAAACCACCATATTCATCTCTTCTACAAACCCAACTTCTTCCATTAACACATTTCTTTAACATAAATTCTTCCATCACTAACCTCTTTCCAACACAAAATCCATCTTTCTCTTCCCACAATTCCATAAAAATATCTCAAATCCTTTTGAATTCACAACAACTAAAAACTCAAATCCATTCTTCCAAACACCATCACTCAATAAACCCCATCTTCTACACCTCAACAAAAACTCGCGAAATTCAACAACCCCATCTCCAAATTAAACCTTCTCTTCACAAATTTCACCCAATTCTCTCAAATTCTTTGAACCCACTTTTATCAATTCTCTCAAACCCTTAGACCAAAAACCTTCACCTTCACCAAACCACCTTCAAGAATCACGAAATTCATACCCACCACATCACCAATTCCATTTAACTTTCTCATCTTCTTAACATTCATCACAAAAATTTCAATTTTTCACCAATTTTAGCCATACGAAAATCAACCATCAAACCCAAATTTCACTTCCATCACACTCCAAAACCCACGAAATTTCACCACCACACCCCACCCTCACTTTGAAAGTTTCTTGAAAAAATCATGGTAAGAGGAAAGAAGAAGGCTACATCTCCTCCGGTAGAGAAACGAGCGAAAAAGCAAAAGAATGCAAAGGGAGCAAAGTCAAAGGAAGGGCCAAGAAGTACATCTGTAACTTCACATTGGCTGTCACCACATCTATTACCACCGGTTTTACTTGATCAACCGATACCACTGGAACAGAGGTTTGTGTCAGAGGTCGCATTCAAAAGGTATGAACTGCTAAGTACCTTTAATTTTCAGAAAGAAAAAGGATTATCTATGGAATTGTTGAAAGTTGTGCCTGAAATTAATCATGAATTAAGGAGAAGGAATTGGGAAAAGTTTAATCAGATATTGATGAAGGTCGAGGGTAAACAGGGTAATGCATCTTTGGCTAGGGAATTCCTAGCTAATGCTTACGCTGAGAGAAAATTACCTAGAATTCCGGTGAGAGGGAAACAGGTACCTTGGTCTCCGGCCGCGTTAAACAAGTTATTGGGCACAAACAATCTGAATCCGTGTCCTCTTGTTGAAAAGCGGGAGGTGTTGAAGACTGCTTCTGAGGCTGAGAAAGAGGAGGTTAAGAATGCTGTATGTCGGCGGGGTACACCATGGTTCAATAGTGACAAATCGACAAAGATGCTATTGTCAAATTTTAAACCTGTAGCACACGCGTGGGCCGAGTTTTTTGTTAAATCAATAGAGGCAACTTCTAATTCTTCAGAGTACCAACTTCGGAATGCAGCAGCGGTACAAATGATCATTGAGGGTAAAGATCTTGACCTTTGACAACTTCTCCATCGCAGCCTACACGACAAGGCCTGTAGCAAAGAAAGGATCATTACTCTAGGCCACTGCAATCTGATTACAGCAATGTGTGATGCTGAGCATGTTCCGCATTATGCTGGTGATGAAAAGTTGCAGGCGATTAAGGCCCTCACAGTTGGTCAATATAGAGACTATGGCAAGAAGAGAAGTCACACAGTTGAAGCAGATGGTGATGACAATGATGGTGACTCAGCGGATGAGATGAACCAATTGGAAGATGGTACTCATTTACAGCAGCAGCAACCGCAGCCTCACCATGACGATGATGACATTGCAGCCTTGTCGACACAGTTGGCTATTGCCGAGGCTTGTAACATTCCTCACGTCTTCTACAGTGAAGAGTCGACGCGATATCAGGCAGCCAAGGCGCGACTAGCTTCATTCCAGCATCCTCCAACGTATTCGACATATCCTACTCGGGAGAGTTTGATAGCATATCATGGGATTGAGACTGCTTAGCTTATTGCTCGCTAGGAGGCGCGATTGGTGGACTGGGACACAAGGTATAATGCACATCTACAGCACCAAGTTGTTAGTGAGGAAGAACTGGGAATTGAAGATAATGGGCAAGGAGTGCCTTAGCAAATGGGAATTCTAGGTAATTTTCTCTCAGCGTAAGCATTAGCAAGGAATTCCCTAGCTAAAGATGCATTACCCTGTTTACCCTCGACCTTCATCAATATCTGATTAAACTTTTCCCAATTCCTTCTCCTTAATTCATGATTAATTTCAGGCACAACTTTCAACAATTCCACAGATAATCCTTTTTCTTTCTGAAAATTAAAGGTACTTAGCAGTTCATACCTTTTGAATGCGGCCTCTGACACAAACCTCTGTTCCAGTGGTATCGGTTGATCAAGTAAAACCGGTGGTAATAGATGTGGTGACAGCCAATGTGACGTTACAGATGTACTTCTTGGCCCTTCCTTTGACTTTGCTCCCTTTGCATTCTTTTGCTTTTTCGCCCGTTTCTCTACCGGAGGAGATGTAGCCTTCTTCTTTCCTCTTACCATGATTTTTTCAAGAAACTTTCAAAGTGAGGGTGGGGTGTGGTGGTGAAATTTCGTGGGTTTTGGAGAGTGTGATGGAAGTGAAATTTGGGTTTGATGGTTTGATTTTCGTATGGCTAAAATTGATGAAAAATTGAAATTTTTGTGATGAATGTTAAGAAGATGAGAAAGTTAAATGGAATTTGGTGATGTCGGTTGGTATCACTTCCTTTAAGCTTGAATTTAATTTTGTTTTTGATGAATGTTTTTGTCTGTTTGAAAACTCGTGCACTGTTTGAATTGTCTTGTTTGAATGTCATTGAAAGTTATGTAGTTTAGCATCATAATACATGAATGTGTGATTCTCTTGTTTGATTGCTTGATATTTGATGATAGTTAGAAAAGTTGAGGAAGTTTTTCAAACATTGACCAATCGATAATTCGGCCTAGCCGCGAGATTTCGAGCCCAAACACATAAATTTTCTTGTCATGAGATATTCCACAACTTAGCTAATTCTCTAGAACTTGCTTATGTTCTTTTAATTGATTGCTTGCTTTGAATTACACACCGAGGCATGTTGTTTGTACCTTGAGCCTTATTGAAGCCACCATTTTTATGTTATATCCTTTCGTTAACCCCTTTGAGCCGAAAGAAAAATGTTCTTTGTTGATAACCCAAGTAAAAAAAAAAAATTATAAAAAATAAGAAGATGATTTTCTTGGAGTTAGATCACTTAACTTATGATTAGAGCACATTGTTCATCATTAAGTTTGGGGTTGCTTTTGGTATTTGCAACTGATTAAGTTTGGGGTGGGGTACTAGAGAATTTGTCATATAAAAAAAAAATAGGGAGAGACATTACCTTGTGACAGATGGTGTATAAAAAAAAAAAAGAAACAAAAACAAAACACCAAATAAAGAAAATGCTAATGAACCTCTCTGCGAAAAAAAATATAGTTTGACAAATAAATTCTCTAGTATGATTATGCTTGAATTTTTTTTTTTTTTTGGGGGGGGGTGTTTGAACATTCCAATTCTTTGTGAAATAGGTGATCTTAAAACTCGCAAGTTTTTCTGCTTACCATCCAAAAAAAAAAAATCCACCCTAAAACCTTAGCCCCGTTATAACCCTCAAGTCCTCTAAAGGTGTGAATTCTTATGCATGTCGATCGATTGTTAGAATGTTTACAAGCTTATGGTAGAATGGCTATGTGTGTGTTGATTGAGTGAATATACCAATTTAAACAGGAGAAAATGTGAGGGAGTGAAGTGATTATAGTTTGGTCAATATTTGTGAAAAGTTCTTGATTTTTCGGTATTAATCTGTGTGCAAGTAAATTCATGATAGGGATGATCATTGAAATGTTAATTGTGATGTTCTAACTTGAATGATTTTGATGGCTTTGAATTAGACTGTTTGATAGTGCCAGGTTTTCCGATGGATGAAGATATTCCTTGAGGACAAGGAAAAGTTCAAGTTTGGGGTTGTGATGAATTCATGTCATTTCTATGTTCTTTTAAGCAAATGCAAGCAAACAAGTAGTTTTTACCATGTTTTAGTACAATAATACAAGGAATTACATTGAGTTTTTGATGTTTCTCGGATTGCAAGAAAGGAGTCAAATTTGGTGTTATTGCTGTCAACTAAGCCTGGCTCAGGAAAAATTTTAAGTTTTCTGTCTGAGCCACTGCCTGTTGCGCCCAGCTTGGGCAGATCCAAGCCTGGCTTGGCACGAAAACTGCACTATAAATTCAAAACATTTTCTGATTTTTAGGTTACGAATTTCTGGATCACAAACTGATTTTTGACGGCTATTTCAGAGGATCAAAGAGACATTCAAGCAAGGATTCAAGGGTGGAAACACATCTAATCCCTTCTTGTAATGATGATTTCTTTCACTCATGTTAATGTAATTTCTTATTTGAACATGTTTGGCTAAATCTTTATGATTGATCTTTAGGGGATTCTAATTACTTTTGATCTTGAACAATGTGATTGTCATTTGATATGATGAATGAATTACGAAGTTAGTTTCTATTGATTATTCCTTATGCTTAATGCTTTATATGATTTGGCCAATTGTATGATGATTTCAATTATTTGTTTTACTATGAAAATATGAATGAATCATCGATCTAGGAATAATTGATCAATTGACTTTCACTTAAGATATTTTGGATTGTTAATTGAGATTTTAAGGATTAAAGTTTTTATTCCTCAATTGATCATCGATCATCCTAAGAAATTAGGGATTAATGATCAAGGGAGAAGATTATGTTACCAAGACATTGGGCATAATCAATTATGTTTAATCTAATCATGAAACTAAATCGAGTAATTTGTTATCATACATGAAATTACCAAGAAAAATAGTAATTAGATGAACCAAAAGGATCAATCGCTTTTCTTTATCAATTTGAATTTTAAGTCATTCCTTAAGTTTATGATCAAAACTTTGAACCAAGCAAAACTCCCCCCTTTGTTACTATTATGTCAATTTTCTTAAGTATGCCTTCAATTTCCATTTGAATTACAACAATCCCTGCGAAAAGAACGATTTATTATACTACTTGACGGTGATTTAGTACACTTGCTAAATTTCTATCATGGATTATAAGGTAAGTTAGCTTTCCATTAAGTTTTCTTATCCGATTCCATCTAAGTAATTGATTGCTAACTATTCATTTTTGCTGGTCATTTTAGTTTTAATCTTTAACACTTCTTGATGAATTCTATTCCACCATCACTATAAGTCATTTGTTAGACACAAAATTTGCAAAGTTTTGTTCTGCCAAAGACAGGTTGGTATGGTTATTAAGCAAGCTTCAAGGACGCCACTGGCACCGTTCAGGAAAAACCCCTTGATTTTGACATTCAGTTCTTGCCATACCTCTCCAGGTTCCTCCATCTTCTCATTTCACTTGTTGTGTTTCTTCGTCTTCTTTAATTGTTATTGTTGTGTCGATTCAAACTTATTTATTTACTGAGCTTAGGTTAATCACTGTAATACGTTCAATTTACGCGCGTGGGTGAATATGAAGCCTTTCTTTGCTTTTAGGTACGCCAAATTTATAATGTTGCCCAACCTTTCATTGATGGAGTGGAAGTAAAAACTGACATGAAGAAAATTGAGGAACAAGGAGCAAACATCTTGATCAGCAGGCCTGGTCGATTACACGACATGATGAATTGGACGGATGTTTTGGATTTCAAAAGTTGAGGTATATCTTTCACTATTTACACAACATACATGCAGATACATGCTGTAAAAGAATTTTCTGGATTTATTATGCGATCATATTGTACAAATTAATTAATTCATGTTGTAGCTTCATGCTTTAAGATTCCTTATTTTCTACTGCATTTGTGTATTAGTAGAAGTAGGGTTTAATTGTAATTGTGCCTACAAATGTTGATTTTGGATGAGGATGTTAGATTCTTAGATATGGGGTTCATGACGCAGATAAATGCTTATTCTCAGCTACTCAAACTAAGGTTGCTGAAGAGCGTGATAAAACAGGATTGAGGAACTCTCTGAGGGTTGGAGGTTGAGCAGAAACAAAAACAACAAATGGGCAATTGCATGCAACATCAAAACAATGAGTCTTCAAAGACACTTTCGTGTCTTCACATTGAGGTATTGCATATAAAGCATGTCATTGAACTGGAGATTAGATCTGTGACTTTTGTAAGAAAAAACAAAGGCTATTGTAAAGTGGTGGTGAAGAAGGTTAGAGAAACTAGAAAACTAGAAAGACAATAAAGTTTTGGAGGAAGATGTTATGTTGCTAATTGTTGGATGATACAAGGTACATTGTGAACTCCTATTTATAGTAGAAGGAGCAACTACATAGCTTACATGCATGAAGACAAGTGTTAAGAGAAATACATGCAACATGACAAGTGGTAAAGGAAATACATGCATCTATACAAGTGGTAAGAGAAACTACATGCAATAATACAAGTGTGATACTTGCAACAAGCCAAGTGTATCACATACAAAATGTTATGGAGGGATCCTACAATGGATGGGCTTGGATCACAATGGATATGGGCTTAAGAAGAACATCAATTTCTAACACTCCTCCTTGATGTTTTTCTTGAATACTCCAAGCATTGACCTCAACTCTTCAAACTTTCCCTTGGAAAGAGCTTTAGTCATTATATCTGCAATTTGATTTTCTGAATTGCAATGCTCCAAACTGATTTCCTTTGACTTTTCAGCTTCTCTAATAGCATGATATTTAACCTTGATGTGTTTGGTTCTTCCATGTTGGACTGGATTCTTTGCTATAGCAATAGCAGATTTGTTATCCACCCATATGACAGTAGCTTTGCTTTGAAATTGTCCCACATCTGATAAAATCTTCCTTAGCCAAATAGTTTGATTTGTTGCTGCAGCAGCAGAAATATACTCAGCTTCAGCTGATGATTGGGCGACCACTTCTTGCTTCTTTGAATTCCATGAGAACACAGCACTGCCAAATGAGAAAACATAACCAGAGGTACTTTTCGCATCATCTACACTTCCAGCCCAGTCACTATCTGTATATCCTTGGAGGTCTCCACTTTCATTTTTTAAGAAATGCAAACCATAATCAGTTGTACCTTTTATATACCTCAAAACTCTCTTAGCTGCACCAAGATGAACTTGACTTGGAGAATGCATGAATCTGGAAAGTAAGCTAGCAGCAAACATTATATCAGGTCTGGTTGCTGAAAGATACAACAAACTTCCAATTATACTTCTATAAATAGAAGCATCTGCACTATTATCACCATCATCCTTTGATAATTTTTCATTCACAACCAGAGGTGTGGAAACAGGCTTGCACTTATCCATATGAAACTTCTTTAATACCTCCAAAGCATATTTCTTTTGTGAAATGAAGATTCCAACACTTGACTGAAAAATCTCCATTCCAAGAAAATATTTCATTTCACCCAAATCTGTCATCTCAAATTCATTCTCCATAGCTTGCTTGAATTGACTTAGAGAATTTGATTCATTCCCTATAACCAACAAATCATCAACATACAGGGACACTATTAGCTTCACTTCATTCTTCGACCACTTAACATACAAAGTAGCTTCATTTTCACTTCTTTTAAAACCACTTTGCAGAAGATAGCCATCAATTCTGCTATACCATGCTCTTGGTGCTTGTTTTAAGCCATAGAGGGCTTTGTGAAGCTTGTAAACTTTATTTTCACTTCCTGCAACCTTAAAACCTTCAGGTTGGTCAACATAAATGTCTTCATCAAGCAACCCATTTAAAAAAGCTGATTTAACATCAAAATGATAAATTTTCCAGCCCAATTTTGCTGCTAAGGCAACCAGCAGCCTAATTGTATCATGTCTTGCAACAGGTGCAAAAGTGTCTGAAAAATCAACACCATGTTGTTGAAAATAACCTTTTACCACCAATCTGGCCTTAAGTTTATTTATAGAACCATCAGGATTGAGTTTGGTTCTATAAACCCACTTAACACCAATAATCTTTTGATTTTTTGGTTTGTCTACAAGCTGCCATGTTTGATTTTTCTCTATCATCTTCATCTCCTCCTGCATGGCAACTTTCCATCCTTCAACATTAGCAGCTTCAGCATACCGTGTAGGCTCTAATGTAGCTATATTGCACCTTGCATAAATATCATCCAAGGTTCTAGTACCTCGGATTGGAAAATCATCATCACTATCATAGTTTGAATTTTCATCTTCCAAACTATCTTCAGCAGGCAATACCTTACTTGAACCTTCTGCTTGACTTTTCTCCCAATTCCATTTAGAGTACTCATCAAACTTCACATCTCTGCTAACCAGAATTTTATTGGTTTCCAAATTATAAATTCGATACCCTTTGGAGTTACTGCTGTACCCCAAAAAGATACCAACCACAGACTTGGTTTCCAATTTATCTCTTTTCACACTTGGAACGTGAACATAACACACACATCCAAATATTCTTAAATGTTCAACCGATGGCTTTCTTTCATACCATGCTTCAAAGGGTGTTTTTCCCTTCAAGGCTTTGGTAGGCAACAAATTCAGCAAGTAAACTGAGGTGTTTACAGCCTCAGCCCAAAAAGTTTTAGGAATACCTTTCTCAAAGAGCAAACACCGGGCCATCTCCATGATGGTCCTGTTCTTCCTTTCGCTCACTCCATTTTGTTGAGGAGTGTAAGGAACAGTAAATTGATGTTGAATTCCAGCTTGCTCACAAAAGGTTTTAAATTCTCCTGCTGTATACTCAGTACCATTATCAGATCTGATCTTTTTAATCTGACAATCAGTCTCTTTTTCAACCATAAGTTTGAAACTCTGAAATGCAGGAAACACATCTGACTTCTGCTTAAGAAAAAATACCCAGCTCATCCTTGTAAAATCATCTATAAATAGCAGAAAATACTTGCTGCCATTTAAAGATGTCGTTGGCATCGGACCACACACATCAGTGTGTATCAGCTGTAACTTTTCAGAAGCTCTCCAGGTTGACGCAGCGGGAAATGGCAATCTACTTTGTTTTCCATATTGACATACATCACACATGTCAACAACATCTTCGATGATTGGTAAATTTTCAACCAAATCATGAGAACTCATTTGTTTCAAGGTTGAGTAACTAAAATGACCCAACCTTTTATGCCACAAGGAGGAATCATTAACACTACTTGGAAAAGCATGCATGGTTGTTTGTTTCCACTCTATTGGAAAACTTTTACCCCTCATTTCAACAGTCATTAACATAGATCCAGCAGGATCTAGAATAGTGCATCTCTTGTCTTTGAAATGCAATGAATAGTTCTTGAAATTCTGGTATCACTAGAATGATGTTGCCTAAGATGTCCCAACAACTACTTTATGATTAATGTTGTTTCTTTTGTTGGCACATCTTATATAACATATAAAAACTGACAGAAAGTAAATAAATGACACAAGTAATTGTTAACCCAGTTCAGCCAACTGCCTACTCTGGGGGATACCAATCCAGGAAGGAAATCCACTAATAGCTCTAGTTACTAAGACCTCCAGCAAACCCTAGGATTTACGCCTTACACTAAGACCTCCAGCAAACCCCTGGTTTACGTCTTATAACCTCGACACCACTCATGCAACTTCTGCCTAGGAACTCCTAGACATGAGATCCCATCTCACTTCCACTCACACAACACAACCTGTGTTGATTATACAATGTTAAGAATGATGTGGCGACAACTTGCCAAGACAACACTTCACTTATGCTTAAAAGCTTCAAGTGAATCACACACGGTAAACTCCGTACTTCAAAGCTTAGGAGTAACCTTAAAATAACAAACTTACTTCTTAACTCGTGTTATAGAATCCACAAGCAAGAATTACAATCAAACAATAAAATACTCAACAAAGACTCAATAAAGACTCAATATGTGTAACTAATATTTTTCAATGAGATATCTATTCTTGAGCTTGGTCTTCGTATATATAATGATTAGGCACGCTCCTCTTTCTTCACAAAAGCTCAGACGCTCCTTGAGAATCATAAAGGATGATCTGATACTTTTTCAATCTTCATTAAGGATATATCAAGACTTTCCAAAAGTGTTTAAAGGACTTTATATGACAGGATAAGTCATCCAGCTATTCCATTAAGTTTGTCTTATCCTTAAAGCTCCTGATCAGATCAAATCTTCATTGAGCGTGCTCTTTAAGTGGATTTCCATAAATAGCAGATGCTCTCATAAATGCGCGAGATTTCCTTGAATAAATATGATGTTGTAACATGTTTTCCAACATCTTGTTAGTATATTTGTTTTAGCAAAATTAAGCCAATTCAAATATCCAACAATCTCCCCCTTTGGCAATTTTTAGCTAAAACAATTTCAGGCCATTACCTTTGAGAGATATAAAGAGCGCAATCCTTCAAATCACCATGGTCACACAAAAGAAGGAATGTTAGAGCATCATTTAAACAAAATTTCACATAGGTGAAAAATATATGCATCAGAGGCAGCAGCAGCGGAGTTATCATCAATTAGCCTCGAGCAAAATAAAACGTGGTATCAGAGCAAAACATATATCATATGTCATATGTCATCAAAGATGTTGTGACATATGGGAGCACATCTTCTAGCACATGTTCGTCCAATCAGGGCAGCATCCATTCAGTAGCAAACTCCCCCTGACTTCATCAGCTTGTGCATCATCTCAGGGTAAAATTTTTACTCCCCCTGAATTCTTGCTTACTGCTACTTAAAAACATGTCATAACAAAAGACACAACAACATGTAGCAGAAACAAACAAAGCAAAGTACTACTCCCCCTTTTTAGCCACAAAATGTGCCAAAACAGGAAAGTTAAGTATCCAAAGTGCAGAATTAAAAATACAGACCATGCACTCAGAAGGTGCTAAAATTCAGGGCACAAAACAACCCACAAACCAAATAACAAAGTGCAGTAAAACATTAAACAGATTACAAAATCATTCATCATCACTACTGTCAGAGGCTTCATCCTCATCTGTAGCAGTAGCATAACCTTCATCCTCATCTGCATTGTTTTGATCACCTGTAGCAGCCACATTTGCACTAGCTTTCACAGGTACCTCATCAGCTTCCAATCCTTCAATCATCTTCAAGAACACTTTCTTCCTTTCCTCAAGCTCAGCCTGCTGTTTATCAATGTCCTGACATTGAACCTTCAAACTAGCTATAATTTCCCTTTTGGTCATAACACCAGCTCCAGCAGCAGATGTCCCAACATGACCAGTAACATTGTGATTACCAAAGAGTTTATGATGAAAAGTAAAACCAGATTCTCTCTTCTTTGGTGTGTCAGTCACAACCTTGATGTCTGGATATTGAGCCAAGATAATTCCACATAGCAAAGATGGAAATGCTATTGGCATCTTTACAGCTGTTGATCTAATATGCTTAATGGTTTGATCAAAAATAAAGGTCCCATAGTCATAGTCAAACTTGGTTCCTACAGCATATATAAATCTACCCAGGTTTGTAGCAACATTGGTTGCATGCTTGGTTGGCACCCAATTTGTTGACCCTATCCTATTGAGGATGGCATATTTGACATTCAATTTACTCGTGGGTATCAGCTTCTTTGTAGGCCAGACCTTAACCTTACCACCAGTTATCTCAGCACTCACAACATCATTAGCAACTTCTAATTCAGCCTTAGGTTCTATAGATCTTCCTAAGTAATTATTAATCACAACAGGGGAAAAATTGATACATTTACCTCTGACAAAAACTTTATGGTAGTCCTTGCTCAGTGGGTTATCACATTCTTCAGGGATGTTCACCAGAAATTCTTTCACAAGCAGCTCATAACATGGACTGAAATCACAGACTGTCTTCATCAGACCAGCTTCCTTGATGTAGTCAAAGATGTCTTGACATTTGAGAGCATCTTTGGTCAGTTCCCTTTCAACAGCCAATCTCAATCTCTTTGTTATACCACCAGTTGATTTTTCAGCAGTCTTGGTGGTGACATAATCATCAACATCAACAACATCTTTCTCTTTTTCTTTCTCAGGTTCTGCAGGCTTGTCAGCTTCAACCTCTTGCTCATCTGTAGGGATGGACTGGTTACTTTCTTCAGATTGAGTGTCCCCTTCATTATCAGAAGTACCCTCATCAGCAGTTCCAGTTTGTTCATCTGTGGACTCAGATGTTGTGGCAGTTGTCTCAACATCTTTTGCAGCATCAGCTTCCTTCAAAAGTTCTTCCTCAGCAGTTTCAACTTCTTCATTTTCATTCAAGGATGTTTCAACATCCTGCATGACAACCTCTTCAGTAACAACAGGGGTTGATTTTTCAGCCATCATCTCAGCAATTGTTGGTGATTCATTAGCAGTTTCCGTTTCAACCTCTGTAGGAGTGTCTTCCTTCTCAGTTTCAACAGGCATAGAATTAAGATCTCTCTTTTCAGCTTCAGACCCCAATTTTTCTAGACTAGGGTTATCACCGGTTGACACGATTGTTTCAACAACATCAGACACAGTTTTGAGGTTTACTTCAGTTGCTTTCTCAGATGTGTTAACATTCGAATCAAAAACCAAATCAGACATAGACAGAGCAAACTTAGACTTGTAGTCTCTTCTCTTTCTTTTAGAACTTCCTTTACTAGATTTAGCAATTTTAGCAGTAGAAAGAGAGATATCATCGCCTACCTCAGAAGTTCCCTTCTTCACAACAGTTTTTCCTTTTCCTTGCTTCTCAGCGTCATTGGATTGAGCTTTAGGTTTGGATGTATGAACAACTGTAACGGGGACCGCGTCCTTGATAATCTTTGAGGGATCGATTTTTGTCTTTGATCGAGTAGACCGTCCGGTTTTAGTGGTTTGTGAAGATTCAGACATGTTTTGATAATTTTTTAAAGGTTGAGAAGATGGATAGATGGAGTTTGATGAACAAAGTGAGAGAATAGGGTTTGCAGACAAAGGTTAGAATTTGGAAGAAGAACAATTGAATGCGTGTGATGATGTATTTAAGGGAAGTTTGTAATGATTTCCCTAAATTAGCGTGCATTGATTGATGGGAGAGAAAACGGTTTCCTTTTGCACGCCACAACTGCAGTAACTGCTATGCTTCTTCATGCAGGCAAATTCCTAATTTGCCCCTTAAAAATTCAAATTGATTAGCATCAAGCGCCTTTGTAAAAATGTCAGCCAGCTGTTCACTTGTACCAATGTGCTTGAGTTCCACACAATTTTCTTCAACAAGGTCTCTGATGAAATGATGCCTGATGTCTATGTGTTTGGTTCTTGAGTGTTGAACTGGATTCTTTGATATATTGATTGCACTCAAGTTGTCACAATATAATGTCATGACATCTTGGTCGACATTATATTCTTTCAGCATCTGTTTCATCCACATCAGCTGGGAACAACTGCTTCCTGCAGCTATGTATTCAGCCTCTGCAGTAGACAGAGACACACAATTCTGCTTCTTGTTGAACCATGAGATTAAATTATCACCCAAAAAGAAACATCCTCCTGAAGTGCTCTTTCTATCATCAGCACTTCCAGCCCAATCTGCATCACAATACCCTATCAAAGTTGAGTTCTTGGTCTGGGAATACAGAATCCCATAATTACTGGTGCCTTTTATATACTTCAGAATCCTCTTGACTTGCACAAGATGGCTCATCTTTGGCTTGGCTTGATATCTTGCACAAACACCAACAGCAAAGGTGATGTCTGGTCTACTAGCTGTAAGATACAAGAGACTGCCAATCATGCTCCTGTATAGGCTTTGGTCAACATCAATGCCATTCTCATCTTTGGTTAGCTTCAGATGAGTAGCAGCTGGTGTTCTCTTGTGTGCTGCAGTGTCCATTCCAAACTTTTTGATCATGTTCTTCGCATACTTGCTTTGAGAGACAAATATGGTGTCTTCCATTTGTTTTACTTGCAGACCAAGGAAATATGTCAGCTCACCTACCAAACTCATTTCAAACTCTGATTGCATTTGTTGTACAAAATGTTGCACCATCTTTTCAGACATTCCACCAAATACTATGTCATCAACATAAATCTGGGCAATCATTAGCTTCTCTTCTTGTTCTTTAACAAACAGGGTTTTGTCATGGCCTCCTTTTCTGTATCCTTGACTAACAAGAAAATTTGTCAGCCTTTCATACCAGGCCCTTGGAGCCTGTTTCAGTCCATAAAGAGCCTTCTTTAGCTTGTACACATGATCAGGATTAGCAGGATCTACAAAACCTTTTGGCTGCTCCACATAAACTTCTTCATGTAAGTATCCATTTAGGAAGGCACTCTTGACATCCATTTGGTACAGCTTAAATTTGAAGATGCATGCTATACCAAGAAGTAGCCTAATAGATTCCAGTCTTGCAACTGGCGCAAATGTTTCATCAAAGTCAAGTCCTTCAACCTGAGTGTACCCTTGAGCCACTAACCTTGCCTTGTTTCTTGTTACAACACCATTTTCATCTGACTTGTTCTTGAACACCCATTTTGTGCCTATGACATTAACACCATTGGGTCTAGGAACAAGATCCCACACATCACTTCTCCTAAACTGAGTTAATTCATCTTGCATGGCTTCTATCCAGAACTCATCAGTGAGTGCCTCTTTTACATTTTTAGGCTCAACCTTTGAGACAAAACATGAATTAGTAACCACTTCATTTGTCCTTCTTGTAGCAATTCCCTGGTTAGGATTTCCTATGATGAGATCCTTGGGATGGTTCTTCTGTATTCTTATTGAAGGAACTTTGCTCACAGGGCGAGGTGTAGGAATGGTTGATTCATCATCTGAATCTGATTCCTTTTCTGCTACAGCTTCTTCAGAGGTTGGCAAAGTTGTTGCAACATCATCTTCAGTATCAGATGTTTTAGCAGATGTCAAATCATCTATCACAACATTGATAGATTCTACTATTACCTTAGTTCTCTGGTTGTAAACTCTGTAGGCCCTGCTGTTTGTTGAGTATCCAAGAAACAATCCTTCTTCACTTTTAGGATCCATTTTTCTTCTGTGCTCTCTATCAGATAGGATATAGCACTTACTTCCAAACACATGAAAGTGTTTGACAGTTGGTTTTCTGCCTTTCCACAGTTCATATAGTGTAGTAGAAGTTCCAGTTCTGAGTGTGACACGATTGTGAATATAACAAGCAGTATGCATAGCCTCAGCCCAGAATTGATATGGAAGATGTTTTGCATGCAACATCACTCTGGCTGACTCTTGTATTGTCCTGTTCTTCCTCTCAACAACACCATTTTGTTGAGGTGTGATTGGAGCTGAAAATTCATGCTTGATTCCTTCAGAGATGCAGAATTCAAGAAAGCTTGCATTCTCAAACTCTTTACCATGATCACTTCGTATCCTAACAATAGCAGAGTTCTTTTCTCTTTGGAGTTGAAGACAAAGTTCTTTGAATGCATCAAAACTTTCAGATTTGTCTTTTAGAAATTCAATCCATGTGAACCTTGAAAAGTCATCTACCATAACAAACGCGTACCTTTTTCCTCCAAGGCTCTCCACTTGCATTGGCCCCATCAGGTCTATGTGCAATAATTCTAGTACCCTTGTTGTGGTAAGATGTTGCAACTTTGGATGCGACATCTTTGTCTGCTTTCCTATTTGACATTCTCCACATATACTCCCTTCCTCTATTTTGAGCTTTGGAAGTCCTCTGATTGCCTCTTTAGCTATTGCCTTTTTCATGCCTTTGAGGTGTAGGTGGCCAAGTTTTTGATGCCACAATTTTACCTCATCTTCTTTGCTAATAAGACATGTGGATACATCTTCTTCTTTAGGAATCCAGAGATAACAGTTGTCTCTAGACCTTACTCCTTTCATCAACAGCTCTCCTTGCTCGTTTGTAACTAGACATTCTGCTTTTGTGAAGTTAACTTTCATGCCTTGATCACAAAGTTGGCTTATGCTGATTAGATTAGCTTTAAGCCCTTTTACAAGCAGCACATTATCAAGCTTTGGTAAGCCATGGTTTGCAAGTTTACCAACTCCCTTGATCTCTCCTTTGGCTCCATCTCCAAAGGTCACAAAACTGGTAGCATATGACTTCAAGTCTTCAAGATAATGTTCAACACCTGTCATGTGTCTAGAACAGCCACTATCAAAGTACCAGGTTTCTCTTGAAGAAGCTCTCAAGGATGTATGAGCTATTAGCCCTGTGATCTTCTTCTTTTCTCTCCATTCTTGTCTTGTCGTAACATTAGGAAAGACAGGAGTATAGAATTCTTGATGAACTCTCCTTGGATATCCGTGCAGTCTATAGCAGAAAGGCCTAATGTGTCCTTTCCTGCCACAATGATGACATGTCCAGTTATAGAACCTGGGCATAGAATGTCCCATCAGATGTTGCGACAATCCTCCTGACACAAACGTGCTGTTGATTGGAGTATGTATAGTAGCATTGTTGAACTTCATCTGCTGCTTTACTCTTTCATGTTCAAAACCAATGGGCTTAGGTTTCCCATAGTTTTGTCTCTGTAACATTTCCTCAAAGGCATCAGTACCTTTGGTCATCATTTTAGCCACTTTAGTGACTTGATCTAAATCAGCATTTAATTTGGTTACTTCTTCATTCTGTTCAGCAACTTTACACAGGAGGTTAGACTTCTCCATTTCCAGCTGTTGAATTTGACTACTCTGATCTTCAACCTTAGCATTGAGATTATCAATGTTTATGAGTAAGTCATTTTTCTCAGCTTGTAGTTTACCATTGATCTTCTTTTGTTTCTCTAATGCTTTGCAAACTTCTATACTTCTAGTATGAAGATCTTTATAAGTAGCAGCTAGTTCCTCATAAGTTACCTCCTCATCACATGATTCTGAGTCAGATACACAAACTCCTGTTAAAGCATTAATAAACTTGGCAGATTCTTCCTCCTCTGAATCTGTATCAGACCATGAAACCACAAGACTTTTCTTTTGCCTTTTTAGAAAGGTTGGACATTCAGGTCTGATATGTCCAAAACCTTCACATTCATGGCATTTCATTCCTCTTTCATCTTCATTTGTCTTTTTCTGAAAGCTGGATTGTTTGTTGTTGTTGAATCGACCATTTGGCTTGTGCCTTTGATCCACTTTCTTCATCAACTTGTTGAACTGTCTTCCAAGCATAGCCATAGATTCAGCTAAGCTTTCTTCACCTTCAGATTCAATTTGTAAGTCATCAGCAGCACCTTTTGAAGCAAAGGCTAGATTCTTATCTTTCTTTTCATTTCTCCTGTTTAGGCCAATTTCATAGGTCTGAAGTGATCCTATGAGTTCATCTAAATTTAGACTTGAAAGATCATGAGCCTCCTCAATAGCTGTCACCTTCATATCAAATCTTTTAGGCAAAGATCTGAGTATTTTTCCAACTAGCTCCTCATCTGAGATAGGTTTTCCAAGTGCATCAAACGAATTTGCAAAATCAAGCACATTCATCTGAAAGTCATGAATGGTTTCTTCCTCCTTCATTCTGAGATTCTCAAAATTGGTTTTGAGCATCTGAAGTTTAGATAGCTTAACTTTTGATGTTCCTTCATGAGCTTTTCTCAGAACTTCCCAGGCATGCTTAGCAGTAATACATCTCTTAACAAGCCTGAACATGTTTGCATCCACACCATTAAAAATAGCATACAAGGCTTTGGAGTTGCCAAGTGCCAGATCATCCTCATCTTTAGTCCATTCATCATTTGGCTTCTTGACATCAGTTTTATTGCCATCTTTGTCAAGAACCATTGGTGGTTCCCATCCACGTAACACAGCCTTCCATGTCCTGCTGTCAATTGATTTTATGAAAGCCTCCATTTTAGATTTCCAATAATCATAGTTTTCAGGACCTGTCAGTAAGGGGGGTTTAGACACTGACCCTCCTTCTTTATCCATTGTACCAGAAAGTACTCTCCCTGGAGCTCACCCAAAATAACAGAACAGGGTGCCTGCTCTGATGCCAATTGAAATTCTGGTATCACTAGAATGATGTTGCCTAAGATGTCCCAACAACTACTTTATGATTAATGTTGTTTCTTTTGTTGGCACATCTTATATAACATATAAAAACTGACAGAAAGTAAATAAATGACACAAGTAATTGTTAACCCAGTTCAGCCAACTGCCTACTCTGGGGGATACCAATCCAGGAAGGAAATCCACTAATAGCTCTAGTTACTAAGACCTCCAGCAAACCCTAGGATTTACGCCTTACACTAAGACCTCCAGCAAACCCCTGGTTTACGTCTTATAACCTCGACACTACTCATGCAACTTCTGCCTAGGAACTCCTAGACATGAGATCCCATCTCACTTCCACTCACACAACACAACCTGTGTTGATTATACAATGTTAAGAATGATGTGGCGACAACTTGCCAAGACAACACTTCACTTATGCTTAAAAGCTTCAAGTGAATCACACACGGTAAACTCCGTACTTCAAAGCTTAGGAGTAACCTTAAAATAACAAACTTACTTCTTAACTCGTGTTATAGAATCCACAAGCAAGAATTACAATCAAACAATAAAATACTCAACAAAGACTCAATAAAGACTCAATATGTGTAACTAATATTTTTCAATGAGATATCTATTCTTGAGCTTGGTCTTCGTATATATAATGATTAGGCACGCTCCTCTTTCTTCACAAAAGCTCAGACGCTCCTTGAGAATCATAAAGGATGATCTAATACTTTTTCAATCTTCATTAAGGATATATCAAGACTTTCCAAAAGTGTTTAAAGGACTTTATATGACAGGATAAGTCATCCAGCTATTCCATTAAGTTTGTCTTATCCTTAAAGCTCCTGATCAGATCAAATCTTCATTGAGCGTGCTCTTTAAGTGGATTTCCATAAATAGCAGATGCTCTCATAAATGCGCGAGATTTCCTTGAATAAATATGATGTTGTAACATGTTTTCCAACATCTTGTTAGTATATTTGTTTTAGCAAAATTAAGCCAATTCAAATATCCAACAGTTCTTCTCCATCATTTGCCCCACACTTAAAAGACTTTGATTTATTTCAGGTACAAATAAAACATCGGAGATATATTTGATACCTGAGGGAGTTTCAACAGCTACAACACCTTTTCCTTTGACATCAACATGTTCTCCATTGCCGATAGTAACTTTAGAGAAGAAGGACTTATCAAGTTCCTTAAAAATGCCAACATTATGAGTCATGTGATTGGTGCACCCGCTATCTATTAGCCATGTTTCTTTGCTACTTCCGGATGAATAGCAAGAAGCCATGAATAATTGCTCCTCTTGTTGGTGGTGTTCGACAACTTGGGCTTGTTGTCTCTGCTGGTTTGCTTTGTTTTTGCAAACCTTCTCCACATGACCAAGTTGATTGCAGGCTCTGCATTTAACATCTGGTCTATACCAACAATGCTTCTCTAAATGAGTATCTTTTTTGCAATGTTGACAAGTTGGAAACTTCTTTTTCCAGCTCTCTCCTTTGTTGTTGACATCCTCCTTTTTTCCTTTCCCTTTCTTCTCACCAAAAAGTTTTTTCCCAAAACTATTGTAGCTTTGGTTTTTGCCTTTGGTGTTTGCCACAAAAGCACCTTCAACACTTTCTTCCAACCTTAAAGATCTTCTCTGCTCAGTAGCTTGCAAAGCATTAACAAGTTCTGCAAGTGTGATTTGAGAAAAGTCCTTAGTTTCTTCGAGAGAAGATATTTTTGCTTCAAACCTCTCGGGAAGACACACTAAAATTTTTTCCACAACTCTTTGATCACTGAGATCCTCTCCCAGCAATCTGATTTGTGAAACCACCTTTGAAATTCTGTCAGAAAATTCTCTAACAGTTTCGGTTTCTTTCATTTTTAGTGCTTCAAACTCTCTTCTCAAGTTCAACACTTGCATCTTCTTTGTTCTTTCACTCCCTTGGAACTCTTCCTTCAGCTTGTCCCAAGCTTCTTTTGCGGTCTCAAGATTCAAGATCTTGATAAATATATCATCATGTAGAGCTGCATGTATTATGGCAAGTGCTCTTCCTTCTTTTGCCACTTCCTCATTGTGATTTCTTATTTGAGCTACTGTTGGGTTGTTTGGAAGAGCTGGTGGGTTACTACCATTTTCCACAACATCCCATAAACTTTGAGCTCTCAAATAAGTTTTCATTTTTGCAGCCCACAAATGATAGTTTTCTCCTACAAACATAGGAGGTGGAGGTAAAGAACTATTGTTGGAAGCCATTTATGGTGTATAAAGGTTTTTTTTTGTGAATGTTTTCTTGCTGGTTTTGTTTCCTCACAGACCCGTTAAGATCAATGAAGCTCTTGATACCATGTAAGAAAAAACAAAGGCTATTGTAAAGTGGTGGTGAAGAAGGTTAGAGAAACTAGAAAACTAGAAAGACAATAAAGTTTTGGAGGAAGATGTTATGTTGCTAATTGTTGGATGATACAAGGTACATTGTGAACTCCTATTTATAGTAGAAGGAGCAACTACATAGCTTACATGCATGAAGACAAGTGTTAAGAGAAATACATGCAACATGACAAGTGGTAAAGGAAATACATGCATCTATACAAGTGGTAAGAGAAACTACATGCAATAATACAAGTGTGATACTTGCAACAAGCCAAGTGTATCACATACAAAATGTTATGGAGGGATCCTACAATGGATGGGCTTGGATCACAATGGATATGGGCTTAAGAAGAACATCAATTTCTAACAACTTTTATGGCTAGTGATTTCATTCTTTCATTTTAGTAGTAGAATCACTACAATTTTTTTGCAACACTCATAATTCAATTCATATTATTGTAGTTATTTCAATAAAAAAAAGGGTTAATGATGCAGTGCCAATTTCTACAAGTCATGGGCGTGAAGAGATTTAGTTTAGGCTTTTCCTTTGTTTGTTTTCATATTTGATAACTATTTGAGTGGTTTGTTTATTCTATTGTATGGTTATAATGGACTAAATTTGATTGCTAATTCAAAATAAATTCACCAATTTCAGAAAATGGAAGCGAAGTGATTGGTATTTCATGTTTTAATCACCTTGTATGCATTCACATTGTTGACATGCTAAGCATATTAGGCTATGAGTTGTATGATATTAAGGCTAGTGGAGTGAAAGGTAAGCCCACATCTCCATTCCATTTCTTACCTGGAGCTCCTTAGTTCTTTGCAACCTAGAGCTGTGAATAGGGGTCTTGTAACAAAGGGAGTAACTAATATGTTTTTCTTTTACTTGTTCAATTTTGGCTTGAATTTAATCCCTGTTTTCAGACTGAACATGTTTCCTCCAGAACTTAATTTGGATTATTTATAATAGCATTTATGCCTTGTATTTTTGGCTTCATACTTCAGCATTACATTAAAGTTTTTTGAAGTGACTTCCTTGTAAAGCTTGTTAGTGTGAGTGAGGTAAAAAGAATTTGAAACATACACCTTGAGCTGAGCTACTAATAATAGTTTTATAAGTGCAATTTTGCATGTAGAAAAATACACTAGAATTGGTTATTGTGATAGAAAGACTGTTCTTTTGCTCTCTACCATGCATTCTTGCTATTCAGATTAAGCATATTGTCATGTTGTATTTGTAATTTATGAGTTTGTAATGAATTTTATTATTTTCTTTTTAGGAATGGTAGAGATTAAGATGTTAACTGATTATGCAAGTGAAGAGCCTAATTTGTGCGAATGGATGCAAGAGGATAAAGAACTGTCTACTCATGGCCATTATCTTTACTACGAGATTGGAGAAATTGATAAAGAACTTTATTTGGTCAGGGGATATCACTCAAAGGAAGCTGGTAGTTGTTAGTTGGAAGAACGTGTGCAAGCCTTTTAATCATGGTGGTTGTGGCCACAGGTCTTTATTTGCTCTCAATGAAGCCTCAAATTTAAAGCTTTGTTAGGACATGTTACATTCACAGGAACATTGGGCTATATTACTGAGAAGCTGGGTCTGTAGAGATAAACAATGCATCAATCACCACATTTTTTCATCCTTATGGAGTAGCTTCAAGTCGGAGTTCTAGCTTTTTACTATAAATTTCTGGAATGACAGATGGTGTGATAAACAATCTTTGGCTCAAACATTACACATACCTGTCAATCTTCATCAGTTTCTTTCTGCTACTGTTGCAGACTTTATTCATGATCACCATTGGCATATTCCTTTTTGATCTGGAAGTTATGTTCCCTAATCTCAGACACATTATTGATAGGGTTTCAATCCCAATGGAGCATAAGCCTGATGTATTCCCCAAACACTTCTTTCCCTCTCATCGCATCTCATTTTTCCTTCCTCCCTCTCTCTCAAATCACAACCAAACACTCATTTTCCCTCTCTTTTCTCTCCGATCAAAATGGCACGTACAAAACAAACCACTCGCAAATCCACCGGAGGAAAAGCACCAAGGAAACAACTAGCAACAAAAGCTGCACGGAAATCTGCTGCGGGGACCGGAGGAGTGAAGAAACCTCACAGATTTAGTCCAGGAACAGTTGCTTTAAGAGAGATCAGAAAGTATCAAAAGAGCACAGAGCTTCTCATTAGGAAACTTCCATTCCAAAGATTGGTCAGAGAAATAGCTCAAAACTGATCTACGATTCCAAAGTAGTGTTGTTTCTGCTCTTCAAGAAGCTGCTGAAGCTTATCTTGTTGGTTTGTTTGAAGATACTAATCTTTGTTCTATTCATGCTAAGAGAGTTACTATTATGCCTAAGGATATTCAACTTGCTCGTAGGATTAGAGGCGAGAGGGCTTAGATTTGATTTGTTAGGGTTTGGTTCTTGATTAGATTTCTGTTACGGTTCTGTTCTTGATTAGATTTCTGTTAGGGTTTGAATCTTGACTAATCATGTTCTTGTAAGAAAGTTTCGATCTACTTTAGAATGTAATCAGGTTTTAATTTGAATTGAATGGGTTAACAGTCTTTGTTTCAGAAATTATAATTTTTGAAGTTCATGTTTTCTCTTATCTTTGTTTAATTACTTTTGTTTTAATTGTTTATGATTTTTTCAAGTTCTTATTTTGCTGTATTTGTGCAATCTACTAGTTTCTGTTTTTAATTTGCTTCTGGACATAATCAATACAAACCAGTTTATTGCTCAAATTTTACACTTAATGGTTGATAGTGGAATCGTGCATTTCCAGAATCTAAGACAAGTTTTGAACTTATTATTTCATGAAAATAATGTAACTCGAGCAGTCGTGAACTATGAAACATATACACCCATTGGATCAGGTGTGTCTTGGTACTGGACACACAATATCTCACATTGACACATACGATTATATTGAATTACTAGTATATCATTTTCTCAAATTATTATCTATGTCGACATGTAAGTGTTTGTGTCATATCTGTTGTTAGTGTTCATGCTTCAAAGGTCTTGAACAATACAAACAATTGTAGCTCATAGTTGGTCATTCTACTTCGACTTAAATTTCTTTCTAGTGAAAATAATGATTTTTAAAAAGGTAATGGAGTAAGAATTTTCTGCTGATATGCACTAACTGATAAAAGGTTGATGTGAAAATCAGGGATATGCATAACATTGTGCATAAAAATGTCATGAGCTAGCTTTGCAGTTCCAATAGCAACAACAGGAATGATACTTTTATTTGTTGGAAGGGTAACATTCCTATTTGAAACAAGATTATAGGAAGTAGAAGAATCAAGTGTACATGCTATGCTATATGAGCATTGGCACCAGAATTAATAATCCAGATGTCGAAGACATGTTGAACATTTTAAGAATAACAACAAAAAACTTACCAGCAAAAGAATCAACAGCTGAAGTAGGTGCTACAAGATGTAAGTGATTCACCAACTGAGTGTGTTGGTGAGCATTGAGCTGAAAAGGTGTTATGGGATCCATAGAAACCTGATTGACATTATCAGATGCAGACATCCTGCAGGTGTCTTCTTGTAATTTGGTGGAAAACCATGAAGTTTGTAGCATTTGATTTTAGGATGACAAAGAAGTCCACAATGTGAGCAAAGAGATCTATATTTAACAGCAAAGGTGCATGAGAATCCTGCAATTCAACTATAACAAGAGTAGAGGAGGCACCAAATTGCCATTGTGTTTCATCTTGAAGCACAAGAGAAAATTTTGGTCATGGGAGGGAAAGGGTCCAAGGAAAGAATCTGACCCCGAATCGCAACAAAACAATGGAGCAATGAAGAAAAGTGGATTGCATTTCCCGCGAAAGGGAATTTAGAAACCAAGAGGCAACTATATTGTTGTTGCGTTGCCATGCGATGTATAATAATTATTGACATATTATTATGCTTACCTGTCAATATAAGATTATGCAGAACCATAATATTTTAGTTTTAACAAAAAATGCTATCAATGAACCATACAAGTGCAATTAAAAATTTAAGGGGTTTGTGTGTTAAGACTTGAAGCATTTGGTTCATAAGATAGAATTAGGCTTCAACGTTGGTCCTATATAATATGGCCATTATCATGAGTTGCAAAATATATAGCATTATGGCAACTAATTACGAACACTACAACGAAAAAAATTCGGATCATGGTTATCTTGTGAGAGATAAATGGTGGGTAACCATTTTAGAACCAAATGAAAATGAATATAAAACAATAAAGAAAATTTTGGCATATTCAGGGCCGGTCCAACCAACTCTATGTAGTCAGACTTAGGGACGGAGCTAGAAGGGGGACCAACAGAGGCCACAGTACCCGCTAAATATTTTTGAATATTTTTTTATACTACTATGGCATAATTTTACTTTTGGTCCTCCTATTCTATTAAACTCATAAAAATGGTCACTTTTTTTAGTCAAACATTTGGCTCTACTTTCATACTTGGTGTATATTTGATCCGAAAACATATGTTTTTCCAACTAAAAATAGTATTTTTGTACAAGAAAAGGTGATTTATTTCCCCAATAATGAATTCAATAAAAAAAAAATCTTTTTTGAGATTAAAACTCGCCTTTTTTGATGTAAAAAGTTACAATTTTTTTTCCATCTGGTAAGGTAAAGTTGGAATTTTAAAGACAAAGTGCATAGATTAAGACCAAAATTACAAACATATAAAAATAAAGGCCAAAAAGTTCTACTTAAAAAAATGGTCTATAAAATGTGATTCACAATATTAGCTTTAAACTTATCTTATAACTTCTTATATATATTGTGCTTTCAAAATTTAGTTTTTTCTTTACTAACTTTTATTTTTAAACTCGGCCCCCTTAAGCTAAAATCGTGGCTCCGTCCCCGGCCGGACCCATGCAGATGAGTAAAAAACACCACTATGTCATTGAACCATTACAATATATATGATACTATTTTGTATCTCTCTAACAATGTTGTCACAAATTAGATGTTACTCCTTTCAACATGTTTCTTTCTGTTAAGCATTTTGTTCATGATGTTCCTCACAATTCATCTATTGACAACATTAACACCAATTCCCATAATCCAAAATTTCAATGCTCCTACTAGGAATTCAACTAGTATTAAACATTCTCATACTTAAACAAGTTGTTAAACACAAATGTCAGCTGGTTGTGGCGGATTACCTAGAAATTCGGATGGCCGGTGTAGTGCGTATCTAGCGAAACTTTGGGATTTTATGATGGTTTTTGTCTTGCGCGTAACAGAGGTGCCACAAAGGTGCAAATTCATATTTTTTTAGTGAAGAATTTAAAATTTGTTTACCAAAAAAACCAAGAAGTTGATATTTGATCAAAGAAATACCTAGTAATTAATTTGTTAGTAGCCATAAAAATTGGGCGGGGATGAGTTTTGTCTTTTCCGTTCCTTGAATCCGATGGGGGTTTAGATATTCCTGTATCCATCCTCATCTTTAACGGTGTTGAAAAATAGAACATCATTCATGCAGAGGCCAAGGAGTTGTCGAGTTGGGTTGGTATGGTGGGACCAAGGAGTGTGCTCCTTCTTAAAGTCTCAAGTTCGACTCTCTCTGGGGTCAATTTGGATGAACTAATTTAACTTCTTCAAAATAAAGAACATCATTCCTCCATGAACTTGAACTATATTTTGATAAAAAAATTATTAAAAAAATATAAAAATAAAAAACTACAAATTATATCTTTTTAAGCAAAAACTAGTTAAAAGATCCATGCATTCGCACAAGTCTTTTGACTTTTATTCGATATTTAAGTTTTTCATTATATTAAGGCAAATATTTATTTAGAATGAAATATTTAAAATTTAAGTGAAACTTGTGTTGTGTTATTTCTTGTAAAATTTATTGAATGAAAAAATTATCAATGACAAATAATGATCCCGTGTATATTTTTTAATAAAAATAATTAGAAATTTAATTAGGAATATTTAGGATAATTTAGTAAATTTGATAGTAATTAACTTTATTATATTTGTTTATAATAACTTTTATATTATTTTATAATAACTTTATTATTATATTGCTCAAAAGAAAAACTTTATTATTATATTTTTTTATAATAACTTTATTATATTATTATTAAAAATTAAGAGTAAATTTGATGGTAATATTGTTTATTTATGAGAAATATAGTTTTTTTTTTTTTTTTGCAAAAATATTGTTTATGTTTCAATTTTTTATATATCTATTTATGCATATTCATCTTATTCCTATTTTTAAGCATAAATATATTATTCTATTTTGTTCCTATTTATAATTTGTTTTATTCCTATTTTTAAGCATATTATTTTTTTATTGTATTTATCGTATATATATATATATATATATATATATATATATATATATAGTGAAATTACAATGAATGATATAAAACTTACTACGTGGTTAAAAGTAATGAGGATAAATTAGCAACTTTGGTGGTAATCAATTTTAATATATTAGTAATAGACAATAGAGAAAATGATTTATCTAAGATTCGCTATATGGAAAAAAAGAAACAAATTTAATGTAATTTTAGTGTTAGTTTAAAATTTTATAATTTAAAAAGGTAAAAATATAATTTTAATAGATGGATTCGTTTATAAGTTCAGATATTCCCGTTTCCGTCCACTCTTTTCAATCAGAGAAAACACAAACCCAGACTCATACTCAACTGATTCAAATTTTTCCGATCAAAGACGTTGGGGCTAACCCATGTGAGTTGGTCTAGTGGTATTGACTTGAGACCTTAGAGTGTGCTTCTCTCATGGTCGTAGGTTCGATTTTTTCTGATGTCATTCGATGGACTAGTTCATACAAAACAAAAAAAAATTGACTTTAAATAGGCCTCCGTAAATGAGCCGTGGAATTAGTCTACTCAAATTAATTACTCATTGGGCCGAATACCTGATTGTTTTAAATAAATAAAAAAAATAATAAAAAAAGAAAAGAGACGTTGGGGCTAGTTGGTAAGTCTCGCGCCGTTGGGCGTGTTTTATTTCTTTCTTGCTTTGATAATCAGTCACTTCAACTTCTTCACTCACTCACTCACTCACTCTCTCGTTCTCACGTCGTTGCAACGTTTCTTTCTTTGAAACCTCAAACCCTAATTTCTTGTTTGTTCCACAATTTCTCAATCAATTGCTCATCAATTTCTCAATCAATTCCACAATTCAAACCCTAATTCACAACACCATGATCGATTTTGCTTCTCATCATCATCCAACCCTGTTTTTCAACAAGGGTGATCATCATCTCAATGATCTTCAAACTGATAAGAAGAAAACATTCAACTCTGCCAAAGCACACACAACCTCCAAACCTGTTGTTCAACCACCTCAAACAAACGATCAAAATCGCATCTTGAAGATCACCTTTTTCTCCTCTTCTGTTCGTAACAAGGAGAAACAACAACAGGAGAAACCTTATTTGTGTCGTGTTTGCGAAAGGGTTTTTACATCCAACCTAGCTTTGAATGGACATATGAGATGTCACAGTTCCAAGAAGGGTACTTCTCCATTTTTGACTTGTCAAGATGCTATTGACTTGTCAAGGTTTTTGCCCCCAAAAACCTACAAGACCCGTAAACGTTCCAAGAGATTTGTCATTGATGATGATGTCCGTGAGGTTGCTCAATCATTGTTAGATATGTCTTGTGGGAAATCGTTATATTTTGATGCGGATAATCACGATAACAACGGTAAAAGATTGAAGCTTTCCGATGAAAAAGCAAGGTGTTGATGATCCTTTGTCTATTTGTGTTAATTGAATTGAATGAACAGGATTTTATCATCTTATTATTGTTATAACTTGTGCTGTTTCGATGTTTTGGTAGTGAAATTTATTCTTGTATATGAAGTATAGAATTGAAACACTTGAGTTTTTGTATGATGTTTTTATGTTTGAATTCATATTCTTACACTTGTTATTGTTTATTTCATGTGTTATTCTTTCATGAATTGATGAGCATAAGAGCAAAACCAATGATCCTTTGCCAAAGTCACCTAGATTGGTAATAATGGTCTCATTAAGGTAAGTTGATATTTTTGGATTATCACAAAAATCTACTGATGATCTCTCTGCTACTTTATTGATCATTTGGATTATAAGGTAAGTTATCTTTCCATTAAGTTTTCTTATCCGACTCCGTCTAAGTAATTGATTGCTAACTATTCATTTTTGCTGGTCATTTTGGTTTTAATCTTTAACACTTCTTGATGCATTCTATTCAACCATCACTATATGCCATTTGTTAGTACGAATCATTTATACTCTTTTCTAACTTCAACGTTATCCATCGTTCTATCTTTATCCTTGGTGTTTTCTTTTTTCAAAGCAGTTGTAACTGTACTTGTGAAATTTCACCAGTGAAACATTACAGAGATGCAACCGTCAAATAGATAGGAAAAAGGGGCAAAATTGTGTGTAAAAATGTTTATATATTCTCTCTTTTTTTCATCAAATCTGGCGGTTGAGTAAATCTAACTGTAAAATTTTACTGCAACACCGGTGATGGACTTAGTTGAGCCCTCACCCTAGAAGCCAC
The DNA here is from genome assembly GCF_020283565.1 of Trifolium pratense. Lineage (NCBI taxonomy): Eukaryota > Viridiplantae > Streptophyta > Magnoliopsida > Fabales > Fabaceae > Trifolium > Trifolium pratense. Next base: position 38,018,688 of record NC_060063.1, read on the forward strand.
CTTGTTTTCGTGTGGGTGATGTTGTCAATTTTTTTGAATTACCTTTTAGTCTCTAAACCAGTTATTTTGTGCATGTGGCTTATCCTTTTCTTTTCCATTTATATATTCAATCTGCTTAGATTTTTATTTTCCCTTTTTTCTATAATAAGTCTTTTATTTTTGGTGCAATGCTTAATACACTCACATTTATATCAAGATTCGAGATGAAAACGATATTTTCTGCAGTTTCTTAAAATTTCTAATAGGGTTGTCGATTTCTTTTCACTTTGTTGTTATTCTGGATTTAAAATCTCCCTATAAGATATTATTGTTTTTATCTTTTTGTATGTAATGGTGGGTGTCTCATAAACAGATTTTGAAGCACGAGTGGCCAGCAAGATGGCGAAGCTTCATTCCTGATGTTGTCTCAGCAGCTAAAACTAGTGAAACAATCTACGAGAATTGCATGGCTATACTGAAAGTAGGTTTATCCCTGTTTTCATTAGATTTTATTTCTTATGTCTATGACTAAGTTAAAAAATGTCTGTTCAGCTTTTGAGTGAAGAGGTTTTTGATTTTTCGAGAGGAGAAATGACACAGCAGAAGATAAAAATGTCATATGACTAACTTAAAAAATGTCTATTTTTGTTAATTGAATTGAATGAACAGGATTTTATCATCTTATTTTTGTTATAACTTGTTCTGTTTCGATGTTTTGGTAGTGGAATTTATGACACTTGAGTTTTTGTATGATGTTTTTATGTTTGAATTCATATTCTTACACTTGTTATTGTTTATTTCATGTGTCATTCTTTCATGAATTGATGAGCATAAAAGCAAAATCAATGATCCTTTGCCAAAGTCACCTAGATTGGTAATAATGGTTTCATTAAGGTAAGTTAATATTTTGGATTATCACAAAATCTACTGATGATCTCTCTGCTACTTTATTGATCATTTGGATTATAAGGTAAGTTAGCTTTCCATTTAGTTTTCTTATCCGACTCCATCTAAGTAATTGATTGCTAACTATTCATTTTTTCTGGTCATTTTGGTTTTAATCAACACTTCTTGATGCATTCTATTCAACCATCACTATGTCATTTGTTAGACACAATATTTGCAAAGTTTTGTTCTGTCAAAGACAGGTTGGTATGCTTATTGAGCAAGCTTCAAGGACGCCACTGGCACCGTTCAGGAAAAACCACTCCAGGTTCCTCCATCTTCTCATTTCACTTGTTGTGTCGATTCAAACTTATTTATTTACTGAGCCTAGGTTAATCACTGTAATATGTTCAATTTACGCGCGTGAAGCCTTTCTTATCGATTGTTAAGTCAATGATCCTCATTGGTGGAGTGGAAGTAAAAACTGACATGAAGAAAATTGAGGAACAAGGAGCAAACATCTTGATCAGCTGGCCTGGTCGATTACACGACATGATGAATTGGACGGATGTTTTGGATTTCAAAAGTTGAGGTATATCTTTCACTATTTATACAACATACATGCAGACACATGCTGTAAAAGAATTTTCTGGATTTATTATGTGATCATATTGTACAAATTAATTAATTCATGTTGTAGCTTCATGCTTTAAGATTCCTTATCTTCTACTGCATTTGTGTATTAGTAGGAGTAGGGTTTAATTGTAATTGTGTCTACAAATGTTGATTTTGGATGAGGTTGTTAGATTCTTAGATATGGGGTTCATGAAGTAGATAAATACTATCATAACTTAGTTGCCTAAGCAGATAAATGCTTATTCTCTGCTACTCAAACTCAGGTTGCTGAAGAGCTTGATAAAACAGGATTGAGGAACAAACAAAAACAACAAATGGGCAATGGCATGCAACATCAAAACAAAGAGTCTTCAAAGACACATTTGGTTCTTCACATTGAGGTATTGCATATAAAGCATGTCATTGAACTGGATATTAGATCTGTGACTTTTATGGTTAGTGATTTCATTCTTTCATTTTAGTAGTAGAATCACTACAATTTTTTTGCAACATTCATAATTCAATTTATATTATTGTAGTTATTTCAATAAAAAAAAGGGGGGTTGATGATGCAGTGCCTATTTCTATAAGTCATGGGCGGGAAGAGATTCAGTTTAGGCTTTTCCTTTGTTTGTTTTGTAGGAATGGTAGAGATTAGGATGCTAACTGATTATGCAAGTGAAGAGCCTAATTTGTGCCAATGGATGCAAGAGGATAAAGAACTGTCTACTCATGTCCATGATCTTTACTACGAGATTTGGAGATATTGATAAAGAGCTTTATTTGGTCAGGGGATATCACTCAAAGGAAGCTGGTAGTTGTTAGTTGGAAGAACATGTGCAAGCCTTTTAATCATGGTGGTTGTGGCCACAAGTCTTTATTTACTCTCAATGAAGCCTCAAATTTAAAGCTTTGTTAGGACATGTTACATTCACAGGAACATTGGGCTATATTACTGAGAAGCTGGGTCTGTAGAGATAAACAATGAATCAATCACCACATTTTTTCATCCTTATGGAGTAGCTTCAAGTCGGAGTTCTAGCTTTTTACTATAAATTTCTGGAATGACAGATGGTGTGATAAACAATCTTTGGCTCAAACATTACAATACCTGTCAATCTTCATCAATTTCTTTCTGCTACTGTTGCAGACTTTATTCATGATCACCATTGGCATATTCCTTTTTGATCTGGAAGTTATGTTCCCTAATCTCAGACACATTATTGATAGGGTTTCAATCCCAATGGAGCATAAGCCTGATGTATTCCCCAAACACTTCTTTCCCTCTCATCGCATCTCAGTTTTCCTTCCTCTCTCTCAAATCACAACCAAACACTCATTTTCCCTCTCTTTTCTCTCCGATCAAAATGGCACGTAAAAAACAAACCGCTCGCAAATCCACTGGAGGAAAAGCACCAAGGAAACAACTAGCAACAAAAGCTGCACGGAAATCTGCTCCGGCATCCGGAGGAGTGAAGAAACCTCACAGATTTCGTCCAGTAACAGTTGCTTTAAGAGAGATCAGAAAGTATCAAAAGAGCACAGAGCTTCTCATTAGGAAACTTCCATTCCAAATTTTGGTCAGTGAAATCGCTCAGGATTTCAAAATTGATCTACGATTCCAAAGTAGTGTTGTTTCTGCTCTTCAAGAAGCTGCTGAAGCTTATCTTGTTGGTTTGTTTGAAGATACTAATCTTTGTTCTATTCATGCTAAGAGAGTTACTATTATGCCTAAGGATATTCATCTTGCTCGTAGGATTAGAGGCGAGAGGGCTTAGATTTGATTTGTTAGGGTTTAGTTCTTGATTAGATTTCTGTTATGGTTCTGTTCTTGATTAGATTTCTGTTAGGGTTTGAATCTTGACTAATCATGTTCTTGTAAGAAAGTTTCGATCTACTTTAGAATGTAATCAGGTTTTAATATGAATTGAATGGGTTAACAGTCTTTGTTTCAGAAATTATAATTTTTGAAGTTCATGTTTTCTCTTATCTTTGTTTAATTACTTTTGTTTTAATTGTTTATGATTTTTTCAAGTTCTTATTTTGCTGTGTTTGTGCAATCTACTAGTTTCTTGTTTTAATTTGCTTCTGGACATAATCAATACAAACCAGTTTATTGCTCAAATTTTACACATCGTGGTTGATAGTGGAATCGTGCATTTCCAGAATCTAAGACACGTTTTGAACTTATTATTTCATGAAAATAATGTAACTCGAGCAGTCGTGAACTATGAAACATATACACCCATTGGATCAGGTGTATCTTGTATTGGACAGACAATATCTCACATTGACACATACGATTATATTGAATTACTGGTATATCATTTTCTCAAATTATTATCTATGTCGACATGTAAGTGTTTGTGTCATATCTGTTATTAGTGTTTATGCTTCAAAGGTGTAATTTGGTGGAAAACCATGAAGTTTGTAGCATTTGATTTTAGGATGACAAAGAAGTCCACAATGTGAGCAAAGAGATCTATATTTAACAGCAAAGGTGCATGAGAATCCTGCAATTCAACTATAACAAGATTACAAGAGCAGAGGAGGCACCAAATTGCCATTGTGTTTCATCTTGAAGCACAAGAGAAAATTTTGGTCATGCGATGTATAATAATTATTGACATATTATTATGCTTACCTGTCAATATAAGATTATGCAGAACCATAATATTTTAGTTTGGCTTAACTAAACACTTGGTCCCTTACGTTTATTTTAGGTTTCAATTTGGTCCCTTACGTTTAAAAACTATCAATTTGGTCCCTTACGTTTATTTTAGGTTTCAAGTTAGTCCTTTCCGTTAGTTTTTTCACTAACACCGTTTGAACAGTACACGTGTCAGTGTGTCCAAGTGCCACGTGTTAGTCCACATATGCAAATTGACTGCCACATGTGACAAAATTGACGGAAATGACTAACTTGACACCTAAAATAAACGTAAGGGACCAAATTGATACTTTTTAAACGTAAGGGACCAAATTGAAACTTAAAATAAACGTAAGGGACCAAATATGTAGTTAAGCCTTTTAGTTTTAACAAAAAATACTATCAATGAACCATACAAGTGCAATTAAAAATTTAAGGGGTTTGTGTGTTAAGACTTGAAGCATTTGGTCCATAAGATAGAATTAGGCTTCAACGTTGGTCCTATATAATATGGCCATTATCATGAGTTGCAAAATAGCATTATGGCAACTAATACGAACACTACAACGAAAAAAATTCGGATCATGGTTATCTTGTGAGAGATAAGTGGTGAATAACCATTTTAGAACCAAATGAAAATGAATATAAAACAATAAAGAAAATTTTGGCATATTCAGGGCCGGTCCAACCTACTCTATGTAGTCGGACTCAGGGACGGAGTTAGAAGGGGGCCAACAGAGGCCACGGTACCCCCTAAATATTTTTGAATATTTTTTTATACTACTATGGCATAATTTTACTTTTGGTCCTCCTATTATATTAAACTCATAAAAATGGTCACTTTTTTTAGTCAAAAATTTGGCTCTATTTTCATACTTGGTGTATATTTGATACCAAAACATATGTTTTTCCAACTAAAAATAGTATTTTTGTACAAAAGAAGGTGATTTATTTCCCCAATAATGAATTCAATAAAAAAAAAAATATTTTTTTAGATTAAAACTCGCCTTTTTTGATGTAAAAAGTTGCAATTTTTTTTTCATCTTTTGGTAAGGTAAAGTTACAATTTTAAAGACAAAGTGCATAGATTAAGACCAAAATTACAAACATATAAAAATAAAGGCCAAAAAGTTCTAGTTAAAAAAAATGGTCTATAAAATGTGATTCACAATATTAGCTTTAAACTTATCTTATAACTTCTTATATATATTGTGCATTCAAAATTTAGTTTTTTCTTTACTAACTTATATTTTTAAACTCGGCCCCCTTAAGCTAAAATTATGGCTCCGTCCCTGGTCGGACCCATGCAGATGAGTAAGAAAAAACACCACTATGCCATTGAACCATTACAATATATATGATATATGATTTATATGATACTATTTTGTATCTCTCTAACAATGTTGTCACAAATTAGATGTTACTCCTTTCAACATGTTTCTTTCTGTTAAGCATTCTGTTCATGATGTTCCTGACAATTCATCTATTGACAACATTAACACCAATTCCCATAATCCAAAATTTCAATGCTCCTACTAGGAATTCAACTAGTATTAAACATTCTCATACTTAAACAAGTTGTTAAACACAAATGTCAGCTGGTTGTGCCAGATTACCTAGAAATTCGGATGGCCGGTGTAGTGCGTATCTAGCGAAACTTTGGGGATTTTATGATGGTTTTTGTCTTGCGCGTAACAGAGGTGCCACAAAGGTGCAAATTCATATTTTTTTAGTGAAGAATTTAAAATTTGTTTACCAAAAAAACCAAGAAGTTGATATTTGATCAAAGAAATATAAAGTAAAAGAAAATGCTATTTGATACTAAAAACAAAAAAAAAAAACCTAGTAATTAATTTGTTAGTAGCCATAAAAATTGGGTGGGGATGAGTTTTGTCTTTTCCGTTCCTTGAATCCGTGGGGGTTTAGATATTCCTGTATCCATCCTCATCTTTAACGGTGTTGAAAAATAGAACATCATTCCTGCAGAGGCCAAGGAGTTGTCGAGTTGGGTTGGTATGGTGGTATTGGCTTGCGACCAAGGAGTGTGCTCCTCCTTAAAGTCTCAAGTTCGACTCTCTCTAGGGTCAATTTGGATGAACTAATTTGTTGGGTTTTTGTAAGTTGGCTACATTTTGCAAAAACATATTTTAGCCAAGTGTTGAGACATATGTGCTGACCCCAAGTGTTGTGACAAATGTTGGTACACTTTGGAACAACACCTGACTCTGTATCTGTGCACGCCAGCTAGCGGGTTTAAATTTCTACTCAATCTTTTGAAGATCTGTTTGAAGAATTGTTTCAAGGTTTCTTACAGAGGAAGGCGCACGTGTTTAATGTGTTTCATGAGGCAGCCAAACCCTAGTTTTATTTTCCAAAGGAATTATATTTTTGGAAAATATATTTTTGCGTTTCAAAAATATAACTATTGTTTTCAAAAATATATCACAGCTGCCGCAATTCTAGAAGCCCTAATTTTGTCTTGAAGCCCAAGTCATTCTACTACTATAAATACAAAGGCAAACATATGGTTTCAAGCATCTAAAATCGAGTCTTACAAAGCGTGTGTTTTAGGGATTTTAGAGTGTTAATTGTGAGCCTTTCTTGTGTCTCATTGATACAAGCTTAGGACCTGAGTTTATTGAGTTGTAAGTGTGAACTTCTCCTAAGCTTTGAAGTACGGAGATTGTTCTAGTGTGTTGTGTGGTTTACTCGCAAGCTTTTAAGCAAGAGTGAATCCTAGTTTCTTAGGAGTGTGTCTCCACCTGTTGTGATTGTTGAATTGAATAACAACGCTGTCTGTGTTGTTAAGGTGGGAATTGGGACGGGGTCTCATATCTAGGAGTTCCTAGGTAGAAGTGTCATTGGGTAGTGATTAAGTGAGAAGTTATAAACGGGTGAGTTTAACTTCGAAGTAATACTGCTGATAGTGGACTTCATTCCTGGATTGGTATCCCCCAGAGTAGGCTTTAGGCTGAACTGGGTTAACAACTCTCGTGTGTTATTTACTTTACTGTTTGTATTGTTTTATGTTATTTGCTCTGTTTATAGACAAGTGTTGGCGCACCGGTAACAACATCTGTCTACAACAGACAAGTGCTGATACATCTTGATCAACACCTGTCCACTGTGTGCCAGGAATTTCAATTGGCATCAGAGCAGGCACCCTGTTCTGAATTTTAGGGTGAGCTCCAGGGAAACTTTTTCTGGCAAGGATGGACAAAGAAGGAGGGTTTGTTACCAGACCACCTCTTCTGGTTGGTGCTTCAAACTATGACTATTGGAAGTCCCGCATGATGGCCTTTCTAAGACAAATTGATAGCAAGACATGGAAGGCAGTTATGAGAGGGTGGACTCCACCTGTGAAGATGGACAAAGATGGTAAACCAACTCTTGAGTTGAAATCTGCTGAAGAATGGTCCAAAGAAGAGGATGAGCTTGCTCTTGCAAACTCAAAAGCATTATATGCACTATATAATGGTGTTGACAAGCACATATTCAGACTCATCAAAAAGTGTGTCTCTGCTAAGGAAGCTTGGACAATTCTTGAAACTGTTCATGAAGGTACCTCTAAAGTGAAGTTGTCAAAGCTACAACTCCTAACAACTAAGTTTGAGAATCTAAGAATGAATGATGATGTAACTATTCAGGATTTTCACATGACCATACTTGATTTTGACAATCAATTTGATGCCTTGGGTGAAAAGATACCTGAAGAAAAGCTGGTAAGAAAAATGCTTAGGTCTTTGCCTAAGAAGTTTGACATGAAAGTCACAGCTATAGAAGAAGCAAAGGATATCACAGATATGAAGCTAGATGAACTGGTTGGTTCACTACAAACCTATGAGGTAGCTACAAATGAAAAGATGGATAAGAAAAACAAAAGCATTGCTTTTGTCTCAAATGCTGAGGAAGAAGATCAACAGAGTGACACAGAGTCTGAACACAGCATCTCTGATGCAATGGTTCTTTTGGGAAAACAATTTAATAAGGTGCTAAAGAGAATGGACAAACGCTCTAAGACAGGTGCAGCTGACATTGGTCGCAACACTTACAGGAATTTCAGAAAACCTGTAACAGATGAGAAATCAGCTCCAAATAAAGGTGTTCAATGCCATGAATGTGAGGGGTATGGTCACATTAGAAGTGAATGTGGAACCTTCCTGAAGAAACAAAAGAAGGGGTTAACTGTAACTTGGTCAGATGAAGAGTCTGAAGGAGAAGCCGATACTGCAAAGGCTATACATGTATTGACAAGTGTTTGCACATCTGACACTGAATCATGTGAAGAAGAACTGACCTTTGATGAACTTGCTGAATCATATAAAAAGCTGTGTCTGAAGAGTGCAGAAGTCTGCAGAGTCTCTGAAGAGCAAAAAGAAACAATCACTAAGTTGCAAACTGAGAGAGCTGCTAATCTGTCAAGAATCTCTGAATTTAGTACTAAATGGGAAGATAGTTTAAAGATCATTGAAGAACAGAAGGCAACTATCATCAACTTAGAAGCAGACAAGATCAAACAACTAACTGAGATAGCCCATCTGAATGAAGAGGTAACTGAATTAAACTCTCATCTTGAGAATTTAAAGAAGCATGTTCTTAGGCTATTCAAAGGAAGTGATCTAGATGAAATACTGGAAACTTTGCCTGCTCCTAGTAGATCCAAAACAGGCATTGGGTATGAATACAAAAATGTTAATAGGATTATGGATTACAACAAAGAGGGGAAATATATGCCTGAGATAAGTAAACAACCTTCTCCAAAAATGCATGACAGGATGTCGCCACATCTGGCTCCTAGACAGCAGAGACAAGTGTTACCACATGTGGCACCACATCAGCAAAGATGGCAAAGACCTAGATTTATACCTAGACCCAGAAGCAGGTACCACTCATGGAGATGTCACCACTGTGGAAGAAAGGGACACATAAGGCCTTACTGCTACAAATTGTATGGGTATCCAAGTGAAATTCCTCAAGAGTCTGATCCATCCATTACTAAAACAAGGATGGAATGGAAGCAAAAAGATGATACAACCAATACCAAGGAGTATACAGCTGAAAGCAGTGGGAAAAGTTTGATTGCCCACACGTCTCTCAGAGCCTCATCAAAAGAAGATTGGTACTTTGATAGTGGTTGTTCCAGACACATGACTGGTGTTGAAAAATATTTGAAGGAAGTAAAATCCTATGCCACAAGTTTTGTGACATTCGGAGATGGAGCAAAGGGGGAAATCAGAGGTATTGGAAGACTGATTGACCATGGTCTACCAAAACTTGAAAATGTTCTCCTTGTAAAAGGGCTAACTGCCAATCTAATCAGTATAAGCCAACTATGTGATCAAGGCATGAAAGTCAACTTTACAAAAAATGAATGTCTGGTCAGTAATAATGAAGGGGACACCCTTATGAGGGGAGTTAGATCAAAAGACAACTGCTACTTGTGGATCCCTCTTGAAGAAGCTAATGTATCTACATGTCTCTTAACTAAAAATGAAGAGGTTAAGCTGTGGCATAAAAAATTAGGACACCTTAACCTGAAGAGCATGAAGAGAGTCATATCTGAAGAAGCTATCAGAGGACTACCAAGCTTACAGATACAGGAAGGCAATATCTGTGGTGAATGTCAGATTGGGAAGCAAACCAAAGTGTCGCACCAGAAGTTGCAACACTTGTCCACCTCTAGAGTTCTTGAGTTACTACATATGGATCTGATGGGGCCCATACAAGTTGAGAGTCTTGGAGGTAAGAAATATGTTCTTGTTGTTGTTGATGATTTCTCTAGATATACTTGGGTCAATTTCATTAGGGAAAAATCTGAGACTTTTGAAGAATTCAAAAATCTTTGCTTACAACTTCAAAAAGAGAAAGATTGTGACATTGTAAGAATCAGAAGTGACTATGGTAAGGAGTTTGAAAACTCTAAATTTGCTGACTTTTGTGCTGCTGAAGGAATAACTCATGAATTTTCTTCACCAATTACACCTCAACAAAATGGTGTGGTTGAGAGAAAGAACAGAACCTTACAAGAATCTGCTAGAGTGATGTTGCATGCCAAAAATGTTCCTTACAAGTTCTGGGCTGAAGCCATGAATACAGCATGTTACATTCACAATAGAGTAACATTAAGAAAAGGTACTGCTACAACATTGTATGAACTATGGAAGAATAGGAAGCCTACTGTAAAATATTTCCATGTGTTTGGATCAAAATGTTATATTTTGGCAGATAGAGAACCTAGGAGAAAATTGGACCCCAAAAGTGATGAGGGGATATTTTTAGGTTACTCAACCAACAGCAGAGCCTACAGAGTTTTTAACTCCAGAACAAGAACTATGATGGAATCAATTAATGTTGTTGTTGATGATAGTGATACAACAAGTGCAGATCCAGCTGAAGAGACAGATGTCATAACACCTGTCCCAACACCAGATGATGATCAAACTGAACCTGAACCTGATCAACATTCTGAATCTACTACAGAGGTTCCTAGACCAAACAAGGGACCATCTACTAGAACACAGAAGAATCATCCTCTGGAACTTGTCATTGGAAATCCAAATCAAGGAATTGCAACAAGAAGATCAAAAGAAGCAATCTCCAATTCATGTTTCATATCAAAGATTGAACCAAAGAATGTTAAAGAAGCTCTGACTGATGAATACTGGATCAATGCTATGCAGGATGAACTAACTCAGTTCAAAAGAAGTGAGGTATGAGATCTAGTACCTAGACCAGATGGTATAAATGTTATTGGTACAAAGTGGGTGTACAAGAACAAAACTGATGAAAATGGTGACATTACTAGAAATAAAGCCAGACTTGTAGCACAAGGATACACCCAGATAGAAGGAGTAGACTTTGATGAAACTTTTGCTCCAGTTGCTCGCTTGGAGTCCATAAGATTACTCTTGGCTGTGGCATGCATCTTAAAATTCAAGCTATACCAAATGGATGTAAAAAGTGCATTCCTAAATGGCTATCTAAATGAAGAGGTATATGTTGAACAACCAAAAGGGTTTGTAGATCCAAGCTTTCCTAACCATGTTTACAAACTAAAGAAAGCACTCTATGGATTGAAACAAGCCCCTAGAGCATGGTATGAAAGACTGACTGAATTCCTTGTCAGCCATGGATACAAGAAAGGTGGTAATGATAAAACCCTGTTTGTAAGAGAAGAGAAAGGGAAGCTAATGATAGCTCAGATATATGTGGATGATATTGTATTATGTGGATGTCGCGACAAATGGTGGAACATTTTGTGCATCAAATGCAATCTGAATTTGAAATGAGTCTTGTAGGTGAGCTAACTTATTTTTTAGGTCTTCAGGTCAAACAAATGGAAAACACCATATTTATCTCTCAAGAAAAATATGCAAGAAACATTGTGAAGAAATTTGGAATGGAAGGTGGTAGTCACAAAAGGACACCTGCACCTACACACTTGAAGCTTACCAAAGATGAGAAAGGGATTGATGTGGATCAAAGTCTCTACAGAAGTATGATTGGGAGCTTGCTATATCTCACAGCTAGCAGGCCTGATATCATGTTTGCAGTTGGTGTTTGTGCAAGATATCAATCTGAACCCAAGATGAGTCATCTGACTCAAGTAAAGAGGATTTTCAAATATGTCAATGGAACATGTGGCTATGGAATTTTATACTCTCATGGTAATGATTCTACCTTAGTTGGCTATTGTGATGCAGATTGGGCAGGAAGTGCAGATGATAGAAAAAGCACCTCTGGTGCATGTTTCTTCTTGGGAAACAATCTAGTATCTTGGTTTAGTAAGAAACAGAATAGTGTGTCTCTATCCACAGCTGAGGCAGAATATATAGCAGCTGGTAGTAGTTGCTCTCAATTGTTATGGATGAGACAAATGTTGAAGGAGTATAGTGTGGAGCAAGATGTCATGACACTCTACTGTGATAATCTGAGTGCTATAAACATTTCTAAGAATCCTATTCAACATAGTAGGACTAAGCACATTGACATACGTCATCATTTTATAAGAGAACTTGTAGAAGAGAAAATTGTTACACTTGAACACATTGCATCCGAAGAACAGTTGGCAGATATTTTTACAAAGGCTTTAGATGCGAATCAATTTGAAAATTTGAGAGGCAAACTTGGAATTTGCCTTTTTGAAGACAAATAGCAGTTACAGCATGTAATGCGTGTAACTACCTCTCTTCACTTAAAGTTACACGCTAATCAAGGAAGTTTTCATTCAACTTCCCACAACCTCCATCAACCACAATCATTGCTTTTCATCCATTCTCTCTCTCACGCTCAAAAACTCTCCATCTTCCTCATCAACATTTCTCTAATCTTTACATTCCTCAGAAAATCTTACTCAATAATCATGTCTGATTCTGCAAAATCCTCACCAACGAAGAATGAAGGTGTTCCATCACCATAAATGGCGATAAATGCTATTCCTCTCAACACCATACCTTCCACAAGTCCAACGATGAGGAGAAAATCAGTTGCAAAGAAGGATAAATCATCCTGAACAAGTACAAATCCTTCATCTCCCTCCGCTTCAATTAAAGTTTCAAAGCGTAAAAGCAAGAAATCGAAATCTGAATCAAGGAGAAGTTTTACAATGTCTGAACTGCATGTTGATCCACTTCCATCGAGTGGTGTTGCTACTCCTGTCGTGAAAACTGCAGAGGTTAATGTTGACGCATCTGGTAAGAATTCTCTTAATCAAAACCTTAATGTTCCAAATCCTGGTGAAACCCTAGGTTTAGAGAACCCTTCTATGTCTGAAAAATTGGGGAAAACTGTTCCTAACCCCCCTACTGTTGTTGATGCTAATATTGGTGCTTCCACTGAGACCAATGAGGCTGTTACTGCTGAGTCTCTCAAGAAAACTGCTCCTGAGACTCATGTTGCGCCAAATGTTGCAACACATGGCGCTGCGACAAATGTTGTGCCAGATGTTACCACATCTTTGGCACAGGAAAATATTGTGGACTATTCTGAGTCTGATGAGAGTCCTCGACCTAAGTCTGCTGATAAAGAGACTCCTGCTGATAAGGTTGTTAATGAAAATCCTGAGGTTATAATTGTCAATGAAACAACTGTTAGTGATAAGTCTGTTCCTACAAATTCTGAGGCTAGTGTGGCTAGGAGGACTAGAAGTAGGGCTGGTAAAGCTGTGGAAACTGCTAACACACCTGTCCAAACACCCAAACCATCTAGGGCTGGAAAAAGTACTGGTAGAAAGCCCCTGTATGGACCTCCAAAACCTGTCAGTAAAGTGGTTCCTAGAACTAAAACTAAGAAAAGAAAAGCTCCACCAAATAGTGATTCTGATTTTGAACCAGAGACAGATGTTGCTGCATCTGGCAGCACATCTAGGAAGAGTGTAGGAAGAAAGAAGGTTCCCCAATCTGTTCCCTATGCTCCATTAGATAATGTTTCGTTCCATCTGGAAAATGGGTCTGCAAGATGGAAATTTGTATATCATAGGAGGCTGGCTCTGGAAAGAAATTTGAAAGCTGATATTCTTGAATGTCCTAGTATTGTTGAAGCTCTTGAGTATGCAGGGTTGATGAAAACTGTGGTAGGTTTGGACAGGTGCTATGACAGGCTTGTCAAAGAATTTTTGATAAATGTGGCTGACAACTGTAATGATCCAGCAAGTCCTGAATACAGGCAGGTATTTGTTCGTGGGAAATGTGTTAAGTTCTCCCCAACTGTGATCAACCAATATTTGCAAAGAAATTCTGATGAAGTGGCTCCTCTAAAAGTCACAGACAATGAGGTCTGCAAGGTCCTCACAGGTGGCAGGATTAAGGTATGGCCAAGCAAGGCAAAATTGGCTGCAACTTCTCTCTCTCCATTTTATGCTGTTTTGAATAGGATAGCTGCACACAATTGGGTGCCTACAACCCATTCAGGTGATGTAGCTAGAGGATTGGGAAAGTTCATCTATGCTGTGGGTACAAAGGCCAAATTTGATTATGGATCTTATTTCTTTCAAGAAACTTTAAGCCATGCTTTGACCTATGCTGTTGAGAAGCCAGTTGCTCTCCCCACTCTGTTATGTAACATCATCCTTGAGCAAGGCCCTGGATTTGTTGGAGGACTCTGATGAAAGTTCTTCTATATGATCTCTGATGTTTTTCTTATGTTCTTTCTGATGTACTTTTGGTGTTTCTCTTTTGTTCCTTTTATGGGCAAGGCCCTGGATTTCTAGCACCTGCGTGTGCCTATGGTCTGTAATATGTGCACACTGATATTCTCTTGTCTGGTACTCTATATTTTCCTATGCATGATGTTTGTCAAAATTGTGGCTAAAAAGGGGGAGTAGTGTGTGTGTGTGTGTGTGTGTGACAAGTGTGTGGACAGATGTTCTCACATCTGGTGACTGTTTTTGTGCTAATGTTCGTATGCTCGTATTGAGGGGGAGTGTGAGTAATATGCATGTACTGAGGGGGAGTAGTGAATATTCTTTATCTGATGTGTGTATGCATGAATTCAGGGGGAGTGTGAGTGATATTATCTCTTCGTCGCCTGAATGAATTTGATGACAAATGTTGTGCCAAGTGTTATGGCACCTGACTATTGAGTCCACTATCCACTATGACTGAGAATTTATTTTTCTCAGATGTTTATGGGAATTTATTTTTCCTGTTGTTCTTATGATGAATGGATACGTGCTTACACTATTAGGAGTTTATTTCGCCTACTTCTTAGCATCTACTATGGGAGTTTATTTCTCCCTTGTGTTGTTCCATGAGGCTAGTTGTGTTTTATTCCGCTGTTGCATTGCCTCTGATGCTACTTAATTCTCTTGGAAGTAGTTTTATTATGTGTTACTTTCTTTCCTAGTTGTGTGTTCATGTTGACTCGATGGAAAGGTAATACTGTATCTCTCTATATACTGGTCTAATATTGTTTTAGCCAAAATTTGCCAAAGGGGGAGATTGTTGGGTTTTTGTAAGTTGGCTACATTTTGCAAAAACATATTTTAGCCAAGTGTTGAGACATATGTGCTGACCCCAAGTGTTGTGACAAATGTTGGTACACTTTGGAACAACACCTGACTCTGTATCTGTGCGCGCCAGCTAGCGGGTTTAAATTTCTACTCAATCTTTTGAAGATCTGTTTGAAGAATTGTTTCAAGGTTTCTTACAGAGGAAGGCGCCACGTGTTTAATGTGTTTCATGAGGCAGCCAAACCCTAGTTTTATTTTCCAAAGGAATTATATTTTTGGAAAATATATTTTTGCGTTTCAAAAATATAACAATTGTTTTCAAAAATATATCACAGCTGCCGCAATTCTAGAAGCCCTAATTTTGTCTTGAAGCCCAAGTCGTTCTACTACTATAAATACGAAGGCAAGCATATGGTTTCAAGCATCTAAAATCGAGTCTTACAAAGCGTGTGTTTTAGGGATTTTAGAGTGTTAATTGTGAGCCTTTCTTGTGTCTCATTGATACAAGCTTAGGACCTGAGTTTATTGAGTTGTAAGTGTGAACTTCTCCTAAGCTTTGAAGTACGGAGATTGTTCTAGTGTGTTGTGTGATTTACTCGCAAGCTTTTAAGCAAGAGTGAATCCTAGTTTCTTAGGAGTGTGTCTCCACCTGTTGTGATTGTTGAATTGAATAACAACGCTGTCTGTGTTGTTAAGGTGGGAATTGGGACGGGGTCTCATATCTAGGAGTTCCTAGGTAGAAGTGTCATTGGGTAGTGATTAAGTGAGAAGTTATAAACGGGTGAGTTTAACTTCGAAGTAATACTGCTGATAGTGGACTTCATTCCTGGATTGGTATCCCCCAGAGTAGGCTTTAGGCTGAACTGGGTTAACAACTCTAGTGTGTTATTTACTTTACTGTTTGTATTGTTTTATGTTATTTGCTCTGTTTATAGACAAGTGTTGGCGCACCGGTAACAACATCTGTCTACAACAGACGAGTGTTGATACATCTTGATCAACACCTGTCCACTGTGTGCCAGGAATTTCATAATTTAACTTCTTCAAAATAAAGAACATCATTCCTCCATGAACTTAACTATATTTTGATAAAAAAATTATTAAAAAAATATAAAAATAAAAAACTAAAAATTATTTCTTTTTAAACAAAAACTAGTTAAATGATCCGTGCATTCGCACAAGTCTTTTGACTTTTATTCGATATTTAAGTTTTTCATTATATTAAGGAAAATATTTATTTAGAATAAAATATTAAAATTTAAGTGAAACTTGTGTTGTGTTATTTCTTGTAAAATTTATTAAATGAAAAAATTATCAATGACAAATAATGATCCCGTGTATATTTTTTAATAAAAATAATTAGAAATTTAATTAGGAATATTTAGGATAATTTAGTAAATTTGATAGTAATTAACTTTATTATATTTGTTTATAATAACTTTTATATTATTTTATAATAACTTTATTATTATATTGCTCAAAAGAAAAACTTTATTATTATATTTTTTTATAATAACTTTATTATATTATTATTAAAAATTAAGAGTAAGTTTGATGGTAATATTGTTTATTTATGAGAAATATAGTTTTTTTTTTTGCAAAAATATTGTTTATGTTTCAATTTTTTATATTTCTATTTATGCATATTCATCTTATTCCTATTTATAATTTGTTTTATTCCTATTTTTAAGCATATTATTTTTTTATTGTATTTATCGTATATTCTTTATATATATATATATATATATATATATATATATATATATATATATATAGTGAAATTACAATGAATGATATAAAACTTAATACGTGATTAAAAGTAATGAGGATAAATTAGCAACTTTGGTGGTAATCAATTTTAGGTTTAACTACACATTTGGTCCCTTACGTTTATTTTAAGTTTCAATTTGGTCCCTTACGTTTAAAAAGTATCAATTTGGTCTCTTACGTTTATTTTAGGTTTCAAGTTAGTCATTTCCGTTAGTTTTGTCACTAACACCGTTTGAACAGTACACGTGTCAGCGTGTCAAAGTGCCACGTGTCAGTCCACGTATGCAAATTGACTGCCACATGTGACAAAATTGACGGAAAGGACTAACTTGAAACCTAAAATAAACGTAAGGGACCAAATTGATACTTTTTAAACGTAAGGGACCAAATTGAAACCTAAAATAAACTTAAGGGATCAAATATATAGTTAAGCCTCAATTTTAATATATTAGTATTAGACAATAGAGAAAATGATTTATCTAAGATTCGCTATATGGAAAAAAAGAAACAAATTTAATGTAATTTTAGTGTTAGTTTAAAAGTTTATAATTTAAAAAGGTAAAAATATAATTTTAATAGACGGATTCGTTTATAAGTTCGGATATTCCTATTTTTGTCCACTCTTTTCAAACAGAGAAAACACAAACCCAGACCCATACTCAATTTATTCGAATTTTTCCGATCAAAGACGTTGGGGCTAACCCATGTGGGTTGGTCTAGTGGTATTGACTTGAGACCTTAGAGTGTGCTTCTCTCATGGTCGTAGGTTCGATTTTTTCTGATGTCATTCGATGGACTAGTTCATACAGAACAAAAAAAAAAATTGACTTTAAATAGGCATCCATAAATGAGCCGTGGGATTAGTCTACTCAAATTAGTTGGTCATTGGGCCGAATACCTAATTATTTTAAATAAATAAAAAAAATAAAAAAAGAAAAGAGACGTTGGGGCTAGTTGGTAAGTCTCGCGCCGTTGCGCGTGTTTTATTTCTTTCTTGCTTTGATAATCAGTCACTTCAACTTCTTCACTCACTCACTCTCGTTCTCGCGCCGTTGCAACGTTTCTTTCTTTGAAATCTCAAACCCTAATTTCTTGTTTGTTCCACAATTTCTCAATCAATTGCTCATCAATTTCTCAATCAATTCCACAATTCAAACCCTAATTCACAACACCATGATCGATTTTGCTTCTCATCATCATCCAACCCTGTTTTTCAACAAGGGTGATCATCATCTCGATGATCTTCAAACTGATAAGAAGAAAACATTCAACTCTGCCAAAGCACACACAACCTCCAAACCTGTTCTTCAACCATCTCAAACAAACGATCAAAATCGCATCTTGAAGATCACCTTTTTCTCCTCTTCTGTTCGTAACAAGGAGAAACAACAACAGGAGAAACCTTATTTGTGTCGTGTTTGCGAAAGGGCTTTTACATCCAACCGAGCTTTGAATGGACATATGAGATGTCACAGTTCCAAGAAGGGTACTTCTCCATTTTTGACTTGTCAAGATGCTATTGACCTGTCAAGGTTTTTGCCCCCAAAAACCTACAAGACCCGTAAACGTTCCAAGAGATTTGTCATTGATGATGATGTCCGTGAGGTTGCTCAATCATTGTTAGATATGTCTTGTGGGAAATCGATATATTTTGATGCGGATAATCACGATAACAACGGTAATAGATTGAAGCTTTCCGACGAAAAAGCAACGTGTTGATGATGCTTTGTCTATTTGTGTTAATTGAATTGAATGAACAGGATTTTATCATCTTATTATTGTTATAACTTGTGCTGTTTAGATTGTTTGGTAGTGGAATTTATTCTTGTATATGAAGTATAGAATTGAAACACTTGAGTTTTTGTATGATGTTTTTATGTTTGAATTCATATTCTTACACTTGTTATTGTTTATTTCATGTGTCATTCTTTCATGAATTGATGAGCATAAAAGCAAAACCAATGATCCTTTGCCAAAGTCACCTAGATTGGTAATAATGGTCTCATTAAGGTAAGTTGATATTTTTGGATTATCACAAAAATCTACTGATGATCTCTCTGCTACTTTATTGATCATTTGGATTATAAGGTAAGTTATCTTTCCATTAAGTTTTCTTATCCGACTCCGTCTAAGTAATTGATTGCTAACTATTCATTTTTGCTGGTCATTTTGGTTTTAATCTTTAACACTTCTTGATGCATTCTATTCAACCATCACTATATGCCATTTGTTAGTACGAATCATTTATACTCTTTTCTAACTTCAACGTTATCCATCGTTCTATCTTTATCCTTGGTGTTTTCTTTTTTCAAAGCAGTTGTAACTGTACTTGTGAAATTTCACCAGTGAAACATTACAGAGATGCAACCGTCAAATAGATAGGAAAAAGGGGCAAAATTGTGTGTAAAAATGTTTATATATTCTCTCTTTTTTTTCATCAAATCTGGCGGTTGAGTAAATCTAACTGTAAAATTTTACTGCAACACCGGTGATGGACTTAGTTGAGCCCTCACCCTAGAAGCCACCTTGTTTTCGTGTGGGTGATGTTGTCAATTTTTTTGAATTACCTTTTAGTCTCTAAACCAGTTATTTTGTGCATGTGGCTTATCCTTTTCTTTTTCTTTTCCATTTATATATTCAATCTGCTTAGATTTTTATTTTCCCTTTTTTCTATAATAAGTCTTTTATTTTTGGTGCAATGCTTAATACACTCACATTTATATCAAGATTCGAGATGAAAACGATATTTTCTGCAGTTTCTTAAAATTTCTAATAGGGTTGTTGATTTCTTTTCACTTTGTTGTTATTCTGGATTTAAAATCTCCCTATAAGATATTATTGTTTGTATCTTTTTGTATGTAATGGTGGGTGTCTCATAAACAGATTTTGAAGCACGAGTGGCCAGCAAGATGGCGAAGCTTCATTCCTGATGTTGTCTCAGCAGCTAAAACTAGTGAAACAATCTACGAGAATTGCATGGCTATACTGAAAGTAGGTTTATCCCTGTTTTCATTAGATTTTATTTCTTATGTCTATGACTAAGTTAAAAAATGTCTGTTCAGCTTTTGAGTGAAGAGGTTTTTGATTTTTCGAAAGGAGAAATGACACAGCAGAAGATAAAAATGTCATATGACTAACTTAAAAAATGTCTATTTTTGTTAATTGAATTGAATGAACAGGATTTTATCATCTTATTTTTGTTATAACTTGTTCTGTTTCGATGTTTTGGTAGTGTAATTTATGACACTTGAGTTTTTGTATGATGTTTTTATGTTTGAATTCATATTCTTACACTTGTTATTGTTTATTTCATGTGTCATTCTTTCATGAATTGATGAGCATAAAAGCAAAATCAATGATCCTTTGCCAAAGTCACCTAGATTGGTAATAATGGTTTCATTAAGGTAAGTTAATATTTTGGATTATCACAAAATCTACTGATGATCTCTCTGCTACTTTATTTTTTATTTTATTTTTTTGATTTTTTTTTTTTGATAAGATCTCTGCTACTTTATTGATCATTTGGATTATAAGGTAAGTTAGCTTTCCATTAAGTTTTCTTATCCGACTCCATCTAAGTAATTGATTGCTAACTATTCATTTTTTCTGGTCATTTTGGTTTTAATCAACACTTCTTCATGCATTCTATTCAACCATCACTATGTCATTTGTTAGACACAATATTTGCAAAGTTTTGTTCTGTCAAAGACAGGTTGGTATGCTTATTGAGCAAGCTTCAAGGACGCCACTGGCACCGTTCAGGAAAAACCACTCCAGGTTCCTCCATCTTCTCATTTCACTTGTTGTGTCGATTCAAACTTATTTATTTACTGAGCTTAGGTTAATCACTGTAATATGTTCAATTTACGCGCGTGAAGCCTTTCTTATCGATTGTTAAGTCAATGATCCTCATTGGTGGAGTGGAAGTAAAAACTGGCATGAAGAAAATTGAGGAACAAGGAGCAAACATCTTGATCAGCTGGCCTGGTCGATTGCACGACATGATGAATTGGACGGATGTTTTGGATTTCAAAAGTTGAGGTATATCTTTCACTATTTATACAACATACATGCAGATACATGCTGTAAAAGAATTTTCTGGATTTATTATGCGATCATATTGTACAAATTAATTAATTCATGTTGTAGCTTCATGCTTTAAGATTCCTTATCTTCTACTGCATTTGTGTATTAGTAGGAGTAGGGTTTAATTGTAATTGTGTCTACAAATGTTGATTTTGGATGAGGTTGTTAGATTCTTAGATATGGGGTTCATGAAGTAGATAAATACTATCATAACTTAGTTGCCTAAGCAGATAAATGCTTATTCTCTGCTACTCAAACTCAGGTTGCTGAAGAGCTTGATAAAACAGGATTGAGGAACAAACAAAAACAACAAATGGGCAATGACATGCAACATCAAAACAAAGAGTCTTCAAAGACACATTTGGTTCTTCACATTGAGGTATTGCATATAAACCATGTCATTGAACTGGAGATTAGATCTGTGACTTTTATGGCTAGTGATTTCATTCTTTCATTTTAGTAGTAGAATCACTACAATTTTTTTGCAACATTCATAATTCAATTTATATTAATGTAGTTATTTCAATAAAAAAAAGGGGGGTTGATGATGCAGTGCCTATTTCTATAAGTCATGGGCGGGAAGAGATTCAGTTTAGGCTTTTCCTTTGTTTGTTTTGTAGGAATGGTAGAGATTAGGATGCTAACTGATTATGCAAGTGAAGAGCCTAATTTGTGCCAATGGATGCAAGAGGATAAAGAACTGTCTACTCATGTCCATGATCTTTACTACGAGATTTGGAGATATTGATAAAGAGCTTTATTTGGTCAGGGGATATCACTCAAAGGAAGCTGGTAGTTGTTAGTTGGAAGAACGTGTGCAAGCCTTTTAATCATGGTGGTTGTGGCCACAGGTCTTTATTTACTCTCAACGAGGCCTCAAATTTAAAGCTTTGTTGAGACATGTTACATTAATAGGAACATTGGGCTATATTACTGAGAAGCAAGGTCTGTAGAGATAAATAATGCATCAATCACCACATTTTTTCATCCTTATGGAGTAGCTTCAAGTCGGAGTTCTAGCTTTTTACTATAAATTTCTGGAATGAGAGATGGTGTGATAAACATTCTTTGGCTCAAACATTACACATACCTGTCAATCTTCATCAGTTTCTTTCTGCTACTGTTGCAGACTTTATTCATAGCACCATTGGCATATTCCTTTTGATCTGGAAGTTATGTTCCCTAATCTCAGACACATTATCTCAATTTTCCTTCTTCTCTCTCAAATCACAACCAAACACTCATTTTCCCTCTCTTTTCTCTCCGATCAAAATGGCACGTACAAAACAAACCGCTCGCAAATCCACTGGAGAAAAAGCACCAAGGAAACAACTAGCAACAAAAGCCGCACGGAAATCTGCTCCGGCGACCGGAGGAGTGAAGAAACCTCACAGATTTCGTCCAGGAACAGTTGCTTTAAGAGAGATCAGAAAGTATCAAAAGAGCATAGAGCTTCTCATTAGGAAACTTCCATTCCAAAGATTGGTCAGAGAAATCGCTCAGGATTTCAAAACTGATGTACGATTCCAAAGTAGTGCTGTTTCTGCTCTTCAAGAAGCTGATGAAGCTTATCTTGTTGGTTTGTTTGAAGATACTAATCTTTGTGTTATTCATGCTAAGAGGGTTACTATTATGCCTAAGGATATTCAACTTGCTCGTAGGATTAGAAGCAGGGCTTAGTTTGATTTCTTAGGGTTTATGTTCTCGATTAGATCTCTGTTAGGGTCCGGTTCTTGGTTAAATTTCTATTAGGGTTTGAATCTTGACTAATCATTATCTTGTAAGAAAGTTTCAATCTACTTTATAATGTAATCAGGTTAAATTTGAATTGAATGAGATTAACAGTCTTTGTTTCAGATGTAATTTTACACAAATCTAAGTTCACAGAATTTTCAAGTCATAAATTATTTTTTTCTCTGCACAACCACTTGTTTTCTCTACTCAAAACCGATATTCAAACACGATATGTGTTATTAAAATACGCTCTCAGAAATTGTGTCGAAATAACCCAACTGCTCATAATTTGTCCAAATTAAACAAACTTATACAAAGGCTTGAAAATCCATTAAACTCAAAGCTAAAAACACATAAAATGTGACTCTTTCTGCATATACTAACATATACACAAAACTGTCACTAATCAATTTATTCATTCACAACATTCCCCTTACTTATCACCAAAACCACCATGGTTGAAGCTCAATGGCAATTCAAAAGCATCAACATCAAAAGGCCTCTGACCAATATAATTACCAGGAGGATCATAGTTACAACTAATAATCGTACTCCGACCATCGTTACATTTTACCTTAGCACATCCAACGCGAACCGAATCGCGCCAAACAACTTGAGTATAATGTCCACATCTATAACCAACAGCACATGTATTACTATTGTAATCATAGTATTGTTTCTCATCAATCCACATGTTAACAGCAGATGTTCCTGTAATGTCACCACTACTCCATGCTAAATTTTCACCATATGGACCCTTTGAGTGTACCATTTTGCAATTTGCTTTTAATTGGTTTACATAGTTTTGTGCATATGAAGCAACATTTTGATCCCAATATATTGGGCCAACACCAACTTGAGAACGTGCTTTATTGTGAATGTTGAGGTAGTCTTGTGGTGAGTTTTGAGCATATGAGATTTGTGTGAATGTGGTTATTAGGATTGCTATGAGAGGAAAGAGAAGTGAGATCATTGAGGCTCTCATGTTGAGAAAAGTTTGTGTTTGGTGAGTAATTAGAGACAATGTAGAAGCCTATTTATATGCAATAAACTTTGCTAGTAAGATATTCTCTTGTCCACACTTTTTTTGGGTGCCAAACACGCGAGTATCATCTACTCATAATTGTACCGTCTAATTTTTTAAGTTAGGTTGAATAAAGTGGTTGACAAAATTTTTGGTGAAAAATTTAACGCTGTTATATTTTTAAGGGTTTGATTAGAACTTAAAACCTATGATTAAAGAGAATCAAATTATATCATCCAAAAACTCTTCGATGATCTTACACATCCTTTAACGCAAATTTTTCTATTTTGTTATCATTTTTACATTGAATCTCAATATTTAGGGAATCTAATTTTTGTTTTATGGAATATACCTAGCGAACCTAATTTAGAGTATGTTTTTAATTTTGAAAAAAAAAAAAAAAACACTGTTTAAATTTAAAAAACTATTTCTTTATGAGAAAAAAAGTAAAAACTGCAGTAGCTAACAATATACGTAAGTCTTGTCCTTATCAATTTCACCGATCTAATCCTTAATCCTCCTAACAAAATTTTCAACTAGTAATTAACTAGCTAATAAAAATGGGCACACTAAATAAACATCATACGACTTTTTTTTTTTTTAAGACAATAAACATCATACTTACTACGTACTTGAATGCAAAGAAGTTTTCATTGGTTTGGATAAACTTTAAAATGAAGTATTACCAATTGGGCATTTAACTAATGTGGTGGCTGAACGTGGAAGTAAGACATAATTAGAGGCTGCTAAGGGTTTATAATAGAATATACCCTCAATTTGTAAGATACATCAATTATCACTGCATATGGGACACAAGTTGCAAGAGCCACTGCCTTTCATCATGACTTTTTTCTTTTTATGATAATTTCGAGGGATGAATGTCAAAATTATAACTTTAACTTATATATAATGGTTAAATATATTTTAAAGTTCATCTAAATATATCAATTTTTAATTTTAGTATTTTTAAAAAAAATTAACTGTGTACTTTATTCTGTTTTTTATTTTATTTTATTTTATAAAAGAATGCTTATAACATTTCATTCAAAATCAATTGATTAATACATATCGGTACATCAATAAAAATATTGGAACTAGTTAGAGATGTGTCTACCCTTATACTTTATCCTGTTATTGGATATAGTTGATCTGCACATGATATAATGTATGGCTTTCACCTATTTGAATGAAATTGCTTCAAAAAAAAAATGCTATTTGAATGAAATATCAATTTCTTTACAAAAAAAAAAACATAAAATTTATTTTGACAAAAAAATAAAAATAAAAATTGTTTAGGCCCAATTGGAACTTTTGTTGCGTTTTTCTTTTCTTTCTAAAATTTGTTGAAAATTATAGAAAAAACACTATTATAGTTAAGCTATAAGATAATTGAATTAGCTTATCAAACTAAGCTATAAACTAATAAAAATAAACTAAAAGCTCGTGAGAAAAAAACATTACTAAATAGTTACTTTTTTTGTTATATGAACTTATAAGCTATAAACTATAAGGCATAATCTTAAAATGTGGTGTTACCAAAACATGGATAATAGTAGAAAAAAAAGGGTCCGGTTAAGGTGCATAAGCCCACACCAAGCTTATGCACCGTGCATAATTGCTTTGCGCGCCCCTCATATTGCTACGCGCGCCCCCCAACTGCTACGCGCGCCCCCCATTTTCTAGCCCCCAATTTCTAGCGCGCCCCCCATATTGCTACGCGCGCCCCCCAACTGCTACGCCCTCCCCCCAATTGCTACGCGCCCCCCCATTTTCTAGCCCCCCAATTTCTAGACCCCCAATTTCTAGCGCACCCCCCAGGTTTTTTTTTTTTTTTTAGATTTCTAGCGCATCCCTCAGATTTTTTTTATCACGCTTTTAATTTTGATTGGTTGAATTTTATTTTATTTTATTGATTAGGGATAAATTTCAGAGTATTATGTATGGTTAATTATTTTAGTAGTTAGTTTTAAACTAAAATCATGCCAAACCATCATCGCTGTAACCGCTGCAAGCTCTTCAATCTTCTTCGCTCTCGCTATCTTCGTTTTCCAATCGGAATCTTACAAATTGATTCTCTTGAATCGAACGAAAACGAGAACGAATTGCAATTTCTGAGATGAATCGGAATCGGAATCGGAGTTTTGCAATTTCTGAGATGAATTGGAATCGGAGTTCGTGAGAGAAGGTGTGAGTTCGTGAGAGAAGGTGAAGAAGATGAACAGTGATCGCGGATGAACAGTGATCACGTTTTCACTATTTCGCGTAAGAGAAGATGAACAGTGAATTTTCGTTACAATTATTCTGGAAATCATTGTGCTGGTTAAATGGTTTCAGAGAGTTAAAAAGTGAAACCATTTGTATTATAAATTGGTTTTATGTGTTTATTGAAATCAATATTTTGTTTTTATGTTTTAAAAATCCTGGAAACCATTATGCTGATTAAATGGTTTCAGAGAGTTAAAAAGTGAAACCATTTGTATTATAAAATGGTTTTATGTGTTTATTGAAATCAATATTGTGTTTTTATGGTTTTAAAAATCCTGGAAACCATTATGCTGATTAAATGGTTTCAGAGAGTTAAAAAGTGAAACCATTTGTATTATAAAATGGTTTTATGTGTTTATTGAAATCAATATTGTGTTTTTATGGTTTTAAAAATCCTGGAAACCATTATGCTGGTTAAATGGTTTCAGAGAGTTAAAAAGTGAAACCATTTGTATTATAAAATGGTTTTATGTGTTTATTGAAATCAATATTGTGTTTTTAATATTGAATTTATTGTATTATTGAAATAATATTCCTTCATTATTATTACTATTACTGAACCAAATTAACATCTCAATATTCTCTAACAAATAATCACTCAACAATTAAAAAAAAAAAAAAAATTAATCACTCTACTTTGTCTCCATTCAGCAAAAACACAAATATTTTATCACTAAAAAAAACCTCATCACAAAAAGAAAAACCAAGCTACCCAATTCGATTCTAATTCATACGTTCTTCATTGCCGTTCAAATTCGATTCTGAGGGGTGCGCTAGAAATCTAAAAAAAAAAAAAAACCTGGGGGGTGCGCTAGAAATTGGGGGGCTAGAAAATGGGGGGGGGGGCGCGTAGCAATTGGGGGGAGGGCGTAGCAGTTGGGGGGCGCGCGTAACAATATGGGCTTTCAGGCCTAGTAGGCTAAAAATAAAAACAAAACGTGTGCATCAGCAGAAAGGGGGTGGGGATAGCGAGCCTTTGGGGGGGCTGGGGGGCGCGCGCGAGAAACTTCTGGGAGGCACGCGAGTAATTCTGGGCTTATGCACCATGCATAAACATCCCCTTATGCATATTAACTTTTGCCAAAAAAAAATACTAACATAAATTTATTGTTTAGTTTGTTTAATTTATTTCCTTTTGGTTGTTTCGTGTTGAATTATTTTCTGCACATGTTACTTTCTATTAAAGATAATCTTAATTGAAATGTGTCGGACACTAACCATATGTAAGTATATTTCTTTGTCAAAATTCGAACATTGATATGTTATGTTGCAAGAATCTAACCTCTTTCACTATATCAAACTCCGTTGGTTCTATGATGCTCTTTACTAACACTATGTAAAGTGTGGAGTATTGACAAGTTCTATATCGTACAAAAAATTTACTTAGGAGTTGTTTTTGTTTTATTCTTTTTGAGTAAATGTAGTACCACCTATACTTGATCCCATTACCTGAGTTTAGTACTCCTTATACTTTGTTCCTTTTCTAATATATTTGGCCATTTAAAAAATAAAATTAACACTATGTTGATGGAGGTTGTTGAAACGTGTCTTGAAATCTCGGTTACAATTTGCATCTTTGTTGTTTTGTAGATTTTTTGGGAAAAAAAAAAAAAATTTTCTTGGATGACACTCTGACTTTGATTTGTTTTATTTTAAAACAGATTGTTTTTAGAATTTAAGCATATATTTTTCTATAAATAGAGGTTGATTTTTTTTTTTTGGTACAAAAAAATAGGTTGATTTATTCATAGAAAATTTGAGGGAGAAGAATAATGTAAAGACAAGGATTAGGGTTTGCCACCACAAAAAGGCTAGGGTCTTGGAGAGGAAAAAAAGTTTTTCTCTTGGGACAACTCTAGGATAGGCGAACTATCTTTGTGGTACACCTTGAAAAACACGCATCAAATTGAGTCTAAGAGAGGGACTGCTCTCTCCCCAGACTAGGTCATTGTTGGACCGAACTAAACAAATTATCATGTTCTTTCTTTCTCCTTTATCAGTGTCGTTATTATTATTGTTTATTCCGCTTTGTTATTGGTTATCATTCTATTACTCCACACATCAAATTTATTATTGTTGTGATTTATTGACAAATTCACAAACGTTTATTTTGTGTTTTCATTTTGCTGTGTCAAGGAATCTTATACAATTTCATCTGTATTATCTTTAAAATAAATTAGGATAATTTTGGGGCTTTTTCTTTTTCTAATCTTTGCATCAGGGCCTAAATATGGGCCACAACTAAAATGAAACACCTAATTGGTGATTTAGAGTATTTATTTTGCCACCCCATAGTTTCTCACGTGACACTCTAAATTATAAAGATACTCTGTTCACTATTTAAGTTGTAAATTCATTTAGCACCTTAGAGTTTGCTACATAGAGGTCAAACTCAACCCCAGTTCACTACTTAGAGTACGAACTTTAATTAACTCAATTCGCTACTTAGATTGTAAATCCAGTTTGCACTTTAACTAGTAACTTTATAAAATTTGGCCACCGTCTAAGAACATATTTTGATTGGCCACTGAGCGGCTGTGAGATAGTATCGACCAATCACACACACATCGTATAATTCTATAAATTGAAACCTTTTTTTTTGTTTTTTTTTTTTGCCATTTTTTAATCACTCGCTCATACAATGTTTCATATTCTTGCGAGGTGAAGGAAGGGTGAGGGGGACAATTTTTTTTTTTTTATATATAAGATTCCCTATTTTTTTTTCTTCCTATTTTACACACTCTCCACTTAACCTACTAGGGAAATAAAATTGAAAATCCACTCTGAGCTATGTTTTATTTTTGTTGTTATATTCCAATTTTCAATTATTTATGTACCACCAATGAAGTGATTGGAAGTTGCAAAAAGCTCATCCATAATGTTTTCATTGGATTTTGAATTCCATCACATTATTGATCTGTATATTAAGCTCTAAGGGTGTGTTTGGTTGTCAGAAGAAAATGAGAAGAGAGAATTATGTGAAAGAGAATGTGAGAAGAGAGAAAAAGATGAGAAATAGAGTGAATTTAATGTATTGATTGATATAAGAGAAAGGAGAAAAAAATAAAAGAGAGAGAAATGTTTTTAATTTGTTAAAAGACAATTATATCCTTGCAAAAGAAATAATAAAAAATTGTGGGGTCCAGCTAAATGTATCTTTGATAATAAAACAAAGTGGAGGGGCATTATTGGAAAATAGCCAAAAATTACATCCTAACCCACTTTTCTTCACATGGGTGAGAAGAAAAAGAAAATCGTGTGCCCCACTCAAAATTAGTCTTTCCACTCTTTTTCTTTTCTATTCCAAACAAGAGAAATAACTACTTTCTTCTCAGTTTCTCTCTTTCCTCTTTCTCTCTCCCATATTTCTTCTAAAACAAACAGATCCTAAAAGCTTAATATAAATTATGTAAACAAATTTGACAATTCGTACCCTCTTACACACCCTTCAAGTTGTCCTATTCCAAAAACAAAGTCTATATTAGATGCTGTTGCCGGCTTCCAAATCCAACCAAAACAAAATTTATGTTACCCATACATATATAAAATACTACTAATAAGCATAAGTTTTTTGATTCAAACTTTTACACCTTCGTATCTTATGAACAAGAGACTTTTAATAAGAATCTCAATGTTTTTTCTTCGAATATAAACTACTTATGGAGAAGAGAATCCATAAAATAAAAAAATAGGAATAATTAATAATAATAATAATAATAATAATAATAATAATAATAATAATAATAATATGAATGAAGATCGTTGGTTTTTAGTAAAAATAATAATAATAGAATCTAAATGCTCTAACACCATTTTCGTAAACGTTAAAGAATAATGATACTTATTTTATGAATATTAGGTTCAACTTTATCGATGGTTCGTTTTCTTCTAATCTTTATCGAGTTGGTATCGGGATTTGTATCCGCGATGAAAATGGAGTTTACGTGATGGCTAAATATGATCAATGCTCACCGATATGTGATGTTCGGATCGGCGAAGCTCTTGGTTTACTATCGGCACTTAAGTGGGTCCATGAACTAAATCTAGGTTCGGTAGACTTCGAGTTGGATTCAAAACTAGTGGTGGATAGTTTCCATTCGAATAAGGTTGATGTTTCCGAGTTCGGCGAAATTATTGCTCATTGTAGAAAACTTTTCTCTCTTTTTTACGGTAACTCCAATGTTGAGTTCATTAGACAACAAGCAAATGAAGTTGCTCATAGATTATCTAAGGCGGCCATATTTGTAGCTAGTCCCCATATATTGGTTGATATACCAAATTGTATTGGACACATACTAATTAATGAAATGCTATAAGCTTTGTTTTCTTAAAAAAAAAATAGATCATGGCCAGCACAAAAAAAAAAAAAGTTGACACCATAATAAAAAAAAGAGATCATGGCCACAATAAACTTTCAATTTTGTGTTTGTTTTAGATATTGGACAATAAACATGAAATGAAATGGTGCCAAAGGGGCTTGTCCTTCTTAAATGGTGCCATATGGAAAAATTAACATTAAACCTTCCATTCCACCTTTCTCTGTTTGTTTGTTCCCACCAACTAAACCACTTCAAAATATCTATCTAATTATCAACTCCCTAATATTTTCTCTTCATTCTTCTAATTCTAAAAAAAAATTTCTTTACGATGCTAGAGATATTTGTTTTTTTTTTACAGTCCTCAAAGATATTTGTTAAGAAGTCAAAAAATGAAACAAGTGATACTAGAATATTTTACCACCTTCGATATAAATTAATTATACGACCCTTTGATCATTTTACATAAATTATAAAATGTAATTAATTTTATGTGTAAAGGAGAAATTAAGAGTAATTTTATAAAATTATCTTTCATTAATTATATGGGAAATATAAATTAAAAAATTAAAAGAAAAGCATTTTCAAAAAAATAAAATAAAATTCAAAGAAGAGCGAGTATGAAATAAGATAAGGGTATAAGAGAAAAAATAACATTAAATATTCATTAGTAAATCGACTTATGATTTGAAACAAATTTTTTTCTCAAAACAACTTAAATTTAAAATGGAAAAATACTATAAAAAATTCAATTTCTAAAATTTTAAAATATTACTCTTCGGGTGCTTTTTATAAGAAATAACCCACATTTTAAATTCATTGATAATTTAATGTATTTTACCTATATTATATACTAGATACACTAATTATTCGATGAACCTAAGTAGTTAATTTAAAAAACCGGAAAACCCGAGATAGTAAAATACACAATTCTCAAAATAAAATTCCATTTTAGATTTTTTAACAATTTGTGCTTTGACATTATTTCCCAATAAATAAATAAAACCAAACCGCTCCACTTCCGTTACTATTAGTTCAAAAAACAGAGAAAATCAAACACAAATTTGTATGAGTATTTTATAATAATCCCTTTTCACTTTTTCTATGTTGTTGTACACTTGATATGAGAAGAATCAAGAATGGGACAAGAATCAGATTACAAAACACAATTGGTATTAGATATATGCTCCATTTCCAAACGTTCAATTCTATGTGTTCATACAATTTTCTCTAATATACCTTTCATCGATTGGTATTGCATTCTTGGTGTAAGTATATTTTCAATTACCCTTAATTTGCAACACTTTTCTTATATGATATGAATATGATTCTATGAACTTTTTCATATATTTGGATCTCATAGGTGGAAGAAAATGCAGGGGTTAATACCATTCGTAAGAAATACCATAAACTTGGTATGTTTAAAACTGTTTTTTTATGCTTTTATGAAATTTGCATCGGTTTTGTCTCTTTTGACTATTAATTTTTTGGTGTAGCCTTACAACTTCATCCAGATAAGAATGAACATCCTAAGGCTGAAATTGCATTCAAACTTGTTTGTGAGGTACATAACTTATAAATTTACATCATTCCCTTTAAATGTTAATATCATGTTGGTGAGATACGAAAAGTTTGCTGAAATCACGGTGACACTGTAGATTTATTGAAATTCTAAAGTATAATTTGTCAAGGTGGTACACTGTAATACCAGCAAACTCATCGTCAATTCAAATATATTAGTACTTAGTATGTTGCCGAACATGCTATGACTCACATATTCAATGCATAGCTTCTTGGTGAACGCATAGTTCACCATGATTTTGTCGCTTTTCAAAATTGTACAATTTCCTCGATTATTATAAGTTGTCAATATTTCTAGAGTATACAATTTCCTAGGTTAGTGATAATCAATTTGACATTCATTGTAGTATTTACCGTAACACAATTATAAATACCGGGCTATGTCATCTGAGTTAGATACGTAGAAATTACCAAATCTTTCGATCACTATATTATAATTGAAATGAAATTATTTCAAGTTTAGATTAACTTCTAATTTAGAAAACTTCTCATCAAAATTAATTTATGATTCTTTACTTGAGGATAAAAAGTCCTTATTAGCTATATATGTTTATGAAGAACTTAGATGATAACATTGAATAAGTTAAGCTTTTAACAAAAATTCTTCAATTTTTTCTTTCTTTCTTTAGGCATATACATGTCTATCAGATGCTACAAAAAGAAAAGCTTTTAACTTAGAGAGACAAAAGAGCTTTTGCATTAAGTGCAACAAAATCCCATATACAACCACCATTGTCCCAAGCAACTCTAATGGTTCCAATGGTTCAAGTTTCAAGGCATGGAACATTATCAGCAAATCAATATCAAGCAAAGTTAGAAGAAACATTAGAGACATGAGAGAAAGATTCAAGGAAGAAGCTAAGGTGATTGAGAATTGTCTAAGGACAACAAATTCAGTGTCAAAGAAAGATTCTCAAAATAGAGTTGAGAAAGAAAGTCCTGTTTTCAATCCATCAAACTACAAATACCAAAATTACCCTCATCCTAGGAACAAAGTTTACAAGAATTCCAAGACATTTTGGTACTTGCAGACAGAAAATATGGGGCATAAAGATAAGGGAGATGCTAAAGCTAAGTATACCTCTCCAATTTTTGAGGTCAAATCAAGTAGTATGGACACAAGAAAATTTGCTTGTGTTTCATCTTAAAATTTTAGCTTAAACATTTTTATAGTGTTGTCAAATAGCGACACTTTATCGCATGTAGCGGAATTTGAACAAATTGATATTGTTTCGTGATACACTATTTATTATAAATTGTTGTCAAATAGCAGGTATTGCGGTGCTACAATAATGTAGCTTTCTAGAATTTGAACAAATTGCTATTTTTCGCAATATGGGATTGACAACAGTGCAGTTTTACATTCAATTCATGTAATGTGATTGTCACAAGCTATATATAAGAGCATGATTATCGGTAGAAAATCTACCGTGTCTTAACTGTTTACAACTGCTCTTTGTCAGTGAAAGGCGATAATTCATATGTATGCATCGTTCATACATTAAAGGTCGTTCATACAGTAAATGTCGTTTGTTAAGTGCCACATGGGTGTGGCTTTTTTTTTCTTCTTTCTTTCAAACAAGTGATAAATTAAGTCGACCCATTTTAGAGTGTTTGATGAGTTGTATGAATATTTAAAAAATGTAGTTGAGTTATTTAAATGGTTGAGAAATATAAAATAATATAAAATATTAAGTGGGACCCATTTAAAGAACTCAAATGAGTTTGATGGATGTGGGTGCTATTAGAACCAACAAGCATTGGTTTTTTTTTTTTTAACACTAAACTAGGATAGACGCATAACGCTTTATCTCAAATTATGTTTAACTTACCTCCAAGTCAAGCGTGCTAGTCTGCGTAATTACCAAGGCTTTCATTGATAGGGGGCTCGAATGTTGTTTTGTGTTTTAGTCGACAGTAAAAGTGTCGCTTTCATTTAGGTCTGTTTGATTGTATGGAAAGAAAGTGAGAGGAAAGAAAATTATGGAAATCAATGAATGAATTTGGACTAATGTTAGTCGAAGTTCATTCATCGGTTTCCGTAATTTTCTTTCCTCTCACTTTCTTTTCGTAGAACCAAACGGACCATTAGGATATTGCTAAGACAGTCTAATGCGAAATACTTTAAAAAAATTGGACCAAATTGGTCGGTTTAACAGAGAACCGACTAGTTTTCCAGTTGGTTTGGTCCAGTTACATTATATAGTCTACTTGAACCAGAGTTGAACTGGGTTGAATTGTGGTTCAGTTGCGGTTGGTTCAATGTTTTTTATAATTTGTACAAATTTTTATTTACTTTTTATATACTTATTTCTTATCTGATTCAACCGTTCTTCAACCGATTGAATCACTTGAAGTCTCATTGATTTGATCTCTAGTAGAGTATACACATCGATTTCTTTCTCTGAATAACATCAATTTTTACCCTTTATTATAAGTTGAACAGAGAATTTACCTTATTGGCTAACGCTACGGTGGACCACCTTCACAAGTGGTCCACCGTGGACAAGTGATCTACCGAATACGAATTTTACAAAACTTACCGTTAGATTGAAAGTTTATATCATATAGATCATCCATAAAAAAATTTAGAAAAATTGAAAATAATTTGATATGTTATTGAGGTTCATCAAGATTAACTAAGCTTGATGGGCCTCAATA
The DNA here is from genome assembly GCF_020283565.1 of Trifolium pratense. NCBI lineage: Eukaryota > Viridiplantae > Streptophyta > Magnoliopsida > Fabales > Fabaceae > Trifolium > Trifolium pratense. Next base: position 38,053,202 of record NC_060063.1, read on the forward strand.
ACATATCAAATGATTTTAAATTTTTCTAAATTTTTCTATGAATGATCTATATGATATAAACTTTCAATTCAACGGTAAATTTTATAAAATTCGTATTCGTTAAAATATTATTCATTACTGGTCCACCATGGACCATTTGATGAAGTGGTCAATATTAGAATTTACCTTTTTTTTTTGAAAAAAAAAACAATTTTATTAAACAATTAAGAGAGAATATTTCCTATATTTTTTTGGATATAAGGGAGGATACAAGAAGGAAAATTAGTGGGCCAATTTCTATTAGGTTCAAATTCGGCCCATCTAGCTAATTCACGCGTTGCTTGATTCCCACTTCTTCTGGTCCAAGTGAAATCAGAATTAGGGTTTGCTTCAACAAACGCGATGCAGCGGGGGACAACAAAACCCCAACTCTTTCTGACTTGTTTCTTCTCTTTGATTGCTCTTATGATAGATTGAGAGTCTGATTCAAAAGTAACATTCGTTAATCCCATCTCCTCTACCCATTCCAAAGTTGCGTTAAGACACAAAGCTTCACCTAACACGACTTTGTCCGATCGAGTTAATGAGCGAGTTGCAGCTCCAACGACGCTTCCGTCCGGCCATCTCAGGATCATCCCTGCAAACCAATGGCCATCACTACTTAGGTGAGCATCCACATTGATTTTTAGGGTGCCCCTAAGCTATGGAGTCCAGCTGGTGTTGTTACTACAAGATCGCTGTTCAACAAGACGATTTTGGAGCAAGGTGAGGTGTCCAATGGATTGGTATTCCATAAGCAGAGAGAAAGCAGTAGAGCACGACTCTAATGGAGGTATGTACTTATTTTGAAAGATTTTGATGTTTCGGGCATGCCAAATACCGTAGATTATAGCTATCACATGTTCCATACTTTGTCTATTTGTGTTATTGAATGTATATGAGATATAGTCATAGAGGGTTAAAAACTTGTTGGAGTCTAAATTAATGGTCAGGGATGATGCGAACCACACTTGTTTGATCCAATCACATTCCATAAAAACATAATTCGTAGATTCCACCTGGTTAGAACATCTGGGACATAAAGGGTCACATTTGACACATTTTTTAAAAAGATTCCCTTTAACAGGGATTGCATTATTTAGGATTCTCCTTATGAGGTGGTTGTGTTTAGGGGGAACATTAAGTTTCCATAACTTAGGCCAAATGTCATCATTGTTACCTGAGGCTGTAGCTAAATCCTTATTCGTGTATTGTTCCCAATCCATGATTGCCATGTAGCCTGATTTAACAGTATATTGGCCATCAGTTGTGCCTTCACAAGTAAGCAAGTGTTGTTGGTCTTTATCTGTAATGGGTATCTGAGTGATCATCTGAGCTTCTTGAGGGAAGAAGAGCTGGTTTATGAGAGTAGAGTTCCATTCATTGGTAGTATCAAGCATTAGGTCATTAACCACCTGGTGGTTGATTTGTTTTGGTTTAGTTCTCCAAGTGTGGGTGTTAGCTCTTTGCTGAATCCAACAATCCTCCTAGATGTCAATATTTTTTCCTGAGCCAATGAACCAATAACAACCTTTTTTTAGTACCCAACTAGCATGTAGGATGCTTCTCCAAGTGTAACTCATCTGTTGTTTAGGTTTAGCTCTTAGGAGAGAGTCTTTTGGTTAGTATTTTTCCTTAAGAACTTAGGCCACCAGAGATGAGGGTTGGGTAATAAGTCTCCACCCTTGCTTGGCAAGTAAAGCTTCATTGAATGCTCTAAGGTTCCTAAATCCCAGGCCTCCTTTATTCTTGTGAGAGCAGACCTTTGACCATTTGACCCAATGGATCTTCCTGCAGTCAGTGGAGCTTCCCCACAAAATTTACAAATCATTTTTTCAAGTTGCTCACAGACCCCTTTAGGAATGAGAAAACTACACATTAAATAGGTGGGGATAGCCTGGGCTACAGCCTTGATTAGAGTTCCTCTTCTAGCAAAAGAAAGTTTCTTCTCTTTCCAACCTTTGAGCTTGTTCCAAATTTTTTCCTCAATAAAATTAAAAACTTTCTTTTTTGATCTTTCCATATCTGTAGGGAGACCCAGGTATTCAGTGAAGTGAGATAAAATTTTCATAGGAAGTATCTGAGCAATGTCATTTAGGGTTTCAGCTGTAGTTCCTTTGCTAAAAACCATCTCAGATTTAGAGTAGTTGACCATTTGGCCAGATGCCTCTTGGTAAGTTTGAATGATATCTTTCATCTTAGTGACTTCCACTTTGTTGGCCCTACAGAACATTAAGCTGTCATCATCAAATAAAAGATGAGTTATCTCAGGTGCTGTGGGGGAAATGTTTACCCCATGGAGAGCATTCTCTTTGTGTGCCTTAGAGATTAAACTAGATAAAACATCAGCACACATAATGAAAAGATAAGGGGATAAGGGGTCTCCCTGTCTAAGACCCCTTTTAGGGGAGAATTCCTGAGAAGGGTGCCCATTTATTCGGATAGAGAATTTAACAGTAGGGAACCCCCTAGCTTCCATAGTAGCTTTAAGGAAAGTCCATTCCACTCTATCATAGGCCTTAGCCATGTCAGTTTCTATGCCCACAAAACCTGTTTTTCTTTTAGTATGAGATAGGTAGTGAAAAATTTCAGAAGCTATCAAAGTATTGTCAGTAATGAGTCTTCCTTTATTGAAAGCACTTTGGTTTGGGCTGATTATATTGGGTAGGATATTTTTGATTCTGTTTGCTATGGTTTTGGTAATGATTTTAAGAGAAACATTACATAAGGAGATAGGGCGAAAGTCACTAGGAGAGGTGAGATTTTTGACTTTAGGGATAAGGCAAATGTGGGTGGAGTTGAGGTGGCTAGTGTAACACCCCGTTTTTCAAAGCATAAAAAGGGGTATTATTTTTTTTTAAAAAAACAACACGCTTAAATAAAATGGCGCGCGTGAACGCCCGCAGCTATCTCGGCAATTCATCCTTCAATAGAAAATAAATATAACATCAACCCATTATATTACAGGGCTTCCTCGAAGCAAAGTGTGTACCTGAATAATTTACATACAGCGGATACATTAAGTTCATCAACCAAAAGACACGAGTTATGAACCGAATATATCACAAGGCCAAAAGGCACTAAACATGTCTGAGTATAAATGTATAAGACATACAGTCATCCAAAATACAACTAGGCCCTAAGCCTAACCAAAAATGTAGCCTAACAAGCGCTACTCTCTACTCTCCGGGATAGTCCACGAAGTCCTCGCCATCCACAAGACCCACAGTCTCGCTTGGCTCTCCGTCATCTAAGGTGGGAGGAGCCCGCGATATGGCATGCAAAATAAGGGTCACCAACTGGAAACAAGTATAAAAATACCAAATACACATACCAAATGCCAAGTACCAAAACGGAAAGCGAGTAAACGTCAAACATATTCTCAACACCAAGAATAATAAATAAAGTGCACACATAGCCTAATGCAAAACCTCTAATGAATGAACGTGATAACCGTCACTGGTTTCGTAACCCTCTAACACAACAAATGCGACAACCGCCACTGGTTAATCACATGCATAACTCCCGGAATCTAACCACACTCAGACAAAGTACCAAACACCGGGTGAAGTCACTCAGACAAATCACCGACACTATCAACTGAGGTACAATCACTACAGATCGAATACCGACTTTAACAACTACGGTACAATCACTACAGATCGAATACCGACTAGAACAACTGCGGTACAATCACTACAGATCGAATACCGACTAGAACAACTACGGTACAATCACTACAGATCGAATACCGACTTACCGGTATAGTCACTCAGACAAATACCAAGCCCCGCTCACCAAGAATCCCGTAGGATTAAGTACTCCACTCACACAACCACACCTCGTGGTCCACTCCCGCAACCACGTATTGAACCCCATAAAATCCCTCAACCATTTGGGTGGACCCACTCTCGCAATCACACCCCGTGGTCCACTCCCGCAACCACCTCTTACCATGGACGCATGAGCATACGATACCCTTACCTATACCAATGCAACCACAATACATATATTATCACAATCATATGTAATCTCCCAACAAGCATGTCAACACATATATTTCATCAAATACTATGTCAGACAAGTAACCTCATGTATTCATCACGAACTCATATCGAGAATACATAATACAAACATGCCAAGCACTCATAAATAGTGCACAAACAAACACACAAAGCATTCACAACAACAAGCATACAACTATGCTATCGACGGAATTTAATACGGAAGTAATAAGGTGCCCTTACCTCGGCAAGCTTCCAACACAACCAACTTCGCACTATTCTACACTTTCGCGCGCCCTAAAATAAGCAGCGTACAATCCATAAGTTTCTCCCAAATTTTTTTTAACGAAACTAAACCTATCCACAAAGGTCTAGAGGTGTCTAAGGCACTTCCTAACACTCGGATAGTGATTCCAAGTTCTCCCCATAGTGATTAAAAATTCACGAAGTTAAATGCACTATTTCTTGCTACGCGAAAATAATTTCGTTTCAAAACAAACTAAAACCATTTGAAAGCAAAGTAATCAATTCCACACACTAAAACCATTTGAAAGCAACCCATGAACTCTTTAAAAAATTTCACAAAAATAAAAGTTTACTCGCATCACAAGTTACAAGTTTTTCCTTTCAAATAAAAACCCTATAACCATTCTTTTAAAACCTATGATCACTCACTAATATCTTGATCATTTTCTTATCATTGTGGACTTAGAAAATTTTGAAACTCTTGATCCTTTAACAAGGGGGGTGCCACGGCCAATCAACAAAAACAAGGCCAACACTCACAATTTTTCCATTACAAAATCCTAGTGATAATCTACTAGTTCTTAAAGTCATTTAATTGATCAATCAAACCATTTTAAGAATTCAAATCAAAATTTCTAAAATGTTCATCAATTACTCAAGAACACCAAATTATAATTTTTCTTGTTTCTCAAAACAACTTAATAATCTAACATCCATTTTGTCACAAAGTTCATAACTAACTTCAAAAATAAATTCACAAAACAATTACTCATGGTTATGATCATTTCAAATTTTCTCATCAAAACCCTAACTCAAAATTTTGTGAAAACTTAAATCACCCTGGGAATCAACACCTACTTAACTTAAATGTACTAGTTAAACCCTCATGAACACTTTTATGTAACCAAAACTAAATGAAACTAAATTCTAGGAAATTTTCTCTCAAGAACATAATCATATTTTTCTTAACATCTAAGAGTTTGAACCAATCAAAAGAAGGGAGGAGGTTAGTTACCTCAAGTGAAGGTGATTTCCTTAGCAAGTCTATGATCCAAAGAGCAAGAATCCAAGCTTTGTAGAAGAAAACAAAATTTGAATGAAGAAGGTGGTGAGGAAATGGAGTATTGGCCGAGGAAGAGAAATGAGGGAGTATATATCATTCTTGCTCTTTGATTCAATGTGGTATAACATCATTCCTAATGTGGTCTTGATCAATTTTGGCCATTGGATCAAAAGGCAAAGTCTCTAGGCCAATCCTAGCCCTTGGAATAAGTCTTGGTCACCAAGACAACTTTCATAAATATCTAGATATTTTCCTTCTCACGCCTCACAGCTCTCGCGCGCCGCGACGAACAAAACTTGTAAAAACAGAAAACCTACGGAATAAAAGTCCGTCTTAAGACATTTCCAAAACTTATCGCCGAATCTTTTTCCGCGACTGTAATTTTCTTCCACACTCCTAAAAATTATTCTCAGGACATATCCTAACTCGCGCAGATATATAAAACTTCCATCTAAAATTCTACGGAATTCAGAAGCCGTAAAATTTTACAACAGCGGGCAAAATTCCTACTCGTTTTTCCAAAAACAAGAATAATCCAAAACTCGTCATTCTGAAAATGCATAAACCTTCTCATACATAAAAGAGGATTACAGCCCAAAAGTCTGTGCCTTTTCAGCGCACGAGTACAAAACAGACTTAAACTCAGCAAAAATGCCGCTATTACAACGATACTTACAAAACGACTTAAACAAAAACCCTAAAACTTTTATCCAATATTTATTTTCCTTACACAAAATAAACTGTGAAATTACGGGTCTTACAGCTAGGGTCTCCTTGATTGTTGAGAATGTTTAGCCCTATATGGAGGATATCAATGCCAATAATATCCCAATAATTGTGGTAGAACTGGGCAGGAAGCCCATCAGGTCCAAGGGCAGCCAGAGGTTTTAAGTCTTTCATTGCTAGATACACCTTTTCCTTTGTATAACTTTCATTCAAGAGCTGATGCATATCCTGTGTAATCTTACCTTCTACTACTTTCACTGCCTCCTGGATGTCTTTAGTGTCCTGGTGGGAAAAGAGGTGTTGGAAGTGGTCAATGAAAACCTGCTCAATTTTATCTTCTTCATAGTGAGTTTGCCCTTGATAATCTTTAATCGAGTAAACAGTCACTTTCGTCCCTGAAAGTGTCACTCGTTGTCCTAACAGTCCCTGAAACAACAAAAAACATTTAAAAGTCCCTGAATCAAACTTCCGTTAGTCAGAATGATCACTGACGTTATCTTTCTGTTTGTTTTTAAGATCTGTCCCCAAATTTGGACACATTGAACCAAGATGTGGTAATTTTCAGTGACACCTATACAAGAATTAAAATGACAGTAAAAACTAAAATTTCCTAAATAAAAACAAATACAATAAAAATGAACAAAAACAAATCTTCATCTTCTTTCTCCTCTCTTCCTCACAAACCTCCATCAAGCATCAATATGTCAAACCCACCTTCCATTTTTTTCAAAAATATTTTGGATTAAATAATAGAAATTCATACCAACTCCTACCTCTATCTTCAAACTTGAAAAAAGAACATTCATTTAAATATGAGAAACATTAATCTACTAACTTATAAAGTAAATTGACACAAATAAATACCCCCAAAATTATCACAATAACAACAAGTTTAAGTAAACAAATAAGAGAGAGTAAGGATGGAAATTGACCCATGAAGGTTGTGAACAAATAGGTCGATAATTGGTAAAAGTTGGCAAAGAAAAGTTCCACATATCTTCCACTAAATCAAGACCTTGTTCTTGTATCAACAACAACCACTTTACCAACTATCGACCTTGGTAAATTGTTTTGTGAAGATGCAATTGAGCTAGAGAAGTTAGACAAAGCTTGTAAATAATGAGTTTTCTTCCATGTTTGAGTCAATCATTTCTCCTCTCTAATTATCACAATAACAAGTTTAAAGTAAACAAATAAATCTCGGATCTGATTTTTTTGAACTTTCTGCTCTCTTTATCTCTTGAACTTCTTTTGTTGATTTTGGAAAATATGATTATTCATTTAGTTTTATTCTAATAGAAGAGGGGGTGAAATATGGAGAAATTTGATTTTTTTTTGTTATGGTTTTTTGTTGGGTGAGAAGATGAATTCTCGGAAGGGATAATTGGTTGAAGATGAGTTTATTATGAATTTTGGATGAATTTTTCTATTGTTTTTTTTACTATTTTGTTGTATTTTTTTATTTACAATTTTTTTTATGCTCACTTTCAATTTGATCCTTGCTTAGGTTGCTGTAAAATTAGAATAAAAAATTGTCACATATTAGTCCAACATGTCAAATTTTGGTACACATCATATAAAACAAACAGAAAGATAACGTCAGGGACCATTTTGACTAACGGATATTAAATTCAGGGACTTTAAAATATTTTTTGATGATTCTGGGACTTTTATGACAGCGAGTGACACTTCCGAGGACTAAAATGGCAGTTTACTCATCTTTAATCATCTCAATAGTGTTCTTGTGCTTTCTGATATTAGCTTTCATATGGTAGTATTTAGTATTCTTATCTCCCTGCGGGAGCCATATAACTCTAGATCTTTGTAGCCACCACATTTCTTCACACTCAAGAATATCATCCAGCTCCTTCTCTTTCTTTTTAAGTTGCTCCATACCATGGTGAGTGCCCTTATTGTCACTTAAGTGTAGTAATTCTTCTTGTAAGATTTTGATACGTTTGGGAATAATTCCAAACCTTTTGCTACCCCAGTTATGTAGAGCAAAGAGAGTATTTCCAAGTTTCTGATGGGTAGAGCTTTTACTATTATTCCAAGCATTCCTAACAATTTGGAAGTGCAAGTCGTCCCTGGTCCATACTTGTTCATATCTGGTGGGTCTAGGCCTGGTTTGTCTCTGAGTCTGGGTGAGGTGTTTGTTGAAATACAGAAGGATGAGAACATGATCAAATTTATATTCGAGAAGGTGAAAATTGGTGAAATGAGGGAACATAGTTATCCATCCTGAATTGGCCAGGAATTTGTCTAGTCTAGCTTTTATGAGATGGAGGCCTTCTCGTTTGTTGGTCCAAGTGAAGATGTCACCCTTATATCCTAGATCCTGTAAATCAGAAGAAGTGAGAGTTGATCTGAACAAGGTAGTTAAATTAGTATCAATAGGGTTGCCCCCAAATTTTTTAGAATCATTAATAGTAAGGTTTAAGTCACCAAAGATGAGCCAGTTAGTATTGAAATTAGTTGTACTAAGTTGATTGATAAAAGTGCAAGTAAGGTGCTTATGTTGATGTTTTGAATAACCATAAATACCAGTTTTTCTCCATTGGTCGGAAGTAATAAGGTTAGTGACGCATATACATCAATCTAGTTAAAATCCATATCTCTTATATCTATTTGACAAGTACAATGACTCCAAAGTAAGATAAGACCCCCAGATTTACCCCTATTCCCATTTAAAGTACAATCAATTGAAAAAAAGTTGTAAGTAGCAGCAAACTTATCCTTTACGTGACTGGTATTTTTATGCATCTTAGTTTCCATGATAAAAACAATGTCAAAAGCAAAGCCAACTTCGAAAATCCTTCAATGAACCTTCTATAATAACTGGCCAATCCAAGAAAACTTCTTATCTCAGAAACAAACTCTGGCGTTCCCCATTGCAATACGACATCAACTTTGGCTGGGTCAACCGCTATCCCTCCGCTTGAAATCACATGACCAAGAAAACTCACTTCCTTCAACCAAAACTCACACTTCGACAACTTGACATACAACTTCTTCTCTTTCAAAACTTGCAAAACAATCCGTAAATGCTCCTTATGCTCTTCCTCGGATATCATCAATGAACACCACAACGAACTTATCCAAGAATGAATGAAAAATCCTATTCATGTACTCCATAAAAACACCAGGTGCATTGGTCACACCAAAAGGCATCACCGAATACTCATAATGACCATACCTCGTCCTAAAAGCAGTCTTTGGTATATCCTCCATTTTCACTCTAATCTAATGGTATCCAGATCTCAAATCAATCTTACTAAATACGCAAGCTCCAACCAATTGATCCATCAAATCATCTAACCTCAGAAGTGGATACTTGTTCTTGATCGTCACTTTGTTCAACTGACGGTAGTCAATACACAACCTCATACTCCATTCTTTCTTCTTAACCAACAACACAGGTGCACCCCACGACGATACACTAGGTCGAATAAACTTCTTCTCAAGTAGTTCCTCTAGTTGCTTCTTCAACTCATTCAACTCTGACGCTGACATTCGATACGGTGCCATAGATATCGGGATAGTACCAGATACCAAATCAATAGTAAACTCTACTTCTCTTTCTGGAGGTACATCTGACACATCTTCCGGAAATACATAGGGAAATTCACAAACAACCGACAATTTTTCCATCTTAACTCCACCTTCAAGTTTCAAGGATGCAAACAAGGCATACATCTCCAGATGTTCCTTCAAAGATTCTACTACTTCCTTCTCACTCATCAAATATAGACTCTCCTCCGATTTTGGAAACACAACGGTCTTCTCACAACAATTGATATGGACTCGATTAAATATTAACCAGTTCATAGCAAAGATCACATCTATACCACTAAGTTGGATACACACCAGGTCCATACCAAAGTGTCTACCAAACACGGTTACGGGGCAGTCACGACATACAAAACGGGTAGTTACGGAACCATTAGCAGGAGTTTCTATTTCCATACGACCAGACATTTCAGACACAGGTATATAAAGACACTTCATGCAATCAACATGTTGGGTTTTTGTATGTTGGCTACATTTTGCAAAAACATATTTTAGCCAAGTGTTGAGACATATGTGCTGACCCCCAAGTGTTGTGACAAATGTTGGTACACTTTGGAACAACACCTGTCTGTCTGACTGTGCGCGCCAGCTAGCGGGTTTTAATTTCTACTCAATCTTTTGAAGATCTGTTTGAAGAATTGTTTCAATGTTTCTTACAGAGGAAGGCGCACGTGTTTAATGTGTTTCAGGAGGCAGCTAAACCCTAGTTTTATTTTCCAAAGGAATTATATTTTTGGAAAATATATTTTTGCGTTTCAAAAATAGAACTATTATTTTCAAAAATATATCACAGCTGCCGCAGTTCTAGAAGCCCTAATTTTGTCTTGAAGCCCAAGTCGTTCTACTACTATAAATACGAAGGCAAGCATATGGTTTCAAGCATCTAAAATCGTGTTATTACAAAGCGTGAGTTTTAGGGATTTTAGAGTGTTAATTGTGAGCCTTTCTTGTGTCTCATTGATGCAAGCTTAGGACCTGAGTGTTTATTGAGTTGTAAGTGTGAACTTCTCCTAAGCTTTGAAGTACGGAGATTGTTCTATTGTGTTGTGTGGTTTACTCGCAAGCTTTTAAGCAAGAGTGAATCCTAGTTTCTTAGGAGTGTGTCTCCACCGTTTGTGATCGTTGAATTGAATAACAACGCTGTCTGTGTTGTTAAGGTGGGAATTGGGACGAGGTCTCATATCTAGGAGTTCCTAGGTAGAAGTGTCATTGGGTAGTGATTAAGTGAGAAGTTGTAAACGGGTGAGTTTAGCTTCGAAGTAATACTGCTGATAGTGGACTTAATTCCTGGATTGGTATCCCCCAGAGTAGGCTTTAGGCTGAACTAGGTTAACAACTCTTGTGTGTTATTTACTTTACTGTTTGTATTGTTTTATGTTATTTGCTCTGTTTATAGACAAGTGTTGGCGCACCGGTAACAACATCTGTGTACAACAGACAAGTGTTGATACACCTTGATCAACACCTGTCCACTGTGTGCTAGGAATTACAATTGGCATCAGAGCAGGCACCCTGTTCTGAATTTTAGGGTGAGCTCCAGGGAAACTTTTTCTGGCAAGGATGGACAAAGAAGGAGGGTTTGTTACCAGACCACCTCTTCTGGTTGGTGCTTCAAACTATGACTATTGGAAGTCCCGCATGATGGCCTTTCTAAAACAAATTGATAGCAAGACATGGAAGGCAGTTCTGAGAGGGTGGACTCCACCTGTGAAGATGGACAAAGATGGTAAACCAACTCTTGAGTTGAAATCTGCTGAAGAATGGTCCAAAGAAGAGGATGAGCTTGCTCTTGCAAACTCAAAAGCATTATATGCACTATATAATGGTGTTGACAAGCACATATTCAGACTCATCAAAAAGTGTGTCTCTGCTAAGGAAGCTTGGACAATTCTTGAGACTGTTCATGAAGGTACCTCTAAAGTGAAGCTGTCAAAGCTACAACTCCTAACAACTAAATTTGAGAATCTAAGAATGAATGATGATGAAACTATTCAGGATTTTCACATGACCATACTTGATTTTGACAATCAATTTGATGCCTTGGGTGAAAAGATACCTGAAGAAAAGCTGGTAAGAAAAATTCTTAGGTCTTTACCTAAGAAGTTTGACATGAAAGTCACAGCTATAGAAGAAGTAAAGGATATCACAGATATGAAGCTAGATGAACTGGTTGGTTCACTACAAACCTATGAGGTAGCTACAAATGAAAAGATGGATAAGAAAAACAAAAGCATTGCTTTCGTCTCAAATGCTGAGGAAGAAGATCAACAGAGTGACACATTAGAAGTGAGGGGTATAGTCACATTAGAAGTGAATGTGGAACCTTCCTGAAAAAACAGAAGAAGGGGTTAACTGTAACTTGGTCAGATGAAGATTCTGAAGGAGAAGCTGATACTGCAAAGGCTATACATGCATTGACAAGTGTATGTACATCTGACACTGAATCATGTGAGGAAGAACTGACCTTTGATGAACTTGCTGAGTCATATAAAAAACTGTGTCTGAAGAGTGCAGAAGTCTGCAGAGTCTCTGAAGAGCAAAAAGAAACAATCACTAAGTTGCAAACTGAGAGAACTGCCAATCTGTCAAGAATCTCTGAATTTAGTGCTAAATGGGAAGAAAGTTTAAAGATCATCGAGGAACAGAAGGCAACTATCATCAACTTAGAAGCAGACAAGATCAAACAACTGACAGAGATAGCCCATCTGAATGAAGAGGTAACTGAATTAAACTCTCATCTTGAGAATTTAAAGAAGCATGTTCTTAGGTTATTCAAAGGAAGTGATCTAGATGAAATCCTAGAAACATTACCTACTCCTAGTAGATCCAAAACAGGCATTGGGTATGAATACAAAAATGTTAATAGGATTATGGATTACAACAAAGAAGGGAAATATATGCGTGAGATAAGCAAACAACCTTCTCCAAAAATGCATGACAGGATGTCGCCACACCTGGCTCCTAGACAGCAGAGACAAGTGTTACCACATGTGGCACCACATCAGCAAAGACGACAGAGACCTGGATTTATACCTAGACCTAGAAGCAGGTACCACTCATGGAGATGTCATCACTGTGGAAGAAAGGGGCACATAAGGCCCTACTGCTACAAATTGTATGGGTATCCAAGTGAAATTCCTCAAGAGTCTGATCCATCCATTACTAAAACAAGGATGGAATGGAAGCAAAAGGATGATACAACCAATATCAAGGAGAATACAGCTGAAAGCAGTGGGAAAAGTTTGATTGCCCATACGTCTCTCAGAGCCTCATCAAAAGAAGATTGGTACTTTGATAGTGGTTGTTCCAGACACATGACTGGTGTTGAAAAGTATTTGAAGGAGGTAAAATCCTATGCCACAAGTTTTGTGACATTTGGAGATGGAGCAAAGGGGGAAATTAAAGGTATTGGAAGGCTGATTGACCATGGTCTGCCAAAACTTGAAAATGTTCTCCTTGTAAAAGGGCTAACTGCCAATCTAATCAGTATAAGCCAACTATGTGATCAAGGCATGAAAGTCAACTTTACAAAAAATGAATGTCTTGTCAGCAATAATGAAGGAGACATCCTTATGAGGGGTGTTAGATCAAAGGACAACTGCTACCTGTGGATCCCTCTTGAAGAAGCTAGTGTATCTACATGTCTCTTAACTAAAAATGAAGAGGTTAAGCTGTGGCATCAAAAATTAGGACACCTTAACCTGAAGAGCATGAAGAGAGTCATATCTGAAGAAGCTATCAGAGGACTACCAAGTTTACAGATACAGGAAGGCAATATCTGTGGTGAATGTCAGATTGGGAAGCAAACCAAAGTGTCGCACCAGAAGTTGCAACACTTGTCCACCTCTAGAGTTCTTGAGTTACTACATATGGGGCCCATACAAGTTGAGAGTCTTGGAGGTAAGAAATATGTTCTTGTTGTTGTTGATGACTTCTCTAGATATACTTGGGTCAATTTCATTAGGGAAAAATCTGAGACTTTTGAAGAATTCAAAAATCTTTGCTTACAACTTCAAAAAGAGAAAGATTGTGGTATTGTAAGAATCAGAAGTGACCATGGTAAGGAGTTTGAAAACTCTAAATTTGCTGATTTCTGTGCCGCTGAAGGAATAACTCATGAATTTTCTTCACCAATTACACCTCAACAAAATGGTGTGGTTGAAAGAAAGAACAGAACCTTACAAGAATCTGCTAGAGTAATGTTGCATGCCAAAAATGTTCCTTACAAGTTCTGGGCTGAAGCCATGAATACAGCATGTTACATTCACAATAGAGTAACATTAAGAAAAGGTACTGCTACAACACTGTATGAACTATGGAAGAATAGGAAGCCTACTGTAAAATATTTCCATGTGTTTGGGTCAAAATGTTACATTTTGGCAGATAGAGAATCTAGGAGAAAATTGGACCCCAAAAGTGATGAGGGGATATTTTTAGGTTACTCAACCAACAGCAGAGCCTACAGAGTTTTTAACTCCAGAACAAGAACTATGATGGAATCAATAAATGTTGTTGTTGATGATAGTGATACAACAAGTGCAGATCCAACTAAAGAGACAGATGTCATCACACCTGTCCCAACACTAGATGATGATCAAACTGAACCTGAACCTGATCAACATTCTGAATCTACTTCAGAGGCTCCTAGACCAAACAAGGGACCATCTACTAGAACACAGAAGAATCATCCTCTGGAACTTGTCATTGGAAATCCAAATCAAGGAATTGCAACAAGAAGATCAAAAGAAGCAATCTCCAACTCATGCTTCATATCCAAGATTGAACCAAAGAATGTTAAATAAGCTTTGACTGATGAATACTGGATCAATGTTATGCAGGAAGAACTAACTCAGTTCAAAAGAAGTGAGGTATGGGATCTAGTACCTAGACCAGATGGTATAAATGTTATTGGTACAAAGTGGGTCTACAAGAACAAAACTGATGAAAATGGTGACATTACTAGAAATAAAGCCAGACTTGTAGCACAAGGATACACCCAGATAGAAGGAGTAGATTTTGATGAGACTTTTGCTCTAGTTGCTCGCTTGGAGTCCATAAGATTGCTATTAGCTGTGGCATGTATCTTAAAATTCAAGTTATATCAAATGGATGTAAAGAGTGCATTCCTAAATGGCTATCTGAATGAAGAAGTATATGTTGAACAACCAAAAGGGTTTGTAGATCCAAGTTTTCCTAACCATGTCTACAAACTAAAGAAAGCTCTCTATGGATTGAAACAAGCCCCTAGAGCATGGTATGAAAGATTGACTGAATTCCTTGTCAGCCATGGATACAAGAAAGGTGGAAATGATAAGACACTGTTTGTAAGAGAAGAGAAAGGGAAGATAATGATAGCTCAGATATATGTGGATGATATTGTATTTGGTGGAATGTCGCGACAAATGGTGGAACATTTTGTGCATCAAATGCAATCTGAATTTGAAATGAGTCTTGTAGGTGAGCTAACCTATTTTTTAGGTCTTCAGGTCAAACAAATGGAAGACACCATATTTATCTCTCAGGAAAAATATGCAAGAAACATTGTGAAAAAATTTGGAATGGAAGGTGGTAGTCACAAAAGGACACCTGCACCTACACATTTGAAGCTTACCAAAGATGAGAAAGGGATTGATGTGGATCAAAGTCTCTACAGAAGTATGATTGGAAGCTTGCTATATCTCACAGCTAGCAGACCTGATATCATGTTTGCAGTAGGTGTTTGTGCTAGATATCAATCTGAACCCAAGATGAGTCATCTGACTCAAGTGAAGAGAATCTTCAAATATGTCAATGGAACATGTGGCTATGGAATTTTATACTCTCATGGTAATAATTCTACACTAGTTGGCTATTGTGATGCAGATTGGGCAGGAAGTGCTGATGATAGAAAAAGCACCTCTGGTGCATGTTTCTTCTTGGGAAGCAATCTAGTATCTTGGTTTAGTAAGAAGCAGAATAGTGTGTCTCTATCCACAACTGAGGCAGAGTATATAGCAGCTGGTAGTAGCTGCTCTCAATTGTTATGGATGAGACAAATGTTGAAGGAGTATAGTGTTGAGCAAGATGTCATGACACTCTACTGTGATAATCTGAGTGCTATAAATATCTCTAAAAATCCTATCCAGCATAGTAGGACCAAGCACATTGATATACGACATCATTTTATAAGAGAACTTGTGGAAGAAAAAATTGTGACACTTGAGCACATTGCATCTGAAGAACAATTAGCAGACATTTTTACAAAGGCGTTGGACGCAAGCCAATTTGAAAAATTAAGAGGCAAACTTGGAATTTGCCTTTTTGAAGACAAATAGCAGTTACAGCATGGAATGCGTGTAACCACCTCTCATCCACCTCTCCACTTAAAGTTACACGCTAATCAAGGAAGTTTTTATTCAACTTCCCATACACTCTATCAACCACAATCATTTCTGATCATCCACTATCTCTCTCACATTCAAGTTCTTTCCAACTTCCTCATCAACACTGCTCCAACGTCTATTGTTTTCAGAAAATTTTATTCAAAAATCATGTCTGATTCTGCAAAATCCTCACCAACGAAGAATGATGGTGTTCCATCGCTACAACGAATGGTGATAAATGCTATTCCTCTCAACACCATACCTCCCACAAGTCCAACGATGAGGAGAAAATCAACTGCAAAGAAGGACAAATCATCACGAACAAGTACAAATCCTTCATCTCTTGCTTCAATTAAAAGTTCAAAGCGTAAAAGCAAGAAAGCGAAAGGTGAATCGAGTAAGGCGTTTACAATGTCTGAGCTTCACACTGATCCACTTCCTTCAAGTGGTGCTGCAACGCCTGTCGCTAATCCTACAGTTGAGAATGTTGATACATCTGGTAAGACTTCTGTTAATTTAGGTCTTAATACACCAAAATCTGATAAAACCCTAGGTGTAGAGAACCCTACTGTGTCTGAAAATTTGGGGAAAAGTGTTCCTAACTCCCCGACTGCTGTTGATACTAATATTGGTGCTCCCACTGAGACCAATGATGTTGTTGCTGCTGAGTCTCTTAAAGAAACAGGTCCTGAGACTCTTGTTGCGCCAAATGTTGCAACACATGGCGCTGCGCCAAATGTGGTGCCAGATGTTACCACATCTTTGGCACAGGAAAATCTGGTGGACTATTCTGAGTCTGATGAGAGTCCCCAACCTAAGGATGGTGATAAAGAGACTGCTCCTGACAAGGTTGTCAATGAAGATTCTGATGTTGTAATTATAAATGAAACCACTGTTAGTGATAAGGCTGTTCCTACAAATTCTGAGGCTAGTGTTGCTAGGAGGACTAGAAGTAGGGCTGGTAAAGCTGTAGAGGCTGCTAACACACCTGTCCAAACACCCAAACCATCTAGGGCTGGAAAAGTTACTGGCATAAAGCCCCTATATGGACCTCCAAAACCTGTAAGTAAGGTGGTTCCTAGAACTGAGACTAGGAAAAGGAAAGCTCCACCAACAAGTGATTCTGAGTTCGAGCCAGAGACAGATGTTGCTGCATCTGGCAGTACATCTAGGAAGAGTATAGGAAGGAAGAAGGTCCCTCAAACTGTTCCCTATGCTCCATTAGACAATGTATCATTCCACCTGGAGAATGGGTCTGCTAGATGGAAATATGTATATCATAGGAGGCTGGCTCTGGAAAGGAATTTAAAAGATGATATTCTTGACTGTCCTAGTATTGTTGAAGCTCTTGAGTATGCAGGTTTGATGAAAACTGTGGTTGGTTTGGACAAGTGCTATGACAGGCTTGTCAAAGAGTTTTTGATTAATGTGGCTGACAATTGTAATGATCCAGCAAGTCCTGAATATAGGCAGGTATTTGTTCGTGGGAAATGTGTCCAATTCTCACCAACTGTGATCAACCAACATTTGCTAAGGAGTACTGATGAGGTGGCTGCCTTAAAAGTCACAGACAATGAAGTCTGCAAGGTCCTCACAGGTGGCAGGACTAAGGTATGGCCAAGCAAGGCAAAATTGGCTGCAACTTCTCTCTCTCCATTTTATGCTGTTTTGAATAGGATAGCTGCACACAATTGGGTCCCTACAACCCATTCAGGTGATGTAGCCAGAGGATTGGGAAAGTTCATTTATGCTGTGGGTATAAAAGCAAAATTTGATTATGGGTCATATTTCTTTCAAGAAACCTTAAGCCATGCCCTAACATATGCTGTTGAGAAGCCAGTTGCTCTTCCTACTCTATTATGCAATATCATCCTTGAGCAACACCCAGATATTCTGAGAAGCACTGATGTTCCTTGTAAAAGGAAAGGGGTGTTGATTATTGAGCAGAGTTTGCTGAATGGGACAAATGTTGCAGCAGGTGTTGGCACATCTGTCCAGGCTGGTGTACTCTCTAGGAAGCAGATGATTGCTGATCTGACTGAGGCAAGCAGAGCTCTTGAGGTCAGGAAACTGAAAATTGATCGTGTGATTGAGGCCCTCAAGGCTGAGGAAGCTGCTGAGACTGCTGAGGGTGAGCCTGATGGACAAGAAGGTGAAGGAACTAGTGGCTCTGAGGATGGCTCTGAGGATGTGATGGAGGACTCTGATGAAAGTTCTTCAATATGATTTCTGATGTTTTTCTTATGATTTTTCTGATGTACTTTTGGTGTTTCCTTGTTGTTCCTTTTATGAGCAAGGCCCTGGATTTCTAGCACATGTGTGTGCTTTATGGTCTGTAATAATTGCACTCTGATACTTCTATTGTCTGCTACCCTATGATTTCCTATGCATGATGTTTGTCTAAATTGTGGCTAAAAAGGGGGAGTAGTGTGTGTGTGACAAGTGTGTGGACAGATGTTCTCACATCTGGTGACTGTTTCTGTGCTAATGTTCGTATGCTCGTATTGAGGGGGAGTGTGAGCAATATGCATGGGTTGAGGGGGAGTAGTAAATATTCTTTCTCTATCTGATGTTTGTATGCACGAATTCAGGGGGAGTGTGAGTGATAGTATCTCTTGATCGCCTGAATGTATTTGATGCCAAATGTTGTGCCAAGTGTTATGGCACCTGACTATTGAGTCCACTATCCACTATGACTGAGAATTTATTTTTCTCAGATGCTTATGGGAATTTATTTTTCCTGATGTTCTTATGATGAATGGATGCGCTTTAACTATTAAGAGTTTATTTCTCCTATTTCTTTGGGAGTTTATTTCTCCCTTGTGTTGTTCCATGAGGCTAGTTGTGTTTTATTCCGCTGTTGCATTGCCCCTGACTATCTTGGAAGTAGTTTTATTATGTGTTACTTTCTTTCCTAGTTGTGTGATCATGTTGACTCGAAGGAAAGGGAATACTGTATCTCTCTATATACTGGTCTAATATTGTTTTAGCCAAAATTTGCCAAAGGGGGAGATTGTTGGGTTTTTGTATGTTGGCTACATTTTGCAAAAACATATTTTAGCCAAGTGTTGAGACATATGTGCTGACCCCAAGTGTTGTGACAAATGTTGGTACACTTTGGAACAACACCTGTCTGTCTGACTGTGCGCGCCAGCTAGCGGGTTTTAATTTCTACTCAATCTTTTGAAGATCTGTTTGAAGAATTGTTTCAAGGTTTCTTACAGAGGAAGGCGCACGTGTTTAATGTGTTTCAGGAGGCAGCTAAACCCTAGTTTTATTTTCCAAAGGAATTATATTTTTGGAAAATATATTTTTGCGTTTCAAAAATAGAACTATTATTTTCAAAAATATATCACAGCTGCCGCAGTTCTAGAAGCCCTAATTTTGTCTTGAAGCCAAAGTCGTTCTACTACTATAAATACGAAGGCAAGCATATGGTTTCAAGCATCTAAAATCGTGTTATTACAAAGCGTGAGTTTTAGGGATTTTAGAGTGTTAATTGTGAGCCTTTCTTGTGTCTCATTGATGCAAGCTTAGGACCTGAGTGTTTATTGAGTTGTAAGTGTGAACTTCTCCTAAGCTTTGAAGTACGGAGATTGTTCTATTGTGTTGTGTGGTTTACTCGCAAGCTTTTAAGCAAGAGTGAATCCTAGTTTCTTAGGAGTGTGTCTCCACCGTTTGTGATCGTTGAATTGAATAACAACGTTGTCTGTGTTGTTAAGGTGGGAATTGGGACGGGGTCTCATATCTAGGAGTTCCTAGGTAGAAGTGTCATTGGGTAGTGATTAAGTGAGAAGTTGTAAACGGGTGAGTTTAGCTTCGAAGTAATACTGCTGATAGTGGACTTAATTCCTGGATTGGTATCCCCCAGAGTAGGCTTTAGGCTGAACTGGGTTAACAACTCTTGTGTGTTATTTACTTTACTGTTTGTATTATTTTATGTTATTTGCTCTGTTTATAGACAAGTGTTGGCGCACCGGTAACAACATCTGTCTACAACAGACAAGTGTTGATACACCTTGATCAACACCTGTCCACTGTGTGCCAGGAATTACACAACAGATATAAAAGAATGTGTTACTCCCGTATCAATAATCGCAATTAAAGGAGTGTCATAGATGAAACACGTACCTCTAATTAGATTATCCACTTGATCTGCATCATCTCCACTTAAAGCAAACACCTTCCCAATGGTCTTCTTAGGCTTCTTGCACATAGAACTCTTGTGACCTTCCTCACCACAATTGAAACAAGTCACCTTCACTTGACACACATCAGACTTGTGTCCTAATCTTCCACAATTGAAACATTTGTCCACCTTCTTTAGGCACTCATAAGACTTATGGCCCATCTCTCCGCACTTATAGCATTGTCCACCACCATTCTTCTTTCCACCATTAGTCTCAGCAACTTTCTTCCCCTTGTCACCATACGACTTTCCACGATCTTGACCTCTTCCTCTTTTGTCACTCATGGCTTTGTAGTAGTTAGTCTTGGCCTTCCCATCATCATCACAAATACAGCACTTATCCACCAAAGTCGCAAAGTCTCGGATTTGCGAAAATCCAATGAGATGCTTGATGTCAGGACACAACCCACTTTCAAACTTGACACACTTGTCATTCTCAGCTTCCACGGTGCTGTAGTGTGGACTAAACACACATAGCTCTTCAAACTTCACGGAATACTCCGCCAAAGACATGTTCCCTTGTTTGAGCTCCATGAACTCCACCACTTTCTTGTTTCTAATATCAGCTGGAAAGTACTTCCTCAAGAACTCTCCCTTGAACATCTCCCAAGTGATTACCACACCACCAACTCCCATTCTTAGCTTAGCATTCCTCCACCACTTGTTAGCTTCCTCACGAAGTACATAGGTACCCAAGGTTAACTTATTCTCCTCGGTACACCTCATAGCCTCAAAGACAATCTCAACTTCCTCTATCCACTTGACAGCAGCTTCCCGAGCATAGCCTCCAGTGAAAAGCTTCGGATTATGCTTCATGAATCGCTCCAACCTCATCTCATCTTCCCTCCCGGGTTGATGATCTCTAGCCACGATGTTAGTCAAAGTAGCTATTGCGTCTGCCATCTGATTGTTACCTCTTCCATTACCTCTTCCAGCCATAATCCTGAACAACCAACCAATCCAACAACAAACATAGAAAATAATATCAACAGTGTTATCTCTACATAAGTTGAATATACGGGTAACTAATCCCAATTGGTTCCACATGAACCAACCTTGCTCTGATAACACTATTGTAACACCCTAACTCCTTAACGCGTATTTATTGAATATAAATAAATAAAACACTTAAGACAATTAAGGCGTTACATGTTAATAAAACAAACATACAAGGCACAAAGACATTCAACGTGCTTATACATACTTGCGACAGCGGAATTGCAAATTCAACATTGCAATAATTCCTTTATAACACATATTGATCATCAAAAGCTAAGTTATAATTATCCAAGGCATTATCATATATATATCTAGCCTTATCATCAACATGGATATCATAATATACAAGTTAGCAAGATCAATGGTTAATACAATCATCCAACAAGTTCAAGTGAATACCCTGACTCGATGTTACAACTATCATAGCAACACTAAATACAACCCATCAAAAGCTAACTATAGGAGTAGCAAAGCTAGACTCCTCACCAAAATGCACGCTACCACTAAGCACGAGCAAGCCCTCTAACTCTGAGCCGGATCCTCAACCTGAGTATCTGAACCCCCAACGGTCTAGCACATAACACAAAACATGAGAGTTAGATCACAAAATCAAAATATAAGTGTAAGTAAAACGATACTTAAACACTTATTCACAATACATGCATATTCATAAATTATAAATATACATCATCATCCATCATTCAATTATAAGTTCTAAACATATATAATCGAATACCAAATCATCAATTAACAATTATTACACTTAGCAAAGTATGTGTCACATATCACTTATCACATAATGCACACATAACCTAATGCAATTATAATGCTTCAACTTCATGAATGTCATCCTAGACATCTCTAATGCATGTGGTACCATCTTCTTTATTAGAGCATCTCACCTATAATATCCTTCTTTATCAGATAAATATAATCTGATATACTTCTTTATTGGAATATCCAATATCCTATTTAATTCATGAATGCATGTATGTGTTTTCATGAATTCACTCTCAATTAGTTAGCATAAAGCTCTTCATTTACAATGTGGAACACTATCCAACATTCTTCATCATTAAGATTAAACAAACCTTAATATTCTTCATTTATAACTTCATACATGATCAACAATCATCAACGAATAATAATGAGCATTATAGGCATCAATAAGCATCAACAATCATGTAAAAATACCATTAAACCATGTTACAAGTGTCTAATTGCACTTAAAAACATGAACAAAAGTTGCAGTCCCAGTGCTGTTCGCTGAGCGAACAGTGGCGAACCACATCAGGGAAATACTGGCTCATGGTGAGCAGTGGCGAACCACACCAGTGGAACACTGACTCCTAGCGAGTAGTGGCGAGCTGTTCTCCACCCGTTCGCTAAGCGAAGGCCTGACGAAGGTCTCTTGACAGGAATGCTCAAACCTTGCGTTTTTCACTCCAAATCATCCAAAAATCTCATTTTTCATGTTATAAATCTCAAATGAGTTTGTATTCAAGTGCAACAAACATATCTAAACACAAAAAGACGGTTTGTTTCATAGATCTATATCATAAACATCGAAAAAGTAAAGATTTACCACTTTTACTCAAAACTCACAAAAACACAATGCTCTTGAGTTCAAACATCTACAAATTCTGTTTTTACTCATTAAATTCATTCATACATCATGCTAAGAGTATATTAAACATGTCATGAACCTTAGATTCGATTTCCATTAAGAAAAACTCATCCAAACTAAAACGAAAATAGGGTGGAGAAAGTTCGGGTAAGGAGAAATCGACATTCTCTCATTCCTCGTGTCACCCACGATTATTAAACCTACTCTCATACCTGGATTCGAAGAAAACTCGAAGATTTGCTCTTGAATCTCTCCACTTTTCTTTGCCCTAGCTCCTTTCTCTCTTCCTTCTCTCTAACTCTTCAAGAACAAAGAGAAATGAAATGTTTTCTCTCTCTACCCATGACCATATGGGCGCCCCCCACATAGTCCACAAGGCCCATTGCCATGGCCCAACATCGCGTTAACTCTCACTACTCGCTTAATAACTACAGTATTCGATAAATAACTAAAGTTACTAACTTATTTAAAATGTCACGTCAATAAAATATTTTAAACACACAAAAATTAATAAAATGAAAATTGGGTCGTTACATAGGGCATGGCGATGAGAAAGGCAGATACTGGGGAGAAGAGGAAGAACAACAAAGAAGATGAAAGAAGAGATCTTGAATTAGGTTCTTAGAATTTACCTTATTTAGAAATACTATATCGTAATAATTGATCTAAATTCAACTCTTTCTTGAATATAGAAAACATACTTAAAGAACCAAAGAAAGGTACTTAAAGAAGAAAAAAAAAATGGAACAATATAGTTTAATTTTTGTACACTTCTAATTGTTGAGAGTTTCATTCTTGCAAATTCACTATAGAAAGAGTTTAATTTGTTGTAGCTCAACTACAAGAATCTTTGAATTCAGAATATAAGTACTATTGGTAAAATATACGTTCTGTTGTTTGTTTACGGCAAAATATACCTTTTTTTTTTACGGATAAAATATACCTTCGGTTGGTAAACATGTTTTTGGTGAGGGATGCAGATTTTTTGCACTGAACTTTCACATGGTTTTCACACTATTTTGTTTTCACACTATTTTGAATCTTCGACAGTTGATTGTCAATTGGACGATCTAGATCAATGCAATTATAAAATTTCTTAAAATAATTTTGATCGTACAATTTAGATCGGACGACTGTAAATATGTAATCTAAAGTAGTATGAAAACTGTGGAAAAATAAACAGGAGCAAATTTGTTTCCCTCAATGAGACCTGAATTCTCTCCTTCTTTACGTTCTCTCCATCTCCCTGTTTTCATAATTTCTTTTTTAACTAAAGGTATTATCTGTGCGTAACTGTAGAGATTAATCTTCTCAAGACAATTAAGATCCATTTAAGGGGTTCACCTCTTCCAACAAATATTTTTGTCCATATGCACCGTATATGAATCGAACCCCAGATCAAATGGTTAAGGGACTCAAGTATCTACCATTAGTATCAATATTTGTTTTTTTATAAACGAAAAACATCTAGATATCAGGGGACAAAAACAAATCTCACCCTCATCCTTTGTCTATATATATCCTTATATATTAATAAAAAAGAAAAACAAAATATATACAAAAATCGGGGGACATAAACACAACTCACGAAAGTCTCAACTAAATATTCTTGTAATTGATTTTAAAGTTTGTTATTTTTTTCCCAACAATGAAATATGGTCAAAGTAGTAAGGATTTTGGACCCCTTGAGTAGGTGGTCAGGAGTTTGATTTATGACTGCTCTTGTGTATAAAAAAAGTTCAGTTGAGAGGAGAAAATTCATCTTGTATGCCCCATGAATTCTACAACAGAGATTAGTCATCGTCGTGGAAATTCGTACTTATAAACATGTTAACAGAAAAAAGTTTGTTATTTTTTTATCGACTAAAGTGACACAGCTAGTGAGAGTCCCCGTGAGCATAGCTCAGTTGACAGAAATATTGCATTCAATATGCAGTCATCGATGTTCGAACCCCGGTACTCCCACTATTTCACCATAAAATATAAAATTCTAGCCACTAAATTACTTGACAAAAATAAAAATGAAACCAGTGATCGTTTTATAATCTCTCAAAGAGCTTGATCTTCGTACCTTGAACTTAAAATGTTATGCTGGAACTAAGTTAGCACCTCAAATACATTTTAAAGTTTGTTATTATTAATATACTAGAAAATAGTTTGTAGAATAACTCGGTTGTTACAAACATTGAAGAAACTGAGTTTGAACTCAATCCACCTAGGGATGGCAATTGGACCCAATTTTAGGGACTAAATCTAAACTTTGCATATATTACATGGACTAAAATAGGGATTAACCCTTTTAATTATAATTCTCATAAGTCAAAATTAAAATATTTGAAAACTTTTAATTATATTAAAATTATATCATACTTTTTAATCGATCGATTTGTTATAAGTAAAATTGCAGGTATATGGGTACTTAGGTACCCATAAGATATAGGTACAAGATTGTTTATCCACGCAAATATGGATCCGGGTATGGATATTTTTCAAATTAAAGATACGGGGATTAGTACTATGGAACGTTACCCATTGTCATCTCTAAGTATACCCATTTACTCACCTTAAAATTATAAACATTTTTAAAATATGATATATAAAAATTAAATTAGCAGAATACTCCTTTATATATATATATATATATATATATATATATATATATATATATATATATAATGAAATACTTAATCAGTAAAATTATTTAATTACAAATAACTCTTGACTTTTTATAAGAAACAATTGACTTTTTAAGTTCATTGAATAACTGATGTATCCGGTCTATATTATAGGTAAGATACATTAGTTATTGAATGAAAATAACAAGTGAGTTGTTTATATATCATTTCCATATTAATTGAATAATTATCTTGAACCATTTAATTTATGGGTCATGCTAACATGTGCCTTAAGGTCACATCTTAAAGCTACTTCAAATAGTAATTTTATCTTGAACAATACAATGTTTGACTTCTAAGAGTATGAAATAAACAAGTTTCAATACCAAATTTCTTTTAATAGTACAATAACAAGTGCTATAAGGACACACGTTAAAAAAAAGAATAAATTATAATACATAATAGTTTTTTTTTATGAGAAACATAATTAGGAGGGGAATGCACATATTCCAAGACAAATAAGATCTTACGAACCAATCAATAGTTGGTCGAGTGGTGAGACCACTATTGACCCTCGAACCAGATTAGACCGTCCAGTAAGCCGGATACTGGTGGTGAAAACCGAAAAATAACATCTTATAACATATAGAACACTTTTAAAATTATTTACATTAGTATCTTTCAAAAATATTAGCGGGGCTCGAACTCGAGACCTATGATATTTACTTTAAAATAGTGAGAGTCACATGAATTTGTAACATTTTTTTAATAGTGTCTAACACTTTTTTTATAATAATATCTCTAACACTTTTATATAAATAATTGTAAAAGTAACATTTTTTTATATTTATTGCTAAAATTATTATTTTTTAGTGCCTTATGCATTAAGTTATTTTTTATTTGCCACAAGAAATTTTTTATTTTCTTTTATTTTGATTTGTCAAAAGAATAAAAGTCATTTTTATTTCGATATTATTTTAAGTAATTTTATATATAAAGAAGGATGAAAAGCATTTACCATAATAGTTTTTTTTTCTCTTTCTTTTGACGTAATTTACCATAATAGATTAGATTTTTAATTAGATGCATGGCTCAAAAAAGAAAATAAAGTGTCTAGATACATAATATTAATTTCTGCCAAAAATAAAAGTTACATATAATATTTAATATTAAAATTCCGTCAAAAAGATAATATTAAAATTTTTTAAAGCATGTGAAAGGAAAGTGATACTGTTGTAGATTTTTGGCAAAATTATATTCAAGTCCTTTATTATATTTTTTTAACATTTTGGTCCTTTATATTTTTTTTAATACTTTGGTCCTTTATTTTTTTTCCTGTAATATTACTGTTCTTTATTATATTTTATTTGTAACATTTAGATCTTTATTTTTTATAAATAAATAAGATAAGGACCAAAGTGTTAAAAAAAAAGGACTAAAGTGTTACAAATAAAAAAGATAAAGGACCAAAGTATTATAAATAAAAGATAAAAGACTAAAATATTACAAAAAAAAATAAAGGATCAAAGTGTTACAAAAAAAATAAGATAAAGAATCAGTGTAATTTTGCCTAGATTTTTTTATCCTTTTTTCCTTTTTCTAGAATGATAAGGACAGTTACTTATCAGTTTATGTATATATAAGTACGATCATATGAAAGACAACCTACAAACACACTTAGGAAAACGCGAAATTCATTCTCTCCGTTTGTGTCAGGTTTTTTTCTTCTTTCATCACTCATATAGTCACACTACTGTTACTTTCATTACAAATGCAAAAACGTTGTCGTTTTCCTTTTTCATATTCATATAAGCAAAATATCACATTTTTCAACTTTGTGATTTAAAATATCTAATCATTTTTTTTTCTTCTTGAAGGTGTTTTGATTCTTATCACTTACTTTGAGCTAGAAAAATGGAATCTTTGTCTTTGAACCAGGAAATGATGGTGCTAGTTCTTCAATATCTTGATGAAGAGAATTTGAAGGAGACAATGCACAAGTAAAGATCTTTTATTTATTGTTTAATTTTGTTTTTTTTGTTTTTTTGTGTTTTTAGATTTCTAGTGTGTAAGTAAATTGAAATTGGAAAAACGTGTTTATTTTTTTTTTTTGTGTTTAGGATGGAGCAGGAATCGGCCATCTATTTTAATCTAAAGTATTTTGAAAAGAAAGTTTTGGATGGAGAATGGGAGGAGTCAGAGAAGTACCTCAGGGGATTTACAAGTATCGATGATAATGCTTTTTCAATGAAAATGTTTTTTGAGATAAGAAAACAAAATTATTATGAAGCATTGGAAAGGTAGTGTTCTTTATCTTTATACTAGTATTTATCATCATCATCATCATCATCGTCATCACATAACCTTTAGGGTTTTAGATAGTACCCCCTCTAGTAAAATAAAAAGTTTATTTTTTAGATTCATAAAAATATTGATGTATTGAAATTTTTCTTCTCCTTTTCTTCATAGCCGTCGCCCCCCACCTTAACCTAGTTTTTTTTTTCTTCTTGATCTATCAAGGAGGGGTGGTTTTAGGGTCAATTTTTGACCCAAAATCACCCCTCATAATTGTTTTTCCTTTTCTTCTTTATTTAAATAAGTGATCTTCACATTGATCAAGTTTTTCCTTTGTGTTTTCTTTTTTGTGTTTTCGCCGTCTGAGTGCGGCGTTGTGTTGTTCGTCGTCTTGTGCGACGTTTTTGTTGTCTCGTATTGTGCGGTGTTCATTTGATTTCTATTGAAAAGATCGGTTTCAGTCAATTACAGATTCAACCAATGATTTGGGCTTCAATGCTGCAGATCCGGAGGCTTGGATACTTCGGTGACTTTAACTTTATCATATTATTTGTTGTAGGCATTTTGCCGTTGTATGCTATTAACTCAGATGCTGTGAGTTTTGTTCGCAGATTCATCCTTTATGTTTTCAGCGATGTTGATTATGTGGTTGTTTTTGATGTAATCTATCAATTTGAATGAATGAATATCATTTTGTTATTTTCAAAAAAAAAAAATATTAATGTGTTTGTTCTAGAAAATGGACCAGATACATCATTCATTCTATAAATCTAAAAAATAAAAGTTTTCATATATTAAGGACTAATGAGAGTACTTAGAATAATAATCGTGATTTGTACCTTTATTCTTGATATTGTGAAGAATCGCTGTCAAATGTGGTCATTTTTTAAGGTTTCTAATGGGTTGGAAAACATGAAAAGTTGTTGTAATGTGCCCTAGATTGTAGTCAAGGGAATTGGATATCCTGCTGGAAATATTCCTGCTGTTTTCACGCTGTTTTTAATCAGAGCCGTCCGATCTAATATTGATGGTTGTGATTGAATTGTACTGATTTTATTAAGAAGTAATAAGAACCGTCCGATTTGAAATGGATGGTTGAGATGCACTACAGCGTGTAACTGTGAGATTTATTACTGTAGTGCATCCTGATCCGTAGTCAAGCACCTCTATTTTAAACCCTAACTATTGGTTTTAAATAATAGTCATCTTAATGATTTAGGTCAAAATCTTTGACATTATTGGAGAATTGCAGTCAAATATTTGCTTCAGTCGATGTCATATTGGAAATTTTGCAACATTAAAAACTGTTATATCATAGCCCAGATCCCGATTGCATCATTATTACACTTATTTTTGTTATAATAATAATTTATAGTCTTCATAATTACTTCTTGTATCCCGATTGCTAGTTATACTCCTTATCCTTTTATTTCGGTACTTAATTTGTTTAAGAGTATTAAAATAATTTTTTGGTTGCTATTGTTTTTCTAATGTTTAAATGATCTCATTTTTGCTCAGTAATGACAAAACAAGAGCTGTTGAAATTCTGGTGAATGATTTGAAAATCTTTTCAACATATGATCAAGCAATATACAAGCAATTAACACATCTCCTAACCCTTGACAATCTAAGGTACATTTTTGCGTTTTTTTTTTTTTTTTTTTTGGTATAATGTTGTTGACTATGGATTCAAGAGATATTAAAATTTCGTTGCATTATCATCGATGCCATAACTGACCCCCGAACCAGATTAAACGATCCAGTGAACCGAATAGTGGTGGTGAAAACAAAAAA
This sequence comes from Trifolium pratense, assembly GCF_020283565.1. Lineage (NCBI taxonomy): Eukaryota > Viridiplantae > Streptophyta > Magnoliopsida > Fabales > Fabaceae > Trifolium > Trifolium pratense. The sequence goes on from NC_060063.1 coordinate 38,082,710, forward strand.
TTCGTTGCATTTTAAATATGTACTTGATTTAAATGCAGGGAGAACATACATCTTTCACAATATCAAGATGTGAGATCAGCTAGAGACCTGTTGATGACTGAGCTTAAAAGGTTGATTAACCTTAATAACAGACTCAATAATAAGCTTAAGCTTCCAAAATTGAGTGAGTCGCGGCTGCGACACTTAATAAATCATGGGTAAATAATGTAGTTAATATATTTTTTCAGTTAATTTTGTCAAAAAAAATAATATTTTTTCTGTTAATAACATGTTATATAGTTTTTAGCTTCATTAATCATATTTTTCTTGACTAAAATTTTTCAATGTTCTCTATCCAGATTGAATTGGCAGCACGCGCTCTGCAAATATCCAAAGCAAAGCCCAAACGTAATGACTATTTTAACCGATCACAGTTGTGATCAACCACCAAATGATGCAAATCATCCATCTCGTGTAGATGCGGTATGGAAGTTTTTCTATTTATTTTCATGTTCATGATAAAAAATTTATTTTTTGTTGTTTATATACATTGTATTGTTGCATTTCCTCTTATTATTACTTAATTTTGTGCAGCCATTTCTATCAGCCCCTGTAGCTCCTAAGGCTAATGCTTTACCAGCATGGATGGTGAATGGAAATCCTTCCTCATCTTCTCGACCACTTGCTGCGCTGACAGCTTCCGCATTGCCTGGTCCTTCAAATCTAGGTATATATCTTGATCAGTTTATGTCCCATAAAATTTTAATCGAAATACACTATCAATCTAATATAAGGAAGCATATATTGCTATAGCTAGAAGCATGGAGAGTAGAAGAAATTCGAATGATGTTTCTACAGCTAGGAAGTTGAAGGAAATCGTTCATCATACTCAGTGTCGAAGAGTTACTATGCCGGAGAGTATAGGTCCCAGTAACAAGGTATTCCCTCAGCAACCGAATAGTTTCTAAAGCTTGGAAGTTTCTAAAGATGTTTAATTAATATATTTCTGTTTTTTCTGTCAATAATTTCATGATCATAATTTTTTTATCTTTTACCAAGGTTTGTCTTCTATACACAAAACCTGGAACTGGTCTTCTAGCTCTTGGTTCAAAAGGGGTTCTGAAGATGTGGAAATGGAGCGTTACTCCATCCAATCCTGCCGGAAAGGTGATTGTATATAACTTATGCGGCGCCTAATTTATGCCAAAATTTCTGTAACATATATGTATGCATGAATTTTGTTATGTCTAAAATATAACTGAGTTTTATTGTGTTGGTTTAAAAGGCGACGACAAGTGCTAATCCTGAACATTCGACACCTGCTGAGGGTATTTTTATGACTAATGATGTCCAGAACAATAATGACGTGATTCCATGCTTGGACATTTCCAAGAATGATGCATATGGCTTAGCTGCTTGTGGAGAAACTGTTTCATTGTGCAACATGGCGTCATCGTATAAAGTAAGCTAACTAGTAATATTTATGAAAATATATTATGTTACATATCTTAGTGTTTGTGAGTTTGTGACAAATTATTGTTGAATTTAAGGTATTTTATCAGTTTACGAGTCCTCCACCGGCTGCAACGTGCATCGCTTTCATCCCTCAAGATAATAACATTGCTGCAATTGGAAGGGAAGATTCTGTGATTCATATTTACAGTATTAGGCATGACGAGGTAATTAATTTAGAAATTGTTATTCCTAAGGTTCTTTTAAGAGATATCTAGTAAACAAGTATGCTGAACTAAAGTTTAGTATAGTAGGTATGTATATATATATAGGTGCCCCCCTCCCTAGAGGAGGTGGCGAGTGCTCCCGTAAATCTTTGTCCCATGTGGCCTATAAAAGGGGACCTTATCTGTTGGTTCAACCCCCTGAGTTGGACTTATCCGCTCCGGGGCGGTTGTCTTAGCCCTATTGGGCCTTTTGCCGACAAGACATGGTGGGCCCAGTTGGGCCAGGGAACTCGCCTAGTACAGAAATTAAGGAGATCTAAAGTTTAAATTTAGACAATTTCAAAAATCATATAATGATTTGAACCTTTTTGCCTTTCAGCTTATAGTGGAATTGAAGGGTCATCAGAAGCTCATTACCGGTATAGCTTTTTCGCTTCGACAAAATATAATGGTTTCTGCCGGTGCTGATGCTCAGGTATGTTTAACCATGACTTCCGTAAGAATATTAGTCAGTTTTGTCAAATAGCAGCGCTATACCATAACGGATTTCAATGAATCCGCTATGGAAACTAAGCGTTGTCCTAGCAGATTTTGATTATTATTTTTTTTTTACAGAAAACAATTTTGAATTATAGTTTGGTCATTAAAAATAATATGTGCTTCATATTTTTTTGTATTTTTAGCTCATCTCTTGGAACATGAACACATGGTCTATGAATAAAGCAGCGTCAATCCAATTGCGAACTGGTGAATATGCGGCTCCAAGTGAGACTAGAGTTCAATTTCACAGTGATCAAGTGATGTTGCTGGCATGCCATGAGACACAACTAGCCTTATATGATGCATCAAGAATGAAACTGATGTGTCAGGTACGCATCTACTCTCGCACATTCTCCGTACTTTTCTCTCAAATAGAAATTTATTTATGGAAGATTCAGCTATACTTAGTGACATATATTTATGTTTGTATTTAACAGTGGCTGCCACATGGTGGGCTGCAAGCTTGTGCCATATCGTCTGCTACCTACTCGTCAAATTTCGAACAAATTTATGCAACATTTACCGATGGAAACATCGGAATATTTGATGCTGGCAGCCTCATACCAAGATGTCGTATTGCTCCATCTGCATACCTATATCAGACCCCATCAACCAGGTTTTTGAACAATCTCATATGCTTAAACTTATTTAGTTTCCTTATATTAAGATAACTATTTGTGTGAAGATAGTTTCCTTGATTCATATGTACCAACATTGTAGAGATTATTATACTGTCGGTGAACCATAACCGTTCAATCTTTATAGATTGACAGTATAAAAAGTCTTACACTGACGGTATATCAAAATTATTTTGTGTTTGTTTATTGTTACTATAGAAGTGTTGATATTTTTGTCACATGCTTGGAATTTTATTTTGTCTATTTTCTGCAGAATATTAATCCTTAAATTTTTATTTATTTTTTACAGCCAAAATTTGTTTCCTCTTGTTGTGGCATCCAATCCAGGAGTGCCCAATCAATTTGCAATTGCACTGTCAGATGGGACAATTAATGTTATTGAGCCCAAAGAATCTGAACCATGGTGGTGAAGTAAAGTGCATGTTGCTCAAATGGCCATTAGGCCATATATGATTCATTTGGATCACTTTAGTATTTTTATTTCAATTATTGAACAATTGTGAAACTTTTTAAGGTTGAATGGTTTTTATTTTAAGACTATCTTTGGTTGGATAGTCATTGGGATGTTTTGGTTATGTGACAATTATGCTTATGGTTTATTGCTTGAATTATCCTATCTATTGAATGTGATAAAATTTGAAGTATTGTTTTTTGTGAGGTAGTTAAATTTATAAATGCTATTTTTTGTGAGACCATTCAAGTTATTAATGACAGGCTCATTCTAGTATGGGAAAGGATGATAGGTCTTCCATGGTGGATAACCAATTTTAACCTTTAGATCACAAAGGTATACAATAGACTATAATAAAGTGTCAACACCATATTTTATACTCTTTCATCAAAATCATTTTTTAATTTATATATTATTATTAAATTTATTTTTATATGCCAATTTTTTTTTAATGTATATTTCTCGTCAAAGTGTACATATTGAACTAGGCGTTCAGAAATGATTTGGGCTGGCAACGTTGACCTCTGAACAGTGACGTCTCAGCTAGTGGGTTTGGCGTGTCTTTCTTTCTAGCTCAGAAGGGCGTGGTGCTTGCCCTCGTTGGATGTCGAGCCTTTCTTCGGCTGATTGAATGATTGGTTTAATTTGGACGGTTTGTTCTCCAATTTGGAACATCGTCGTTGATGGACCAAAGAGACGAATCAGAAACTCGCGTTCGGGTCACTATCGTTCTTGGCTTATGAGCTTTGGACGGTTTGCTCTCGCGTTCAGAGCGTCACCGTTTTTGGACCAAAGAGACGAATAAGAACCTCGCGTTCGGGTCACCATCATTCTTGGCTTATGAACTTTGGACAGTTTGCTCTCGCGTTCGGAGCGTCCCTGTTTTTGGACCAAAGAGATGAATCGGAACCTCGCGTTAGGGTAACCATCGTTCTTGGCTTATGAGCTTTGAACGGTATGCTCTCGCGTTCTGAGCATCACCGTTTTCGGACCAAGAGACGAAACGGAACCTCGCGTTCGGGTCACCATCATTTTTGGCTTATGAGCTTTGGACGGTTTGCTCTCACGTTCAAAGCGTCACCGTTTTTGGACCAAAGAGACGAATCGAAACCTCGCGTTCGGGTCACCATCGTTCTTGGCTTATGAACTTCCTCCCTTGGTTGTGCTTTGTTTGTACTTCGGGTGGCTTTAGCCTTGCCATTGAATTATCTTCCCTGATTTTGTTTGCTGTTTTCATGTCACGCATAAAATATGGGTTTTCACATTTTTATTTGAATGAATAATAATAAGATGGGTAAATAAGATTGCCCCCTTCTAAGGGAACTTTTTATTGGAATTTGGCATAACATATTGCCTTAAAGCAAATAGAGTATAGAGTAGTTTAGAGTTTGTGAATCTTATCCGTCATGGTGATCCCGTATTGGGTTCGGTTGTTGTCGACTCCTTCTCTGTGGCAACTTCAACCCTTCCCTTTGGGGCGAAGTCCCTTCTTGAAGACCGTATTCTTCTGGGAGATTCTCTTCTTTTTTAGGCTCTTCGTGATTGGTCGTATCTGCTTTTCTGGTTTTTCTCTGAGTGGTTCATCTTTCCTTGTCTAATTAGATCTTCGATTGCATCTTTCAGTTGGATACAATCTTCTGTGTCATGACCAGAGCTCTTGTGGAATCTGCAAAATTTGTTTCTATCCGTCTTGGAATTTTCTTTTATTGCTTTAGGGGGACGGATGCCGGAGTCGGCGAACACTGTGTTGATGCATTCTTGAAGGATTTGTTCTCTTGGTGTGTTTAGAGGGGTGTAGCTAATATAATTCCCTCTCTGGGCTTTCCGTCATTCGCCTTCCTTGTCCTTTCACTCTTTCTTCGACGGGTTTTTGTTTTTCTACGTTCTCTCTCTCGGCATTTTCTCCTCATAGTTGATGTAACGTTGTGCATGGGACAATAAATCCTGCATGTCTTTTGATTTTTTGAGGCCCAGCTTCTTCTTGAATTTGGTGTCATGTCTTAGTCCGTTCTCGAAGATATAGCATTTGATCTTGACATTGGTTCCCTTAACTTCGATGGCTTTCCTTGTGAATCGTTCTATGTAATCTCTCAGGGATTCATCTTTTCCTTGGAGGATGTTGCTAAGGGAAGTTATGGTTTTGGGCTGGCGCTTCCATGCTATAAAGGGGGATGATGATGCTTTGTTTAGCTCCTCCCATGATTTGATGAAGTTGTCTTCTAGCCCTTTGAACCATGTCATGGTTGCGACTTTGAGAGTGAGTACAAAGAGTTTGCACTTGATGGATCCAGGTTCTTGGTAGTAGTCCAAAACGGTGTAGATGTGTTCGACGTGCTCGTCCAGGTCTGTTGGGCCATCGTAATTTTCCAGCTTGGGTGGCTTTTCTAAAGCTCTTAGGATCCTGGATTCCAAGATCCTGATGGTGAATGAAGTCTTTCCAGGGTGTTGACATTTTCTTCCTTTGTGTCCGTCCTCATATGGATAGTCACCTCTCCCGAGGTCGTCGGAAGTACGGACCTCTGAGTTCCGTCCTTTTCCTCTATGTTCGTCGTTCCCGTTGTTGCCATTATTAATGTTGCCTTCGTCGCTCGCATTTTGGTTGTCGTTGAGTCTCACGGGATGGGTTCCGTTATTGACACGACAATTGTTACTGTCTGTGTTTACGATGGCGTTGGTCTGGGTACCTTGTTGAGCTGTTTGGCGTAACTGAGAAGAGGTTTCGTCCTTGAGGGTGTTGTTGTGGTTGTTTTGGACTTGGTTATTTGCCATTTGGGACAGTTTTTTGGTTTTTCTCTATGTATGAGAGCCTTGCTGCTTGTTGTTGTAATAAAGTTAACATTGTTGAGAGCATATCATTCGTTTGTTGTTCTTGAGAATTCCGTCTTGATGGATTTTGGGTATGAACTCTGTAACGACCCAAAATTTAGTATTCGTTATTTAATTATTTTATTACGCGAGGGCGTGATTTATAATTAAATTATTAAGCGGCGAATAATCATTTAGCGAGAACGTAAGTTAATGAGCGAGAAGTTATGTTGTTTGGGCCTTTGGGCGTGGGATAGGCATTGGGCCTAAGCCAAGTGGGCTTGGATCCATGAGAACAATGGGAGCTCTATAAGTAGCCAAGTCAAACCATGAATAGTCTCATAAGTTACAATTCTTGAGAAAGAGCAAGAGGAGGAGCTCATGAGGGAGAGGGAGAGCTCGTGGGAGAGAAAGAGAAGAGCAAGCTCGAGGAATCGTCGAACTAAGGTACGAGAGTTAGATTACATATTCGTGAGTGATTCGAAAGAGGGGAGGATGTCGATTCCTCCATTCCCAAACTCTTTCCACTCTATTTTCTTGTGGGTTTTGTGGGTGATTTTCTTAATGGAAAATGGACTCTTTTGATCCTAACATGTGTAGTGAACTCATGGTAGATGAGGTAAACAACTTTGGGGAGTTGAAAGTGGGTATATGTAGATGTTTGATCAATGATTTGCATGTTTTGTTAAACTTGCTTAAATTGCAAGAAATTGGTATGAATTTGTAAGTGTGATGTATGTGGGTGTTTGTGAGTGTTAATTAATGTTCATAGATACCATATATGCTTGAATTAGCTGTTTATAAGAATTTATAACATGTCTAGATGGATTTTTGAGTGGATTCAATGTTAAACCGCCTTAGAGAAACTCAAGAACAGATATTTTTCTGGTATAGTTCGCTAAGCGACCAGGAGTTCGCTGTAGCGAACATGTTCGCTGAAGCTCGCCAATGCTCGCCATGAGCAGGTGATCCCCTGATGAGGTTCGCGTAGGCTCGCTAAGCCTTCGCTCAGCGAATAGTTCGTTGAAGCTCGCCAATGCTCGCCATGAGCAGGTGACTTCCTGGTGAGGTTCGCCATGTCTCGCTGAGGCTTCGCTCAGCGAAGGCCTCTGTGACAGCAATTTTTGTTGATGTTTGTAAGTGTAATTAGGCACTTGTAACATGGTTTAAGGGTATCCTTACATGTTTGTTGATACATGTTGATGTTGTTAATGCTTATTGTTAATCATTATATGATTGATAAACGTGTATGTAATAAGTTGTAGCTTAAAGTGAGCAATGTGATGTTTTAGCATTAATTTGCAATGTTAAGGAAATGATGTGTGTTTTATGACATAAGTGTAAATGAAACTTTATGTGTATAAAAATGGTTATGCAGATAATTATCATGTGAATAATTATGATTCGAGTGATAGGATATTGTGTTATCCTAATGTGTTAGATGTTGGAATTGTGTTTCCGCATCAGTGAATGAATAGCTTCGAGCTAGATAGCGTCATGTATTTGATGTGTTTAAAAGTAATCATGCATTCATGAATAAATTGTGATATTGGAATCATGTGTATTCCAATAGAGTAAATGGACTATGTTTTCCAAAAGTGGCCGAAGATGGGATTATGTTATCCGAAATCTAGAGCCCATATCCAAACATGATATAAAACTGTGTGACTCCTCTTTATGAGTGAGATGGTTGATGATAACCGAGATCCGACATGATTTTAAACTGTATTGATGATGATCCTGCATGATCTAAAACTGACACCATCCAGCAACGATGTAAAACTGAATGAGATGGTCTAAGTTGGCCAGCATCCTGCATGATGTAAAACTGATGTAGAGTCCGTGCATGACTATAATCTGAACAGTCCGTGCATGACTATAATCTGAACAGTCCGTACATGACTATAATCTGAACAGTCCGTCATGACTGAAATCTGAACAATGTAAATTGGTACCACATGCATTAGTCGTGTCTAGGGATGACATGACATTGGATAATTGGCGTTAGATGCATTAGGGTAAATGCACATGTATTTGATAATTGTTATGTGACATTATCTGATAGGATTGTAATGTGTTTTCCGTATGTGTTAAGCTTTGGTATTTACTAATTGTTTAATAATGTGATTGTTGCCATGTCTTGGTATATGAGCAGAGTCCGTCATGACTATAAAATGAACAAGTGTAGAGTCCGTCATGACTATAAAATGAACACTTTGGTAGTGTCCGAGAAGACGTGAAACTATATGATTGGTGTGTTTGTAAATGAATGATTAATTGGTAGTCGTATTTGACGATGTATGTGCGTGAGTTAGAAATGTATGATAGCGTGTGAAGTGTGTAGTATACTACTCACACTTATATTTATGTTTATGTTTTCTAACTCTCTGCTATGTGTAATTGCTGGACCTTTGGGGGTCCAGGTTGACAGGTTATATGTTAGCCTCGTCCGAGTGCAATGGTGAAGCTCTGCTCTGATTGAGACACGGGAAAAAGGGGTTTTTATATGTATATGCATGTAGTCCTCTTAGTATACTATGTTGGTCTCAAGCTTTCATTTGAACAGTATCCGTTTTGTATAACTAATAACGCATCGTTCGATGCGAGGTTTTGTTTTTAGTTCATTCGAATATTTTACTAGATAAATGTATTAGTATTATCTTTGAATGGAGTTTGTGATATTCAAACCAGCGCTTTATAAATCAGATTTTCAATTTTTCCGCTGCGTATTTTCGAAAAAGATTTTATAAAGGCAGAGTTAATTAAATAACGGGTTTGGGTGTTACAAAGTGGTATCAGAGCAGGTCGTCTTCGGACTGTGAGGTTATGTGTCAATCAGAGCCGTTCTGTGCAGTCAGATCGAGTGAGCGTGTGTGCCAGTTGTGTCTGTCTTTTCTTGTTGTGTGTACTTGATGCGATTGATACTTATCATTGTTATAAGTTATCAAGTCGAGTAGTGGTTGTGTATTTTTATGCTTAAAGTTTTAGAAATTTGTGTGGTTTGAACTTTTGGTTTGTAGATGCTTATTGCTAATTGTTGATGATCCGGCATGATGTAAAACTGCATGTGATGAAGATTTTGTTGAAAATATAAGATTATTTTCTTTTGAGTAAGTGAAAATGAATTTCTTCACTAGAGTGAGAAAGGAGTAGGATGTAAGTAGATCCTAATGTGTGTTGTTATATGTTTGTTTATAACATGTGGTAGATTGATTACTAGTACTTAGTGTGGTTCTTTAATTGAACTATGTGAATGTATTCTCATGATGAGAACTTGTTTGAGAACATGCTATATTTTATACATGTTTGAGTAGATGTTGTAAGTATGCGAGCAAATGAAATGTAATGCATGTACTTGACTCGATGTCTTGTGTACATAGATGTTTTGTTGTCTTACATGTATTTTAGTTATAAATATATGTATTGACATGTTGTTGTGTTTGCGTATGCTAGTTGGTATGAAGGTTGTTACACTAGTATATGTGGGGAATAGAATACTTATGTATTTGCGTAGTGGCGTATATGTCAAGAGGACTGTACAGGATATTTGTGTAGATGTTTAGGTTTAATGCCTTACGTTTACCCTTGTATGCGACACGCATGTGAATATTGTCGGTACTAGATTCTTTTTGGGAGAATATATTTAGAATCGATAGAATGACTAGGTGTTTATACCGGAAGTTCTAGTGGAAGAGTATAGATGGGTTTGAAATAAGTGGGGGAGAAAGTTGTGTCTCTCCGAGACGGTTCGAATGTGAAGAAGTTAGGATGGATGGAGATGCTCTTGAAGGAGATTGTTCAAGATTGATTGGTGTTGTTCGAAGTGGAAGGAACTTGGACAGCAAGTTGTGAGGATTTCTAGATGAGAAGTTGTTGGACTAAGTGTTCGTCATGGGATCAACACTGAGATTGGTTAAGAAAGATGAAGACCGTTTGGAAACGATTGGAGATCGTGTAGTGTACAAAGTGTATGGACTAGAGGCGGATGAGAACTACAAGAATTTCTCAGAAGCAATACCATGGAATGGAAGGAGTAGGACGTTGTCGTTCAGACAAGTTGAGTAATGACGAGTAGACGTCAATTTGATAAGGGATTGAAAGTAAAGGTCTTAATTGGAGAGTATTTTGGAGGAAATATTAGATGATCATTTCGGAGTGAGTCGGAATGAAGTTGTTTAGCCGTAGGGAGAATGTGGCCATTGGGGAACGATGGAGCAGATTGAATGTTAAGTGAAAACCGTTGCTGGGAAACGGAGAAGACGTGTGCGTCGAGGGTAAGAAAACCTAGTGATGATCATACGACGAGTATGCGAATGGTGGGTACCTTGAGGGTTAAGTTAAGTGGGAGATTGATGTCAAGGATGGAAGGTGTGGTTAGGGAACTGAAAACCCGATTACAATAAGTGGGACTGGTGGTGTTTCTAGCGGAACTCGTAGCAAGAATGTTCCATTGTTTGGTTGTCTTTCACTTGATGGTTCATCCTCAAAGAGGAGGAAGAGTGATAAAGATGGAAGCTTTGTTGATGAAAAGTTTTCAGAGGAATCTGATGAGAGTTGTGTTGGAATCAACAAGACGGAGATCATGGTTGTTTGGAAATCAACTTTTGATAGTAGTTGAGATTTAAATACAGGATTACTAGGCGATCGAGAAGAGCCTAGGAAGGATTTATAGCGGTTGAGTGTGTTGGAATCGAGTAGTCATTTCTTGGAAAGATTGAGAAGCTTAGAATATGGATGTTAAATTTAGAGAACCATTAGTGTTGTATAACCAAGGAAAAGAAGTGAGTTCTCATAGTAGATGAGAATGGAATTAAGAGATACCATAGTAGAGAATGGTATGAGTAGTAGAGTTATTTCAAGATGGAAGTGGGGTGACAATTTGATGGATTTTGTAAGAGCTTGTCGAGAAAGAAATAATTTCATTTGGATAATGATCGGACGATTAGTGTCGGAGCTGGATGAAACCTTAGGAGGTTGAGATGGAACTGAGAGCGAAGTATCATTTTTGGATGTTTGGAAATAAGAAAGTATCAGAGAGAGTGTTTTGTAACATTCGGAAGTAAGAATGAGATTGACAACGACTTATTGGAAAAGTCGGTGGAGATTTGAGATGTTGGACACATCGTATCCGTTGGAATAGTAAAGTTATACCATGTAGTAAAGGAGTAAAGGATTTCGAATAATTTCATCATGGACGGTGAAACAACAGTGAGTCTATGGGTGACTTAAAATAATATTTGATAAGTGTCAAGAAAAATTTGAGGAGTTGATCAACAAAAGAATGTTGAGGTTGTGTTGTCGACTAAATGATTGGAATAAGATTCGACGCAGTTATGTGATTGAAGAAAAGTTAAGAACTTATGGAATTTAAAAAGTTGTGAAGTATGCAACGGAAGGGTCTTTCGGAGTATTTTGGGTTAAGTGGTTTTGTTTTGGAGTGGTGCTGTGAGTACCGTAAGATGTTAAGTTGAAATTTTAAGTAGTTTGATAAGAATGATTTATACCGTTGTCACGATTGTTGACTATCTATCGACAAATCGAGGGATTAGCTATCCTTGGTCTATTGTTGGTAGTAAACTTCATTGTGTAGATTGGAATAAACTGATTTTGTCAGACTTGGTTTGTTTGGAATTTGAATGATTGTTGGTATGAATCCGGAAGAAGTGTTATTTTGACCGGAGATGGTATAAAGGAATACCGAGGGAAGTGAAATGATTCGGAAAAGTGACGTATAGGATTGCTTTGCCGCCATCATGGGCGAATTTGCATGAAGTGTTTGGCATGTTTTGGTTAAAGTAGTATGAGGAAACCCATTGGTTAGAATGTAAGTTGGAATTAGAAAGTCGGATGAGAGAGTTCATCCGAGGTTGTTCTTAGTCGAGCCATTTTCGAGGGCGAAAATATTTTAAGTGGGGGAGAATTGTAACGACCCAAAATTTAGTATTCGTTATTTAATTATTTTATTACGCGAGGGCGTGATTTATAATTAAATTATTAAGCGGCGAATAATCATTTAGCGAGAACGTAAGTTAATGAGCGAGAAGTTATGTTGTTTGGGCCTTTGGGCGTGGGATAGGCATTGGGCCTAAGCCAAGTGGGCTTGGATCCATGAGAACAATGGGAGCTCTATAAGTAGCCAAGTCAAACCATGAATAGTCTCATAAGTTACAATTCTTGAGAAAGAGCAAGAGGAGGAGCTCATGAGGGAGAGGGAGAGCTCGTGGGAGAGAAAGAGAAGAGCAAGCTCGAGGAATCGTCGAACTAAGGTACGAGAGTTAGATTACATATTCGTGAGTGATTCGAAAGAGGGGAGGATGTCGATTCCTCCATTCCCAAACTCTTTCCACTCTATTTTCTTGTGGGTTTTGTGGGTGATTTTCTTAATGGAAAATGGACTCTTTTGATCCTAACATGTGTAGTGAACTCATGGTAGATGAGGTAAACAACTTTGGGGAGTTGAAAGTGGGTATATGTAGATGTTTGATCAATGATTTGCATGTTTTGTTAAACTTGCTTAAATTGCAAGAAATTGGTATGAATTTGTAAGTGTGATGTATGTGGGTGTTTGTGAGTGTTAATTAATGTTCATAGATACCATATATGCTTGAATTAGCTGTTTATAAGAATTTATAACATGTCTAGATGGATTTTTGAGTGGATTCAATGTTAAACCGCCTTAGAGAAACTCAAGAACAGATATTTTTCTGGTATAGTTCGCTAAGCGACCAGGAGTTCGCTGTAGCGAACATGTTCGCTGAAGCTCGCCAATGCTCGCCATGAGCAGGTGATCCCCTGATGAGGTTCGCGTAGGCTCGCTAAGCCTTCGCTCAGCGAATAGTTCGTTGAAGCTCGCCAATGCTCGCCATGAGCAGGTGACTTCCTGGTGAGGTTCGCCATGTCTCGCTGAGGCTTCGCTCAGCGAAGGCCTCTGTGACAGCAATTTTTGTTGATGTTTGTAAGTGTAATTAGGCACTTGTAACATGGTTTAAGGGTATCCTTACATGTTTGTTGATACATGTTGATGTTGTTAATGCTTATTGTTAATCATTATATGATTGATAAACGTGTATGTAATAAGTTGTAGCTTAAAGTGAGCAATGTGATGTTTTAGCATTAATTTGCAATGTTAAGGAAATGATGTGTGTTTTATGACATAAGTGTAAATGAAACTTTATGTGTATAAAAATGGTTATGCAGATAATTATCATGTGAATAATTATGATTCGAGTGATAGGATATTGTGTTATCCTAATGTGTTAGATGTTGGAATTGTGTTTCCGCATCAGTGAATGAATAGCTTCGAGCTAGATAGCGTCATGTATTTGATGTGTTTAAAAGTAATCATGCATTCATGAATAAATTGTGATATTGGAATCATGTGTATTCCAATAGAGTAAATGGACTATGTTTTCCAAAAGTGGCCGAAGATGGGATTATGTTATCCGAAATCTAGAGCCCATATCCAAACATGATATAAAACTGTGTGACTCCTCTTTATGAGTGAGATGGTTGATGATAACCGAGATCCGACATGATTTTAAACTGTATTGATGATGATCCTGCATGATCTAAAACTGACACCATCCAGCAACGATGTAAAACTGAATGAGATGGTCTAAGTTGGCCAGCATCCTGCATGATGTAAAACTGATGTAGAGTCCGTGCATGACTATAATCTGAACAGTCCGTGCATGACTATAATCTGAACAGTCCGTACATGACTATAATCTGAACAGTCCGTCATGACTGAAATCTGAACAATGTAAATTGGTACCACATGCATTAGTCGTGTCTAGGGATGACATGACATTGGATAATTGGCGTTAGATGCATTAGGGTAAATGCACATGTATTTGATAATTGTTATGTGACATTATCTGATAGGATTGTAATGTGTTTTCCGTATGTGTTAAGCTTTGGTATTTACTAATTGTTTAATAATGTGATTGTTGCCATGTCTTGGTATATGAGCAGAGTCCGTCATGACTATAAAATGAACAAGTGTAGAGTCCGTCATGACTATAAAATGAACACTTTGGTAGTGTCCGAGAAGACGTGAAACTATATGATTGGTGTGTTTGTAAATGAATGATTAATTGGTAGTCGTATTTGACGATGTATGTGCGTGAGTTAGAAATGTATGATAGCGTGTGAAGTGTGTAGTATACTACTCACACTTATATTTATGTTTATGTTTTCTAACTCTCTGCTATGTGTAATTGCTGGACCTTTGGGGGTCCAGGTTGACAGGTTATATGTTAGCCTCGTCCGAGTGCAATGGTGAAGCTCTGCTCTGATTGAGACACGGGAAAAAGGGGTTTTTATATGTATATGCATGTAGTCCTCTTAGTATACTCTGTTGGTCTCAAGCTTTCATTTGAACAGTATCCGTTTTGTATAACTAATAACGCATCGTTCGATGCGAGGTTTTGTTTTTAGTTCATTCGAATATTTTACTAGATAAATGTATTAGTATTATCTTTGAATGGAGTTTGTGATATTCAAACCAGCGCTTTATAAATCAGATTTTCAATTTTTCCGCTGCGTATTTTCGAAAAAGATTTTATAAAGGCAGAGTTAATTAAATAACGGGTTTGGGTGTTACAAACTCCCGTCGGCTGTTGCCTGTTTTGGAGAGGAGTTTGGTGATTGTGATTCTTGCTTAAAGAAGCATGTATCGATGAGAATATATTTTTTATTGGTACTGAGGTTTGAGTAGAAAACTAGGGAAATGGTTCTCCTTGAGTGTTGATAGGTTCCAGAGAAGCTTCAACATCATGGATGTTTGACGGTTCAGCTTGGTTGGCTAGAGCTATGGCACTGCTGCGTGTGAAAGGTCCGCTGGTTCTAGACATAGTTTCCAGAGAGGTTTTCTTTGAGAAGGTGGTGGGGATGGTGGTTCCCCCTTTTTTTTTAAAGAAAGGTGGTTTCTTTCAGAAGAGAGGTTCGGTTCTGATTTCTTAGTAAATCGGCTCGCAGACACCGCAACTGAACTAGGCGATCAGAAATGATTTGGGCTGGCAACGTTGACTTCTGAACAGCGACGTCTCAGCTAGCGGTAGAGTGTTGGTGATGCTGGTGAGCTTGACGATTCCGACCTTTGTATGTTGGGGAAAGGGGTACCTGCAGTCATTTTAGCACTCCGACGCTCAAGTCAGTATATGAAAAAGGTTTAAAGAGTGTAAATGGAGGCGTAGATGTCATACCTAGGGATTAATGTATGAGAATATATTTATATATGGGAGAATATTAAGGTTTACAGTACCGTGGGATCCCCAATGTGGAGTGGATCTGTCACTGGTAACACCTGTATTGTCCTTTCGTACGAGCACTTGAGGATGATTTAGGATCTTCACCTTTAGTCCGTGCTCGTTTGTATGTCGTTGTGGTTGTTTCGCCACATGCTCATTCTTATCCTATTTTGATGGGGCTTCTAGTATATTGGGCTTATTGTCGATGCATAACACATATACAATAACAAAGGAGGGAAAAAAAATCTGAAAATTAAAAATAGGGAAGGTCGAGAGATGAAACACAGATAAGAGAAAGGCTCATTGTACTTAAATATCTCATTTTATTAATTTAATTTTTATTATTGGAATTTTATTTTCAATTTATTTTTATTTTAGTTGTATAATTTTTTTTTTCTGTTTTAAATATTGTTTAGCAAATGTTTTGGCAAAAAAACATACATTTATATTATACATACATGTTTCTCACATGCCCTATCTTTTGACATCTCTTACGTACGAGTTTCTTGCACGCTCTATATTTACTCATCTGTTACCTACGAGTGTTTGGCGCATTCTATTTTTACTACGAGTTTCTCGCGCCTATTTTTACTCATTCGCTACCTACGATTTTCTCGTGCGCCCTATTTTTACTCATCTTCTACCTACGAGTTTCTCGTGCACCCTATTTTTACTCATCCGCTACTTTCGAGTTTGTCACGCTCCCTATTTTTACTCATCCGTTACTGATGGTGGTTCTGCAAGTGCACATAATCGCAACCAAGTAACAAAGTGATAAGTTATCGTTCTCCACAGGGTTTGTGCCAAAATTACTAGTTTCGCTTAGGAATAATTTTGCAGTCACTTTGTTTAAAGATAGTTGTGCGGGTAAAAGTAAATAACACTAATTAAAGAGCAGAAAAGTAAATTGCAGGAAAGTAAATGACTGTAAAAGTAAATGGTGCGTGTGTGTCCACGCGGGGTGGTTAAGTGTTTTCGGATCTCTCCCTTACTCATGCTTGGTGGTTATTCCCTTGTTCCCCGCTATCAGGATTAGACTATTTAAAATAGGTTCAGAAGCACTCGTTCCCTATTTTTGTTACAAACTGTTCAGAGCCTAGTTTAGGTTGCCCTACTCTGCTTAAATATCCTTGCCCCAGTCGGTTTCACTTACTCGTTTAAACTTTGGTATCATTACCTTTAAGGCTCAATGTGTCGCAAGCTGTCACGTATGCCTCACACTAGTCCTAACTCTGCCTCAGGTAGAAATTATCGTTCGTTTTAATCCTATACTAACACCTCAGATACTGAATTTAATGGTCTCATCTTGGCCTTAGCACATCGTCCTTCGTTCGGGATAACTAGCTTCATTTCCTATCCGATATATCCACTACCTCCTTAGATTTTTATTCTAATGTGATCAGTATTAAAATAAATATAAAACCAGACAATAAAAGAGTTTGAAAGTGGGAGCAATTGAATTTATACCCAAATTATACAAAACCAAGCATTCGTAAGGGAGTTCCTCGACTCCACCTAACCTAGAAAAAATAAATTACAAAGACACAAAGAAAAGAACCTTGTTGGCCTTGGAGTTCCTTGGCCCTCCTTGCCTCCTTCTTAGAGTTCTCCTAACTCTAGAGTGAATATTGAATAGTTCTCAATATTTTTGAATGAATAATAGTGAAAGAGGAAGATTCTATTTATAGTTTTTCAGCTGGGTTTGGACATTTTCTTCACGTCCATCGCACCTATCGTGGCCACGATGGCGTGTAATTTTGCCTCATCATGGCCACGAAGGATCATATCGTGGTACGATGGAAGATTTGATATGGATTTTCTATTTTCTTCACCCGCCTTTTCATTGTGCCATGATGACAAGTCATCGTGGTACGATGGGAAAGATTTGTTGCAGATTTTTGTCAATTTAAACCGCATTCTCATCGCGCCACGCTGGATCTCATCATAAGTAAGATGGTGCGCACTTTTTATTACGTTTTTGCCCTTTTTTGCTGCTTTTTCCTGTTTTCTTGCTTATGGGCTAAGTAGGCATGGCAATGGGGCAGGACGGGGACGGGTTTTGCCCTCCCCAAACCCAAACCCATGAAGTTCGGGTTTCCCCAAACTCATCCCAAATTTGAGCGGGGATAAAAATGATAACCCCAAACCCATACCCAACGGTGATTGGGTATCGCCATCGGGTTTCGGGTATCCCCATATTACGCCTCTTTCCACATGAATTTATATTATATTTTAGTATTTTCTTATTAAAAAAAAAGTTAAATGTCCAAAATTATTTTCTCTCAACAATATTTTTTAAATAAAGAAAAAAAAATTAGAGAAAATGGTTTGTTTAATACTCAAATTAAAATAAAAAATAAATATATGAATGTAATTTAAGAGATTGTTTAAGCGTTTCTAATTTAAAAGAGGTGAAATCTAATTATTAGTATAAGCGGGGCGGGTTCGGGGACGGGTTCGGGGTGGGTATCAATGTACCCATTACCCGCCCCAAACCCATCAAAACGGGTATGATTTGGGTGGGTACCCGCGGGTATGAGTTTTATTGACACGCCTAGGGCCAAGTAACTTCACTTTTCCAGGTATTTGCTTGGTTTTGGGCTTCAATTGCTATTAAAACTACCCTAATCTACTACAAAAAACATCAAATAATTGATATATGAAGATAAAATATTTTTAGATTTTTCCGTTTTTTGTTTTTTTTTTTCCAAGTATTTCACTACGGGGATTCCCAGGTAAGGGAAGTACCAAACATTGCTGATGACAGGTAATTATATGATGTTTTTAGTAGTAATTTAGGGTAGTTTTAATAGCAGTCGAAGCCCAAAAGCAAGGAAATGCCTGGAAAAGTGAAGTTACTTGGCCCAGAAGCAAGAAACGTTGAAAAGGCAGCAAAAAAGGGGTAAAAACGTAATAAACAGCGTGCACCATCATACCCACGATGAGATCCGGCGTGGCGCGATGAGAAGGCAGTTTAAATTGAAGAAAATCCGCAACAAATCTTTTCCATCGTACCACGATGACTTGTCATCGTGGCACAATGACTTGTCATTGTGGCACGATGATGATGGCAAAAGCACGCAGAAAATCTTGAGGAAATCTTCCATCGTACCATGATATGATCCATCGTGGCCACGATAAGGCAAAATTACACACCATCGTGGCCACGATAGGTGCAACACCCAAACCCCTTAACGCGAATTTATTGAATATAAATAAATAAAACACTTAAGAAAATCTAGGCATCACATGTTATAATACAAAATCACGGCAAATTTAAAATCATGCTAGCACAGCGGAGATTAAAAGCAAATATAGATCATAGTGCATGTCATACAATAATCACTAGGTGTTCAACCCGTGCGTTGCACGGGTTTGATTAGAATGTTTTAAAAAAAAGTTGCGTTTTATAATAAATTGTATTGAAAATGATAATTTTTTTAGATGTGTTGAATTATTCTTCGATTATAAAAGTGACTTTTAAAATATTTTTAATTTTTTTTCTCCATTCAAGTGAATCTATAATATAGATAGATAGATAGATAGATAGATAGATAGATAGATAGATAGATAGATAGATAGATAGATAGATAGATAGATAGATAGATAGATAGATAGATAGATAGATAGATAGATAGATAGATAGATAGATAGATAGATAGATAAAAATTGTTTTAAACACAGACAATGTGTCATTCAGGTGTATATAGAAATTAATAGAAGTGCATTCGATTAGTGTATTATATTAAAAATTTGTTTTATTAATCTTATTTTTTTTGGGTTTGATTTATATATCTTCAAATTAGTGTAATTTTTATTTTAATGTATTTTTTGTTTTTATGAAAATATAGTGGATCATTTTAATACATTCTCTATATCTATCATTCTTTGTATCTCTCTATCTTTATCTTAATTATACTTCAATCTCATTATTATTTTATATGAAAAAATGGTTGATACTTGTCTTGAGCTTTAATTTATAAGAATAAGATGACATGTTAATTAATCGTAAATTATTTTGAAGTATTAATTTTTTTATACTTTAAAGAGACTTTTTATATTAGACTAAATATTCAAAGAACTTTCGAAACAACTTTGCATGCATGTGTAGTGTAAATAGTATTTTATAGGGTTATTAAATATATTTTTAATCCTCTAAATATATTTCAAATTAAAGTCAAAACACTATTAAAATGAAAGATGTAATCTTCATATCAAAGTCGCAATATTACCAAAACATTTCATTGTCATTCTGCTTGAATAAATTTATCATATCGCTGATCAAACAAAACGATGAGATTATGAGTTTGCTAAGCATGCGAAAAGATACTGCACTAAAAATGAATATCTTATTCATTTTAATTTTGATCGGTTTGATATTATTTTGGCAGCTTACGGTTCACATCATGAATTCACATCGACTTATCATAAAGAAAAAAACTTTGTCATAAAGACATACTATAGTATAGTCTACTAATATATTTTTAAGGATCGACATTGACTTATATCCACTACCCTCTCTATGTTTCTCGCATTTTCTCTCTCAATTCTCTATAACTTTATCTTAATTATATTTCAATCTCTTTATTAATAATAATAATAATAATAATAATATTATTATTATTATATAAAAAATATAGACACTTGTCTTTGACCTTTATAAACTCAATTAGTATTTTTAGGTAAATATATAGTGTTTTTATTTGACAATACAAAAAATAGACATTTAAAGAGCTTTGAAATCAATTTTGTCAAATTTTATATTTGAGCTAGACTTCAAAAGAACATTTTTAATAAAAGAATATATTTTTTAAAAGAGAAAATAAATCATATATGTTCTAATATTCTTCAGATAAATAAGGGATTTTATCTTAAACCTCTAGCATTTATAATCCTCAATTCATAATATCTTTTTCTTTTTTCCTTATGAATTTGATAAAATAAAAATAAAAAACACAAAATGAATAAATATGGCTAATGATGTCAACTTAATATAAAGAATATGTAAGGGCAGAGTTATCATTTCAATTATACTAATAAGTAATCACCACTAACTCTTCTTTTCCCTCAATTAATTGGTAACAATCATTTGTTATTCTTAAACATTGTCTCTTTCATTTCTACTTCATTTTTTCCTATCATTATATTATAATAGAATTATATATTGAATTTAATGAATAATGAATAATGAGAAAGTTAATTGAGGGTTACATTAGAAAGTACATATAAGCATGCAATGTAATGATATATGACACATAAGCATCAACTATTGCTTAGAAAAAAGAAAAAAAATGGGAAGCTTTGTTAGGCTGCCATGTAACGACCCATTTTTCGTATTCGTATATTTTATTAAATGTTATTTTATTTATTAATTGGCTTTTATTATTTTAGTGAGCGACGAATAATTATTTAGCCGAACGTAAGTTATTAGACGCGAGAACCTTTGTTTTGGGCTTAAAGGGCGTGAGAGGCCATATGGGCCTAAGCCAATTGGGCTTGGTTCATGACTTTTAAGAAGAGGTATTTAAGGAAAACTTGTCATGAGACTTAGCTCATTTCATGATCTTTTGTCTTAGAAGCAAGATAGAGCTAAGCTAGGGTTTGATCAAGAGAGAAAGCTTGAGCAAGAGAAGGCTTGGATCATCACCAACTTAAGGTAAGAGATTAGAACTCATGATTCTTGAGTGGCAAGGAGAGGGGAGATTGTCTATGTCTCCATTCCCGAACTCTCCCACTCAATTTCTTTTAGACTTTTGATTAAGCTTTTGTATGTGAGTGTGATGTTCTTCATCATCACTTTGTATGTGTTAATCACTAGCTTGATTCCATGAAAAATATGTATGTGTTTGAATCATGTTTGAAAAGTTTATGAAAGTTACTTAAAACCCAAGAAATTGGCATGATTTTGATTATTTGAGGTATTTGGATGTTTGGAAGGGATGATTAATGTTCCTTGATACCATATATGTTTGGAATGACTGTTTATAAGAATTTATAACATGTTTGGATGAATTTTTGAGTTGATTCAATGTTAAACCGCCTTAGAAAGCTCAAGAACAGATTTTCTTTCTGGTGTAGTTCGCTGAGCGAACAGGAGTTCGCTACAGCGAACCTGTTCGCCACAAGCTCGCTACCTGTTCGCCATGTACCTGTAATCCTCTGATGTAGTTCGCTACAGCGAACTGAGCTTCGCTTAGCGAATAAGTTCGCTACCTGTTCGCTACGGATTCGCTTAGCGAACAGTACTGAACCTGCAACTTTTGTTAATGGTTGTAAGTGTATTTAGGCACTTGTATCATGGTTTAAGGGTATCCTTACATGATTGTTGATACATGTTGATGCTGTTAATGCTTATTGTTAATCGTTATATGATTCGCACGCGTATGCAATGACTTGTAGTTCAAGTGACTATGTTTATGTTTTGGCATTAATTTGTAATGTTAAGTGAATGTGTTAGGATTGTGTTCCCGCATTCATAAGAGTGTAGCTTCGAGCTAGAGAATATCATATGGTTGATATGTGTATACATACATGCATTCATGATTGTATGTGAACATTGGAAACTTGGGTTCCAATAACGAAAATGGATTATGTGTCCATAATGAAGCCGAGGATCGGATTAGATGAATCCATGAGTCCGGAGTTGCTATCCAACAGGATATAAAACTGTGTTGGCTTATCCAAGGGAGATAAGATGGTTCGGTAAGTTCCGACATATCCAGCATGATATAAAACTGTTCTTGGTCCACCGTTGGTGAGACATCTTGGTACCACATGCATTTAGTTATGTCTAGGGATGGCATGACAGTGAATTAATTGGCATTAGATACCTTAGGGTAAATGCGCATATATTTGATAAATGGTATGTGACATTATTGGGTTGAAATGTGTTGAACCTTATTAATTGATAATTGTTTAGTGCGATGTTTTGGCGTGAGTTAGAATATGCATGATGTAGTTCGAAAGTGTAAGACCTTTCTTATACTCGTATGATATGCGATTATGTTTTCTAACTCTCTGCTTTGTGTTATTTGCTGGACCTTTGGGGGTTCAGATATTCAGGCTGAGGACTGTGCCGACGTTTAGACTGCGGTATTAGCTGGGTGTTGAAGTTACCTTTTGGTGAGGAGACTTAGCATAGATTACTCCTCTTAGTACTAGCTTTTGGTTAGAGTTTGTAAATAGTAAATGCTCTGGTAATGTAACATCGAGTCGGGGTTACGCTTGGATTTCATCGTATATCGGTGTTACCTTTTTGATATGCTAGTTCTTGTATAAGTGGCATCCTTAGGGATGAATTTGGCTTATGTATATATATATGTATATATATACATGCTTGGTTTGATTGAATCCGCTGTTGTTTTTCATGTTAAACTTCATGACGCTCTGTGTGTATGCTTGTGTTTTAATTACCGCGTGGCACTCTGCCTTTACACTTGTTGAAAAGTTTTTAAAATTACGTTTTTAAGGGTAGTATGGGTTAGGGTGTTACAATAGTGGTATCAGAGCAGGTCGGTTCGTGTGAACCAATTAGGACTTTTCTTTTCCCCGTATGAGCATGTGTAGGGAACACTGTTAGTACTTTCTAACGTCTAGTTGTGATTCGTTCAGGAATCATGGCTGCTGCGAGAACGAATGCTCAGATTGCGGAGGCTTTAGCCGCACTCACCAACATAGTGGTTAGAGATCATCAACCTGGAAGAGAGGTAGAGATGAGGTTGGAACGGTTCATGAAGCAGAAACCGCCAACATTTACCGGAGGTTACAACCCGGATGGAGCTTACAAGTGGCTAGAGGAACTTGAAATAATTTTTGAAGCAATGGATTGTTCCGAGGAAGGGAAGACAACCCTTGGAACATATGTGTTGCGCGAGGAAGCGAATGTGTGGTGGAAGAACGCCAAGTTGAGGCTAGGACCCGGTGGTATGGCTATACCATGGGCAATGTTTAAAAGAGAATTTTTGGTTAAGTATTTTCCTGTTGATGTGAAGAACAAGAAAGTGGTGGAATTCATGGAACTGAAACAGGGAAATATGACGGTAGCCGACTATGCCGTCAAGTTTGAGACTTTGTGTGCGTTTAGTCCGCATTACAACACTTTGGAAGCGGAGAACGACAAGTGTGTGAAGTTTGAAAGTGGTCTACGTCCAGACATTAAACATATGATTGGATTTTCACAGATAAGGGACTTTGCGACCCTTGTGAACAAGAGTAGGATTTGTGATGAAGATGGTAGGGCTAAGGTGAACTACTACAAAGCTGTGAACGACCGAAAAGGGAAAGGACAAGAGCGCGGAAAACCTTATGACAACCGCGGTAAGGGGAATACAAGTGGTGGTAAGAAGCCGGTGAATGGAAGTTGTTACAACTGTGGAGAACGGGGTCATATGTCTTATGATTGCCCGAAGAAAGGGGATAAGTGTAAGAATTGTGGAAAGCTGGGCCACAAGACCGAAGTGTGTAGGACAAAAGTGGTGTGTTTCAATTGTGGTGAAGAAGGCCACAAGAGTCCGCCTTGTAAGAAGCCCAAGAAGGTGATGGGCAAGGTGTTTGCTTTGAGTGGAGAGGATGCTAGCCTGGAGGACAATCTCATTAGAGGTACGTGTTTCATCTATGACACTCCTTTAATTGCGATTATAGATACGGGAGCGACACATTCTTTTATTTCTTTGGATTGTGCGAAGAGTCTTAGTATTCCTTTAACGGATATGACGGGTAGGATGGAAATAGAAACTCCTGCTAATGGTTCAGTAATTACTCGACAAGTATGTCGTAATTGCCCCGTAACCATTTTTGATAGGCATTTTGGTATGGATTTAGTGTGTATTCCACTTAGTGGTATGGATGTAATTTTTGGTATGAATTGGTTAATCTTCAACCGAATTCATATCAACTGTCGTGAGAAGGCCGTTGTTTTTCCGAAGCCGAAGGAGAACTTGCATTTGATGAGCGGGAAGGAAGTATCGGAAGCGTTGAAAGAACATGCCGAGATGTTCATGGTGTTTGCATCATTGAAACTCGAAGGAGGAGTTAAGGTAGAAGAGTTACCGATCGTTTGTGAATTCCCAGATGTGTTTCCAGATGATATATCTGACGTGCCTCCGAAGCGAGAGGTAGAGTTTTCTATCGACCTAGTACCTGGAACTAGTCCGATATCAATGGCGCCGTATCGAATGTCAGCGTCAGAGTTGAATGAGTTGAAGAAGCAACTTGAAGAGCTGCTTGAGAAGAGGTTTGTTCGGCCAAGTGTTTCGCCATGGGGAGCACCTGTTTTGTTGGTAAAGAAGAAAGATGGAAGCATGAGATTATGTATAGACTATCGTCAGTTGAACAAAGTGACGATCAAGAATAAATATCCACTTCCGAGGATAGATGATTTGATGGATCAACTAGTTGGAGCTTGCGTGTTTAGTAAGATCGATTTGAGATCTGGATACCATCAAATTAGAGTGAAGACGGAAGACATACCTAAGACTGCATTCAGGACGAGGTATGGGCACTACGAGTATTCAGTTATGCCGTTTGGTGTGACCAATGCACCCGGAGTTTTCATGGAGTATATGAACCGAATTTTCCATTCGTTTTTGGATAGATTCGTGGTGGTGTTCATCGACGACATTTTGATTTACTCGAAATCCGAGGAAGAGCACGAAGAGCACTTGAGGATTATTTTGCAAGTCTTGAAGGAGAAGAAGTTGTATGCCAAGTTGTCAAAGTGTGAATTTTGGATGAAAGAGGTGAGTTTCCTAGGGCATATAATTTCAAGTGGAGGAATCGCGGTAGATCCTGCGAAGGTTGGAGCTGTGTCACAGTGGGGAACGCCGGAATCTGTTTCAGAGATTAGAAGTTTCCTTGGTTTGGCCGGTTATTATAGAAGATTCATCGAAGGTTTTTCGAAGTTGGCTTTACCGTTAACCAAGTTGACGAGGAAAGATCAAGCGTTTGTTTGGGATGGTATTTGTGAGAAGAGTTTCCAAGAGCTCAAGAGAAGATTGACTACTGCACCCGTGTTGATTTTACCTGATGCCAAAGAGTCGTTCGTCGTGTATTGCGATGCTTCGAAGTTAGGACTTGGCGGAGTGCTTATGCAAGGGGGTAATGTGGTAGCATATGCTTCAAGGCAACTGAAGGTTCACGAGAGGAACTATCCAACGCATGATTTGGAGTTAGCCGCAGTGGTGTTTTCTTTGAAAGTGTGGAGACACTACTTGTATGGATCGAGGTTTGAAGTGTTTAGTGATCACAAGAGTCTGAAATACTTATTCGACCAGAAGGAGTTGAATATGAGGCAACGAAGATGGCTCGAATTCTTAAAGGACTACGATTTTGAATTGAGTTATCACCCCGGAAAAGCCAATGTGGTGGCCGATGCATTAAGTAGGAAAACTTTGCATATGTCATCATTGATGGTGAAAGAGTTAGAGTTGATTGAAGAATTCCGAGACTTGAGTCTTGTGTGTGAGGTTACTTCTTCAAGCGTGAAGCTTGGAATGTTAAAGTTGACGAATCCTTTTCTCGAGGATATTAAAGAACGTCAGAAATCGGATAAGAGATTGATGGAGAAGATGGTACTCATCAATGAAGGTAAGGAGACCAATATCAAGATTGACGAAAGTGGAGTCATGAGATTTCACGGAAGAGTTTGTGTACCGGATGTACCCGAATTGAAAAGAATGATCATGGAAGAAGGTCACAGAAGTGGTTTGAGTATTCATCCTGGAGTAACCAAGATGTATCAGGATTTGAAGAAGTTATTTTGGTGGCCGGGAATGAAGAGGCAAATTTCTGAATTTGTTTATTCCTGCTTAACTTGTCAGAAATCGAAGATTGAACATCAGAAGCCGTTTGGTTTGTTGCAACCAATGTTTATACCAGAATGGAAATGGGATAGCATTGCAATGGATTTTGTGGGAGGTTTACCGAAGACCAAGAAAGGTCACGAGGTGATTTGGGTAGTGGTAGATCGTCTGACGAAGTGTGCTCACTTCATTGCTATCAGGAAAGGTACTTTGGTGCCTAAGTTGGCTGAGATTTATGTGGAGCAGATTGTGAAGCTACATGGTATTCCAACAAGTATTATTTCGGATAGAGATCCGAGATTTACTTCCAGATTTTGGGAAAGCTTGCAAGAAGCTTTAGGAACGAAGTTGAGGTTGAGTTCAGCTTATCACCCTCAGACCGATGGTCAGTCGGAGAGAACGATACAATCCTTAGAGGATTTGTTGAGAGCGTGTGTTTTGGAGCAAAACGTGAATTGGGATTCTTGTTTGCCGTTGGTGGAGTTTACATACAACAACAGTTACCATTCTAGTATCGGAATGGCACCGTTTGAGGCTTTGTATGGGAGAAGGTGTAGGACACCTCTGTGTTGGTATGAAACTGGAGAAGGTGCAATTCTTGGACCAGAGATTGTACAAGAAACGACAGAGAAGATTCGGATGATTCGTGAGAAGATGAAAGCGTCTCAGAGTCGACAGAAGAGTTATCATGATAAGAGGAGGAAGGACATTGAATTCCAAGAGGGGGATCATGTATTCCTACGAGTTACATCGACTACTGGAGTAGGACGTGCGTTGAAGTCAAGGAAGTTGACATCGAGGTTTATTGGACCGTTTGAGATTTTGAAGCGAGTTGGGAAAGTTGCGTATAGGATTGCATTACCGCCATCATTGGCGAATTTGCACGATGTTTTTCATGTATCACAGTTGCGCAAGTATGTGTCTGATCCGACACACGTGATTGAATCGGACGATGTTCAAGTGAGGGATGACTTGACCATCGAGACTGTGCCTTTGAGAATAGAAGGAAGAGAAGTGAAGAGGTTGAGAAACAAAGAGATTGCATCCGTGAAAGTCGTGTGGGGAGGACCGGCTGGTGAGAATGCAACGTGGGAGTTGGAAAGCAAGATGAGAGATTCTTATCCCGATCTGTTTCTAGGTAATTTCGAGGGCGAAATTCTTTTAAGGGGGGTAGGATTGTAACGACCCATTTTTCGTATTCGTATATTTTATTAAATGTTATTTTATTTATTAATTGGCTTTTATTATTTTAGTGAGCGACGAATAATTATTTAGCCGAACGTAAGTTATTAGA
The DNA here is from genome assembly GCF_020283565.1 of Trifolium pratense. Classification (NCBI taxonomy): domain Eukaryota; kingdom Viridiplantae; phylum Streptophyta; class Magnoliopsida; order Fabales; family Fabaceae; genus Trifolium; species Trifolium pratense. The sequence goes on from NC_060063.1 coordinate 38,110,146, forward strand.
CGCGAGAACCTTTGTTTTGGGCTTAAAGGGTGTGAGAGGCCATATGGGCCTAAGCCAATTGGGCTTGGTTCATGACTTTTAAGGAGAGGTATTTAAGGAAAACTTGTCATGAGACTTAGCTCATTTCATGATCTTTTGTCTTAGAAGCAAGATAGAGCTAAGCTAGGGTTTGATCAAGAGAGAAAGCTTGAGCAAGAGAAGGCTTGGATCATCACCAACTTAAGGTAAGAGATTAGAACTCATGATTCTTGAGTGGCAAGGAGAGGGGAGATTGTCTATGTCTCCATTCCCGAACTCTCCCACTCAATTTCTTTTAGACTTTTGATTAAGCTTTTGTATGTGAGTGTGATGTTCTTCATCATCACTTTGTATGTGTTAATCACTAGCTTGATTCCATGAAAAATATGTATGTGTTTGAATCATGTTTGAAAAGTTTATGAAAGTTACTTAAAACCCAAGAAATTGGCATGATTTTGATTATTTGAGGTATTTGGATGTTTGGAAGGGATGATTAATGTTCCTTGATACCATATATGTTTGGAATGACTGTTTATAAGAATTTATAACATGTTTGGATGAATTTTTGAGTTGATTCAATGTTAAACCGCCTTAGAAAGCTCAAGAACAGATTTTCTTTCTGGTGTAGTTCGCTGAGCGAACAGGAGTTCGCTACAGCGAACCTGTTCGCCACAAGCTCGCTACCTGTTCGCCATGTACCTGTAATCCTCTGATGTAGTTCGCTACAGCGAACTGAGCTTCGCTTAGCGAATAAGTTCGCTACCTGTTCGCTACGGATTCGCTTAGCGAACAGTACTGAACCTGCAACTTTTGTTAATGGTTGTAAGTGTATTTAGGCACTTGTATCATGGTTTAAGGGTATCCTTACATGATTGTTGATACATGTTGATGCTGTTAATGCTTATTGTTAATCGTTATATGATTCGCACGCGTATGCAATGACTTGTAGTTCAAGTGACTATGTTTATGTTTTGGCATTAATTTGTAATGTTAAGTGAATGTGTTAGGATTGTGTTCCCGCATTCATAAGAGTGTAGCTTCGAGCTAGAGAATATCATATGGTTGATATGTGTATACATACATGCATTCATGATTGTATGTGAACATTGGAAACTTGGGTTCCAATAACGAAAATGGATTATGTGTCCATAATGAAGCCGAGGATCGGATTAGATGAATCCATGAGTCCGGAGTTGCTATCCAACAGGATATAAAACTGTGTTGGCTTATCCAAGGGAGATAAGATGGTTCGGTAAGTTCCGACATATCCAGCATGATATAAAACTGTTCTTGGTCCACCGTTGGTGAGACATCTTGGTACCACATGCATTTAGTTATGTCTAGGGATGGCATGACAGTGAATTAATTGGCATTAGATACCTTAGGGTAAATGCACATATATTTGATAAATGGTATGTGACATTATTGGGTTGAAATGTGTTGAACCTTATTAATTGATAATTGTTTAGTGCGATGTTTTGGCGTGAGTTAGAATATGCATGATGTAGTTCGAAAGTGTAAGACCTTTCTTATACTCGTATGATATGCGATTATGTTTTCTAACTCTCTGCTTTGTGTTATTTGCTGGACCTTTGGGGGTTCAGATATTCAGGCTGAGGACTGTGCCGACGTTTAGACTGCGGTATTAGCTGGGTGTTGAAGTTACCTTTTGGTGAGGAGACTTAGCATAGATTACTCCTCTTAGTACTAGCTTTTGGTTAGAGTTTGTAAATAGTAAATGCTCTGGTAATGTAACATCGAGTCGGGGTTACGCTTGGATTTCATCGTATATCGGTGTTACCTTTTTGATATGCTAGTTCTTGTATAAGTGGCATCCTTAGGGATGAATTTGGCTTATGTATATATATACATGCTTGGTTTGATTGAATCCGCTGTTGTTTTTCATGTTAAACTTCATGACGCTCTGTGTGTATGCTTGTGTTTTAATTACCGCGTGGCACTCTGCCTTTACACTTGTTGAAAAGTTTTTAAAATTACGTTTTTAAGGGTAGTATGGGTTAGGGTGTTACATGCCACATCAGCAAAAAAAGGTTTGCTTTACAATTATATATTGATAATAATTGTTCACACAATATCCCTAAGCTCTAGGTCATATCAACAAAGGATATTATGTTTACAACAAAAGAGTAAGGATTAGCAAATTCAAATATGCCATCACGGGCTTAATACAATTCATCCGAATAACTCGACACGGTAAATACCTAATCAGAGCAATTCTATACAACCCATCAAAAAGATATACAAAATATATCTAAAGGAGTAGTCTAAGCTAAACTCCTCACCAAAAAGCGCACTATCACAAGCACGAGCAAGCCCTCTAACTCTGATCGGGATGCTCAACCTGAGAATCTGAACCCCCAACGGTCCAGCACATAACACAAAGCATGAGAGTTATATCACATAATCAAAATATAAGTGTAAGTAAAATGGTACTTAAACACTTCTTCAATATACATGCATAGATCATACATTTATACATATTCATCAACATCTACCATTCAATTATAAGTTCTTAAAACACATATAATCGAATACTCAACATCAATCATCATTTATCACAATTAGCCAAGTATGTGTCACATATCACTTATCACATAAATGTACACATAACCTAATGCATTCTAATGCTTCAACTTCATGCAATGTCACCCTAGACATATCTAATGCATGTGGTACCGTTTCGTCTTTATTATAGTATCTCACCTCTAATATTCGTCTTTATCGGATAAATATAATCCGATATCCGTCTTTATTGGAATATCCAATATACAACAACAATTCATGAATGCATGTATATGTTTTTCATGAATTCACCAACAATTATTTAGCATAAAGCTCGTCATTTACTATGTGGAACACTATCCAACATACGTCATTATTAAGATTAACAAAACCTTAATATTCTTCATTTACAACTTCATACATGATTAAAAATTATTATAACCATCAACAAGCATCAACAATCATGTAAGAATACCATTAAACCATGTTACAAGTGTCTAATTACACTTACAAACATCAACAAAAAGTTGCAGTTCCTGTACTGTTCGCTAAGCGAAAGGTAGCGAGCCTCAGCGAACGCTACCAGAGAATTGCTGACTCATAGCGAGCATCAGCGAGCTGTTCGCTGAGCGAAGGCTTAGCGAGCCTCAACGAACCACACCAGTGGATCACCTGCTCGTGGCGAGCTGCAGCGAGCTGTGGCGAGCTGTTCGCCACACGTTCGCTGAGCGAAGGCCTAGCGAGCGCCTCCTGACAGGAAAGTTCAAAACCTGCGTTTTTCCACTCTAATCACCCAAAAATCCCATTTTTCATGTTATAAATTCCAAATAAGTTTGTATTCAAGCATAACAAACATGGATAAACACAAAAGGACAGTTCATTTCATAGATCTACATCATAAACATCGAAAAAGTAAAGATTGAACACTTTTTCATCAAAACTCTCAAGAACACAAAGTTCTTGAGTTTAATCTTTCATAAAACTCGTTTTTAACCATTAAATCCATTCATTCATCATGTTAAAAACATATTAAGCAGGTTAAGAACCTTGGAATCGATTTCCATCAAGAAAATCCATTCCAAGCTAAAACGAAAATGGGGTGGAGGAAGTTCGGGTGAGGAGAAATCGACATTCTCCCCTTCCTCGGGTCACCCACGATTATGGAACCTACTCTCATACCTGGATTCGAAGAAAACACGACGAAAGATCTTGAATACCTTCACTTTCCTCTTGCCCTAGCTCTCAAGCTCTCTTCCTTCTCTCTATCTTCAAGAACAAAAGAGAATAATGAATTTCTCTCTCCCTCTTGGCCATATGGGCGCCCCACACTCCCACACAAGGCCCATTGGGCCTCAAGCCCAATTGGCTTGGCCCAATGACACGTTAACTCACTCTACTCGCTCAATAACTAAAGTACTCGATAAATAACTCAAGTTATTAACTTAATTAAAATTGCCACGTTAATAAAATATTTTAACACACGAAAACTAATAATTTGAAAATTGGGTCGTTACAATAGGTGCGATGGACGCGCAGAAAAGCCCAAAACCCAGCTGAAAAACTTTAAATAGAGTATTCCTCCTCCACTATTATTCATTCAGAAATATTCAGAGACATTGAATATTCACTCTAGAGTTTGGAGAACTATAAGGAGAAGCAAGGAGGTCAAGGAAATCCAAGGCCAATAAGGTTCTTTTCTTTCTGCCTTTGTAATTTATTTTTCCTGGGTTAGGTGGAGTCGAGGAACTCCCTTACGAATGCTTGGTTTTGTATAATTTGGGTATAGATTCAATTGTTTCTACTTTCAAACTCTTTTATCGTCTGGTTTTATATTTATTTTAATACTGATCACATTAGAATAAAAATCTAAGGAGGTAGTGGATATCGCATAGGAAACGAAGCTAGTAATCCCGAACGAAGGACGGTGTGCTATGGCCAAGATGAGACCATTAAATTCAGTACCTGAGGTCTTAGTATAGGATTAGAATGAACGATAATTTCTACCTGAGGCAGAGTTAGGACTAGTTAGAGGCACACGTGACAGCTTGTGACACATGGAGCCTTAAAGGTAATGATACCAACGTTTGTAACAAAAAAGTGGAACAGTTTGTAAGGGTAACCACTAACTAGGCTCTGAACAGTTTATAATATAAATAGGGAACGAGTGTTTCTTAACCTATTTTTAATAGTCTAATTCATGATAGAGGGAAACAATGGAAAAACCACCAAGCAGGAGTAAGGGAGGGATCCGACCACACTTAACCACCCCGCGTGGACACAGACGCACCATTTACTTTTACAGTCATTTACTTTCCTGCAATTTACTTTTCTACTCTTTAATTATTGCAATTTACTTTTACCTGCACAACTATCTCCAAACACCAAAGCGAATGCAAATTCATTCATAAACGAAACTAGTAATTTTGCCACAATCTCTATGGAGAACGATAAACTTATCACTTTATTACTTGGTAGCGATTCTGTGCACTTGCAGAACCACCGTCACTTACCTAGCCAAAATCTCAGTAGATCAAAATTTGCAATAAAAAAATTTTAATTAATTTTTTCCGATATATATATATATATATATATATATATATATATATTACATATACTAATATAGATACAAAATCTAAATAGGTCATAATAAAATAAAACTAAATCTACAAAAAAAAATTAATTAATTTTTTTCGATAAATATAAATAATTTTTTTTTTACATATACTAATATAGATACAAAATCTAAATAGGTCAAAATAAATTAAAACTAAATCTACAAATAATATAAACAAGAAATATTTTTGGATTTTAAATTTTTAAATTTTTTTGATTTTTTGAAAATTTATAATTCCTAAACTGCGCTAATGAGTTTGTAAACACAATCCCCAGCAACTTGGTGGTGGCTCTGCAAGTGCACAGAATCGCAACCAAGTAATAAAGTGATAAGTTATCGTTCTCCATAGGGATTGTGCCAAAATTACTAGTTTCGCTTGAGAATAGTTTTGCAGTCGCTTTGTTTAAAGATAGTTGTACGGGTAAAAGTAAATAACATTAATTAAAGAGCAGAAAAGTAAATTGCAGGAAAGTAAATGACTATAAAAGTAAATGGTGCGTGTGTGTCCACGCGGGGTGGTTAAATGTTTTCGGATCCCTCCCTTACTCATGCTTGGTGGTTATTCCATTGTTCCCCTCTATCAGGATTAGACTATTGAAAATACGTTCAGAAGCACTCGTTCCCTATTTCTGTTACAAATTGTTTAGAGCCTAGTTTAGGTTGCCCTACTCTGCTTAAATATCCTTGCCCCAGTCGGTTCCACTTACTCGTTTAAACTTTGGTATCATTACCTTTAAGGCTCATTGTGTCGCAAGCTGTCACGTGTGCCTCAAACTAGTCATAACTCTGCCTCAGATACTGAATTTAATGGTCTCATCTTGGCCTTAGCACACCGTCCTTCGTTTGGGATAACTAAATTCGTTTCCTATCTGATATCCACTAGCTCCTTAGATTTTTATTCTATGTGATCAGTATTAAAATAAATATAAAACCAGACAATAAAAGAGTTTGAAAGTAGGAACAATTGAATTTATACCCAAATTATACAAAACCAAGCATTCGTAAGGGAGTTCCTCGACTCCACCTAACCTAGAAAAAATAAATTACAAAGACACAAAGAAAAGAACCTTGCTGACCTTGGAGTTCCTTGGCCCTCCTTGCCTCCTTCTTAGAGTTCTCCTAACTCTAGAGTGAATATTGAATAGTTCTCAATATTTTGGAATGAATAATAGTGAAGGAGAAAGACTCTATTTATATTTTTTCAGCTGGGTTTTGGGCTTTTCTGCGCGTCCATCGCACCTATCGTGGCCACGATGGATCATATCGTGGTACGATGAAAGATTTGATCAGGATTTTCTGTTTTCTTCAACCGCCTTTCATCGTGCCACGATGACAAGTCATCGTGGTACGATGCGAAAGATTTGTTGCAGATTTTCTTCAATTTAAACCGCCTTCTCATCGTGCCACGCTGGATCTCATTGTATGTACGATGGTGCGCGCTTTTTATTATGTTTTTGCCATTTTTTGCTGCTTTTTCCACTTTTCTTGTTTCTGGGCCAAATAATTTCACTTTTCCAGGTATTTGCTTGTTTTTGGTCTTCAATTGCTATTAAAACTACCCTAATCTACTACTAAAAACATCATATAATTGACTGTCATCAGCTACCTACGGGTTTCTCGCGCGCCCTATTTTTACTCATCCGCCATCTACAAATTTCTCGCGCGCCCTATTTTTACTATCCGCTAGTTAAGTAGTAAAAATGAGAAATTTGAGAAAAAAAACACCACCCACTATTTAAGTAGCGGATGATGTTTGAGAAACTCGTACGATGGCAAAAGAAATGGTCATAACACAGACTAAGTTTAAATCATCTAAAACAAGTTATTTATATTTATTTTTAATTTTTTTTATAACTTATTCAGGCTCGGGCTACCCGCGGCCCATTCGGGCCCATGTTTCAAGGTTAAATATGGTAGGAACAATAATAAGCTATAAGTTCATAAGCTAATTCAAATAACGTTGAAAAGTAACCTATAAGTTATAAACTCTTGGTGAAATGGCCGTTATCACACTAATCTTTTTTTAGTTATATGAGTTTATAAGCTATAAGCTAAAAGTTAGATCCTAAATCAGATTTTTGGTTTTGCCAAACAGATCCTGAGTAAAATGCACACAAGAGAACAATGTACTTAAAATTGAAAAAAAATTGTAAATAAAATTCCAGTAAATAAAAATTAATTTAATAATAGTATAAAAATGATATATTAAATTAATAAAATGAGATATTTAGTACAAGGAGACTTCCTCTTATTTGTGTTTCATCTTTGAACACCTTCTCTATTTCTAAGTTCGATTTGTAGTTTTTTTTCCACCTTTGTTATTGTACATGCGACGTGAAATATATTACATTAAAATTAAAATAAAATTTTGGCATATAAAAATAATTTAATAATAACATATAATTAATTTAATAATAATATATAAATTTAAAATGATTTTGATGAAAGATGATAAAGTATGGTGTGGACACTTTAATTTATTATAGCCTATTGTATACTTTTGTGATCTAAAGGTTAAAATTTGTTTCCCACTATGGGAGACCTATCACCCACGAGAATATGGATTCGGTTATGAATATTTTTCAAATTGCGGATATGATGGGAATGAGTACTATAGAACTTTACTCATTGTCATCTTTATGTACACCCACTTATTCACCTTAAAATTATAAACATCTTTAAAATATAACATATAAAAATTAAATTACCAGAATAATCCTTAATATATATCTTGATTAAATAAATACTACTTCTGATACTTTTTATAAGAAACAGTTGACTATCTTAGTTCATTAAATAACTGATGTATTTGGTCTATATTATAAACAAAATACATTAATAAAAAGTGTGTTGCTTCTGTATTTGGACTGGGCAAGGGGCTTAGAAGCAAATTCAACAAGCCCAATTAATATGGGAAAGAGTATTAGGCCCAAATCCAGAAGGCCCTCAACGCCCCATTAGGCGACTCAAGACCAAGGCGTGACCAACGACAACATGGCAACGCCCAGAAGTGAATGCCGTATTGTTATAAAATATCTTCTTCTTCCCTGCGACAACAACTGACTTGGGAAGGAAGAAACCAACCTCCCGCAACCGCCATAGCTTGGAGACCAAGGTCTTTACCCCTATTTTCACGCTGTGTCACCGAAGAAGGCGCTGTAGACCGGATTTCTAGGAATCCTTACTTGGAGAAGAAGACTAGAGTCTCTATAAATAGCTCCATGCTTTCATTTGTAAAGGGATCCTTTTTCTGACTGAAAAAACTCCCAGGGTTGTTGGGATTTGTTGGATATTTGAATTGGCTTAATTTTGCTAAAACAAATATACTAACAAGATGTTGGAAAACATGTTACAACATCCTTTTTATTCAAGGAAATCTCGCGCATTTATGAGAGCATCTGCTATTTATGGAAATCCACTTAAAGAGCACGCTCAATGGAGATTTGATCTGATCAGAAGCTTTAAGGATAAGACAAACTTAATGGAATAGCTGGATGACTTATCCTATCATATAAAGTCCTTTAAACACTTTTGGAAAATCTTGATATATCCTTAATGAAGATTGATAAAGTATCAAATCATCCTTTATGATTCTCAAGGAGCGTCTGAGCATTTGTGAAGAAAGAGGAGCGTGCCTAATCATTATATATACGAAGACCAAGCTCAAGAATAGATATCTCATTGAAAAATATTAGTTCACATATTGAGTCTTTGTTGAGTCTTTTATTATTTAATTGTAATTCTTGCTTGTGGATTCTATAACACAAGTTAAGAAGTGAGTTTGTTATTTTAAGGTTACTCCTAAGCTTTGAAGTACGGAGTTTACCATGTGTGATTCACTTGAAGCTTTTAAGCAAAAGTGAAGTGTTGTCTTGACAAGTTGTCACCACATCTTTCCAAACATTGTATAATCAACACAGGTTGTGTTGTGTGAGTGGAAGTGAGATGGGATCTCATGTCTAGGAGTTCCTAGGCAGAAGTTGCATAAGTAGTGTCGAGGTTATAAGGCGTAAACCAGGGTTTGCTGGAGGTCTTAGTGTAAGGCGTAAATCCTAGGGTTTGCTGGAGGTCTTAGTAACTAGAGCTATTAGTGGATTTCCTTCCTGGATTGGTATCCCCCAGAGTAGGCAGTTGGCTGAACTGGGTTAACAATTACTTGTGTCATTTATTTATTTTCTGTCAGCTTTTTATATGTTATATAAGATGTGCCAACAATAGAAAACAACATTATACACAAAGTAGTTGTTGGGACATCTTAGGCAACATCATTCTAGTGATACCAGAATTTCAATTGGCATCAGAGCAGGCACCCTGTTCTGTTATTTTGGGTGAGCTCCAGGGAGAGTACTTTCTGGTACAATGGATAAAGAAGGAGGGTCAGTGTCTAAACCCCCCTTACTGACAGGTCCTGAGAACTATGATTATTGGAAAGCTAAAATGGAGGCTTTCATAAAATCAATTGACAGCAGGACATGGAAGGCTGTGTTACGCGGATGGGAACCACCAATGGTTCTTGACAAAGATGGCAATAAAACTGATGTCAAGAAGCCAAATGATGAATGGACTAAAGATGAGGATGATCTGGCACTTGGCAACTCCAAAGCCTTGTATGCAATTTTTAATGGTGTGGATGCAAATATGTTCAGGCTTGTTAAGAGATGTATTACTGCTAAGCATGCCTGGGAAATTCTGAGAAAAGCTCATGAAGGAACATCAAAAGTTAAGCTATCTAAACTTCAGATGCTCAAAACAAATTTTGAGAATCTCAGAATGAAGGAGGAAGAAACCATTCATGACTTTCAGATGAATGTGCTTGACTTTGCAAATTCGTTTGATGCACTTGGAAAACCTATCTCAGATGAGGAGCTAGTTGGAAAAATACTCAGATCTTTGCCTAAAAGATTTGATATGAAAGTAACAGCTATTGAGGAGGCTCATGACCTTTCAAGTCTAAATTTAGATGAACTCATAGGATCACTTCAGACCTATGAAATTGGTCTAAACAGGAGAAATGAAAAGAAAGATAAGAATCTAGCCTTTGCTTCGAAAAGTGCTGCTGATGATTTACAAATTGAATCTGAAGGTGAAGAAAGCTTAGCTGAGTCTATGGCTATGCTTGGAAGACAGTTCAACAAGTTGATGAAGAAAGTGGATCAAAGGCACAAGCCAAATGGTCGACTCAACAACAACAAACAGTCCAGCTTTCAGAAAAAGACAAATGAAGATGAAAGAGGAGTGAAATGCCACGAATGTGAAGGTTTTGGCCATATCAGACCTGAATGTCCAACCTTTCTAAAAAGGCAAAAGAAAAGTCTCGTTGTTTCATGGTCTGATACAGATTCAGAGGAGGAAGAATCTGCCAAATATGTTAATGCTTTAACAGGAGTCTGTGAATCTGATTCAGAGTCATGTGATGAGGAGGTAACCTATGAGGAACTAGCTGCTACTTATAAAGATCTTCATACTAGAAGTATAGAAGTTTGCAAAGCATTAGAGAAACAAAAGAAGATCAATGGTAAACTACAAGCTGAGAAAAATGACTTACTCATAAACATTGATAATCTCAATGCTAAGGTTGAAGATCAGAGTAGTCAAATTCAACAGCTGGAAATGGAGAAGTCTAACCTCCTGTGTAAAGTTGCTGAACAGAATGTAGAAGTAACCAAATTAAATGCTGATTTAGAACAAGTCACAAAAGTGGCTAAAATGATGACCAAAGGTACTGATGCTTTTGAGGAAATGTTACAGAGACAAAACTATGGGAAACCTAAGCCCATTGGTTTTGAACATGAAAGAGTAAAGCAGCAGGTGAAGTTCAACAATGCTACTATACATACTCCAATCAGTAGCACGTTTGTGTCAGGAGGATTGTCGCAACATCTAATGGGACATTCTATGCCCAGGTTCTACAACTGGACATGTCATCATTGTGGCAGGAAAGGACACATTAGGCCTTTCTGCTATAGGCTGCACGGATATCCAAGGAGAGTTCATCAAGAATTCTATACTCCTGTCTTTCCTAATGTTGCAACAAGACAAGAATGGAGAGAAAAGAAGAAGATCACAGGTCTAATAGCTCATACATCCTTAAGAGCTTCTTCAAGAGAAACCTGGTACTTTGATAGTGGCTGTTCTAGACACATGACAGGTGTTGAACACTATCTTGAAGACTTGAAGTCATATGCTACCAGCTTTGTGACTTTTGGAGATGGAGCCAAAGGAGAGATCAAGGGAGTTGGTAAACTTGCAAACCATGGCTTACCAAAGCTAGATAATGTGCTGCTTGTAAAAGGGCTTAAAGCAAATCTAATCAGCATAAGCCAACTTTGTGATCAAGGCATGAAAGTTAACTTCACGAAAGCTGAATGTCTAGTTACAAATGAGCAAGGAGAGCTGTTAATGAAAGGAGTAAGGTCAAGAGACAACTGCTATCTCTGGATCCCTAAAGAAGAAGATGTACCAACATGTCTTATTAGCAAAGAAGATGAGGTAAAGTTGTGGCATCAAAAACTTGGCCATCTGCACCTTAAAGGCATGAAGAAGGCAATAGCTAAAGAGGCTATCAGAGGACTTCCAAAGCTCAAAATAGAGGAAGGAAATATATGTGGAGAATGTCAAATAGGGAAGCAGACAAAGATGTCGCATCCAAAGTTGCAACATCTTACCACAACAAGGGTTCTAGAATTACTGCACATAGACTTGATGGGGCCAATGCAAGTGGAGAGCCTTGGAGGAAAAAGGTACGCGTTTGTCATGGTAGATGACTTTTCAAGGTTCACATGGATTGAATTTCTAAAAGACAAATCTGAAAGTTTTGATGCATTCAAAGAACTTTGTCTTCAACTCCAAAGAGAAAAGAACACTGCTATTGTTAGGATACGAAGTGATCATGGTAAAGAGTTTGAGAATGCAAGCTTTCTTGAATTCTGCATCTCTGAAGGAATCAAGCATGAATTCTCAGCTCCAATCACACCTCAACAAAATGGTGTTGTTGAGAGGAAGAACAGGACAATACAAGAGTCAGCCAGAGTGATGTTGCATGCAAAACATCTCCCATATCAATTCTGGGCTGAGGCTATGCATACTGCTTGTTATATTCACAATCGAGTCACACTCAGAACTGGAACTTCTACTACTCTATATGAACTGTGGAAAGGCAGAAAACCAACTGTCAAACACTTTCATGTGTTTGGAAGTAAGTGCTATATCCTATCTGATAGAGAACACAGAAGAAAAATGGATCCTAAAAGTGAAGAAGGATTGTTTCTGGGATACTCAACAAACAGCAGGGCCTACAGAGTTTACAACCAGAGAACTAAGGTAATAGTAGAATCTATTAATGTTGTGATAGATGATTTGACATCTGCTAAAACATCTGATACTGAAGATGATGTTGCAACAACTTTGCCAACATCTGAAGAAACTATAGCAGAAAAGGAATCAGATTCAGATGATGAATCAACCATTCTTACACCTCGTCCTGTGAGCAAAGTTCCTTCAATAAGAATACAGAAGAACCATCCCAAGGATCTCATCATAGGAAATCCTAACCAGGGAATTGCTACAAGAAGGACAAATGAAGTGGTTACTAATGCATGTTTTGTCTCAAAGGTTGAGCCTAAAAATGTAAAAGAGGCTCTCACTGATGAGTTCTGGATAGAAGCCATGCAAGATGAATTAACTCAGTTTAGGAGAAGTGATGTGTGGGATCTTGTTCCTAGACCCAATGGTGTTAATGTCATAGGCACAAAATGGGTGTTCAAGAACAAGTCAGATGAAAATGGTGTTGTAACAAGAAACAAGGCAAGATTAGTGGCTCAAGGGTACACTCAGGTTGAAGGACTTGATTTTGATGAAACATTTGCGCCTGTAGCAAGACTAGAATCTATTAGGCTACTCCTTGGTATAGCATGCATTTTCAAATTTAAGCTGTACCAAATGGATGTCAAGAGTGCCTTTCTAAATGGGTACTTGCATGAAGAGGTTTATGTGGAGCAGCCAAAAGGTTTTGTAGATCCTGCCAATCCTGATCATGTGTACAAGCTGAAGAAGGCGCTTTATGGATTAAAACAAGCTCCAAGGGCTTGGTATGAGAGGCTGACAAATTTCCTTGTTAGTCAAGGATACAGAAAAGGAGGCCATGACAAAACCTTGTTTGTTAAAGAACAAGAAGAGAAGCTGATGATTGCCCAGATTTATGGAATGTCTGAAAAGATGGTGCAACATTTTGTACAACAGATGCAATCTGAGTTTGAAATGAGTTTGGTAGGTGAGCTAACATACTTCCTTGGTCTCCAAGTAAAACAAATGGAAGACACCATATTTGTTTCTCAAAGCAAGTATGCAAAGAACATGATCAAAAAGTTTGGAATGGACACTGCAGCACACAAGAGAACACCAGCTGCTACTCATCTAAAGCTAACCAAAGATGAAAATGGCATTGATGTTGATCAAAGCCTATACAGGAGCATGATTGGCAGTCTATTGTATCTTACAGCTAGTAGACCAGACATCACCTTTGCTGTGGGTGTTTGTGCAAGATATCAAGCAAAGCCAAAGATGAGCCATCTTGTACAAGTCAAAAGGATTCTGAAATATATAAAGGGCACCAGTGATTATGGGATTCTGTATTCCCAGACCAAGAACTCAACTTTGATAGGGTATTGTGATGCAGATTGGGCTGGAAGTGCTGATGATAGAAAGAGCACTTCAGGAGGATGTTTCTTTTTGGGTGATAATTTAATCTCATGGTTCAGCAAGAAGCAGAATTGTGTGTCTCTGTCCACTGCAGAGGCTGAATACATAGCTGCAGGAAGCAGTTGTTCCCAGCTGATGTGGATGAAACAGATGCTGAAAGAATATAATGTCGACCAAGATGTCATGACATTATATTGTGACAACTTGAGTGCAATCAATATATCAAAGAATCCAGTTCAACACTCAAGAACCAAACATATAGATATCAGGCATCATTTCATCAGAGACCTTGTTGAAGAAAATTGCGTGGAGCTTAAGCATATTGGTACAAGTGAACAGCTAGCTGATATTTTTACAAAGGCGCTTGATGCTAATCAATTTGAATTTTTAAGGGGCAAATTGGGAATTTGCCTGCATGAAGAAGCATAGCAGTTACTGCAGTTGTGGCGTGCAAAAGGAAACCGTTTTCTCTCCCATCATTCAATGCACGCTAATTTAGGGAAATCATTACAAACTTCCCTTAAATACATCATCACACGCATTCAATTGTTTTTCTTCCAAATTCTAACTTTTGTCTGCAAACCCTATTCTCTCACTTTGCTCATCAAACTTCATCTATCCATCTTCTCAACCTTCAAAAATTATCAAAACATGTCTGAATCTTCACAAACCACTAAAACCGGACGGTCTACTCGATCGAAGACAAAAATCGATCCCTCAAAGATTATCAAGGACGCAGTCCCCGTTACAGTTGTTCATACATCCAAAACCAAAGCTCAATCCAATGACGCTGAGAAGCAAGGAAAAGGAAAAACTGTTGTGAAGAAGGGAACTTCTGAGGTAGGCGATGATATTTCTCTTTCTACTGCTAAAATTGCTAAATCTAGTAAAGGAAGTTCTAAAAGAAAGAGAAGAGACTACAAGTCTAAGTTTGCTCTGTCTATGTCTGATTTGGTTTTTGATTCGAATGTTAACACATCTGAGAAAGCAACTGAAGTAAACCCCAAAACTGTGTCTGATGTTGTTGAAACAATCGTGTCAACCGGTGATAACCCTAGTCTAGAAAAATTGGGGTCTGAAGCTGAAAAGAGAGATCTTAATTCTATGCCTGTTGAAACTGAGAAGGAAGGCACTCCTACAGAGGTTGAAACGGAAACTGCTAATGAATCACCAACAATTGCTGAGATGATGGCTGAAAAATCAACTCCTGCTGTTACTGAAGAGGTTGTCATGCAAGATGTTGAGACATCCTTGAATGAGAATGAAGATGCTGGAACTGCTGAGGAAGAACCTGTGAAGGAAACTGTTGCTGAAAAGGATGTTGAGCCAACTGCCACAACATCTGAGTCCACAGATGAAGAAATTGGAACTGCTGATGAGGGTACTTCTGATGATAAAGGAGACACTCAATCTGAAGAGAGCAACCAGTCCATCCCTACAGATGAGCAAGAGGTTGAAGCTGACAAGCCTGCAGAAGCTGAGAAAGAAAAGGATGTAGTAGATGTTGATAATTATGTCACCACCAAGACTGCTGAAAAATCAACTGGTGGTATAACAAAGAGATTGAGAAGCTGTACAGGGAAGGCTGTGGCCACTACAAGCAAGACTCCTACACCAAGGGTGAAAACAAAAGGTGTTGGACCAGTCAAAGGTTGGAGCAAGGTTCTCTCTCCTCCTGCCAAGAAGAAGGAAACTCTGAAGAGAAAGAAGGAGTCATCTAGTGACTCAGACTATGATGTTGCTGAAGATGTTGTTAACATCTCCTCTGCCAACCCTAAGAAGGCTACTGTGAAGAAGGTTCCTCAAGGTATTGAAGAAGCCCCCTGTGATAACATTTCCTTCCATCGTGCTGCCTTTGCACTGAGATGGGACTACATTTACCAAAGGAGATTGGCTGTTGAAAGGGAACTGACCAAAGATGCTCTCAAATGTCAAGACATCTTTGACTACATCAAGGAAGCCGGTCTGATGAAGACAGTCTGTGACTTCAGTCCCTGTTATGAGCTGCTTGTGAAAGAATTTCTGGTGAACATCCCTGAAGAATGTGATAACCCACTGAGCAAGGACTACCATAAAGTTTTTGTCAGAGGTAAATGTATCAATTTTTCTCCTGTTGTGATAAATAATTACCTAGGTAGGTCTGTAGAACCTAAGGCTGAATTAGAAATTGCTAATGATGTTGTGAGTGCTGAGATAACTGGTGGTAAGGTTAAGGTCTGGCCTACAAAGAAGCTGATACCCACGAGCAAATTAAATGTCAAATATGCCATCCTCAATAGGATAGGGTCAACCAATTGGGTACCAACTAAGCATGCAACCAATGTTGCTACAAACCTGGGTAGATTTATATATGCTGTAGGAACCAAGGTTGACTATGACTATGGAACCTTTATTTTTGATCAAACCATTAAGCATATTAGATCAACTGCTGTGAAGATGCCAATAGCATTTCCATCACTATTATGTGGAATCATTTTGGCCCAGTATCCAGAAATCAAGGCTGTGACTGACACTCCCAAGAAAAGGGAATCTGGTTTTACTTTTCATCATAAGCTCTTTGGTAATCACAATGTTACTGACCATGTTGGGACATCTGCTGCTGGAGCTGGTGTTATGACCAAAAGGGAGATTATTGCTGGTTTGAAAGTTCAATGTCAGGACATTGATAAACAGCAGGCTGAGCTTGAGGAAAGGAAGAAAGTGTTTTTAAAGATGATTGAAGGATTGGAAGCTGATGAGGTACCTGTCAAAGCTAGTGCAAATGTGGCTGCTACAGGTGATCAAAACAATGCAGATGAGGATGAAGGTTATGCTACTGCTACAGATGAGGATGAAGCCTCTGACAGTAGTGATGATGAATGATTTTGTAATCTGTTTAATGTTTTACTGCACTTTGTTATTTGGTTTATGGGTGTTTGTGCCCTGGATTTTAGCACCTTCTGAGTGCATGGTCTGTACTTTAAATTCTGCACTTTGATACTTTTACTTTCCTGTTTTGGCACATTTTGTGGCTAAAAAGGGGGAGTAGCATTTTGGTTTGTTTGTTTCTGCTACATGCTGTTGTGTCTTTTGTTATGACATGTTTTTAAGTAGCAGTAAGCAAGTATTCAGGGGGAGTAAAATTTTTTTTTACCCTGAGATGATGCACAAGCTGATAAAGTCAGGGGGAGTTTGCTGCTGAATGGATGCTGCCCTGATTGGACGAACATGTGCTAGAAGATGTGCTCCCATATGTCACAACATCTTTGATGACATATGACATATGATATATTTTTTGCTCTGATACCACGTTTTATTTTGCTCGAGGCTAATTGATGATAACTCCGCTGCTGCTGCCTCTGATGCATATACTTTTCACCTATGTGAAATTTTGTTTAATTGATGCTCTAACATTCCTTCGTTTGTGTGACCATGGTGATTTGAAGGATTGCGCTTTTTAATCTCTCAAGGGTAATGGCCTGAAATTGTTTTAGCCAAAAATTGCCAAAGGGGGAGATTGTTGGATATTTGAATTGGCTTAATTTTGCTAAAACAAATATACTAACAAGATGTTGGAAAACATGTTACAACATCCTTTTTATTCAAGGAAATCTCGCGCATTTATGAGAGCATCTGCTATTTATGGAAATCCACTTAAAGAGCACGCTCAATGGAGATTTGATCTGATCAGGAGCTTTAAGGATAAGACAAACTTAATGGAATAGCTGGATGACTTATCCTATCATATAAAGTCCTTTAAACACTTTTGGAAAATCTTGATATATCCTTAATGAAGATTGATAAAGTATCAAATCATCCTTTATGATTCTCAAGGAGCGTCTGAGCATTTGTGAAGAAAGAGGAGCGTGCCTAATCATTATATATACGAAGACCAAGCTCAAGAATAGATATCTCATTGAAAAATATTAGTTCACATATTGAGTCTTTGTTGAGTCTTTTATTATTTAATTGTAATTCTTGCTTGTGGATTCTATAACACAAGTTAAGAAGTGAGTTTGTTATTTTAAGGTTACTCCTAAGCTTTGAAGTACGGAGTTTACCATGTGTGATTCACTTGAAGCTTTTAAGCAAAAGTGAAGTGTTGTCTTGACAAGTTGTCACCACATCTTTCCAAACATTGTATAATCAACACAGGTTGTGTTGTGTGAGTGGAAGTGAGATGGGATCTCATGTCTAGGAGTTCCTAGGCAGAAGTTGCATAAGTAGTGTCGAGGTTATAAGGCGTAAACCAGGGTTTGCTGGAGGTCTTAGTGTAAGGCGTAAATCCTAGGGTTTGCTGGAGGTCTTAGTAACTAGAGCTATTAGTGGATTTCCTTCCTGGATTGGTATCCCCCAGAGTAGGCAGTTGGCTGAACTGGGTTAACAATTACTTGTGTCATTTATTTATTTTCTGTCAGCTTTTTATATGTTATATAAGATGTGCCAACAATAGAAAACAACATTATACACAAAGTAGTTGTTGGGACATCTTAGGCAACATCATTCTAGTGATACCAGAATTTCAGGATTGAACCAAGTGTAATCACACCATTTAATCAATAATACAACCCCCTTTGAGTTTTTACCAGAACATTTTGGCGCCCACCGTGGGGCTGCGGTAAAATCATTTGATCCCAGCCTATCACAGCAATTAGACGAAAAAATCAAACATCTCCACATGGCTGGAGAACATGGAAACAACGATAATTCTAGCGTTAACACCTTGCAAGCCGCCGTCGTAGAAATTCGGCGTTTGCAGACCCAGATCGCGGCTATCGAAGCCGAAAGAACACATGAGAAAGAAAAAGCGAAAATGATTTCAGAAGAGGAGGAAGGAGAGAACATCATGGATGTACAGCCTTTGGCACAACATTTATGGGATACACAAATCACGGAAGCGATCAAAGTTCCTCACCTTCCTACCTTTGATGGGAAAACTGACCCTCGAGAGCATCTGATGGCAATTGGAACACAAACCGCCATAATCAATGCTCCAGAACACCTGAAATGTAAACTACTAGCCGGCACCTTCAAGGATGTAGCCTTGCGTTGGTATATGAACCTTCCAAGAAATTCAATAGAAAGCTACGCGGATTTTCACAAAAAATTCGTTCACCAGTTCGCCGGATCGAAACACGTGAAAGTCACGTCAACTAGCCTATTCTCCATTCGCCAAAACCACGGCGAATCGTTGCGTAGTTTTCTAGCCAGATTCAGCGAGGCCACCATCAAGGTCTCAAATCCAAACCAGGAGATGTTCGTGGCGGCCTTCCACAATGGGCTAAGAGCAGGACATTTCAACGAATCCTTAGCCCAAAAACCAGCCTCATCAATGCAGGAGGTAAACAAGAGAGCGGAGTGTTACATAAAGGGCGAAGAAAGCAACGCCGAGAAAAGGCAAAGAGACGCCAAGGAGAAGGAATATGTAGGCCGTGCTACTAGAGCCCCAGAACACCCGCGACCAAAAACGGGAAGTCATCAAGGAAACACATGGCAAAGGCACCATGGTAAGCCATACCATCAACCACCAAGGAGAGAGTTCAGGAATCACCCCGCCGAGGAAGAGTTTACGCCATTAAACACTTCAAAAGTGTACGTGTTAAACGAAATTCTGGCCAGTGGCTTGGCAAATCTCCCCCCAAAAAGAGCCAACAATATCCCCATGGGACTCAACGACAACGCCTGGTGCGCCTACCATAGGTGCAGAGGTCATTCTACGGAAAAGTGCTTCCGCCTAAGAGATTTGATTGAAGAACTGATTAAAAGCGGACACCTCCGAAGGTTCATTGACGATGCAGCGCAAGGCCGAGTCGTCGTGTCAAAAATCCCCAGGCAAGAGCCACGCGATACTCAGGGGCCAAGTAAAGAGCCTCCAAAGGAGAGGATCTCTGTGAATACAATAGCGGGGGGGTTCTCAGGAGCAGGTGAGTCAAGCTCAGCAAGGAAAAGATATGTGCGTCGAGCCATCTCAGAGATATATCTCGTGAGACAACCCCAACCAATCGACGTTCCGGATTTGGCATTTACTGCAAGGGATGGCCTGGAGGTAGCGCCCCATGACGATGACCCTCTGGTAATACAAGTCCAAATCTTGAACTGCGATGTAAAGAGAGTACTAATTGATTCAGGAAGTTCAGCAGACATCATGTACTGGGAAGCTTTCAAGGCCATGCAATTAGCGGAGGAGCAATTGCAGCCGTACGCAGGAGCTCTAGTGGGGTTTTCCGGAGAACAGGTAGACGTGATGGGCTACGCCTCATTACTCACTACCTTCGGAGAGGGAAATAACGCCAAGACCATCAAAGTGCGATATTTGGTAGTCAAAACTCCGTTCACCTCCTACAACATTATCATAGGAAGACCTGCTTTCAACACCTTAGGGGCGGCCATGTCCACTCTGTACCTAGCAATTAAGTACCCTCTCGATAACGGAGGAGTAGGAACAGTTAGAGGCGATCAGATCCTCGCCAAAAAATGTTACGAGTCCAGCTTAAAGATACGGCATCGAGCATCCAATACAAATGGAGCATCCGAAAGAAGACAATCCACAGTTCCAGGTGGCATAAACATCATAGAAAATTCAGACATGGATCCAAGGGAAGAATTTCAAGACAGAAGGGTGAGCCCTATAGAAGACCTGGAGCAAGTTCAAATCGGCGATCACCCGCACCAAACAACCAGTTTAGGAACGGCGTTGCCCAATGAGGAGAGAAGAAGAATCATCAAAATCTTGAAGGACAACGCTGACCTATTTGCATGGAAACCCTCAGATATGCCAGGAATAGATGAAGGGGTGATAACACATAAACTATCAATATCACCCAACACAAAACCTGTCTCCCAGAGAAAAAGAAAAGTTGGGGAGGAAAGGCGAGCTGCAATAGCGGAAGAAGTGGAGAAACTAAAAGAGGCTGGATTCATTGAAGAGATAAAATATCCCTCTTGGTTGGCTAACGTCGTCATGGTGAAAAAGGCCAACGGAAAGTGGAGGATGTGCGTGGATTTTACGGATCTAAATAAGGCATGTCCCAAAGACCCATATCCTTTGCCCAACATAGACAAGTTGATTGATGGTGCTTCAGGATGCAAAATGTTGAGTTTTATGAACGCCTACTCAGGGTATAATCAAATAAAGATGAACCCTATAGATGCCTGCCATACAGCCTTTATGTCGAATACCTGTAATTATTTTTACAACGTTATGCCTTTCGGGTTGAAGAATGCAGGAGCAACATACCAAAGGTTGATGGACAGGGTTTTTTCCGAGCAAATAGGGAAGAACTTAGAGGTATACATTGATGATATGGTAGTGAAAACTCCCGAAGGAAATCGCCATGACGAAGACCTTTTAGACATCCTGGGATCAGTAAGAAAGTACAACATGAGATTAAACCCAGCGAAATGTTCCTTCGGGGTGCAAGCAGGAAAATTCCTAGGTTTCATGCTCACCAACAGAGGAATAGAAGCCAATCCAGAAAAATGTCAAGCTATCATAGACATGAGAAGTCCTACATCTGTGAAAGAGGTCCAAACTTTGACGGGCAGAATAGCGGCATTATCCAGATTCTTATCATGCGCGGGCGAAAAAGGCTTCCACTTCTTCACATCCCTTAGGAAGAATGAAAGATTCTCCTGGACGCCCGAATGTGAAGAAGCCTTCAGACAACTAAAGGAATTTTTGGCATCGCCGCCCATCTTGACGCGCCCATTACCAGGTAATACCCTTTACCTTTATCTTGCAGTCTCTGATAGAGCCTTAAGTTCAGCTCTGGTTCAGGAAGTAGAAGGCGAAGAAAAGCCTATATATTTTGTAAGTAGAACCCTTAGAGGAGCAGAAACAAGATATCAGAGAATAGAGAGGTTATCTCTTGCGGTGGTTGTCACGGCTAGAAAACTAAGACAATACTTTCAAAGCCACAAGATAGTTGTTAGGACAGATTACCCTATCAAGAACGTCCTCAGAAAGCTAGACTTAGCAGGAAGAATGGTAGCATGGTCCGTCGAACTGTCAGAATTCGACATCACTTTCTCACCGAGAGGGGCCATCAAATCGCAAAGACTGGCCGACTTTGTATTAGAAATGTCTACCCCGCCAACAACTGAAAAAGCGGCGACTTGGACCCTCTCAGTAGACGGAGCCTCCAACGTACGGGGAAGTGGAGCTGGAGTAGTGTTGGAAGGACCAGACGGCGTTATGATAGAACAATCATTACGTTTCGCCTTCAAAGCCAGCAACAACCAGGCTGAGTACGAAGCCTTAATAGCAGGAATGAAGTTAGCAAAAGACATGGAAGTGAAGGAGTTAAAAGCCATGAGTGATTCCCAACTAGTAACCAACCAAGTGTCAGGAAAGTTTCAGACGAAGGAACCACAGTTAATCAAATACGTAGAGGGAGTGCAAAGTCTAGCTAAACACTTCGACTCGTTCGAATTAGTTTATGTCCCTCGCGAGCAAAACATGAGAGCAGATCTATTGTCAAAACTGGCGAGCACAAAGAAACCAGGGAGCCATAGAACCGTTATCCAAGAAACGATCAAAACTCCCAGCATCGGCGGAGAAGATTTGATGATGGTGATAGAGGATGAAGATTGGAGATCGCCCATTATACGTTACCTCCAAAAGGATGAACTCCCAAAAGAAAGGGAAAAGGCTTTCAAATTAAAGAAGATGGCGGCATGGTATTCTATGGTAGGGGATAGGCTATACAAAAGGGGATTTGCATCCCCCCTTCTCCTATGCGTCAGCAATGAAGAAGCAAAACACATTATGTCCGAAGTACATGAGGGCTCATGTGGCAGCCATATCGGTTCAAGGGCTTTAGCAGGAAAAATATTAAGGGCAGGTTTCTACTGGCCGGATATACACGATGACACCGCCATGTACGTAAGAAACTGTGATAAATGCCAAAGACACGCCAATTTACACCACATGCCTGGAGAGCCATTGAAATCAGTATTATCCCCATGGCCTTTTTTCATGTGGGGGGTGGATATTGTTGGTCCATTCCCAGTTGGCTACAAACAAGCAAGATGGATCATCGTCGCCGTTGATTATTTTACAAAATGGATTGAAGCAGAGCCAGTATCTAGTATTTCGGCGGAACAGGTCAAGATTTTTTATTGGAAAAAAATCATCTGCAGATTCGGCTTGCCTAAGTACATCGTGTCCGATAACGGCACTCAGTTCGCCAGCGAAAAGGTCGTGGAATTCTGTCGAAGCAAAGGAATCAAAAACACCTTTATATCAGTGGAGCACCCACAAGCTAACGGACAGGCTGAATCGGCAAATAAGGTTATATTAAGGGCGTTGAAAAGGAGGCTAGATAGCAAAGGCGAGGCTTGGGTAGCCCACATCTCGCCCATCCTGTGGTCCTATCATACCACTCCCCAATCCGCAACGGGAGAAGCACCATTTACAATGGTCTATGGCTCAGATGCAATGATCCCGGTGGAAATAAATCCTCCCAGTTGGCGCAGAGAAACCATAACGCAGGAGGAGAACGATAGAGCTTTGGAAGAGAACCTAGACATTATCGAAGAAAGAAGAGAGAGAGAGCACACTTCAGAGAATTCGCCATAAAGCAAAGGGCCGCTAGGCGTTATAATACGAGAGTCAAACAGAGAAGTTTTCAAGAGGGCGATCTAGTGTTGAAAAGACCCATGGGAAAGGATAAAGGAGGGAAGTTCGCGGCAAACTGGGAAGGCCCCTTTCGTATACAAGAAGCCTTTGAAGGAGGAGCATATCGCTTAGAGACTATGGAAGGAAGAACCCTCCCCAGGACGTGGAACATAGCAAACTTAAAGTTCTACTATAGCTAGTTACGGAGCATCACGCCACTGGTGGAAGAACAAGTAAATTCATGCCTTTTCAGCACTATTTTAATGATGTACAAGAACCATTTTCATTAATAAATAAAAACAGTGAGACACTCTTTTCCCTTGTGCAAACTAGGGTTTTTATCGAGGCTCATTGAATTTCAAAATTTTAGTAGTTCTTTTTTACACATGTTTTCTTACACAGTCAAAACATTTACGTCAATCAAGGTCAACCTGATTAAGTTATGAACTCTGAATAAACTAAGAAATTAAACCAGGGTTGAGAGGCCTTGGCGCCACCCGTAGGGGGCGTCAGAAACAGAAATTAAACCAGGGTTGAGAGGCCCTGGCGTCACCCGTAGGGGACGTCAAGAACAGAAATTAAATCAAGGTTGAAAGGCCCTGGCGTCACCCGTAGGGGACGTCAAGAAAAGAAATTAAAACAAGGTTGAAAGGCCCTGGCGTCACCCGTAGGGGACGTCAAGAACAGAAATTAAATCAAGGTTGAAAGGCCCTGACGTCACCCGTAGGGGACGTCAAGAACAGAAATTAAAACAAGGTTGAAAGGCCCTGGCGTCACCCGTAGGGGACGTCAAGAACAGAAATTAAATCAAGGTTGAAAGGCCTTGGCGTCACCCGTAGGGGACGTCAAGAACAGAAATTAAATCAAGGTTGAAAGGCCCTGGCGTCACCCGTAGGGGACGTCAAGAACAGAAATTAAATCAAGGTTGAAAGGCCCTGGCGTCACCCGTAGGGGACGTCAAGAACAGGAATTAAATCAAGGTTGAAAGGCCCTGGCGTCACCCGTAGGGGACGTCAAGAACAGAAAATAAAACAAGGTTGAAAGGCCCTGGCGTCACCCGTAGGGGGCGCCAAAAACAGAAAATGTACAGCGAAGAAAGGCAAGATTATCAACATCACCAAGAGGAAAAGCTTGCACGCACTCAAAATAAGGCGACATATCGCCATACCAGCTACAATCGCCAAAAAGGCAACAGGTATAAATTTATTCCCAAACAACTCACAATTATGTTAAAGTGTCAAAGACATCACAGGTGTAAGGGTAAAAGTTTACGAAGAAAGAAAGGTAGGAGGCGTTATTTAATAGCGCAATATCAAAATAATCCGCAAAAGCATGAAGAAAGAAAATCAGACAAGCGAAGAAATTAATAAGAAACCCACTGAAGGGCAAGATGTTCAGGCCACAAAAGGGCATACAGAATAGTTACAAAAGCCACATAAGGGCAAGATTTAATCTATTACAACAGAAGAATAAAGCATTCACTGAGGAGGAACGTAAGGAACGAGCTTGCCATCAACTATCTGCTTCATTGCATCGGCCTCGCCTAGGCGCTCAGCATCTAAATCAGGAAAGAGCAGCTTAACCTGCTCGATCGCAAAGGCGAAACCCTCATCATATTGATTGGCTGCACAGAGTTGAAGCTCGTTGATGTCGTTCTCCAACCTAGCCTTCTCATCAGCCAAGGTCCCAATAGACAGTACCGCCTCATTCTTCTCCTTAGATAGCTTAGAGAGTTTCTCATCCTGGGCAGCAGAATTCTCCTTGAGCTTGGCCTCCGAAGCGGCATAGCTTTCTTTAACTTTAGACAGCTTCTCCTCATACTCTTTCTTCAGTCTCTCTGTCTCGCCCTCCCTTTCTTCCTTCAGCTTCTTGATATCGTTCTCCAGCTTTGCCTTAGTTTCAGAATACCTCTTCTCAATGTCAGCGAGATTATCATCAACCATCTTCACTTTTTGCCTCGCCTCTAGAACCTCTTGCTCTTGGCGGTTTGTCAGTAGATAATTAAGAAGAGTACCCTTGACTTCATACTCTAAGGCCTTCTTCCTCAGGTCTCCCGTCGAAGTGTTGGTGAAGCGAGTCATGTCACCCACCATGGTTACTCCTCTCTCAATAAACTCCAGAGGATCGAAGGAGCTCCAGGAAAGGGGCGCAGCAGTTTCAGCGTCTTGAGCAGGAGGCTGAGAAGAACTGGAAGCCGCGCCTTTGCCCTTGTCAGCACCCCCAGCCTTTTGAGTAGTCTTCTCTACCCTTTGTTTTTTGGAAGGAGGAGGTGGTTCAACACCCTCGGATCCCACTTCTCCGGAATCTGCTTTCCCCGGGATCTCGATACGGATCCGCCCATCATGTTTCTTTTTGCTCCGCCCCTCTTTAATAACAGCTTCCTCCACTTGCAGCTGTTTTAGTGGGTCAATCACGGCGACAGCAGGATTGTGATAAGTGCTAAAAAGTAGTAAATTTACATATATATTTTAAGCACTTATTGACTTGTTTTATAAGTTATTTGAAGTAAAAAACCCAACTATTTGATGTAAATATTGTCATGATCAAATTCTAATCCCAAAACAATTTGTTAGGATTTGCTGAAAAAAAGGGCAGGAACTGAAGCCTTCGCTCAGCGAAACATGGCGAGCAATGGCGAGCAAAGGCAGTGCTCCAAGGGTCATTGGCGAGAAGTAGCGAGCCTCAGCAAAACAACATCAAAGAAGGTTCGCTCAGCGAAGCTTAGCGACATTCAGCGAACAAAGTCAGAGAGTTATGGTCTGTTAGCGAGACATAGCGAGCATCGGCGAACAAAGTGATGAGTCAAGCCTTTTGCTACGTGTCAGAAAACCCCTTCTTGAAGCAACCTGTTCGCTTAGCGAACATCACTTCGCTTAGCGAACTCACCTGTTTTGAAAATCTATAAATAGCCATCAGACTTCATTTTTTTTAAGTATCATTCACATCCAACCACTCTAAACACTCAAAACACGTCTAGAAGCAGAGAGAGACCCAAGGAGGCAGATTTAAAGGGATTTGAGGGTGGATCTACAACTTTTGTTGGGAAATCATCATTGATGTTTGTTCATCTCTCTTTTCTTCTTATCTTTTATGAACCTATCATGAAAATGAATAGTTAATCTCTCTTTTGTTGGGATTAGATGTAATTTACTCTATTAGTATGTATTTATCTTGATCATGGTGTTATGTATGATTTTAGATTATCTATTAATGTTGATATTATCTTTGATTTCAATGTTTTATCCTTGGATTTGAATTGTTATAGACATATACCTTTTGAATCCAAAGAACTAGGATGATATCTTTTGAACACTAAATTCTAGAGATAGATTTAGGTTTAATATTTACTTTTTGTATCGGATCTTAATGCTATTGTATTGATTGATCATCCGAGACATCGGAGGTTAATAGGTACAATAGATATCTCGGCGTTATCCGAACACGGAAACGTATGATGAGCGATACGTGATAATATTGGTAGATGGCTAAAATCTATATAACTGATTAGGGAAATACAAATGAATGAGTTAATGAAATCTAATCCCAGCAATCTTGTCTCTCTGTTATTTCCATCTTTTCTTTATCATTATCATACTTTCTCGAACTTTCACGAACAATCATCTTCAAAACCACTCTACTTGAAATTATATTAATTGTTGAACGGCATCGATATCGCATCAGTCCCTGTGGAGACGATAAAAACATACTTACTTTTGTTACATCAACAAAATGATAAGTGCTAAAAAGTAGTAAATTTACATATATATTTTAAGCACTTATTGACTTGTTTTATAAGTTATTTGAAGTAAAAAACCCAACTATTTGATGTAAATATTGTCATGATCAAATTCTAATCCCAAAACAATTTGTTAGGATTTGCTGAAAAAAAGGGCAGGAACTGAAGCCTTCGCTCAGCGAAACATGGCGAGCAATGGCGAGCAAAGGCAGTGCTCCAAGGGTCATTGGCGAGAAGTAGCGAGCCTCAGCAAAACAACATCAAAGAAGGTTCGCTCAGCGAAGCTTAGCGACATTCAGCGAACAAAGTCAGAGAGTTATGGTCTGTTAGCGAGACATAGCAAGCATCGGCGAACAAAGTGATGAGTCAAGCCTTTTGCTACGTGTCAGAAAACCCCTTCTTGAAGCAACCTGTTCGCTTAGCGAACATCACTTCGCTTAGCGAACTCACCTGTTTTGAAAATCTATAAATAGCCATCAGACTTCATTTTTTTTAAGTATCATTCACATCCAACCACTCTAAACACTCAAAACACGTCTAGAAGCAGAGAGAGACCCAAGGAGGCAGATTTAAAGGGATTTGAGGGTGGATCTACAACTTTTGTTGGGAAATCATCATTGATGTTTGTTCATCTCTCTTTTCTTCTTATCTTTTATGAACCTATCATGAAAATGAATAGTTAATCTCTCTTTTGTTGGGATTAGATGTAATTTACTCTATTAGTATGTATTTATCTTGATCATGGTGTTATGTATGATTTTAGATTATCTATTAATGTTGATATTATCTTTGATTTCAATGTTTTATCCTTGGATTTGAATTGTTATAGACATATACCTTTTGAATCCAAAGAACTAGGATGATATCTTTTGAACACTAAATTCTAGAGATAGATTTAGGTTTAATATTTACTTTTTGTATCGGATCTTAATGCTATTGTATTGATTGATCATCCGAGACATCGGAGGTTAATAGGTACAATAGATATCTCGGCGTTATCCGAACACGGAAACGTATGATGAGCGATACGTGATAATATTGGTAGATGGCTAAAATCTATATAACTGATTAGGGAAATACAAATGAATGAGTTAATGAAATCTAATCCCAGCAATCTTGTCTCTCTGTTATTTCCATCTTTTCTTTATCATTATCATACTTTCTCGAACTTTCACGAACAATCATCTTCAAAACCACTCTACTTGAAATTATATTAATTGTTGAACGGCATCGATATCGCATCAGTCCCTGTGGAGACGATAAAAACATACTTACTTTTGTTACATCAACAAAATGGCGCCGTTGCCGGGGACTGGCGTTTAGATATTGGAGCATTGCAACAATTTATATTCTTTTAAGTATTTGTATATATTTGTTTATATTGTAAAGTTTTTGCTTGTGCTAATCCTCTTTGCTAGACAAAGAAAGTTGTTTTTCTTGTTTGTTGAATCCTTTTTCAGATTCCCCATTAAAAGTTAAACCATGACTGATTGTGGTTATTACAACTTCTATACTCCGGATGAGTATGAATCATATCAACAGTTTCCTCCTTATAATTATGGGCAAACTTCAGAGGCTAAATTGGAGGAGACCATGATTAAATTCATGGAAATGCAGCAACAACAAATGCAACAGATGCAAGACCAGAACCAACAATATCTGAAAAACAGTCTTGCACGGGCCAAAAATATGGAAAATCAGCTTGTTCAGTTGGCTAAACAGTTAGCCAATAACAATAACCAAGGAGAAACATTTCAAATCAACACACAAACCACTCCTGACGAGAAAGATAATAATCAAATGAAAAATGAGGAAAGTGGAGAGAGTGTGAAAGGTGTTGAAAACAATGAGGAAGAAAGAATGCGCGATGAATGTGGTGAAGAGAAAATAGTGATAGAAATAGAGACACCACACGAGGTAGAACTTCCTCAAGAGTTGCCATGTATTAAGAAGACTAGCACTGTTGATAATGAAGAAGTGATGATGGGTGCAGAAGAAATTAAGGGATTACTTGACAAGGAAATATCAATTGAGCAAAAGAGGGAGATGGAGAACAAGGCGGAGATTGATCGGGTGATAAATGAAATATGTGCCTTGTTCAATATGAAGCAATTGGGGAGGATATGGACTCCGCAATATCTATATTTCAAGTTCATGGAGTTCCTCCCAAACCGAAGGAAAAAGACGGATGATGTGTTGTCCGTTTCATTTTGGCCACCCTAACATCTCAGGCGTCGAGCTACCGACGTTAACCAAGCGCTTGTTGGGAGGCAACCCAATTTTCTTTCCTTTACTTTTATTTAAAGCATTTTTAGTTTCTTATATGTTATAATAGTTTTTGAATATGTTGTCCAATCACTTTTGAAAACAAAGTCTTTGAATTGGTGTGAATTTCATCTGAAATTCTGTTTTCTGCTATAGTCGCTGAGCGAGACCCTTGCTCGCTAAGCGAGCTTATCAGAGCTTTTGGAAATTCTGACAAAAGCCTAGGGTTGTATGTTTTACCTTGTTGTAAATGCAGGCATAACTTCATTTTCATGGCCTGAGGACAGTCCACACTTGTTGAAGAGGGAGAATAGCAGAAGCAGAGGATTAAAGCACGCCATATACAGTGACATTTTATTATCTCAGTCATTAAATTCATGTTTTATGTTTATTGCAAATATTAACTGAAATTTTTGTAAACATACATGGTTTAAACTTTTGTGATTGTTACATGTGCATATGAATTGTAGAGTTTAAGTTTGTGATTGATCAAATTCAAATGCATGATTAGAATAATTTTTCAATTGCATTGCTTGAGGTTAAACCTTTGTGATTATCTTTGAATGTTAGGATGAATTTGAACTAAGTAGCTTTATTCAATTTGATTTCATTCATTCCTTTTTAACATGATTAATTGATTATGAATCACGTAGACCTAGCCGGGTGAGATTGTGTGAACCTTCCATTATTTATATATTTGAGAGCCGACAATTGTGTTTAACTCTGTTGATTTTAACTGAATCTTGCTATTACTTGATGTGTTTGAAGTCATGGAAATGATCAAGGCCTTGTTTGTTTTTGAGTGGTAACTACTTAAGCCAAAATAACCTACCTTGTGAGTTAGTGTGATCCTTTGCTACCCCCTTGAGCTAAAAATTTTGAAAATTTATTTGTTTTGTGAACCCTGAAACCAAGAGAAAAGAAAAACAACTACTCTACCCTTGTCTTAGGATAGGAGAGCAAGTGTATTTCAATGAAGGTTATGTCAAGATTCAAGTTGGGGAGAAGTAGGTTGAAAGATAAATAATGGTTTGAAAAGTAGTGTTGTGGTGATTGAAAAAGAAAAGAAAAATATGTGAAAAAAAAAAAAATGAATAAAAGAATTGCATGACACAAATGAAATTCAAAAGAAAAGAAAAAAGAAAGAAATTCTTTGTAAAAAAAGTGTCAAAATAAAAGAATCACCACAAATGGAAATTTGGGGAAAGTGAAAGGGAGTGAATGAATTTTTGAAGATTTTGTGCTCTCTTATCCTTAAGGCTTTTTGAATCCAAAGAAAAACAATGATTTCTTGTAGCCTAGCCCCATTACAAGCTTAAGAAAGACCTTAGTGATCCATGATTGATAGCATGTTTTGTGATTATGTTGAGATGTATGTTTGAATTGATTTGTTGTGAACACATTGCTTGTATTGAGAGAAACACTACACCCTTGAGTTGAAACACTTGTGAGAATTGTGATTCTAGTTGATTATCTTGTTAATTTGGAAAGCTTGAAATCTTACTTGAGTTTTGAGACTATTTCAAATTCATGCTTTGATTCTTTGATGATTATGAATGATTGATTTTGAAATTGCAATAAATTGAATCATGCAAACTTGAAATGATTTAAAACCAAAGTTCGTGATTAATTGCAAAGCTTGAGTGAACTATGCACAAATGATGTTTGAACCAATATTTTGAGAGTTCATTTTTGACTTTTGTTTGAGGACAAACAAAGTTTTAAGTTGGGGAGAGTTGATAAGTGCTAAAAAGTAGTAAATTTACATATATATTTTAAGCACTTATTGACTTGTTTTATAAGTTATTTGAAGTAAAAAACCCAACTATTTGATGTAAATATTGTCATGATCAAATTCTAATCCCAAAACAATTTGTTAGGATTTGCTGAAAAAAAGGGCAGGAACTGAAGCCTTCGCTCAGCGAAACATGGCGAGCAATGGCGAGCAAAGGCAGTGCTCCAAGGGTCATTGGCGAGAAGTAGCGAGCCTCAGCAAAACAACATCAAAGAAGGTTCGCTCAGCGAAGCTTAGCGACATTCAGCGAACAAAGTCAGAGAGTTATGGTCTGTTAGCGAGACATAGCGAGCATCGGCGAACAAAGTGATGAGTCAAGCCTTTTGCTACGTGTCAGAAAACCCCTTCTTGAAGCAACCTGTTCGCTTAGCGAACATCACTTCGCTTAGCGAACTCACCTGTTTTGAAAATCTATAAATAGCCATCAGACTTCATTTTTTTTAAGTATCATTCACATCCAACCACTCTAAACACTCAAAACACGTCTAGAAGCAGAGAGAGACCCAAGGAGGCAGATTTAAAGGGATTTGAGGGTGGATCTACAACTTTTGTTGGGAAATCATCATTGATGTTTGTTCATCTCTCTTTTCTTCTTATCTTTTATGAACCTATCATGAAAATGAATAGTTAATCTCTCTTTTGTTGGGATTAGATGTAATTTACTCTATTAGTATGTATTTATCTTGATCATGGTGTTATGTATGATTTTAGATTATCTATTAATGTTGATATTATCTTTGATTTCAATGTTTTATCCTTGGATTTGAATTGTTATAGACATATACCTTTTGAATCCAAAGAACTAGGATGATATCTTTTGAACACTAAATTCTAGAGATAGATTTAGGTTTAATATTTACTTTTTGTATCGGATCTTAATGCTATTGTATTGATTGATCATCCGAGACATCGGAGGTTAATAGGTACAATAGATATCTCGGCGTTATCCGAACACGGAAACGTATGATGAGCGATACGTGATAATATTGGTAGATGGCTAAAATCTATATAACTGATTAGGGAAATACAAATGAATGAGTTAATGAAATCTAATCCCAGCAATCTTGTCTCTCTGTTATTTCCATCTTTTCTTTATCATTATCATACTTTCTCGAACTTTCACGAACAATCATCTTCAAAACCACTCTACTTGAAATTATATTAATTGTTGAACGGCATCGATATCGCATCAGTCCCTGTGGAGACGATAAAAACATACTTACTTTTGTTACATCAACAGATTGGCTTTTTGCTGGCGAGCCTTAGCCAAGAATGCCAGTCTCTCCTCATTAGAGATAGTCCTCATTCTCTCTGCAAAAATAAAGAGACAAAAAAAAAAACACAAGTTAGTAATAAGGCGAGATCAACATTAAACAGAAGTAGAAAAATACCAAATGCATTACTTACGTAAATACTCTGTCAGGGCTTCACTATTACCCTCACACCTAAGAATGTCGGCGGTATCCATAAGAGCATAGGAGTCAAGGAAGTTGACGGTATCTTGTTCAAAATCACTCAAGGCCTCAAAGACGGCTCCCTTGATAAGCCTAGGGTTATCGGTCCAGTAGAAGGGAAATAGAGGATCTTCTACTTCATCATACATCAAATCCGGGAGTTGATCGCCACAGCGAACCCGGAAGAAAGAGTTCTTAAAGTTCTTGAAGTTGGAAGCGTACAAACTCAGGAGGCGGTGATTAGGTTGACTGCTAAGGGAGACTAAAGCTTGAGGTTTCAAGTTTTTAATGTGGTAGAAGGAGAAAAAGACGCCAATTGAGGGTTTCAGTTCGAAACCTAAGCACATCACCTCGAAGGCTTTGATAAAGGCCCAACTATTGGGATGAAGTTGGGTAGGGGCGACGTTAAGAACCTTCAACATCTCCGCTTCAAAAGGGGTAAAAGGCAGCCAAATATTGAGGGGTTGGATCACGCCAGTGTAAAGGTAGAAATAATGCGGCGGGTTGTCATTCTTAGAAAATACAAACTCGTCCTCTCTGACAGGCTCGGTAATAATAGAATCTTCATGTCGAGAATCAGAGAGTTTGACGGCTTTCCTAAAGCTCCTCACCATTTCCACACTAGTATACTTCGAAGGAACTTCCATGGTGACTGGAGTGTAATCAGCAACGACCAGATCTCGGCAGGGGTTCTTCCGCTTTCCTGTGAAAGAGGAAGGGGAGATTATGACGCAATCACTATCACTATCACTACTACTACTCCCAACATCAAAACCCCATAATTCCGAGTAAAACCCTCGGCTATTAAGAACGCCGTTAGCCCTAGTATAGTGGGCGCGAACTTGTTGCGCCCATTCGAGATAACTAGAAGAAGAAATAGGAACCCTCCCCTCATTGTCATCTAACTCCCTCAAAATAACCATCTTTTTTAAACCTAATCAAAAACTTAGGGTTCCTACTCAAGACAGACCAAATTGGCGAAAAAGAGTAAGGTATAAAAGTAAAATACCTTAAGAAAGTGACAAAGCTTGGAGCAATAAACTGGAAGCGTCCTAACACGAAGCGTTGAACAAAGGCTTGCTGGAGGATCGAAGAAGGGTATATGAAAAAGAATACTGATTCGCGAGAAGAAATAAGTAAAGGGAAAAAAGAAACGGAAATACTACTTATAAAGAGGGAAACCTTTTTCGACTGGTTGAAGTCCAGAAGTCGAAGTAAGAAGTATCGCATGCGTCGTCGGATTAAATACGTGTCAAAAAGCGTGTATCCCGAGAGTAAGTTTTGGAAGATTTATCGTCAAATAGTTATTATCCTAAAGGCGAAGTTGAAGTCGCCTCGAAGCACAACGCGCCTCTAGAATGACCACGCCAAAAGTACGAGCCTCGCCTTTTTTTAGGCGTAACAGAAGTTAAAAGGGAAAAAACGCCCAAAAGGAAAAGATTCAAGATTAAGGAGAAAGCAAAACACAGGAACAATAAATTCAGTCCTAGACCAAAAAAGAGATCTTTATTAATTTCGAAAAATAAAGGTACAATGATATAAAGCAAAGTTACAAAGAAAAACTAGTCCTAAAAATCCTATCACTCGGATTCCGAATCCCTCTGCACAGGCTCAGGAAGCGTCATCTTGGATTCCACGGTAATCCGGGATCCATCTTCTTCACCCGATGAAGAAGCACGAGAAGAAAGCTCGGGAGGAACATACGTCTCCAGAAACGAAACGTAATCCCCATCAGCGCTGTCAGAATCAGAGGTGTCAGAGGAAAGAATGATAACCTCCACCTTCTTGACCTCTTTAGACCTTCGGGAGCGAGTGGAGTTAGAGGTAGATACCTCTACCCTTTTCTTCCTTCGCTGAGGTTGAGACTTCTCAGCAGCAGGTATTTTGGCATTGTTCTTTTCCATCGTGATGATTCAAAACAAGTTGATATAAATTTGAGTTTTATCAGGTGATATTTATAGTCAATGTTTAACCTTAACATCGTGATTAACGGTAGTAATAAATGCTTGGACGGTTGTAACCACCAAGTTTTGACTGTCTCGAGAAATGCCACTTTTATGTTTCCAAGAAGTCAAAATTTGACTCATTTTAGTTATTGAAGACTGCAAAGGGAGGCGGTACTAAAAGGAACAAAAGAACAACACATAAGGAAAG
Source organism: Trifolium pratense (assembly GCF_020283565.1). Lineage (NCBI taxonomy): Eukaryota > Viridiplantae > Streptophyta > Magnoliopsida > Fabales > Fabaceae > Trifolium > Trifolium pratense. The sequence continues at coordinate 38,145,000 of NC_060063.1, forward strand.
GAAATTGCTTAATATTCAAATTTTTTGCAAAGGAAATACAACGGAAGCAAAGAAACAGAATGAAAATAACGAAGGTTCAAAAATACGGAAACAAATTACAAACATAGGAAAAAAGACATAAAAGGGCAAGCAAGTAAAGACTTCATGGCATGGTAGAACTCCCCAATTCACCAGCATCAGCGACGGCGATACGGTGCATTTCCTCCAATGCCCGTTTCACCCTCTTCGCCTTCACCATGTTTTCTTCAATAGGCTTCAAATCTTCTTTCAGCTCGCCCTGCTTGTCCAAAAGGTCCACCAAAGAATGACGTCTGGAAATCAGCTTAGTAACATCATCCCTAATCTCACCCTGAAGAGCCCTCTTCCTCTTCAAGAGTGGCTTCATCTCTTTGTTCAACATCGCCAAACGATCATCCACCCTTCGCTCCTCGTTAAAGCATATACCCAGGATCTCCTCCTGCACATCCATGGTCTCTTTCGTGATCTCTATCTGGCTGTCGACAGCTTCGGTAACTTCGACATGGCATTCCTTGACATTCTCCACAGCAATCACAAAGGATGCACTATCCTTCAACTCTTTCTCCAGACGCAGCACACTGTCAAGAAAACGCTTCTCTTCCTTCGTCAACCTCCAGCAATAATCATTAAGCTCTTTGACAAACTCCGAGAACTCACCAAAATCGTCCATTAAGTCCTCCGTACTCAGGGTCAACATACGCCGGAGCCGCTTGATGACGGGGGAAGCAGGGGATTGACCACATTCAAAGGGAGGATTTTTGGGAGACATACTGCAAAAAGAAAACTCTTAAGCAAGCAGGTGAGAATGTGATGAGTTGATCCCAGCATCGAATGCTTCATTTTATAGAAGAAAAATCTCATCGTGGCTGCAGGAAGTGGAGAGACGGTTAATAAACATGGTGTAAATAGAACAACGTGCACTAGAAAATGGGTAAGGACGTGACAAGATTCACCTCGCGCCAAAAATTTTAGAGGGAAATTTGAATCATATTCAAGCACTTCGCTCCTACGGATTTCGTGCTTGGGGGGCTGTGGACTGGGCAAGGGGCTTAGAAGCAAATTCAACAAGCCCAATTAATATGGGAAAGAGTATTAGGCCCAAATCCAGAAGGCCCTCAACGCCCCATTAGGCGACTCAAGACCAAGGCGTGACCAACGACAACATGGCAACGCCCAGAAGTGAATGCCGTATTGTTATAAAATATCTTCTTCTTCCCTGCGACAGCAACTGACTTGGGAAGGAAGAAACCAACCTCCTGAAGGGAAATCGATATATCAGAGGCAGCGGAATTTTAAAAAAAAAAAAACGATTTCCTTTCCTTGGATCATTACGAACTTAGAATGAATCAGTGATAGAATTGTTACCTCACAAAGTATGGAAATAGTTTCGATCACGAGCAAAGCAAAGTAGCGATGCATCTACTCAGTCCACACGAACAGAATTTCTCCGATGATCGGTGCTAGCCAATTCCACGAGAGAGTCAGAGAGAACGGGGTTTTTAGAGAGCGGCGGCTAGGTTTCACTTTGTAAATTAGGTTAAGCTTACAAAACTTCATCACAAGGGTTCTATTTATAGAACCACTTGTGTGGTCATCAAACCAAGCACTGCATCGTACCTTACGGTGGACCGTATTTCTCTATTTTCATAAATTAAATAATAAGTCATACTTAATTATTTAATTACTAATAAGTCCTACTTATTATTTTATAAATAAGTCTTACTTATTTATTTCTCTCATCTATCTGTTCTTTGTGTGTGACCCTATAGGTTCTCGTAACGTTGGCAATAATATTAAATCACATATTTAATATTATAAACAGTGAGCGGTATCTAGCAACACATCACTGCTACCCAAGTGACGAGAATGTCATGTGATCTGACGAAACCTTTCTATGATAACGATCTTATGTATAATTACCCCTTTGCCCTTATATCTATATTGACCACAAGGCATAGATCGTGTCACCCTTGTATGGTTCAATATTTTATTTCTTGATCCCAGAATATACTAAACAACGAATAAGCTCAATATCTCATATTGACTTAGTTCGGCGTGGCCACGCATTTTATCAGTTATATTCCATCAAGAGACCTACAGATATTGCTCCTGTTATGTAAGAGGGGCAAATTCCATCTAGGTCACTCATGTCCCTCAGCATGATTTGTAGAGTACCCATCAACCGACTTTATAGTCATCCTATTACGGACAATGTTTGAACGGCAACTAAGTATTCTACTCCACATCTAGGGTCCATAGTGGTTTCAGGTCGAAGGGTGGTATACACCATTATCACTATGAGAATAACTTATGACACTTTTCATAACATACAATGTAGCATTCTCATGGCGGGTCAATCCAATATAAATATTACTCCTAATATTTATATCTATGTGAAGACTTGATATCTCATATCCATGACTCGTGAGATGAAGTCATCGGTCTACTCACATAATAGTCTCTATGTTTTACTGTTATCCCACATCACAGTAAAACTTGACTATGGATACTTTAAGAATAGTGTCATTATGTTTAATGGAGTCTCACTATTAAGTCACACTTAATGTTCCATTAATTAGACTAGCTATTCTAGGGACTTTATTAGTTTGAAACAAACATAATAAAGAAATGCCTTATTATATATATTAAATATATAAATCAAAGTCATCATACAAAAGACGATTCTATCAAAATAGATTGGCTTTTAGGGCTTACTCCAACAATCTCCCACTAGCACTAAAGCCAATCAGATATTAACTCAACATCTATTGGACTAGCGTCATCATCAAGCATCTTCTATGCAAGATTTTCTATTAGTGGATAAGAAACTCTTTCTTATGTTGGTACCCATTACATCTTCCAATTTACACTTTTGATCTTCTATAAAAAAATCAAGTGTCAAAACTTGTATTTGAATCGTTGGTGTGATCTGGTTTTCCGTTGCTTGCAAGATTAAACCATTACCATCTTTAATGAGGTCAAGGGAATCTGCAATGTAAGGAAAACAATTTTCTGCCTCATCTTATGAGACAAACGATTCAAATCATATATTTGACCTTTGTAATAGATATATCAATCTTCTGAAGCTTGTAAGCTTATAGATTTGACATCCGAGCATAAAGTTTATTCCAGACTACAATCTGGGTATACTGTTCTTCGGTTTTGGATAATCAATATCATTGTAACTCATTTACAATGATCATTTCCAGATCCGATCAAGAAGTCATCCTTAGTGATTTTAAGATATCCATGGATATTCTTGATGGTGATCTAATGACAATCACTAGAAATAATTGGTACATATTGTTTATACTAATAGCATATAGTACATCTGGTCTAGTACATATCATGATATACATGATCAATCCAATTGCCAAAGCATTTGGATACTTCTCATGCATCCCTTTCTCATCCAATGAGGTTGGATATTGTCTTTGAGACAAAAATACATCATGTGGTGTATGCAATAATTTCAATAAAATTAAGCACATGAGGTGTCTGTACACTTCATCAAATTTGTACATAGGCTAAGGTTGATATATGTCAACAATCTATCTCTATAGATCTTGATTCCTAACTTTTAGGAAGTCTCACCTAAGTATTTCATCAAGAAACAATTACCTAATCATGTCTTACATGTGTAGTGTATGAAAATTGTCTTGATGATCAGTACGTCATCCACATACAATACCAGATTAATTTAAATACTCCCACTGACTTTCTTGTGTGCACAAGATTTCCTTTATTAATCTTTGTTTTCATAAAACTTGATCAATAAAATTGATAATTCAACTTTGAGAAATTTGAACAAGTTCACAAATGAATTTTGTAATTTATATACTTTTCTAGCATCCTTTAGATTAACAAAACCCTATCCATATGTCAAATACATATGTAATGTCATTCCAATTAAGGAATAGAACCTCGTTATCTATCCGCCAGAAGTGTTATGGTGAGGCCATGTCCTTCAACTTTTGATAGGACATATTAGACTCATCTAGTTCTTGTGCTACTCGAACCGGCAGTCCAACAACAACCTTGTGGAATTGATTCGTGTTCCAATTTTGAAAGGATATGTGTTTTGTGTTACTTGAATTTACTCAAGTTTTACGTCACTCCCACTGTCTCTTTTAGAAACATATTTCTTCTAAAGAAATATTTCAGTTCATGTAATAAAACAACTTTTATCCTAGAGAGTGTCGTAAAATTAGTATCCCTTAGGTACTTCCACAAATACACACTCATTCAATTCGGGATTAAGTTTATCTAATAAACCTTACAATCTCAAACTATCATAAAGTCAAATAAGGTACTCTTACCTCCATATCGAATATGGTGTCTTTATGATTTGATTTATTGGAACTTGTTGTGGGTAAAGAATAACTGTAATTAAAATAATTTTTCAAAAAGAGTCGTAAGAGATATAAATGAACTATCTTATATGTAAACATGTCAAACATGATGTAATATAAATAGTTATTATTATACTTCTTATTTAAGCATTTACCATCACGACATGTTCGTATGGTCTAAATACTTTTCAAAATTTCCTTTACTTCATTCATTCATGAATTCTTTGAACAAATTCAAAGAATCATAGTTTGTGTCAAATACACATATTCACATCTATTAAACTTATTAGCAATGTAAATGAAGTAAGAGAAATGAAACAAGTAGTCCTTTTCTTGTCAATACAAGGTTTAGGCTCAATGCTTCTATTATTAAATGAAACTTAATAACAATTATTTGGTTCCATGTCAAACTCAACTTATACGATCAATGAAACTATTTCATTCTAAACGTAAGTTGACTTTATCTATAGTCAAATTTTTACTTCTTTAAAACAATTTCATATTTCAACAAATATGAAATTTGCATCTAGTATCATATACCTTAGATGTAAAGTACATAATTTAACTTTCTATAACAAGATGTATGAAGAAGTCTTACTTCTTTCTTCCATTTTGACTCTTTCAAAACTATTAGTAGTTTTTCTCGTATTTGAGAACAATTCTCAATATATGTACCAATTCAGAAACTCTTTTCTGAACCTTATGTCCTTCGTAAGGACCTTTAGTAAAATATAAACTATATGCCAAATATATCTAATTATGAAGATAAGAATATTTGTATCATGATTAAAACATATTTAACTAGGTCTTTAATTAAATATGCTCCCACTATTTTACTCAAAACAAATGACCCTCGACATTTGATTCGGAAAATCCCGTTGAAAATTTTCTAGTGAGAATGAGATCCATATTTCACTTTGTTTTAAGTCAGCGTTGGGCTGATTACACAAAACGTAGTTATTTAGGTAGGAAACTGTTTCCAATTGTATCTCATACAACTCTCATATCCTTTCCGTTGGGTGAATAACACTTATTTTAATCCATCATATGGAATAACCCAACATTTGCTTCTAAAGTCATATAATCATATTATATTTTTCTTTAGTTAAGTTAAACCCAATAAATAGCAATCGGATAAACTGGTTATCTCACCGCAACTTATCAATATTGACAATGCACTTTACGTTGGCAAAACCTACATTAATCGATATTGATCTTGAAGGGTGCTATTCTTTGGAAAGCATAAAACTTAATATAGACACATCTTACTAGTATAGAAAATGCACCTTGCGTTGGCAAAACCTACATCTTCAATATTAGTCTTTATGAGTACTTGAAGGATTTTTTAATTAAATTTGATCTCACCGACATGTGTATCTTATACACGCGTTTCACTTTACATGACATTCATGTAAATATGCGTTTAATAATTATATAAAACATACATGGCAAATATAATTAAAACATACATCTCATGCATCACATACATAAAATAAAATAGACTAGGTAGTATGGTTATGACCTCCTAACGCACAAGAATTAAATAAACTACTTTATTACAATTCTTTGACCCTCGAGCAAACTTCTCAAGCTTCTCCATCGGTATCATCATTTGGCGTTGTCTCTTTTGAACTCGAGCAATTACATTATTTAAGTAACTAAATAAATAAATAAATAAAATGCACGACACGCAGGCCGTATTTTAAAATAAACCACGACACGCAGGCCGTATAAATTAACGCACCAAATATCTAAGGTCATAACCATATACCATATATTTAATAAATAAATAAATAAGTAATAATAACATCTTATTATTACTATTATTATTAAATTAATATTACATTGTTATGCCAATAACAACGTATCTTAACAAACTAGCGCCAAAAAAAAAAAAAAAATTATTCTTTCTGTTTTATTGGCATAACAAACTAATATTATTTCAAAATAATATCGCATCACATGGATATATATCAAATAAAAGTAAAACTGATTCAAATCTTTTAATCTACAATCAAATCTTTTGATTCATAAAAATAAAATTATGCTAAATTTATGCTAAACTTTTAAATCAAATCTTTAACAATTAATCAAAACACTTTTGAATTAATTTAAATCAGAATCAAACCTTTTGATTCATCATCGCTTTAAAAGTACCAAATCAATTTTATTTGATTCAAATCTTTTAATTCTAAATTAAATATTTTGAATCAAATATTTAATGATTCTATAATCATCAAATATGGTAATTTAATTAATCAAAACTCCTTTTGAATAAACTTTAAATAATTCAAATAATTAATTTTAAAAACAGAATCAAACATTTTGATTCATAATCGCTTTGAAAAACCCAATTAATTAAATTTGATTCAAATCTTGTAATTCTAAATCAAATATTTTAAATCAAATCTTTGACAATTCTCTAATTATCAAATATGGTAATTTATTTATTCAAAACCCTTTTGAATAATATATATTTGCAAAAAATTGATAATATTATCTTTTAAAACAATTTCAAAAGATATTTCTAAAATTTTGAAACAATTTCAAAATTAAATATATTTGTCAAAATCACTTTGAGTTACCATCTAATTTATGCATCAACATTTGATACGTTTTGCAAACCCTAATTATAATGGCACAACACATGCGCCGTTATGAATCCTAATTGCAATAACATGATCATACCAAATCAAGTACTCTGATTTTTATTCTATATGATGATCGAATATTTTAAAACTTTACCAGATTCGGTTCCGAAGCACTTCACCAGATACGGTTCCGAAGTACTTCACCAGATACGCTTCCGAAGTTTCAAATATCAATTATCAAATAAACAAATATCATCTGACTTAATTATTTTATGATAAAAAACAGTATATCACATATACTATTATTGCTTAAGGTTTAAAGTTGTTGCGATGTCGATTTTAATTCCCTTTATTATTTAATTGATTCAAAAATGTTTAAACAAATTTAAACAAATTGTTTAAACAGAAGCAGTTCTAAACAGAAACATGTTTAAACAGAATTGCAATTAAACAATATAAACAAATCGCGTTTTAAACAATTTAAACAGAATAGCGATTTAAACAGTATTATGTTTAAACGATTTAAACAGAATTGCAATTGCGATTAAACAATTTAAACAGAATCGCGTTTTAAACAATTTAAACAAATCGCGTTTTAAACAATTTTAAACAGAATCGCGATTTAAACAGTTTAAACAGAATCGCAATTTAATCATAAACATGTTTAAACAATTTAAACAGTAAACAAAACAATCCGATTCAAGGTTTCGTAATTGGCTCTGATACCACTGAAGGGAAATCGATATATCAGAGGCAGCGGAATTTTAAAAAAAAAAAAACGATTTCCTTTCCTTGGATCATTACGAACTTAGAATGAATCAGTGATAGAATTGTTACCTCACAAAGTATGGAAATAGTTTCGATCACGAGCAAAGCAAAGTAGCGATGCATCTACTCAGTCCACACGAACAGAATTTCTCCGATGATCGGTGCTAGCCAATTCCACGAGAGAGTCAGAGAGAACGGGGTTTTTAGAGAGCGGCGGCTAGGTTTCACTTTGTAAATTAGGTTAAGCTTACAAAACTTCATCACAAGGGTTCTATTTATAGAACCACTTGTGTGGTCATCAAACCAAGCACTGCACCGTACCTTACGGTGGACCGTATTTCTCTATTTTCATAAATTAAATAATAAGTCATACTTAATTATTTAATTACTAATAAGTCCTACTTATTATTTTATAAATAAGTCTTACTTATTTATTTCTCTCATCTATCTGTTCTTTGTGTGTGACCCTATAGGTTCTCGTAACGTTGGCAATAATATTAAATCACATATTTAATATTATAAACAGTGAGCGGTATCTAGCAACACATCACTGCTACCCAAGTGACGAGAATGTCATGTGATCTGACGAAACCTTTCTATGATAACGATCTTATGTATAATTACCCCTTTGCCCTTATATCTATATTGACCACAAGGCATAGATCGTGTCACCCTTGTATGGTTCAATATTTTATTTCTTGATCCCAGAATATACTAAACAACGAATAAGCTCAATATCTCATATTGACTTAGTTCGGCGTGGCCACGCATTTTATCAGTTATATTCCATCAAGAGACCTACAGATATTGCTCCTGTTATGTAAGAGGGGCAAATTCCATCTAGGTCACTCATGTCCCTCAGCATGATTTGTAGAGTACCCATCAACCGACTTTATAGTCATCCTGTTACGGACAATGTTTGAACGGCAACTAAGTATTCTACTCCACATCTAGGGTCCATAGTGGTTTCAGGTCGAAGGGTGGTATACACCATTATCACTATGAGAATAACTTATGACACTTTTCATAACATACAATGTAGCATTCTCATGGCGGGTCAATCCAATATAAATATTACTCCTAATATTTATATCTATGTGAAGACTTGATATCTCATATCCATGACTCGTGAGATGAAGTCATCGGTCTACTCACATAATAGTCTCTATGTTTTACTGTTATCCCACATCACAGTAAAACTTGACTATGGATACTTTAAGAATAGTGTCATTATGTTTAATGGAGTCTCACTATTAAGTCACACTTAATGTTCCATTAATTAGACAAGCTATTCTAGGGACTTTATTAGTTTGAAACAAACATAATAAAGAAATGCCTTATTATATATATTAAATATATAAATCAAAGTCATCATACAAAAGACGATTCTATCAAAATAGATTGGCTTTTAGGGCTTACTCCAACAATCTCCCACTAGCACTAATGCCAATCAGATATTAACTCAACATCTATTGGACTAGCGTCATCATCAAGCATCTTCTATGCAAGATTTTCTATTAGTGGATAAGAAACTCTTTCTTATGTTGGTACCCATTACATCTTCCAATTTACACTTTTGATCTTCTATAAAAAAATCAAGTGTCAAAACTTGTATTTGAATCGTTGGTGTGATCTGGTTTTCCGTTGCTTGCAAGATTAAACCATTACCATCTTTAATGAGGTCAAGGGAATCTGCAATGTAAGGAAAACAATTTTCTGCCTCATCTTATGAGACAAACGATTCAAATCATATATTTGACCTTTGTAATAGATATATCAATCTTCTGAAGCTTGTAAGCTTATAGATTTGACATCCGAGCATAAAGTTTATTCCAGACTACAATCTGGGTATACTGTTCTTCGGTTTTGGATAATCAATATCATTGTAACTCATTTACAATGATCATTTCCAGATCCGATCAAGAAGTCATCCTTAGTGATTTTAAGATATCCATGGATATTCTTGATGGTGATCTAATGACAATCACTAGAAATAATTGGTACATATTGTTTATACTAATAGCATATAGTACATCTGGTCTAGTACATATCATGATATACATGATCAATCCAATTGCCAAAGCATTTGGATACTTCTCATGCATCCCTTTCTCATCCAATGAGGTTGGATATTGTCTTTGAGACAAAAATACATCATGTGGTGTATGCAATAATTTCAATAAAATTAAGCACATGAGGTGTCTGTACACTTCATCAAATTTGTACATAGGCTAAGGTTGATATATGTCAACAATCTATCTCTATAGATCTTGATTCCTAACTTTTAGGAAGTCTCACCTAAGTATTTCATCAAGAAACAATTACCTAATCATGTCTTACATGTGTAGTGTATGAAAATTGTCTTGATGATCAGTACGTCATCCACATACAATACCAGATTAATTTAAATACTCCCACTGACTTTCTTGTGTGCACAAGATTTCCTTTATTAATCTTTGTTTTCATAAAACTTGATCAATAAAATTGATAATTCAACTTTGAGAAATTTGAACAAGTTCACAAATGAATTTTGTAATTTATATACTTTTCTAGCATCCTTTAGATTAACAAAACCCTATCCATATGTCAAATACATATGTAATGTCATTCCAATTAAGGAATAGAACCTCGTTATCTATCCGCCAGAAGTGTTATGGTGAGGCCATGTCCTTCAACTTTTGATAGGACATATTAGACTCATCTAGTTCTTGTGCTACTCGAACCGGCAGTCCAACAACAACCTTGTGGAATTGATTCGTGTTCCAATTTTGAAAGGATATGTGTTTTGTGTTACTTGAATTTACTCAAGTTTTACGTCACTCCCACTGTCTCTTTTAGAAACATATTTCTTCTAAAGAAATATTTCAGTTCATGTAATAAAACAACTTTTATCCTAGAGAGTGTCGTAAAATTAGTATCCCTTAGGTACTTCCACAAATACACACTCATTCAATTCGGGATTAAGTTTATCTAATAAACCTTACAATCTCAAACTATCATAAAGTCAAATAAGGTACTCTTACCTCCATATCGAATATGGTGTCTTTATGATTTGATTTATTGGAACTTGTTGTGGGTAAAGAATAACTGTAATTAAAATAATTTTTCAAAAAGAGTCGTAAGAGATATAAATGAACTATCTTATATGTAAACATGTCAAACATGATGTAATATAAATAGTTATTATTATACTTCTTATTTAAGCATTTACCATCACGACATGTTCGTATGGTCTAAATACTTTTCAAAATTTCCTTTACTTCATTCATTCATGAATTCTTTGAACAAATTCAAAGAATCATAGTTTGTGTCAAATACACATATTCACATCTATTAAACTTATTAGCAATGTAAATGAAGTAAGAGAAATGAAACAAGTAGTCCTTTTCTTGTCAATACAAGGTTTAGGCTCAATGCTTCTATTATTAAATGAAACTTAATAACAATTATTTGGTTCCATGTCAAACTCAACTTATACGATCAATGAAACTATTTCATTCTAAACGTAAGTTGACTTTATCTATAGTCAAATTTTTACTTCTTTAAAACAATTTCATATTTCAACAAATATGAAATTTGCATCTAGTATCATATACCTTAGATGTAAAGTACATAATTTAACTTTCTATAACAAGATGTATGAAGAAGTCTTACTTCTTTCTTCCATTTTGACTCTTTCAAAACTATTAGTAGTTTTTCTCGTATTTGAGAACAATTCTCAATATATGTACCAATTCAGAAACTCTTTTCTGAACCTTATGTCCTTCGTAAGGACCTTTAGTAAAATATAAACTATATGCCAAATATATCTAATTATGAAGATAAGAATATTTGTATCATGATTAAAACATATTTAACTAGGTCTTTAATTAAATATGCTCCCACTATTTTACTCAAAACAAATGACCCTCGACATTTGATTCGGAAAATCCCGTTGAAAATTTTCTAGTGAGAATGAGATCCATATTTCACTTTGTTTTAAGTCAGCGTTGGGCTGATTACACAAAACGTAGTTATTTAGGTAGGAAACTGTTTCCAATTGTATCTCATACAACTCTCATATCCTTTCCGTTGGGTGAATAACACTTATTTTAATCCATCATATGGAATAACCCAACATTTGCTTCTAAAGTCATATAATCATATTATATTTTTCTTTAGTTAAGTTAAACCCAATAAATAGCAATCGGATAAACTGGTTATCTCACCGCAACTTATCAATATTGACAATGCACTTTACGTTGGCAAAACCTACATTAATCGATATTGATCTTGAAGGGTGCTATTCTTTGGAAAGCATAAAACTTAATATAGACACATCTTACTAGTATAGAAAATGCACCTTGCGTTGGCAAAACCTACATCTTCAATATTAGTCTTTATGAGTACTTGAAGGATTTTTTAATTAAATTTGATCTCACCGACATGTGTATCTTATACACGCGTTTCACTTTACATGACATTCATGTAAATATGCGTTTAATAATTATATAAAACATACATGGCAAATATAATTAAAACATACATCTCATGCATCACATACATAAAATAAAATAGACTAGGTAGTATGGTTATGACCTCCTAACGCACAAGAATTAAATAAACTACTTTATTACAATTCTTTGACCCTCGAGCAAACTTCTCAAGCTTCTCCATCGGTATCATCATTTGGCGTTGTCTCTTTTGAACTCGAGCAATTACATTATTTAAGTAACTAAATAAATAAATAAATAAAATGCACGACACGCAGGCCGTATTTTAAAATAAACCACGACACGCAGGCCGTATAAATTAACGCACCAAATATCTAAGGTCATAACCATATACCATATATTTAATAAATAAATAAATAAGTAATAATAACATCTTATTATTACTATTATTATTAAATTAATATTACATTGTTATGCCAATAACAACGTATCTTAACAAACTAGCGCCAAAAAAAAAAAAAAAAATTATTCTTTCTGTTTTATTGGCATAACAAACTAATATTATTTCAAAATAATATCGGATCACATGGATATATATCAAATAAAAGTAAAACTGATTCAAATCTTTTAATCTACAATCAAATCTTTTGATTCATAAAAATAAAATTATGCTAAATTTATGCTAAACTTTTAAATCAAATCTTTAACAATTAATCAAAACACTTTTGAATTAATTTAAATCAGAATCAAACCTTTTGATTCATCATCGCTTTAAAAGTACCAAATCAATTTTATTTGATTCAAATCTTTTAATTCTAAATTAAATATTTTGAATCAAATATTTAATGATTCTATAATCATCAAATATGGTAATTTAATTAATCAAAACTCCTTTTGAATAAACTTTAAATAATTCAAATAATTAATTTTAAAAACAGAATCAAACATTTTGATTCATAATCGCTTTGAAAAACCCAATTAATTAAATTTGATTCAAATCTTGTAATTCTAAATCAAATATTTTAAATCAAATCTTTGACAATTCTCTAATTATCAAATATGGTAATTTATTTATTCAAAACCCTTTTGAATAATATATATTTGCAAAAAATTGATAATATTATCTTTTAAAACAATTTCAAAAGATATTTCTAAAATTTTGAAACAATTTCAAAATTAAATATATTTGTCAAAATCACTTTGAGTTACCATCTAATTTATGCATCAACATTTGATACGTTTTGCAAACCCTAATTATAATGGCACAACACATGCGCCGTTATGAATCCTAATTGCAATAACATGATCATACCAAATCAAGTACTCTGATTTTTATTCTATATGATGATCGAATATTTTAAAACTTTACCAGATTCGGTTCCGAAGCACTTCACCAGATACGGTTCCGAAGTACTTCACCAGATACGCTTCCGAAGTTTCAAATATCAATTATCAAATAAACAAATATCATCTGACTTAATTATTTTATGATAAAAAACAGTATATCACATATACTATTATTGCTTAAGGTTTAAAGTTGTTGCGATGTCGATTTTAATTCCCTTTATTATTTAATTGATTCAAAAATGTTTAAACAAATTTAAACAAATTGTTTAAACAGAAGCAGTTCTAAACAGAAACATGTTTAAACAGAATTGCAATTAAACAATATAAACAAATCGCGTTTTAAACAATTTAAACAGAATAGCGATTTAAACAGTATTATGTTTAAACGATTTAAACAGAATTGCAATTGCGATTAAACAATTTAAACAGAATCGCGTTTTAAACAATTTAAACAAATCGCGTTTTAAACAATTTTAAACAGAATCGCGATTTAAACAGTTTAAACAGAATCGCAATTTAATCATAAACATGTTTAAACAATTTAAACAGTAAACAAAACAATCCGATTCAAGGTTTCGTAATTGGCTCTGATACCACTGAAGGGAAATCGATATATCAGAGGCAGCGGAATTTTAAAAAAAAAAAAACGATTTCCTTTCCTTGGATCATTACGAACTTAGAATGAATCAGTGATAGAATTGTTACCTCACAAAGTATGGAAATAGTTTCGATCACGAGCAAAGCAAAGTAGCGATGCATCTACTCAGTCCACACGAACAGAATTTCTCCGATGATCGGTGCTAGCCAATTCCACGAGAGAGTCAGAGAGAACGGGGTTTTTAGAGAGCGGCGGCTAGGTTTCACTTTGTAAATTAGGTTAAGCTTACAAAACTTCATCACAAGGGTTCTATTTATAGAACCACTTGTGTGGTCATCAAACCAAGCACTGCACCGTACCTTACGGTGGACCGTATTTCTCTATTTTCATAAATTAAATAATAAGTCATACTTAATTATTTAATTACTAATAAGTCCTACTTATTATTTTATAAATAAGTCTTACTTATTTATTTCTCTCATCTATCTGTTCTTTGTGTGTGACCCTATAGGTTCTCGTAACGTTGGCAATAATATTAAATCACATATTTAATATTATAAACAGTGAGCGGTATCTAGCAACACATCACTGCTACCCAAGTGACGAGAATGTCATGTGATCTGACGAAACCTTTCTATGATAACGATCTTATGTATAATTACCCCTTTGCCCTTATATCTATATTGACCACAAGGCATAGATCGTGTCACCCTTGTATGGTTCAATATTTTATTTCTTGATCCCAGAATATACTAAACAACGAATAAGCTCAATATCTCATATTGACTTAGTTCGGCGTGGCCACGCATTTTATCAGTTATATTCCATCAAGAGACCTACAGATATTGCTCCTGTTATGTAAGAGGGGCAAATTCCATCTAGGTCACTCATGTCCCTCAGCATGATTTGTAGAGTACCCATCAACCGACTTTATAGTCATCCTGTTACGGACAATGTTTGAACGGCAACTAAGTATTCTACTCCACATCTAGGGTCCATAGTGGTTTCAGGTCGAAGGGTGGTATACACCATTATCACTATGAGAATAACTTATGACACTTTTCATAACATACAATGTAGCATTCTCATGGCGGGTCAATCCAATATAAATATTACTCCTAATATTTATATCTATGTGAAGACTTGATATCTCATATCCATGACTCGTGAGATGAAGTCATCGGTCTACTCACATAATAGTCTCTATGTTTTACTGTTATCCCACATCACAGTAAAACTTGACTATGGATACTTTAAGAATAGTGTCATTATGTTTAATGGAGTCTCACTATTAAGTCACACTTAATGTTCCATTAATTAGACAAGCTATTCTAGGGACTTTATTAGTTTGAAACAAACATAATAAAGAAATGCCTTATTATATATATTAAATATATAAATCAAAGTCATCATACAAAAGACGATTCTATCAAAATAGATTGGCTTTTAGGGCTTACTCCAACAATCTCCCACTAGCACTAATGCCAATCAGATATTAACTCAACATCTATTGGACTAGCGTCATCATCAAGCATCTTCTATGCAAGATTTTCTATTAGTGGATAAGAAACTCTTTCTTATGTTGGTACCCATTACATCTTCCAATTTACACTTTTGATCTTCTATAAAAAAATCAAGTGTCAAAACTTGTATTTGAATCGTTGGTGTGATCTGGTTTTCCGTTGCTTGCAAGATTAAACCATTACCATCTTTAATGAGGTCAAGGGAATCTGCAATGTAAGGAAAACAATTTTCTGCCTCATCTTATGAGACAAACGATTCAAATCATATATTTGACCTTTGTAATAGATATATCAATCTTCTGAAGCTTGTAAGCTTATAGATTTGACATCCGAGCATAAAGTTTATTCCAGACTACAATCTGGGTATACTGTTCTTCGGTTTTGGATAATCAATATCATTGTAACTCATTTACAATGATCATTTCCAGATCCGATCAAGAAGTCATCCTTAGTGATTTTAAGATATCCATGGATATTCTTGATGGTGATCTAATGACAATCACTAGAAATAATTGGTACATATTGTTTATACTAATAGCATATAGTACATCTGGTCTAGTACATATCATGATATACATGATCAATCCAATTGCCAAAGCATTTGGATACTTCTCATGCATCCCTTTCTCATCCAATGAGGTTGGATATTGTCTTTGAGACAAAAATACATCATGTGGTGTATGCAATAATTTCAATAAAATTAAGCACATGAGGTGTCTGTACACTTCATCAAATTTGTACATAGGCTAAGGTTGATATATGTCAACAATCTATCTCTATAGATCTTGATTCCTAACTTTTAGGAAGTCTCACCTAAGTATTTCATCAAGAAACAATTACCTAATCATGTCTTACATGTGTAGTGTATGAAAATTGTCTTGATGATCAGTACGTCATCCACATACAATACCAGATTAATTTAAATACTCCCACTGACTTTCTTGTGTGCACAAGATTTCCTTTATTAATCTTTGTTTTCATAAAACTTGATCAATAAAATTGATAATTCAACTTTGAGAAATTTGAACAAGTTCACAAATGAATTTTGTAATTTATATACTTTTCTAGCATCCTTTAGATTAACAAAACCCTATCCATATGTCAAATACATATGTAATGTCATTCCAATTAAGGAATAGAACCTCGTTATCTATCCGCCAGAAGTGTTATGGTGAGGCCATGTCCTTCAACTTTTGATAGGACATATTAGACTCATCTAGTTCTTGTGCTACTCGAACCGGCAGTCCAACAACAACCTTGTGGAATTGATTCGTGTTCCAATTTTGAAAGGATATGTGTTTTGTGTTACTTGAATTTACTCAAGTTTTACGTCACTCCCACTGTCTCTTTTAGAAACATATTTCTTCTAAAGAAATATTTCAGTTCATGTAATAAAACAACTTTTATCCTAGAGAGTGTCGTAAAATTAGTATCCCTTAGGTACTTCCACAAATACACACTCATTCAATTCGGGATTAAGTTTATCTAATAAACCTTACAATCTCAAACTATCATAAAGTCAAATAAGGTACTCTTACCTCCATATCGAATATGGTGTCTTTATGATTTGATTTATTGGAACTTGTTGTGGGTAAAGAATAACTGTAATTAAAATAATTTTTCAAAAAGAGTCGTAAGAGATATAAATGAACTATCTTATATGTAAACATGTCAAACATGATGTAATATAAATAGTTATTATTATACTTCTTATTTAAGCATTTACCATCACGACATGTTCGTATGGTCTAAATACTTTTCAAAATTTCCTTTACTTCATTCATTCATGAATTCTTTGAACAAATTCAAAGAATCATAGTTTGTGTCAAATACACATATTCACATCTATTAAACTTATTAGCAATGTAAATGAAGTAAGAGAAATGAAACAAGTAGTCCTTTTCTTGTCAATACAAGGTTTAGGCTCAATGCTTCTATTATTAAATGAAACTTAATAACAATTATTTGGTTCCATGTCAAACTCAACTTATACGATCAATGAAACTATTTCATTCTAAACGTAAGTTGACTTTATCTATAGTCAAATTTTTACTTCTTTAAAACAATTTCATATTTCAACAAATATGAAATTTGCATCTAGTATCATATACCTTAGATGTAAAGTACATAATTTAACTTTCTATAACAAGATGTATGAAGAAGTCTTACTTCTTTCTTCCATTTTGACTCTTTCAAAACTATTAGTAGTTTTTCTCGTATTTGAGAACAATTCTCAATATATGTACCAATTCAGAAACTCTTTTCTGAACCTTATGTCCTTCGTAAGGACCTTTAGTAAAATATAAACTATATGCCAAATATATCTAATTATGAAGATAAGAATATTTGTATCATGATTAAAACATATTTAACTAGGTCTTTAATTAAATATGCTCCCACTATTTTACTCAAAACAAATGACCCTCGACATTTGATTCGGAAAATCCCGTTGAAAATTTTCTAGTGAGAATGAGATCCATATTTCACTTTGTTTTAAGTCAGCGTTGGGCTGATTACACAAAACGTAGTTATTTAGGTAGGAAACTGTTTCCAATTGTATCTCATACAACTCTCATATCCTTTCCGTTGGGTGAATAACACTTATTTTAATCCATCATATGGAATAACCCAACATTTGCTTCTAAAGTCATATAATCATATTATATTTTTCTTTAGTTAAGTTAAACCCAATAAATAGCAATCGGATAAACTGGTTATCTCACCGCAACTTATCAATATTGACAATGCACTTTACGTTGGCAAAACCTACATTAATCGATATTGATCTTGAAGGGTGCTATTCTTTGGAAAGCATAAAACTTAATATAGACACATCTTACTAGTATAGAAAATGCACCTTGCGTTGGCAAAACCTACATCTTCAATATTAGTCTTTATGAGTACTTGAAGGATTTTTTAATTAAATTTGATCTCACCGACATGTGTATCTTATACACGCGTTTCACTTTACATGACATTCATGTAAATATGCGTTTAATAATTATATAAAACATACATGGCAAATATAATTAAAACATACATCTCATGCATCACATACATAAAATAAAATAGACTAGGTAGTATGGTTATGACCTCCTAACGCACAAGAATTAAATAAACTACTTTATTACAATTCTTTGACCCTCGAGCAAACTTCTCAAGCTTCTCCATCGGTATCATCATTTGGCGTTGTCTCTTTTGAACTCGAGCAATTACATTATTTAAGTAACTAAATAAATAAATAAATAAAATGCACGACACGCAGACCGTATTTTAAAATAAACCACGACACGCAGGCCGTATAAATTAACGCACCAAATATCTAAGGTCATAACCATATACCATATATTTAATAAATAAATAAATAAGTAATAATAACATCTTATTATTACTATTATTATTAAATTAATATTACATTGTTATGCCAATAACAACGTATCTTAACAAACTAGCGCCAAAAAAAAAAAAAAATTATTCTTTCTGTTTTATTGGCATAACAAACTAATATTATTTCAAAATAATATCGCATCACATGGATATATATCAAATAAAAGTAAAACTGATTCAAATCTTTTAATCTACAATCAAATCTTTTGATTCATAAAAATAAAATTATGCTAAATTTATGCTAAACTTTTAAATCAAATCTTTAACAATTAATCAAAACACTTTTGAATTAATTTAAATCAGAATCAAACCTTTTGATTCATCATCGCTTTAAAAGTACCAAATCAATTTTATTTGATTCAAATCTTTTAATTCTAAATTAAATATTTTGAATCAAATCTTTAATGATTCTATAATCATCAAATATGGTAATTTAATTAATCAAAACTCCTTTTGAATAAACTTTAAATAATTCAAATAATTAATTTTAAAAACAGAATCAAACATTTTGATTCATAATCGCTTTGAAAAACCCAATTAATTAAATTTGATTCAAATCTTGTAATTCTAAATCAAATATTTTAAATCAAATCTTTGACAATTCTCTAATTATCAAATATGGTAATTTATTTATTCAAAACCCTTTTGAATAATATATATTTGCAAAAAATTGATAATATTATCTTTTAAAACAATTTCAAAAGATATTTCTAAAATTTTGAAACAATTTCAAAATTAAATATATTTGTCAAAATCACTTTGAGTTACCATCTAATTTATGCATCAACATTTGATACGTTTTGCAAACCCTAATTATAATGGCACAACACATGCGCCGTTATGAATCCTAATTGCAATAACATGATCATACCAAATCAAGTACTCTGATTTTTATTCTATATGATGATCGAATATTTTAAAACTTTACCAGATTCGGTTCCGAAGCACTTCACCAGATACGGTTCCGAAGTACTTCACCAGATACGCTTCCGAAGTTTCAAATATCAATTATCAAATAAACAAATATCATCTGACTTAATTATTTTATGATAAAAAACAGTATATCACATATACTATTATTGCTTAAGGTTTAAAGTTGTTGCGATGTCGATTTTAATTCCCTTTATTATTTAATTGATTCAAAAATGTTTAAACAAATTGTTTAAACAGAAGTAGTTCTAAACAGAAACATGTTTAAACAGAATTGCAATTAAACAATATAAACAAATCGCGTTTTAAACAATTTAAACAGAATAGCGATTTAAACAGTATTATGTTTAAACGATTTAAACAGAATTGCAATTGCGATTAAACAATTTAAACAGAATCGCGTTTTAAACAATTTAAACAAATCGCGTTTTAAACAATTTTAAACAGAATCGCGATTTAAACAGTTTAAACAGAATCGCAATTTAATCATAAACATGTTTAAACAATTTAAACAGTAAACAAAACAATCCGATTCAAGGTTTCGTAATTGGCTCTGATACCACTGAAGGGAAATCAATATATCAGAGGCAGCGGAATTTAAAAAAAAAAAAACGATTTCCTTTCCTTGGATCATTACGAACTTAGAATGAATCAGTGATAGAATTGTTACCTCACAAAGTATGGAAATAGTTTCGATCACGAGCAAAGCAAAGTAGCGATGCATCTACTCAGTCCACACGAACAGAATTTCTCCGATGATCGGTGCTAGCCAATTCCACGAGAGAGTCAGAGAGAACGGGGTTTTTAGAGAGCGGCGGCTAGGTTTCACTTTGTAAATTAGGTTAAGCTTACAAAACTTCATCACAAGGGTTCTATTTATAGAACCACTTGTGTGGTCATCAAACCAAGCACTGCACCGTACCTTACGGTGGACCGTATTTCTCTATTTTCATAAATTAAATAATAAGTCATACTTAATTATTTAATTACTAATAAGTCCTACTTATTATTTTATAAATAAGTCTTACTTATTTATTTCTCTCATCTATCTGTTCTTTGTGTGTGACCCTATAGGTTCTCGTAACGTTGGCAATAATATTAAATCACATATTTAATATTATAAACAGTGAGCGGTATCTAGCAACACATCACTGCTACCCAAGTGACGAGAATGTCATGTGATCTGACGAAACCTTTCTATGATAACGATCTTATGTATAATTACCCCTTTGCCCTTATATCTATATTGACCACAAGGCATAGATCGTGTCACCCTTGTATGGTTCAATATTTTATTTCTTGATCCCAGAATATACTAAACAACGAATAAGCTCAATATCTCATATTGACTTAGTTCGGCGTGGCCACGCATTTTATCAGTTATATTCCATCAAGAGACCTACAGATATTGCTCCTGTTATGTAAGAGGGGCAAATTCCATCTAGGTCACTCATGTCCCTCAGCATGATTTGTAGAGTACCCATCAACTGACTTTATAGTCATCCTGTTACGGACAATGTTTGAACGACAACTAAGTATTCTACTCCACATCTAGGGTCCATAGTGGTTTCAGGTCGAAGGGTGGTATACACCATTATCACTATGAGAATAACTTATGACACTTTTCATAACATACAATGTAGCATTCTCATGGCGGGTCAATCCAATATAAATATTACTCCTAATATTTATATCTATGTGAAGACTTGATATCTCATATTCATGACTCGTGAGATGAAGTCATCGGTCTACTCACATAATAGTCTCTATGTTTTACTGTTATCCCACATCACAGTAAAACTTGACTATGGATACTTTAAGAATAGTGTCATTATGTTTAATGGAGTCTCACTATTAAGTCACACTTAATGTTCCATTAATTAGACTAGCTATTCTAGGGACTTTATTAGTTTGAAACAAACATAATAAAGAAATGCCTTATTATATATATTAAATATATAAATCAAAGTCATCATACAAAAGACGATTCTATCAAAATAGATTGGCTTTTAGGGCTTACTCCAACACCTCCCGCAACCGCCATAGCTTGGAGACCAAGGTCTTTACCCCTATTTTCACGCTGTGTCACCGAAGAAGGCGCTGTAGACCGGATTTCTAGGAATCCTTACTTGGAGAAGAAGACTAGAGTCTCTATAAATAGCTCCATGCTTTCATTTGTAAAGGGATCCTTTTTCTGACTGAAAAAACTCCCAGGGTTGTTGGGATTGAACCAAGTGTAATCACACCATTTAATCAATAATACAACCCCCTTTGAGTTTTTACCAGAACAATATTATTTACATATTAATGGAAATAATTATATGGTGTATAAAAAAAAAATTATATGGAACCCTTTAATTTATTAGGGTACTATTTTATAACCTATACCATATGCAATGCTTTACACACACACACAGATATATATATATATATATATATATATATATATATATATATATATATATATATATATATATATATATATATATTATAATACAGATTTAGTAAATGAATAAATTATGATATATATTAATTATTTATTTTTATGAGAAAAGCAATTAGAAGGGGAATGCACATACAAATCGACATATAGAACACTTTCAAAATTATTTACATTATTTTCTTTCAAAAATACTAGCGGGACTCGAATTTAAGACCAATAATATTTACTTTAAAATAGTGAGTGACATGAATTTCTAAAACTTTTTTTTTTATAATAGTCTCTCTAACACTTTTAATAGAAATAATTGTAAAAGTAATACATTTTTTTTTGTATTTTTCTTAAATTATTATTTTTTAGTACCTTATGCATTAAGTTATTTTTTATATTGATTTTTCAAAAGAAAAGTTTTTTTTATTTTGATTTGTCAAAATAATAAAAGTATTTTTTTAAATATTTTTTTAAGTAATTTTATATATAAAGAAGGGAGAAAAGCATTTACCATAATAGTTTTTTTCTTCTTTTAACGTAATTTACCATAATATATAGATTAGATTTTGAGATAGATACATGCCTAAAAAAAAGATAAGAAAGTGTCTAGATACATATTCCCTCTAGTCCTTAATATAAGAGAGTTTGTTTTCTAGATTCATAAAATGTTAAATGTATTTGGTCTATTTTTTAGTCAAAATACATCGATCATTACATGTATGTAAAAAGTTAACTTTTTTTTATATTAAAGACCGGAGAGAGTATTATTTATTTCTCTTATCATACCACTTGCTCTCAATCCCATAAATAAAAGATACAAAATATTAATATTAAATTCTGACCCATAAAAAAAATATTGATATTAAAATATTTTTTTATCCGTTTTTCCTTTTTCTATGAGATTTCCTTATTTTTTTTTATTCCTTTTCTAGTATGATAAACAAAGTTACTTATGTATAAATAAGTACGCTGATATGAAAGACAACCTACAAACATATCTAGAAAAACGCGAAGTTCACTCTCTGTTAGTGTCAGGTTTTTTTCTTTTTCTTTACAGAGGCAAAAACGTTGTCGTTTTCCTCTTTCATTTTCATACAAGCACAAAAAAAAAATTCACTAAATAAAAGATCACATTTTTCAACTTTGTGATTTAAAAAATTTGATCATTTTCTTTTTCTTGTGAAGGTGTTTTGATTCTCATCACTTTGGAGCGAGAAAAATGGCATTTTTGTCTTTGAACCAGGAAATGATGGTGCTCGTTCTTCAATTTCTTGATGAAGAGAATTTGAGGGAGACATTGCACAAGTAAAGATCTTTTATTTATTGTTTTAAAAGTTTTTTTGTTTTTTTAGATGCCGAGTAATTAACTTGAATGGTAAATTTAAATTGAAAAAAAAAATGTGTTTTTATTTTTTGTATAGGATGGAGCAAGAAACGGGTATCTACTTCAATCTGAAATATTTTGAAAAGCAAGTTCTTGCCGGAGAATGGGAAGAGTGTGAGAAGTATCTCGCTAGTTTTACGAATATCAATGATAATGGTTACTCTATGAAAATGATTTATGAAATAAGGAAGCAGAAATATTATGAGGCGTTGGATAGGTAGTATTCTTTATATTTACTAGACGCTTACCTCACATGTCTTATGCACTATTTTATACTACAACGTCAAAAAATCATTTGTATAAGTAGTAAATTTAAAATTAAAACAATAGGTATTATCAAAATAATAGTAACAATAGAAGTTATCTAAATGTGATATACTCCCTCTATCCTGATTTATAAGCAAAATTTTAGTTTTGAGATTCATTCAATAATGGATGTATCTAGTCTATAATATAGGTCAAATACATTAGTTTTTCAATGAATCTAAAAAGTTGACTTTTGCTTATAATTAAGGATGGAGGGAGTAGATATTAAATATGTGTTTATACATTTAAAAAACTTATTTATACATCACATTTGAAGTTACTTTGGTATCTTCTTCGTTAACATTGATTAGCAATATCTTTAACTCATTCTTTAAAATAACTCTGGAAATGACAACGTATAATTGACCATGGAAAACAATTGATATTGAAACATAAGTTTTTTTTTTATATATTATAAATTTCATTGAAGGATTCTGAGTTGGATAAACTATTTCATAATCGAATTTGTCATTTATATTAATTTGAAACTTATTAGAGCAACGATAAACCAACTTAACTCATACTCAAAATCGAATATGATAAAAATCATGAGGGCATACCAACCATTAGTAATTTTATTTTATCTAAATTTTTTATACTAACATTAGGAAGTAGTCCTAACAATCGACCAACTCCTTATATACACATAAATTGGACAAAAGATTATTAGCAAAAACAATAACTATTTTGAAAAAATAAATAATAAAATACACAAAATAATAAAATGAACAAAAAAAATTAAAATGAATAATCACCCAAAACAATAATAATAATAATAATAATAATAATAATAATAATAATAATAATAATAATAATAATAATAATAATAATAATAATAATAATAATTACTTTTGTCAAAAAAAAAATTACAATTAGTACCACACATTAAATGAATGAATGTAATAAAAATAGTCATATTAATGATTGAGGTCAAAATCTTTGATATTATTGAAGAATTGCAGTCTCAAATATTTTTTGAGTCAATGTCACATAGCAAATTTTGCAACATTAAAAACTATTATATCATGGCCCAGATTCCGATTGCAAAAATCTATTTAACTCCTTAATTATATTTTTCATTATTACAATTATTTTTGTTATAATTATAGTTTTCATAATTACTGCTTGTGTCTTACACATTAGATTAGTTATACTCCTTATCCTTGTATTTCAGTACTTGCACTACAACATTTTAAGCTTACCGCAACACCTTAATTTTGGGATGTAAAAAAACAGTTCTCGTAGAGTGTCAGAGGCAGAAAACCATTCGCCAATTGTATTAAAATATTTCTTGGTTTCTATTGTTTTTCTCAATTTTGCTCAGTAATGACAAAACAAGGGCTATTGAAATTCTGGTGAATGATTTGAAAATCTTTTCAACATATGATCAAGCATTGTACAAGCAATTAACAAATCTCATAACCCTTGACAATCTTAGGTAAATCTTTGCTTTTAATTTTTTTTTGGGTATAATGTTTTTGACTATGGATTGAAGAGATAGAGATATTAAAATTTCACTGCATTTTAAATATGGATTTGGTTTAAATGCAGGGAGAATATATATCTGTCAAAATATCAAGATGTGAGAACAGCTAGAATCCTACTGATGACTGAGCTTAAGAGGTTGATTAACGTTAATAACAGACTCAATAATAAGCTTAAGCTTCCAAAATTGAGTGAGTCGCGGCTGCGACACCTAATAAATCATGGGTAAATAATGTAGTTAATATTTTTTCAGTTAATGACATGTTATATAATTTTTAGCTTCGTTAATCATATTTTCCTTGACTAAATTTTTTCAATGTTCTCTATCCAGATTGAATTGGCAGCATGTGTTATGTAAAAATCCGCAGCAAAGTCCAGACATTGCAACGATTTTAACTGATCATACTTGTGATCAGCCAAATGCTGCAAATCATCAATCTCTTGAAGTTGCGGTATGGAAGTTTTCGATTTATTTCATGTCCATTGATAAAATCGTTATTTTCTATTCTTTATATATATTGTATTGTTGCATTTCCTCTTATTATTACTTAATTTTGTGCAGCCATTTCTATCAGCCCCTGTAGCTCCTAAGGCTAATGCTCTACCGGCATGGATGGTGAATGGAAATCCTTCCTCATCTTCTCGACCACTTTCTGCGCTGACAGCTTCCACATTGCCTGGTCCTTCAAATCTAGGTATATATCTCGATCAGTTTTTCTCCCATAAAAGTTTAATGAAAATACATTACCGATCTAATTTATTTTTACACCGGCATCCAATAAGAATTCCTGATATTGCCACATAAACATACTTTGTAACTTAAAAAAAACTGTAAAATATTGGATTCTCATTAGATGTCAGTGTAAAACTAGTTTACACCGATAGGCATATGCCCCTTTTCTCGACGAAATCAATAGAGAAGTAGTCAATGCTATTTTTCAAACTCATGCATTATTCAATTTTTTGCAGCCAATATTCCGAGGCATACAATAAGAACACCGATTACTCATTCACCGATCAGTGATCAAGAAATAAGACGGCTTCTGTTACCTCAAACTTTTGAAGAGGTACTTGCAAAATAGTTTGTGATGTATTCTATCTTTTCTGTTTATTTTATAATTTTCTAGCAAGTTTTATTAGCATTGCCATATTGGCAACTCTTTACAGGCTGCACCTGCCGCACGTACCGTTACACCTCAACAAGAGCCTCAGCTGTTTCACGAACTTCCTCGAGTTATTGTGTCGAATGTCTGTCAGCAATCAGCTGTGACAAGCATGGAGTTTCATCCTTCCATCCATACTATACTAGCTGGTATGTTAAATAATGCAACATGTTTTGTATTAAACAGAAACCAAGTATATTTACTGACCTAGAAAATTCATTGAAATTGAAACAGTTGGAAATGCAAATGGTGAAATTTCACTTTGGGATCTAAGGTTGAGACAGAGGCTGATGTTAAAGTCTTTCGAAATATGGAATATTTCTAATTGTTCGGCTGAATTTCAGGTTTTTATTCAATCATTCAACTGCATAATTGCATATGTCTGTCCAAATAATACTCTTTTATGTTATGCTGAAGTTTAGTAACATCATTATCATTTGTACAGGCTCAGGCTGCGGATTTGAAAGAATCGCCGATATCTGTCACTCGTGTAACATGGAGCCCACATGCTAGATTTTTTGGTATATGTTATAATTCATTTTTTTTTCTTTGTACTTTGGTTTTAACCACAAGTATCCGGCCCATTGGACCACCTAATCTAGTTCGAGAGAGTCGGTTCTGACATCAAGTGGTTCCAGCCCTCTACAGATCACAATTGCAGGGGTTTACGTTATATTTCTCTTCTTTTCAGGGGTTGCTTTTTCAAAGCATTTGATTCAGTTGTATACCTCCTATCATGTTCCTAAGAGCCTACAAAAGTATTTGGAGGTATGTTCACATCAAATTTTGTTATGAATCTAATACAATTTACTTTTTTGGAATTCCTGATTGATAATGTGTATGTTTCATTATTACAGATTGAGGCTCATAATGGTAGTGTTAATGATATTGGATTTTCGTTTTCGAAAAATCAGTTATGCATTGTAACTTGTGGAGATGATAAGTTAATAAAGGTGACACAGAAGTTTCTTAGTCCATAATTGATTGTAACTATTTGAATGTATATTTAATTATTAAATTTTTAAGAGCCATATATACAGGTATGGGATTTGAAGGGTCATAAGATCTTTACCTTTGAAGGTCATGCAGCACCAGTTTATTCGGTTCTTCCTCACTCGAAGGAAAATCTCCAGGTTAAATTCTTCTATCAAGCTCTCTTCACAATATTGTAGAATTTTTTTATTTGATTTTGAGTATCCTTCTTGATTAATTTTGAATTTTGTGATCATTACAACATGATAAACCATTATGATGGACCAGGATTGTCTGTTGTAACTGCCACACGCAGTTTCACACGGTAGTCAATCTTGCCGATTAAAGAGTGATCAGATGACTATGATTTATTCAATACAGTTTCACACAGTTTTGATTTTAACCGTTCATTTCTGGTCAGACGTTCTACAGCAATTACTGCATTAATGCAGTAACTTTGTATAATTTGTTTCCAGTATTATCTTGGTTTTCATTTGTCAATATACATGACCATCGAATACAGTGTAGTGAATGCTTGACATAGTTATTATGATGGCATCAAATTCTTGCAGTATTTATTTTCAACTTCGGTTGATGGGAAAATCATGGCATGGGTCTTTGATAACAAGAACTTTCGGGTTGAATATGACACTCCTGGAAATTGTTGCACCGCAATGCTCTATAGTGCTGATGGAACTAGGTAAGAAAATGAGGAATAATCAAGATTATACTTTTCTTTTTTTGCTTAACTCATTGTAAATTCTTATGTGAGTTGTAATTGCATTTTGGATGTTTAGATTGTTTTCTTGCGGAACAAATAAAGGAGATTGGTTTCTAGTGGAGTGGAATGATAGCGAGGGATCAATAAAAAGAACATATTCCGGATTTAAGAAAAGCTTTGCGGGTAATGTGCAATTCGACACCACAAAGAATCGGATTTTGGCCGTTGGTGTAGACAACCAAATTAAGATTTGGGATATGGATAATATTAATCTTCTGACAAGTACAGATGCTGGTGGAGGTCTTTCGGTGAGTATATATTACTGTTAATTGTAACTAGCCTATACTTTTTCGATGACTTCCTTCTCATGCGTTGCATGAGTTCTCAATATTACTTTCATTGGTTTGAAAACTATTTGACATGGCTTATGCCTTGTATCAGAGTCTACCTCTCGTGAAGTTCAATAATGAAGGAAATCTGCTTGCAGTTACTACAGAAGGTGGTTTCAAAATCCTTGCTAGTGCTGATGGTTTCAAAAGCCTAAATGATGCAAAGGTTTGTTTCTTCTTTGATTCACCATCTTCACCAATAAAGTAGAACATGTTGAATATATTAGCATGAATCTAACATACAATTTATGAATTTTGTTATTTATCTATTCTAGAGGGAAGCAGATATTGCTATAGATAGAAGCATTGAGAACAGAAGAAATTTGAATGAAATTTCTAAACCTTGGAAGGTGAACAAAATCGTTCATCATACTCAGTGTCGAAGAGTTACTATGCCGGAGAGTATAGGTCCCAGTAACAATGTATTCCCTCTGCAACCTTAGCTTTCCTTTAATACTAATATATTTCTGTTTTTAGTTTCAATAATTTCATGATCATAAATTTTTTATCTTTTACCAAGGTTTGTCTTCTATACACAAAACCTGGAACTGGTCTTCTAGCTCTTGGTTCAAAAGGGGTTCTGAAGATGTGGAAATGGAGCGTTACTCCATCCAATCATACTGGAAAGGTGATTCTATACAACATACGCGGCGCATAAATGCATTTTTTTATGACAATTTTTGTTACATATGTATTCATGATGTACTTTGTTATGTCTAAAACATCACTGAGTTTTGTTGTGATGGTTTAAATTAAAGGCGACGACAAGTGCTAACCCTGAACATTCGACACCGACTAAGGGCATTTTTATGACTAATGATGTCCCGAACAATAAGGACGCCATTCCCTGCTTGGACATTTCAAATAATGGTACCTATGGCTTAGCTGCATGTGGAGGAATTGTTTCATTGTTCAAAATGGTGTCATCATATAAAGTGAGCTAACTAGCAATTTTTATGAAAATATATTATGTTACATATCTTGGTATTTGTGAGTTTGTGACAAATTATTGTTGAATTTCAGGTATTGCATCAGTTTATGAGTCCTCCACCGGCTGCAACGTGCATTGCTTTCATCCCTCAAGACAATAACATTGCTGCGATCGGAAGGGAAGATTCTGTGATTCATATTTTCAGTATTAGGCACGGCGAGGTAATTAATTTAGAAATTAAGGAGATTTAAAGTATAAGTTTAGACAATTTCAAGGATCATATATTGATTTGAGCCTTTTTTCCTTTTAGCTTATAGCGGAATTGAAGGGTCACCAAAAGTACATTACTAGTATAGCTTTTTCGCTTCGACAGAATATAATGGTTACTGCAGGCGCTGATGCTCAGGTATGTTTAACCATTGACTTCTGTAAGAATATTAGTCAGTTTTGTCAAATAGCAGTGCTATACCATAACAGGTTTTAATGTATCCGCTATGAAAACTGGAACGCTGTCTTAGCAGATTTTGATTATGATCGAAGTTCAATCTATTTCCTATTTATTTTTTTATAGATTACAATTTTGAATTATAGTTTGATCATTAAAAATAATATGTGCCTGATGTTTTTGTGTGTATTTGTAGCTCATCTCTTGGAACATGAACACGTGGTCTATGAATAAATCAGCATCAATCCAAATGCGAACTGGTGAAAATGCGGCTCTAAGTGAGACTAAAGTTCAATTTCACAGTAATCAAGAGCTGTTGCTGGCATGCCATGAGACTCAGCTAGTAATATATGATGCTTCAAGAATGAAACCAATCATTCATGTATGCATCTATTCTTGCACATTCTCCGTACCAACCCACTAGGGCTAGAAATTAATTAATAGTACTTTTCTCTTAAATAGAAATTTATTTATGGAAGATTCAGCTATATTTTGTGTTCCTAATCAGTGAATTACTGACATATTTATGTTTGTATTTAACAGTGGCTGCCACAAGATGATGATGGGTTGTCAGCTTGTGCCATATCGTCTGCCACCTACTCGTCAAATTTCGAACAAATTTATGCAACATTTAGTGATGGAAACATCGGAGTATTTGATGCTGGCAGCCTCATACTAAGATGCCGTATTGCTCCATCTGCATACCTATATCAGACCCCATCAACCAGGTTTTTGAACAATTTCATATGCTTAAACTTATTTAGTTTCCTTATATTAAGATAACTATTTGTATGAATATATTTTCCTTGAATCGATTCATACCGACATTGTAGAGATTTTTATACCGTCAGTCAATCATTACTGTTAAATCTTTAAAAAAATTGACTTTCGTTGTATCTAATTTAAAAGTCATACATATTATGGTTTGTGATTGATTGACGGTATAAAAAGTCTTACACTGACAGTGTATCAAAATTATTCTATGTTTGTTTATTGTTACTAAGTGTTGCATTTTTTGTCACATGCTTTGAATTTTGTTAAATGATATTTTCCTATTTTCTGCAGAATATTAATCCTTAAATTTTTATTTATTTTTTGTAGCGGAAATGTGTACCCTCTTGTTGTAACAGCAAATCCAGATGAGCCCAGTCAATTTGCAATTGCACTTTCAGATGGGACAATTAATGTTATTGAGCCTAAAGAGTGTGAAACTTGGTGGTGAAGTAAAGTGGTTGTTGCTGAACTTGGTGGTGAAGTAAATCACTGCCATCCATTTTCATAATTTTAGTTTATTTCAATTATTGAGTTATTGATCAATTGTGAAACTTTCATAATTTTATGTTTGGTTGAATAGTCGTTGAGATATATGTTTTGGTTAAGTTACCTTGTGCTTATGGTTTATAAAAATCAAAACTTCATTATTACCTACTTAACACATAAAGGAATCATTGCTCAAATGGAACTAAAATAAATTAAATGTTCATTATCAAACTGCAAAGAAAGGGACGGAGGAAGAATGGAAAACAAACCTGAACGTCTAAACTGCGGAGGGTGTGTCAGCGGGAACCTGAGTAGTAAAAGAGAAGCCTAGTTGTCGGCTACATAACGAGAGATAACCAAAACAAACCTATTAAGCTTCGTTGATGGGAACAATGAAGGGGATTTAGGGATTGGAATGATGATTTGGAGAGTGATTTGTCGTTGATTGGAGAGATTTGGAAAATAATTTTGAGGTTTTTTTTTTGTTTATAACAAAAAGTGAAGAGCTATATTCACAAAAACAGCTTTGCTATAGTGCTATATACAGCGAAAAAAAATTCCCGAATTTTTCACAAAGGGTGTGGCATCCATTTCTTCCTTTTATGTTAGTGCCTGCCATCTTGTTTTGTCTTGCCGCCTAACCTATTGAAGACCATTTCACTTTCCAAGCTACTCAAACTTGTGAATTAATCTCCTTCGAGTATCTCGATCTTCCATTCATGCCCATCAATACAACAACAATGTTTTAGCTTCTAATGCCTCGTTAACTGCTCAGGACTTAACCAACCTTGAATGTCCATGTCTTACAGCAACACAATGCAGGGATAACATGGATAGTCAGCCTACAACTACATCTTCAAGAGCCATAAGAGTAGGCTTCAATGCTTCATGCCTCTTTGAAGCATTTCATCAAACAACTCATCTGTTTGATGCAGTTGAGTGCAAAACTTGAAACAAGTGAACATCAATGTTCAGTCATTGTAAAATATTAGGGTTTTCGCGAGATATAGCATTTTCCTTCACCAAAATATTTCACTTGGCAAAAGCTTGGACAGTTGCCAAAACTGTCTCATACACAGTTGCAATATTTTGAAAAAGAGACATTGTGACGGTTTTTGACTTAATGGCCCCAAAGTGCTTATTTTCCTGTAGTGATTACCAAATCTTTCAATCACTAAATTCTAATTGAAATGGAAGTATTTTTGATGGATTGAAATGGAATTCCTTATTAGCTATACGTGTTTATGAAGAACTTAGATGATAGCATTGAATAAGTTAAAAGTTTATCCAAATCAATATCAAGCAAAGTTAGAAGAAACATTAGAGACATTAGAAACATTAGATTCAAGGATGTTGGTGGTATTCTGGAGGTAGTATATATTATAAACTATATTGTTGGAGGATAGTATTTTTTAAGCTGAATATTCATATATTTTTTCTTATTTCAAATGCATCTCATACACATGAATATATATAGCATGAGTAGTGATGGTTACAACTATCAAAGAGTCACCACTACTAGGTGTTTAATCAATGATTAAACACTCTACTAAGCACTAAGTTCTTCCACTAATAACATTGACAATTTACTAATGTAACTCTTCACTTACACTAGATAATTTCCACTACCTTATCATATTCCACTAACATAAAATCAGCACATTAACTAACATACTCCCCCTTAATGTGCTGCTCTTTAACTCCCATTACTTCTCTAAGTTGCTGAAATCTTCCTCTTGGTAGTGCTTTAGTAAAAATGTCTGCAAGCTGCTCTTGTGAACTGCAGAAAATCAACTGCACATCTCCTTCTTCAATCACACTTCGAATGAAGTGATGCTTTATGTTAATGTGTCTGGTCCGGCTATGAAAAACAGGATTCTTTGCCATGACAATAGCTGATTTGTTGTCACAATGAAGCTGGAGACTTCCCTCTTGCTTCTCTCCAATATCTTCCAATATTCTTCTCAACCAAAGTGATTGTTGTGTAGCTAAACCAGCTGCTAAATACTCAGCTTCAGCTGAAGATTGCGCCACAGTATCTTGCTTCTTTGAATACATAACCTGAAGTGCTCTTCATATCATCAACACTTCCAGCCCAATCACTATCACAGTAGCCTTTAGCTTCAAATTTAGAATTCTTCTCAAATCTGATTCCATACTCCATGGTTCTCATGACATACCTTAGAACTCTTTTTGCTGCACCAAGATGTAAATGACTTGGTTTGCTCATGAATCTTGAGAGTAAACTAGCAGCAAACATTAAATCGGGCCTTGAAGCTGTAAGATAAAACAAGCTTCCAACCAAACTTCTATACATGCTTGCATCTATTAATCTTCCACCATCTTCCTTCTTTAATTTTTCATTCACCACTAAAGGAATATCAACAGGTTTGCAGCCATACATGCCAAACTTTTTCAAAATATATTCAGCATACCTCTTTTGACAAATAAAAACTCCATACTCATCTTGGTAAACCTCAATGCCAAGAAAATGATGCAGCAAGCCAAGATCACTCATCTCATATTTCTTCATCATCTCTATTTTAAAATTTTCAACCATTTTCTTGTTTTTTTTTTAACAAGCCAAAATGAGATATATATAAACAAAAAGTCTTCTTAGCACAAGACGTGCCAAGAACGACCAGATAAAGTTACACTAGAGTCAAAGAAATACAATAACCAAAAGAAACTATACAAGGCCCAGACAAAGCATAGGACTAGACCACCAACTATGGCAGTTCAAAGCTAAAGTACTACTCGTCGCTTTCAACCACCTGTAGGAAAAAAATCTTGATCTTGTCCAACATATGGAGCTTGTTACAACCCATAGAGAGCTTTCTTGTTGTTACCCGTATACACCAAATCATCAACATAAAGGGCAACAAGAAGGATATCATCTTTACCTTGATGTTTCACATACAAGGTAGGTTCACTTTGACTTCTTTGAAATCCTTGTTGAATGAAGTAGCTGTCAATTTCACTATACCACGCTCTAGGGGCTTGTTACAACCCATAGAGAGCTTTCTTCAACCTGTAAACTTTTTCCTCTTGGCCTTTAGACACAAAGCCTTGAGGTTGCTGCACATAAACCTCTTCCTTTAATTCTCCATTCAAGAAAGCTGACTTCACATCAAGTTGGTACAAATTCCAACCTTTTTGAGCTGTTAACGCAATGATTGTTCTCACAGTGTCCAATCGTGCAACCGGAGCAAAAGTCTCACTATAATCAATTCCAGGTTGTTGTGCATAGCCTTTGACTACTAATCTAGCCTTGGTTCTTTGGATTGAACCATCAGGATTATGTTTCAATTTGTACACCCACTTTACTCCAATAGCTTCTTTGTCATTTGGCTTTTCAACTAGCTGCCATATTTTGTTCTTCTCAATTGCATCTATTTCTTCTTGCATCGCATTCCTCCAAACATCTTCTTTGATTGCTTCATCAAAATTTTCTTGTTCCACAACACAATAGTTGCACCTTGCATAAATATCACTCAAGTCTTTCAATTTTATTGGAGTTGAGCTCGGAGATGATGAACTTGAAATTGGTGAACTTGGAGATGATGAAGAACTTGGTGTACATGGGGCTGGTTGCTCATTTTCAGCAGCTGAATTTTGTTGTAATAAAATTGCAGGGACTGTTTTCTCCTCCGTTTTGTCTTCTTCCCAATTCCAAGAAGCATTCTCATTAAATACAACATCCCGGCTAATGATCACTTTGTTTGTCTTCATGTTATAAAGTCTATAGCCTTTTGACATGGAAGTATAGCCAATAAAGACACATCTTTCACTTGTTTCTTCCAGCTTTGTCCTCTTTTGTTTAGGAATTTGAGCATAGCAAACACACCCAAAAACTTTAAGGTGGTTCACTGAAGGTGTTCTTCCACTCCAAGCTTCAAATGGAGTCTTATTCCATACAGCCTTTGTTCGACATCTATTCAGCAAATACACAGCAGTATTAACAGCCTCGGGCCAAAAGGTTTTAGGTAAACCTTTCTCAAACAGCATAGACTTCGCCATCTCCTTCACGGTTTGATTCTTTCTTTCAGATACACCATTTTGCTAAGGTGTATAGCCAACAGTGAGCTGTCTTTCAACACTTTCATCTTCACAAAATTTGTGAAATTCAATTGAGGTGTACTCCTTCCCCCTGTCACTTCTCAACACTTTTATAAACCTACCACTTTGTTTCTCAACAAAAGCTTTAAACTTCTTAAAAATTCCAAAAACTTCAGATTTTTGTCTCATAAAATATACCCATGTCATGCGGGTAAAATCATCAATAAACAAGATAAAGTACCTATTTTTGGCATAGGACAAAGTATTCATAGGGCCACACACATATGTGTGTACAAATTCCAACACTTGTTTAGCTCTCCATGCTCCTCCCTTTGGAAATGGTTGGCGGTGGTGTTTGCCAAGCATACATCTTTCACACACACCAGATTTTTCTTCAATTATTGGCAGCCCATACACCATCTTCTTTTGATAAAGCAACTTGAGACTATTGTAGTTCAAGTGCCCAAGTCTTTTGTGCCACAAACACGAGTCATTATCTTCTCTAGCCATCATGCTGATATTTTTCTGATAATTAAGAGAAAGTGGAAAACTTCTATTGCTGGTCATTTTTACAACAGCAACATTTCTTCTCTTTGAATCAAAAATTCTGCACTCAAGATTCTCAAAATTTAGAGAATAGCCATGCTGCAAAAGTTGTCCGATGCTTAACAAGTTCTCGTCTAACTTCGGCACATAAAGAGTGTCATGAATAACTTTGTTTCCTTGCTTTGTTGTAACTCCAATGCTTCCTTTGCCTTTTACTTCAACATGTTCTCCATTGCCCAATTTAACTTTTGAGCCAAATGAAGAATCAATGTTGATAAAAGCTTCTTTCTTTCCGGTCATATGATTGCTACAACCGCTGTCCAAATACCACACATTTTTATCTTCTTGAAATGCTTTTTGACAAGCAAAGAATAAATTACCTTCATCATTTTCTCCTTCTGCAAATGAAGCATGCTGCTGATTGCCAAAACGACAATCTTTTTGAATGTGCCCGAATCTCTTGCAATTGTAACATTGTGATTTGCCCTTGTTCCAACAATCCTTCTCTGCATGAGTGTTACTTTTACAAATGTTGCACCATTTATTTGATGCTCCTTCATGCCATCTTCCATCATTCGCGCCTCTTCCTCTACCTCGTGAGTTTCTGCCTATACCTCGACCTCTTCCAAATCTGCCACCTCTAGAAGACTCACCTCTATTTTGTGTTGGAGGCTTATTTTCACCATTGTTGGGCTGAATGTTGAGTTTAGATTGAAAGGCACTCTCAACGGATTTTTCAGAACGTCGTAACAACCTTTGCTCATAAGATCTCAAACACCCCATCAACCCTTGAACTGACATAGTTG
Organism: Trifolium pratense; assembly: GCF_020283565.1. Lineage (NCBI taxonomy): Eukaryota > Viridiplantae > Streptophyta > Magnoliopsida > Fabales > Fabaceae > Trifolium > Trifolium pratense. The sequence goes on from NC_060063.1 coordinate 38,181,845, forward strand.
ATAGGTCCTTAGTTTCTTCTATAACAGCCACCATAGGATCAAATTTTTCTGTCAAACTAATCAGAATTTTATCAACAATTTTGCGATCATCTATTGTTTCTCCATGTGACTTCATTTGATTCACCAATTCAGAGAGTTTGTTGAAGTATTCATTCAAACTCTCATGCTCCTTCATTCTTTCATTTTCATAGTCTCTCTTAAGAGATTGAAGTTTCACAATTCTCACCTTTGAGTCTCCTTCAAACTCTTGTTGTAGAATAGTCCATGCTTCCTTTGATGTTTTTGCTCTCATAATCCTTGGGAAAATGGATAGAGAGACTCCTCTTTGAATCATCCCGAGAACACCAGCATCTGTGATCTTCTTCTTCTTTAATTCTTCAAGTCGGGTGCTTGATTCTTCATCCTTTTCATTTGCTTTAGGTGCTGGTTCTTCATATCCGTTTTGGACGAACTCCAAAACATCCAAAGAGGTGAATAGAGTCTCCATTTTAACAGCCCAAAAATCATAATTCTCTCCTTCAAACAAAGGAACTTTAACATTACTATAAACTGCGGAAGGGTTGGTTGTGGAAGCCATATTTTTTGTTGTTTTTGCTGCAGCTGCAAGGATCTGCAGCTCTGATACCACTCTGTTGGTGGTATTCTAGAGGTGCTATATATTATAAACTATATTGTTGCATAATTTAGAGTAGGATAGTATTTTTTGAGCTGAATATTCATATATTTTTTCTTATTTCAAATGCATCTCATACACATGAATATATATAGCATGAGTAGTGATGATTATAACTATCAAAGAGTCACCACTACTAGGTGCTTAATCAATGATTAAACACTCTACTAAACACTAAGTTCTTCTACTAATAACATTGACAATTTACTAATGTAACTCTTCACTTACACTAGATAATTTCCACTACCTTATCATATTTCACTAACATAAAATCATCACATTAACTAACAAAGGAAGAAGCTAAGGTGATAGAGAATTGTCAACATAGAGTTGAGAATGAAAGTCCTGTTTTCAATCCATCAAATACCAAAATTACCCTCATCTTAGGAACAATGTTTACAAGATTCCAAGACATTTTGTTGGTACTTGCAGACTGAAAGGGCATAAAGATAAGGCAGCTGCTAAAGCCAAGTATACCTCCCCATTTTTTGAAATCAAATCAAGTAGTATGAACACAAGTAAATTTACTTAGTTGCTTAAAAAAAAAAAAGTAAATTTACTTAGCATACCGAGTTTTAAAATAGAGGGTAAATGATCATTTACCTCCTGCAAAATAAGCAAATTTCCGTTTACCCCCTGCGTAGATTTTTTTTCTATTTACCCCTGCAAAAAATAGATTCCCTCATTTTGCCCCTTGAGTGTACAGCAGCACAAGTGACTGTGCAAAATTGCTGACGTGACTTATACACGTGGAAAAAATTATATATATTTATTTTTTAAATTCCACGTCACATAATATTTTTTTCAAAAAAAAAAATTAAATTTTTTTCATACAAAATTAAAAAAACGATTTTTTTTCCAAAATTAAAAAAATCCTACAAATAAATTTTTTTCCTACAAATAATTTTTTTCCGTACAATTTTTTTTTCCTAAAATAAAAAAACTAATTTTCTTATTTTGCTCCCAAAATAAAGTTTATTTCCAAAATAAAAATTTATTTTCAAATCTTTTTGAATTAAAAAAAACATAATCTTCGCAGGAATCGTTTGCTTCCACCATCGTGATCGTATTCGTCGTCGTCTTCTTCAATCGTCGAAATTATCTTCTACTTCGTTATTCTCTTCTATTTCTTTCTATTTTTCTAATTCAAGGAAAAATAGTTTTGATAGAAGAGGAAAACACGAATAAAACTTCTTTTTCTATTTTTTTTTAATTCAAAGAGATTAACAAAAAAATAAAGTTTTGTTTTTAAAAAATAAAGATTATGTTTTTTTAATTCAAAAAGAATTGAAAATAAATCTTTAAATTTTTTATTTCGGAAATAAAATTTATTTCGGAGTAAATTTTATTTTGGGAGCAAAATAAGAAAAATCATTTTTTTATTTTGGGAGGAATTTTTTTTGTTGGAAATTCTTTTAAATTCGTTTAAAAGAAGAAAAAAAATTGTAGGAAAAAATTTATTTGTTGGAAATTTTTAAAAAAAAATTTGGGAAAAAATTGGTTTTTTTTTTATTTTGTAGGAAAAAATTATTTTTTATTTTTTAAAAAAAATATTATCTTACGTGGAATTTAAAAAATAAATATAAATTATTTTTTCCATGTGTACAACCCACGTCAACAGATTTGCACAGTCACATATCCTACTGTACACCCAGGGGGCAAAATGAGGGAATCTATATTTTGCAGGGGGTAAATAGAAAAAAATCTACATAGGAGGGTAAACGAAAATTTGCTTATTTTACAGGGGGTAAATGATCATTTACCCTAAAATAAATTAAAAAAACAAGTAAATTTACTTGTTTTTCATCTTAAAAATTTAGCTTAAAAATCATGTTTATCTTTATTTATACTATCGAAAAAGCATAAATTTCGGTATCAAAATGTTAAGTTTTTAACTCTTAGTTGATCAACATTGTTGTTTCGACCATCTTTAACTTTTGTTTATATCTCTAAGAAGAGTAGAAGCAAAGAAAAAAAGTTTATTTTGGGACACTTGTCTGGTAAGTGTTGTATAAGTATCTCTTACAGGTGTCAGATACTGATCCAATGAGTGTCGGAGTTAAGGAAAAAATAAATTGTTTTAGACACTTGTCTGAGTTGTCCGACACGTGCCGAACACTGCGACACGCCTAATTATAGAGGTGTTCGTGTTTCACAGGAAGGTATAGATTAAACTTTAAAAAAATTGGACCAAACATGTCGGTTCAATAGCGAAACGACAAGTTTTCTGGTTTGGTCCAGTTCATTTGCAGTTGGTTCACGATAAATGTCTTTGGCATCCTCTTCTAAGAGAAACCCTTGACACTACTCTTGAGTAGTCAAAACGGCTCTTTTCTGCAAACACTCAGCCTCCACATCGCCGCCTGTTTTCCTCTCCCACTTTGCCGCACAACATCGCTGATTTAAGTTCGCTGTTGTATCAGTATGGTTGGGATTGCTTTAGGTTGGTTCTATTTGTGATGATTTCTCTATCTGCATTACCCATTGGGTTGATCTACACTTTTTTTTAGGTTATACTGGATCTGTATCTACGTCCCTCCATTTTTTATTTCTCTTGTAATTACTTTTTTTTCTTTTCATTATATATATTATCATGAGAATATGATAGACGATGAAGGTCTTTGGCAGTGCTCTCGCTGGTATTCTTAAATCACTATTTTCTAGCCACTAAGCTATTTAATAAAAAAAAATTATTCCATCGGGTCATTTTTATAAGAAACAACTTATTTTTAGTTTTATTGAAGATTTGATGTATTTGGTTGATAATATAGACTAAATACATTAATTATTTAATGAACTTAAAACTCAAATGTTTCTTATAAAAAAGAACGAAAGAGGTGTAATATATAAAATTAATTAGAAGAATACTCATTAATATAAATTGAAATATTTAATTTCTGGAAAAAAAATGAAATTCTTATTAGTAAAAATATTTAATTACAAATAACTCTATTAAATAAATACAGGGATAATATATTGAATTTTTTTTTCACCATCAGTATTCGGTTCACTTCTAATCCGATTCGATGATTAGTTCTGACATCACGTGATTCAAACCCCCTCCCGACGCTTGTGGGGGATTGAACTGTGATCCTCCTTACCAAGTTCAATGTCAACCATCACTAGACCAACTACGATCGGTAATATATCAAACGTTTAATTTATTAGGATTAGGATACTACTTTATAACCTACCATATTTTTTTATAATATATTTAATGCTTTCATATTGATATTATAATACAGGGATAATATATTTAAGGCTTGCATATTATAGTTCAAGGTAGAGAAGATGTTAATACATATAAAACCATACAAAATTATTTACATTATCTTTTTTCAAAATACTAGCGGGCTTGGATTGGGTACCTTTCGTATTTACCTTAAAATAGTGAGAGTAGCATGATTTTCTAACACTTTTTTTATAATAGTGTTTCTAACACTTTTAATATAAATAATTGTAAAAATAATACATTTTTTTTTTATATTTTTAGCTAAAATTATTATGTTTTAGTACCTTATTCATTAACTTATTTTTTATTATGATTTGTCAAAAGAAAAAGTTAGTTTTTTATATTGATTTGTCAAAAGAATAAAAGTAATTTTTTATTTTGATATGTTTTTTAAGTAATTTTATATATAAAGAAGGGAAAAAAGCATTTACCATAAAATATATTTTTTCTTTTTCTTTTGACATAATTTACCATAATAGATTAGATATTTTGAGATAGATACAAGCCTCAAAAAAAGAAAATAAATTATCTAGATACATAATATTAATTTCTTTCAAAAATAAAAGTTGCATAATAATATTAATATTAAATTCCCATAAAAAAAAATAATAATACTCCCACCAGTCCTAATTATATGAGAATTTGTATTTTTTAGGTTAATTGAAAAACTAATGTATTTGGGCTATATTATAGTTTGAATACGTCAACATTCCGATGAACCTAACAAGTAAAATTTACTTATAATTAGGATTAGAGAGAGTGACGTGGTACTGTTGTCAATGAGATTTTTCTATTATCCTTTTTCTCTTTTTCTATGAAATTTCTTTTCTTTTTTTTTTCTAGTATGATAAGCACAATTACTTATCGGTTTATATCTATATAAGTATGATGATATGAGAGACAAACTACACACATATCTAGGAAACGCGAAGTTCACTCTTTCCGTTTGTGTTAGGTTTGTTTTCTTCTTTCATCACTAACCATTTCTTCTCTTTCATTTTCATATAAGCACAAAAAAAACATTACTAAACAAAAAGATCACATTTTTCAACTTTGTGATTTTAAATGTGATCATTTTTTTTCTCTTGATGGTGTTTTGATTCTCATCACTTACTTGGAGCTAGAAAAATGGAAGCTTTGTCTTTGAACCAGGAAATGATGGTGCTCGTTCTTCAATTTCTTGATGAAGAGAATTTGAAGGAGACATTGCACAAGTAAAGATCTTTTATTTATTGGTTAAATTTTTTTATTTTTTTTTTTTGGTTTTTTTATAGATGGTGAGTAATTAACTTGAATGGTAAATTGAAATTGGAAAAATGTGTATTTTTTTTGTGTGTTTAGGATGGAGCAAGAATCATCCATCTTCTTTAATCTAAAATATTTTGAAACGAAAGTACTTGGTGGATGCTGGGACGAGTGTGAAAATTACCTTGGCGGATTTACAAATATCGGCGATAATGCTTTCTCCACGAAAATGTTTTTTGAAATTAGAAAACAAAAATATTACGAAGCCTTAGACAGGTAGTGTTCTTTATCTTTATACTAGTATTTATTGTCATCATAATTGTTAGATAATTGATTATCCCAAAAGCTTAAGCCGTTAGGATATGCCACATTAATGGTTTTATATTATTTCTAACACGCCCCCTCACGCAAGAGCCCATTTGGGCTTAAAGCGTGGATAATGCATAGGCCCACCTACCATATGCTTAAATTCCACTTTTTAATCGGAAAGTGAGGGGAGCGGGAATCGAACTCTAGACCACTTAGTCATAGAGGCTCTGATACAATGTCAAATAACCGATTATCCCAAAAGCTTAAGCTGTTAGGATATAGCCACATTAATTTTATATTATTTCCAACAATAATCAACATCTGGTTTTAGATAGTACTTACAATAGTAATTGTGCCTTGATTCTTGATATTGTCGAGAAGGGCAGCCAAATATGGTCATTTTTCAAGGTTTCGTACCTTAGATGAAAAATTGTTGTATTGTACCTTAGATCGTAGTCTAGCAACTCTATTTGAAACCCTAACTATTGGTTTTAAATAATAGTCATATTAATGTAGTCATATTAATGATTGAGGTCAAAATCTTTGATATTACATTGCAATTTTTGCAACATTAAAAAAAAATTATATCATGGCCCAGATCCCTTTAAATCCCTAATTATATTCATATTATTACAGTTATTTTTATTATAATTATAGTCTTCATAATTAATTTTTGTATCTTAAACATTAGATTGTGTAAGTGTATTAAAATATTTCTTTGTTGCTATTGTTTTTCTAATGTTTAAATTATCTCATTTTTGCACAGTAATGATAAAATAAGGGCTGTTGAAATTTTGGCGAAAGATTTGAAAATCTTTTCAACATATGATCAAGCATTATACAAGCAATTAACAAATCTGATAACTCTTGACAATCTTAGGTAAATCTTTGCTTTCAATTTTTTTTAGGTTATTGTACAAATCCATTTTGTCCCAATAGAGATATTAAAATTTAGTTGCATTTTAAATATGGACTTGATTTAAATGCAGAGAGAATATACATCTTTCACAATATCAAGATGTGAGATCAGCTAGATTCCTACTAATGATTGAGCTTAAAAGGTTGATTAACCTTAATAACAGACTCAATAATAAGCTTGAGCTTCCAAAATTGAGTGAGTCGCGGCTGCGACGCTTAATAAATCATGGGTAAATAATTTAGTTAATATTTCTTCAGTTAATGACATGTTATATATTTTTTAGCTTCATTAATCATATTTTTCTTGACTAAATTTTTTCGATGTTCTCTATCCAGATTGAATTGGCAGCATATGTTGTGCAGAAATCCGCAGCAAAGTCCACACATTGCAACGATTTTAACTGATCATTCTTGTGATCAACCAAATGCTGCAAATCATCGATCTCGGGCAGTTGTGGTCTGAAAGTTTTTCTATTTATTTTCATGTCCATTTATAAAATTGTTTTTTTTTTTTTTGACAAAATTTAAAAAATTGTTATTTTCTGTTTTTTATAACATTGTATTTCCTCTTATTATTACTTAATTTTGTGCAGCCTTTTCTATCAGCCGCTGTAGCTCCTAAGGCTAATGCTTTACCGGCATGGATGGTGAATGGAAATCCTTCCTCATCTTCTCGACCACTTGTTGCGAGGAAAGCTTTAGCATTGCCTGGTCCTTCAAATTTAGGTATATATCTTGATCACTTTTTGTCCCATAAAAGTTTAATGGAAATATACTATCGATCTAATTTATTTTTACACTAACATCCAATAAGAATTCCTGATATTGCTAAAACTAAAATATTTGATTCTCATTGGATGTCAGTGTAAAACTAGTTTACGACGATTGTGTGGGTGCCCCTTTTCTTGACAAAAGCTTTAGAGAAGTAGTCACTTCTAATTCCATAACTTGAACCATTGAGGAACTAATATAATCTTTTTTCATACTCATGTGTTATTCAACTTCTTGCAGCCAACATTCTGAGGCATACAAGAACACCGATTACCCATGCACCGGTCAGAGATCATGAAATAAGACGGCTTATGTTACCACCAACTTTTGCAGAGGTATTTGCAAAGTAGAACTCACTGACGATTATCTGATATATATTAGAATCAAACATACAATTTATGCATTTTGTTATTCATCTATTCTAGACAGAAGCAGATATTGCTATGGCTAGAAGCATGGAGAACGGAAGAAATTCAAATGATGTTTCTAAACCTTGGAAGTTGAAGGAAATCGTTCATCATACTCAGTGTCGAAGTGCTACTATGCCGGAGAGTATAGGTCCCGGTAACAAGCAGGTATACATTACCCTCTACAACCTTAGCTTTACTTTTATGCAAAAGATGTTTTATCTGGTCAACTTTTATGCCGGAGAGTTACTATGCCGGAGGAGAGTATAGGTCCCGGTATAGTAACTCGTTAATGAATTTTGTGTCAATAATTTCATGATCATAATTATTTTATCTTTTACGAAGGTTTGTCTTCTATACACAAAACCTGGAACTGCTCTTCTAGCTCTTGGTTCAAAAGGGGTTATGAAGATGTGGAACTGGAGACTTACTAAATCCAATCCTACCGGAAAGGTGAGTGTATATAACATATGCGGCGCCTAAATGCATTTTTTTATGCCAAAGTTTCTGTTACATATGTATATGCATGTATTTCGTTATGTCTAAAACATTACTGAGTTTTGTTGTGTTGGTTTAAAAGGAGATGACAAGAGCTAAGCATGAACAATTGACACCGAAAAAGGGTATTTTTATGACTAATGATGTCCCGAACAATAAGGACGCGATTCCCTGCTTGGACATTTCAAATAATGATTCATATGGCTTAGCTGCATGTGGCGGAATTGTTTCATTGTTCAAAATGGTGTCATCATATAAAGTGAGCTAACTAGCAATTTTTATGAATATATATTATGTTACATATCTTAGTATTTGTGAGTGTGAGTTTGTGACAAATTATTGTTGAATTTCAGGTATTGTATCAGTTTATGAGTCCTCCACCGGCTGCAACGTGCATTGCTTTCATCCCTCAAGACAATAACATTGCTGCGATCGGAAGGGAAGATTCTGTGATTCATATTTTCAGTATTAGGCACGGCGAGGTAATTAATTTAGAAATTAAGGAGATCTAAAGTTTAAATTTAGACAATTTCAAGAATCATATAATTGTTCGAACCTTTTTGCCTTTTAGGTTATAGCGGAATTGAAGGGTCATCAAAAGCACATTACTAGTATAGCTTTTTCGCTTCGACAGAATATAATGGTTTCTGCAAGCGCTGATGCTCAGGTATGTTTAACCATGACTTATGTTAGAATATTAGTCAGTTTTGTCAAATAGCAGCTCTATACCATAACGGATTTCAATGAATCCGCTATGGAAACTGCGACGCTGTCCTAGCAGATTTAGATTATGTTTTTACATAATACAATTTTGAATTAGAGTTTGGTCATTAAAAATAATATGTGCTTGATGTTTTTTGTATTTGTAGCTTATCTCTTGGAACATGAACGCATGGTCTATGAATAAATCATCGTCAATCCAATTGCGAACTGGTGAAAATGCGGCTCTAAGTGAGGCTAAAGTTCAATTTCACAGTAATCAAGAGCTGTTGCTGGCATGCCATGAGACACGGCTAGTAATATACGATGCTTCAAGAATGCAACCGATCATTCATGTACGCATCTATTCTCACACATTCTCCGAACCAACCACTAGCGCTAGAAATTAATAGTACTTTTCTTTGAAAATTGAAATTTATTTATGTTTGTATTTAACAGTGGCTGCCACAAGATGATGGGTTGTCAGCTTGTGCCATATCGTCTGCGACCTACTCGGCAAATTTTGAACAAATTTATGCAACATTTACGGATGGAAACATCGGAATATTTGATGCTGGATGCCTCATACTAAGACGTCGTATTGCTCCATCTGCATACCTATATCAGACCCCGTCAACCAGGTTTTTGAACAATTTCATATGCTTAAACTTATGTAGTTTCCTTATATTAAGATAACTATTTGTGTAGAGATAGTTTCCTTGATTCATATGTACCGACAATATAGAGATTTTTATATTGTTAGTCAATCATAACCGTTCAATCATAAAAAATAAAAAATAAAATGGTTTGTGATTGAATGACGGTACAAAAAGTTTTACACTGACAGTGTATCAAAATTATTCTATGTTTTTTTATTGTTACTAGAAATGTTGCATTTTTTGTCACATGCTTGGATTTTTTTATTTTTTTTTAAGGAACACATGCTTGGAATTTTATTACATGATTATATTTGCCTATTTTATGCAGAATATTAATCCTTAAATTTTTATTTAACTTTTGCAGCCAAAATGTGTACCCTCTCGTTGTTGCAGCAAACCCAAAAGTGCCTAATCAATTTGCAATTGCACTATCAGATGGGACAATTAAGATTATTGATCCCGTTGAATGAGTCTGAAAAATGGTGGTGAAGTAAAGTGCTTGTTGCTGAAATGGCCATATATGATTCATTTGCTTAATTTTAGTATTTTTTATTTCAATTATTGTGTTATTGAACAATTGTGATTTAAGATTGAATGTTTTTTGTTGTAAGAATATGTTTGGTTGGATAGTGATTGAGATGTTTTGGCTATAAGAGACAATTATGCTTATGGTTTATAAATACATTATGTTTGCTTGAATTATCTAATATGATAAATTTGAAGTACAATTTTTTGTGATGTAATTATTATTAGTCCATTTTGTTTTCCTCATTTAGTTGATCTTTCATGGGTTTTCAATCCGAGCTTAATTTTAGCTCATTTTGCATCAAATAAATGTAATAAATTATTGGAGATTGTTCACAGACAACTATACACTTAAATAACATTATGGCAAGTCACCTGGGGTAAATCAACCATGTCTCTTGTCTCCCAGTCAGTGGGGAATCTGCTCCCGGTCACAGCTAAAGGGACGAGAGAGATGTTATTCGAACAACAGAATGGGCGAGCTTAAGGCACAAACTTAGACCTGGTTAAGGGAAGGTTTATCCAGGAACGCTATGTCAAATGTTTGAAGGCCCCGTTGACCCAAAGTAATTTAGAAAGATTTTTTGTTGTCGATGGCGATCGATCATGGTATCTTAGATGGTCAGTATAGGGCATCAATAGCTTGAACAATATACTGGTCAACTCTGTATACTTAGTCGGAAGCAGGGCATTCCATGGGTTCCACTTAGGGAGAAGTGTTCTTCGGTCGATAACTTCACAGTTGCAAAAGAATCCCAAGAAAGCATCAAACATTTCCGATATGTGGAGCAATTCTTAGATAGCAAGGACTAGCTCCCGACATTTTTGTGCAATAAACCGCTCTGGTCGAAGACTAGTAGTAGATGGTCCCGCAACATTTCTAACACAAGGCCGAAGATGGCTACGAAGAATATTTGACTCTCGGTGAATTGATCTTTAACTTTCATTTGTCTATCTTTCTCTATGGTCCTCGCTATCTCTCTCTTTAATTTGTTTTTCTTATTTTTCCTCTATTTTAAACATCATCATTATCTCTCTTATTTTCTCCATATTTTGCCTAAATTTACTCAATTTTCTCACCCAAAATTTAGAGGATCTTGTCCCCCAAATGATATTTTCATCAAATGGTTGAAATATTAGACAAAAAATAACATTAATGTGTGGGTAAAAAGACCGTAGCTTTTTCTTGTCCTGTTCCCACCGTTTTTCTGTCGGACTTCTGCATATACCACCGCCATCACAACATTTCTTTGATTCTTCTACTTATCAAACACCATTTATTCAACTCCATATTTTCTATACAACTTGCATCTCTGTTTTTTTTGTTTTTTTTCTCCTCTTGATTATGCAGACAAAACAAAGTGGACCAATGGATCATAACATAATCTACAAATTAGGGAATTTCGTATAACTATGGGATCAAACCAAAGATTGATATCATAGAGCTAATATAGAACTAAGGTGTTAGTTTTTGTAGAGATTAACATAACCGAAATTCATAAATTGGAAAGTAAGTTCATCAAAGTTTAAACTAGAAAAAACTAGAAATTGGAATGTAAAATGAAATCCAGCAAGGTTGGGTCTGTTGGAGGATTAGAAATTGAGTTCTCAGTTCTGCCATGGATTGAAGCTTCGTCTACCACCGTGCCATGAATCACAGCTTCGCTCTTTTCTCCGTCGTGCTAGCCCCTTACTAATTAAATTCCTTATTGTAAGCATAAAGATTTGATTCCAATTTTAATCTTATATCTTGGCCATTAGATGAATCCAACTGTTGTCATATTTGCAGCAGGCATTGCAGCATAGAGCTAGGTAGCTGAGGATCCAGATTGACCATATTCAGCTTTTAAATTTTGGTGAAGGGGAATGTGTTATTGTTTTTTGTCAATTATTAAGAATTAGCAAATTTTTTTTTATATAGCTGAGGGCATAAGCCCAAGAATTAGCAAATTTTGCCTTATGTATATGATTTGAAAATAACCTGACATATAAGTGAGATGGATGTTGTAGTTAACTAGTGTTGATCAGGGGTGTACATAGATTGGACAAATCCGGTCTACCCGGTCAAACTCACCCAATTCAATCCGAAAACCCATTAAAAAAAATCGGACTTCGGGTAAAACCGGACCCAACCCAAAAAACTCATTGACCCACTAATGTTACGTTTTTTGAAATATTTCTTATGAAAATACTAAAGATTTTGTCATTCGATCATTAAATATCTTTATATTGAAAATGAGTTCTACTATTTTTTACGAAAATAAAAAAGATTAAATAATTTTTATAAACAAATATTTTTTGGTACAAGATGAAGAAAAAAGGAAAAGACAAAAAGAAAATTATCTAGAAAAAATAGTCTCACTAGCATCAACTAGTAGGAGAAGACTCATTCCATCTGGCGGAACAGCTATAGGAGAATAAGCTTCAGGGTTGCGAGCTCCAAACTTGGCTAAGAAATCTGCACAAGTGTTCCCCTCCCGAAGAGTATGCACCAATCTAACCCTCCAGTTTCTAGTGAGAAGATCCTTTATGTTATATATAATCGCTGTATAATGGTGCCACTCATTTACATGATTAGATAACAGCTTAATCACGATTTTGGAGTCAGAATAGCACCACAAATCCTTAATGTCCAGCTCCCACGCCAAAACTAAACCATGGTACACTGCCAATAATTCTGCATGAAGGATATTCGAAAAGCCTATATTTCCAGCACAACCGTGCACCCACGCCCCGTCAGAGTTCTGAATCAAACCTCTGAAGCTAGAGATACCTGGATTGCCGATGCTACTCCTATCAACATTCAGAATCATCCCGATACCACCATGTGCATTCCAACGAACCATTGTAATGGTTAGACTTATGTTGGGTTTAAGAAAACACGTTCTTAGCAGCTGAGCCAAATTCTCGGTGTTCGTCCTGAGAGTAAAGTAAGAGGTTACCTCATTTTCCATACACAGGAGATTCCTCGCGCGCCAAATCCACCACACTGCAGCTAGAAGCAGAAAACTAGATGGACCATCTACGCCGTAAAGCAGCCATCCATACAAATTATCACCCTGGAAGAATGTCTGGTCCACAAAATCGATAGCTTTCCAGAAACACTTTATGAACTCACAATTTCTTAAACAATGTAAGGTTGTCTCTTCTTCAATATTGCATTTAGGACACAAGTTAACCTGAAGCAAACCTCGATGGGAAAGCATAGTTTTAGTTGGAAGGGCATTATGGAGAGTTGTCCAAATAAAGAACTTTATCTTCTTCGGTTCTGGGATATGCCAAACCCAATTCCAGGTGATATCATTTGTGGCATTGTCAGTAAAAGCACAACGGTTAAGCCAGGAATAATCGTCCTTGGCAGTATAAAGCCCATTTAGGTTCCCTTTCCAAGTATAACGATCAACAACTTGAGAATTCAAGCAAACAGGGAGCAATTTCAGGTGGTCCATGACGTCCACTTGAATTGTCGTGTAGAGCAAGTTAAAGTTCCATTTACCATCAATATAAACATCTCGAACTCTCATTTGCAAGTTGTAACGACCCAATTTTCAAATTATTATTTTTATGTGTTAAAATATTTTATTTAACGTGGCATTTTAATTAAGTTAATAACTAGAGTTATTATCGAGTACCTTAGTTATTAAGCGAGTAGAGTGAGTTAATGTGTTATTGGGCCGAGCCAATTGGGCTTGAGGCCCAATGGGCCTTGTGTGTGTGAGGGGGGCGCCCATATGGCCATGAGGGAAGGGAGAAACATTTCATTTCTCATAGTTCTTGTGTTCTTGAGAGAGTTGGAGAGCTTGGGAGCTAGGGCAAGAAGAAAAGGGAGAGATTCAAGATTGATACACCTAAAAATATGTTATTTATTTAGTTAATTTACTATTATATTTTATATGTTTTTATTTCGATTCCGAAGTTTTATTATATAAATAGTTACTTATTTCTCATATTTTAAATAAACAGATAAAAAGTGTACGAGTTGAAGAAAGGAGCAAAAACGGACCGAAAAGGAGCAAAAATGGACAAAAAGGCCACACATGTGCAGCCAATTGGGCCACACATGTGCAGCCCACAAAATCAGCTCGCCAGCCAAGCCAAAATGGCGCCCGCCAACTGGCCCAAGATGGCGCCCGCCAGCTGCAACCAAGTGGCCCTCGCCACTTCCTTCCAAATCACAGCCATCCATGTGATCCAACGGCAACGCGAAGAATTTTTACAAGTCCCACATCGGCCAGTTCTTGTCTTTTCCTCCTTGTATTTTAGTATAAATAGGCTAGTTCTCTTCACTCAAAAACATAACACTTGACTTGGAGAATTGAGAACTAGGCTTAGTACCACAAGGTTCTCTTCTCTAAAGTTGAGAGTTTAGTATTATTTTATTCTCCGTTGAGAATTTAATAAGTTTTTTTTATTTCCCGGCGTCCGTACTTTCGGCCTTTTTATTTCAGGTTCTTATTTTATTTTATGGTCTTATTTATTTCTTGTCTTTATTTTATTGCTTTTATTTTATGCTTTTAATTTTTGTTTTTATTATGTCTTTTTATTTATTTGCTTATTTTATTTTTATGTCTTTAGTTTTAGTAATGTCTAGCTAAATTTAGCGTTGCTAGGATGTGTAGTTAGTAGCTAATAGGGGTTCGGTAGTTAATTCGTGCTTAATAGTTTTCAACCACCAGTTTTAAATAAATACGTTTTCAAATAATTCGTCACGAGAGTGAGGATTGTTTTAAAGGCAATAAACCAACATTGACGAGAGTTGAGGTTTAGGGCCAGATAGTTAAAACTGACCGTTAATTCTAAAGTCCGCGAGAGCTATTTAGGATTGATGAGTTTTATATTGGTTTTCAAAGGTACTTATATAGGTAAGTGAGCGCGTGAGAGCTGAGCATTTATTTTATCTAAGTATAACGCTAGTCAAGATTTGCGAGAGCTGAGATTAGTGTTTTTAAATCAAATATAATTCTTGAAAACTGACAACGGTTTTATTTTCTTAAGCAGTTTTTAATTAAACGTTGACTATAATTCGTCACGAGAGTGAGAATTAATTAAAGTAAAAATCAATAGAGCGAGAGCGTGAGATTTCTACTAGATAGTAAAAACTGAACATTAAATCTAATTCGCAACGAGAGTTGGGATTTGAGTTAATTAAATTATATTGCTTTTCAAAGAGTATTTTATTAGCGGGTGTGAGGACGAGAGTTAAGCACCACCTTTATAATTTATAATACTAGTCAAGATTTGCGAGAGCTGAGATTGGTATTTTTAAATCAATATAGTTTCAAAAATTTAACAGTTTGTCTAGCACGAATTAAGCATTGAACCCTCTGAAGCAACTAATAGCACATCCTAGCAATATTTTATTTACATATAAAAAATCTAAAAAAATATTTATTCTTCTTATTTTAATTATTTAATTAATCAAAATCCTTTAAATCATTAGCCTTAGATTTACAAAGCAACACTAGAATACGGTAAGTCGATTATTGGTCCTTTGGGTTCGATATCTTTTAAAACTACACGACACGACTGTATACTTGCAGTCACGTTGCCCTCCGATCAAAGATCATTCATCGAGTTTTCTTCGAATCCAGGTATGAGAGTAGATTCCTTAATCGTGGGTGACCCGAGGAAGGGGAGAATGTCGATTTCTCCTCACCCGAACTTCCTCCACCCCATTTTCGTTTTAGCTTAGATCGGATTTTCTTGATGGAAATCGTTTCTAAGGTTCTTGATATGTTTAACATGCTTTTAACATGATTAATGAACGAAAATAATGGATAAAAACGAGTTTTAGAACAGATTAAACTCAAGAACTTTGTGTTCTTGAGAGTTTTGATGAAAAGGTGTCAATCTTTACTTTTTCGATGTTTATGAGGTAGATCTGAGAAATGGACTGTCCTTTTGTGTTTATCTATGTTTGCTATGTGGGAATACAAACTCTTTTGGGATTTATAACATGAAAAATGGAATTTTTGGGTGATTTGGTGTAGAAATCGCAAGTTTTGAACTGTCCTGACAGGAGACACTCGCTAGGCCTTCGCTCAGCGAACGTGTGGCGAACAGCTCGCTGCAGCTCGCCACGAGCAGGTGTCTCTCTGGCGTTGTTCGCGTAGGCTCGCTAAGCCTTCGCTCAGCGAATAGTTCGCTGATATTCGCTGGAGCTCGCTATGAGTTAGCCTTCCTCTGGTAACGTTCGCTGAGGCTCGCTACCCTTCGCTTAGCGAACAGTACTGGACCTGCAACTTTTTGTTGATGTTTGTAAGTGTAATTAGGCACTTGTAACATGGTTTAATGGTATCCTTACATGATTGTTGATGCTTGTTGATGATTGTTGATGCTTGTTGATGCTTATAACGATTGTTAATCATGTATGATGTTGTAAATGACGAATATTAAGGTTTTGTTAATCTTAATAATGACGTATGTTGGATAGTGTTCCACATAATAAACGACGAGCTTTATGCCAAATAATTGTTGGTGAATTCATGAAAAACATATACATGCATTCATGAATTTTGTTGTTGTATATTGGATATTCCAATAAAGACGGATATCAGATTATATTTAACCGATAATGACGAATATTAGAGGTGAGATACTCTAATAAAGACGAAACGGTACCACATGCATTAGATATGTCTAGGGTGACATTGCATGAAGTTGACGCATTAGAATGCATTAGGTTATGTGTACATTTATGTGATAAGTGATATCTGACACATACTTGGCTAATTGTGATAATTGATTGTGTGAGTATTCGATTATATGTGTTTATGTACTTATAATTGAATGGTAGATTGTTGATGAATATGGATGAATGTATGATATATGCATGATTATAGAAGAAGTGTTTAAGTACTCTTTTACTTGCACTTGTATTTGATTATGTGATCTAACTCTCATGCTTTGTGTTATGTGCTGGACCGTTGGGGGTTCAGATTCTCAGGTTGAGGATCCCGATCAGAGTTAGAGGGCTTGCTCGTGCTCGTGGTAGTGCGCTTTTTGGTGAGGAGTTAGCGTAGACTACTCCTTAGATATATTATATATATCTTTTTGATGGGTTGTATAAAATTGCTCTGATTAGGTTTTACCGGGTCGGGTTATTCGATTGGATTGTATTAAGCCCATGATGGCATATTTAACTTTGCTAATCCTATCTTTTGGGTTGTAAACATAATATCCTTTGTTGATATGGCCTAGAGCCTAGGGATATTGTGTGAACAATTATGACTATTGTATGATATGCACTATGTTAATTATTCGTTTCTAATTCCGCTGTGCTAGCATGATTTTAATTATGTCGTGGTTTTGTATTATAACATGTGACGCCTGAATGTTCTTAAGTGTTTTATTTATTTATATTTAATAAATTCGCGTTAAGGGGTTTGGGTGTTACACAAGTCGTGGATGTCTACATACATAACTTGGTTCGCTAGATTGCCAATGCCCGACCAATTCGTATACCAGAAGGAAGAGTTGTCATCGCCCAAACGATATTGAAAACCATCCTTGAGGGCCATGAGAGCCTTCATGAAAACATTCCAAGTAATAGAGCCAGGTTTTTTTTAGTAATAGTAAGAAACATGTCATCATTCAAATACTTGTATCTCAAAACCTGGACCCAAAGCGTGACACAATTTTGGTGCATACTCCAAACCAACTTGCCCAGGAGAGAATTCATTGCACTATTTTTTAAAAAAATAAATGATTGAATAATTTTCATAAACAAATATAGTGATTCATCATTTAGTCATTTGATATTAAAAAAAACACAAAAAAATCATTTGGATAGCACACTATCCAACCCCTAAATTAGTGGATTTACACAAAAAATGAGTGATTATTTTTTATAGTGAAAAAAAGTTACAATATTTTTCTTGAAAATACATTGATGGAGTTATTTTTATGAAAAAATATGATGATTCGATATTTAGATATTTAATATATAAAAATAGAAAAATAATTCGGGTAACCCACTACCCAACCCAATCCAACTCGGAAATTAGTGGATTTACCCAACCCGACCCAAAGTTATAATGGTGATTATTTTACTAGATTCAACCCGAAGTACCATATGTGGTTTGGATTTTGGTCAAATCCAACCCAATCTGGCTCACGTACACCCTTGATAGTTATTATAAAAAAAAAATACTTCTTCCGTACCACAATATACTCCCTCCGTCCCGATTTATAAGGGAAAAAAGACCATTTTTTTTGTCCCAAATTATAAGGGAAAATACTCAAATTTGACCAATTTAATTTTATAGTTCCAAAAATACCCCTTGTTATATTTTCCAAAACAATTAATTATTAGGGGTACTTAGAAATTAGGAGTAGGATATTAAATGATTTTGCTTTTTTATGGAATAAGTTAATAGGGGTACTTTTGGAAACAAAATTATGTTTTTGATAGATTTTAGAATATTAAATGCATTTCTTAATAAGTGTGTTTTTTTTTCCTCTTATAAATCGGGACAGAGGGAGTATGTTGTTTTGACACACTTTTACGCATATTAAGAAATGTAATGAATGTTGTATGAAAAAGAGAAATTATGAGTTAGTTTACAAATTTACCCTTCATTAATTATATGGGAAAGATAAATTGAAGAATTGAAAGAAGAGAAGAAATAAATAATTAAGGGTATAATAGGAAAAATAACATTTAATGTTTTATTGGGAATGTAAAGCGGCATATATTGTGGTACATATTTTTCATCCAGAGTGACATATATTATGGTACGAAGGGAGTAGTAGTGTCATGAATTAATGTTCATTAATCATTACATTTACATGCATGCATATAATGTTCCAACCTATGGTCAATGTGGAGCATAGAGAGCTTTAAGATTCGACTTGGTTTCTTAAATTTTGTGGAGTAATCAACGGTAAGTAACTAGATTTAGTGAAAAACAAATTAATTGTACTAGTTCTTATCAAACACAATTTGGTGTTGAAAAGTTGTAATTAAGCATACCACGTGTGATTGTGTGAATATTGGTTTTTTGTTGGCTAAAAGTGTTAATAGATTCTTTCCGAGATCCGCGGCATATGATGTATTTTTGTTTCTATCTAACGGCTCTCAATAATTGTCCTCCTATCAAAAATTTGGACTGCTAAATTCTCCTTTCACTGCTGGAAATAGACATTTGAGTTTATAATAATCTTCGGACATAAATAGAAGCAAAAAATCAATTCAAATTTTGGTTACGATTATAAGTAAAAGTTAATTATTTTTAAACTATTTAATACTACTATTTATAATATATCTTTATTTAATTCTATTTTATTTTAGTTTTTTTTTTTTTGACTAAATTTTATTTTAGTTATTTATTTCACTTTTAGGGTATGTTTGGTACACATGATAAGGAGACAGAATATAATAAAACTATCATATCCTACTTAAATCTCATGTTTAAATCTCATGTTTGGTGCATCAATAGGAAATGATAAATTAAACATACAGTATCACTAATTCTATCCTATTGAGTCTTTGTTATTTTAATCCTTAGTTTTAGCTAGGTTACCAACAGGATAACATAAATCCTCCTTCGATTCCCGCTGGCTGCAACATTCTAACATTTATCGGTGGAATTTGTCATTTATGGTTTATATATTCTTTTCGTTACATTTTCTTCATCTCTTTTTTGTTGATATTTTCTTTTTTTAATATATTCCTGTAAGTTTTCCAAACCTATTTTAAGTTTTGATTTCAAAACCAAACTGTCTTGCCAACCTTTTTTTATTTCTAACTTGTATATGTTATTTTACACTTTTTTTGAGAAAAAATAGTCTTTTTTCTAGTTTATTTTTGTTGGAAATGGTCTACTTGTGTGTGTTATTTTAACTTGATATTTATTTTAGTGCTTAAATTTAAATTTTAGTAGTGTCAATGTTTTTTTTTTTTACAATTATATGAAATTAATTCATTGAAAAATATTTTTTTAAAAAAATGTTGCATCTTTCTTATCATGTGTGTACCAAACACATGATAGGATAAATGTTATCCTAACATATTCTTATCCAGCTTTTTATCATATCATGTCTCTATCCTATGTACCAAACGAGTCCTTACACTTTTACATTTTTCAAAATGGGTATTATAGTAAACTTAACTCATGTTTTGCATTAAATCAAAAAAATTAACTACACTTAACTAAATTTCTTAAACACCGCGTAAACAATTTTCGTGTCCGGAAGGAGTATATTATTAGCCTTGTTTTATTTTATTCATATGAATGGATAAAAAATTAAAGACTATACAAATAATTATTATTTTTTAAACTGTCAAAGTTAATAATTAGTCGTTAGTGTTAATATTTTCATATTCCCCATAATTTATATTCTAAATTTTTACTCATCGGTTCATTTTACCTTTTATCTCAAATAAGTTAAGCTACTCGTTTCATTCAAACGCTGAGGAAACTCCTCTTTGGACCGTCGAGCAAGACCCATTAGCGGGACAGCCCACAAAGGCTTCTATTTAGCAACGGTCAGAATATCCATCCATATTGTAAAGGCTGGCCACTGAAATAATGAACATTAACTGCTTATTATGACTCTCCAGCATTTTCCGACAACCATTGATGGCATTAATCATGCCCAACAACAACCTTGGCTCCGCGCTACTCTCTAAAAACTTTGATTTTCACACTCATACTGACTTGAGCATCGGAATATCGGCGCGATCATCTCTGATCTAGGTACTATGAACATTATATGTGTAAGTTGATCTGTGTAAGTTGATATGTCTCTTTTATACTCCCTCCGTGACAATATATAAGCAAAAATCACATTTTTTGGTTCACTGCATATTCAACGTTTCTGACTTATATTGTCACGGAGGGAGTATAATTTGATTTTTGCTTATATATTGTCAGGGTATGGTATAATTTTTGTCTTTTATATTGTGAAGTTACTCCCTCCGTCTCAAATCTTTAGTCTTTTTATTTTTTTAGTGTTGTCCCAAAACTTTTGTTTTTTAATAAACCAATGCACATTTACTAATATTTTACCAGTTGTAATCTTACTAAAGTTAAAATATTAATTAAATATATTTTCTCTTTTTTAATAAAGTAAGGATAAAAATAATTTTACTTATATTTTTTAATATTTTTTAATCTTCGTGCAAAACTCTAAAAAGACTAAAGTTTTAGGATAAAGAAAGTAATAGTTTGGAAAAACATCAGTAAATGTGGACATGTGGTTGTTCTGGATAGGTATTAAAATGTCTGAGGAGTGAGGACAGGTCAAACAACAGATTGGGCCCAACGCAGTGTGTACCGGTTTTTGTATTCCCACGTAGTATGTTTAGTCCATGTGGGAAACTTTCCACCTCTGAGGAAAAATCATGCGGTGTAGTGTAGGTGTAGGTGTAGGCCCCCAGCCCCTTAATTATGTGTGTTCTTCTTCCCCCCACTTTCCGTACCTATCACGCCGCCCATTAATTTCAACAGGTTTGGATTTCAAATTTTGCACCTGTTTTAAAAGATTAACTGAAGTGATGAATTAAGAAGTGGACCGATAAACTACGAGTACTAGTTTAATTGATAAAAAAATGCTAAAAAGAGTGGACTAATAAGTTGTTTAAAATGGATTGGACTCGGGATCTCTATCATACTACTTAAATCTCTGACTACTATATCAAATTTAATGACTTAAGTCAGTAACAACTAATTACTTACATTAACATAAATTGTTCTAAAAAAAACTGAGGGAAAACTATAAAACAAGAAAAAATATAGACATATCAAAAATCAAGAATGACATATGTCAATATATGTTCACATGTTCTAACTCAAATTACCGAAATTATTAGACCGGATGTCATGACAGGGGTTTGAATTCCGACTTTCTCACTTATATGTGTGAGTTTATGATGGTTTTACCATTTCGTCCGTATAACAAAAATTATTTTATCTTTTACTAGTAAAAGGAAGGTTGAATTGCTCATAGGCCTTCATTGTGATGATGTGGCAGGCTTTAGAGAACTTCTCATATCTATTTAAAATTTGTCCCACAATTTATTTTGTGTGTCCATTCATCCTCCAAAGTAATTATCTATATGTTACAATAATAATGGCTCCCAATAATAATGAAAGAAAGAAAAGAAAAAAAAAAAGACATATTACAAAAAGAACAATGAATAGATATATGCTCTTTCATATTTTACACTACCAAACATAAAATATAAATCATGCATGTGTAAATATGATTTGCAATTTGCAAAAATTTACTTTAAATAAATAAACCAAATAAAAAAATTACTCCTCAAAAAAATTTCATGCTTGACAAAATAAATTTTATGAAAAAAAAAAATACTTTAGTTGTTGAGTTGCTCACAAGCATGCATTGTGATGATGTGACACTCTATAAGAAAAATTTATAATCTCTATTAAAACATTTTCATATTTCATATAATAGAGTTACTCTAATAATAATAATATATTAAAATATATATTGTATGTTACAATTCCCTATTAATGCAATTGAAAGTTAACCCAAAAGCTAATTATCACCACCACCATATCAGGAAGTCTACCTTCTATGTTTTAACAAAATTTTAATTTGTCTATCTCATGGCAAAAACTCTATGGTTTCTTTGTCTAACATCTCCATGAGAAAAAGTTATGCATTTTCACCTTCCATATGTTATAGTTACACATTATAGTGTCTTGAATTGATTTAAAAGCTATTGTGTGCATATATATAGTTACATCGTAAGTATATTGGTTTTTGTCCTTGGTAGGTGATGGTGTCTAACCTCTTAGAATATCAGGTATGTCTACATGTGATTGATTAAGAAATTGATATACATATATGTGATAGTTGCCTATTAATATGTTTGTAAATTGAAATTTTTCTATTAATCTGAGTTTGGAACATCTCTAATCATTTTTTATATTTCTTTTTTAGGTTGGATATTTTTTAAAATATCAACCGGTGTTTTGTTCGATGATTAATTAAACTTTGAGTTGAATCGATTAATATGAATATGACTATTTTTTCATGTGAAGGAGGAGAACAGGATAAAACATACTTCTATTTTTGCTTACGTTGCATCCTTGCTCCTTATAAAGCCTATGAAATGGCACCTCATGTAAGGATGTGTATTTAACTCTAATGGCAGTTTGTAAACCATCATTTTTTTTTAATTGATATAATGTTTGTAATTAGACAACTTTTCTTTTTCATTTATTATTTTATTAGTCTAATGTTTTAGCTTATTTGTTTCTTATTTTCTTTTTCATTTATTATTTTATATAAGGTAAAAGATTTGTATAAAAAATTATTGATTAATGGGAATATAATTAATTTTTTTCATGTAAATAAGTTGAAGAAGATAAAAGAGATTTCTTTTTATTGATTTTGAAGTGCCTTTAAATCTTTTACAAGTAAAAGGAATGTTGAGTTGCTCACAATCAAGTATTTTGATGATGTGGCACTCTATAAGAAAAGTTTACAATCTCTATTAAAAAACATTTTCATCATTTCCTTTAATTAAATCATTTTAATTTTAATTATCTTTAATTAAATCATTTTAATTTTAATTATCAATATATCAAATTATCACTATATAACCTTTTCATCATCTCCTTTAATTAAATCATTTTAAATTTAATTATCTTTAATTAAATAATTTTTATTTTAATTATCAATATATCAAATTATCACTATATAACTAACTAAAATGTATTGATATCCAACAATATTCATTTGTACTAATGTTTAGTTTTTGTTCTTCATGTGTAGGTTGAAAGAAATAATTTTTCACTACAATAGAATGTTAATGGATGAAAAGGCCGGTATACTCAATTACTCTTATCAAATTATATTTTTCATTTAAAAGTTATCTTTAAAATATATTATTTATCATAACAATGATTGTAAGTAAACAATCTTATTTTTCTCATTTATTTATTGATATTGGTTGTTCATTTGTTATCGAGAACATAGAACGTTATATTATTTTAGTCTACTTACTCCAGATCCATGTGATAGAACCAGAGGAAGAAAAAGGTATTTACTAATTTATAAATTTTTTGTTTGAGTCATCATTTACTTTCTCCAAAATAACTTTTAGGTACGTATTCTTCAACTTTTAATAATGTCTTATGTTCTTTTCTTACTTTTCATGTATGCCTTCACTAATTTATTGATTTCTATGGCAGAATATTGACTAAAGTATCTATTGATTTTCATGCATCCTTACGAGAAATTTGTAAAACAAATAGTCACTCATATAAGAATATTTTATCATCTATTGTATATTCAGTTTCACCCTTTTATTATTTATCCATTTTGTATTTCATATTCTTCATATATGTTAATCCATATTTTTTATGGTTGGATATCTATTATATTGATCGGCCAAATTATATCTTGAAAATTGACATAACATCTTTTACTATTAAAAGGAAGCTTGAATTGTTTTTAGGCCTTCTTTGTGATGATGTGGCACCTCTAAGAGAATTTCTTACAAAAGAATATATCAATAATGAAAAATGAAAAATTTAATTAAAAGTGACCAACTAATATTATAAGACCTACAAATTTATATCTCGGTTATGGTTTAGAGAGAGACATAAATGATACTATGACCATCAAATTCTCATGATTGTTGGAATTCTAAAATGAAATTCTCACAAGAAGATATATCAACAAACAATGATGTATTCTTATATTATTTGTCTCAGCTTTCTACTAAATTTGGACTTATAATGATAAATGATAGTATATAATGTAATTGAGAAAAAACTGAATTGCACCATATTGACATTTTTGCGTCCAACTTTACTAAAAAATTTTCTGATAAAAATAAAAATACAAAAATCTTCCTTAGAGATTTTTTTTAATAATATGCAATTTTACTAAAGTTATTGTATAACTATGAATATAATTTTATATTTGATACCTGACTTTTTAGAAAAGAGAATTGATAAATATGAGAACAATAACATGTTTATTATTGGTCCATAGAAGAAAAAATAATTGAAATCAGTTATGAGATTTATTTTATGCTTAATTGCAAATAATTTGAAACACCAATTAATAGTGTGACTTTTGATTATCTGCAAAAGAAACAGCACACTAAAATGAAAAGTATTAAACTTCATGTGTTATTGTGGTTTTTGCATAAAGAGATCTAATTTCTTATGCTATAAATTAACATTTGCATAGTTAATTTGTAAAAATATAATGCAATGATAACTAAACACTCATTACAATTAAATCTTATGACTGTTGGAATGCTTCTCAATGTAACCATGATCCTTATATAACTAATATATATTCACATGTATCACATACTTTTTGTTTAGTCATGCTCTCTCATTTTTAGTATTTAAATTATTTTGTATGTTTTCTATGTATAGATATTTTAGCAAATTATTATGTCTATATACATGAATGTTATTCTATTTTCAATATCCATTTTTCATCTTTTTAAGGACTGAAGTTTAAAGATTGCTTTATGCAATAAATGTGGTCATTGCAGTGTGATGATTGTGGAGCACGTCCATTTGATCGGAAGTTTTCCTTCTATTTAAACCATGGATTTGGTATGTTTTGTAAAAAAAAAAAATGTATGTCTCAACTACATTAGAAATAATTTGAATGTATATGACATATGCAAAAGTTTAGAAGTTAAAGGTTATAATTTATTTTACGACATATCTATAAGCGAACTTTAAATTGCTCTTATGTCTCATATTTTCTTATTCTTTTTTGACCAATAATACATCGAAGATGAGTTAAATATGTTATTTTAATATCTATCATTTAACTATATAATATTATTATATTTATAACAATTATTATTTTTCATTTATAAAAATATTTTAATTATATAGTTAATCGAACCCGTGCAACGCACGGGTTTACCCCTAGTTTATAATAATGTAAGTAGTTCTATTCATTTTAACTAGTCTTTGATTAGGTCTATGGTGTCATAATTTTGGACATTTGTAGGGTGGGGGTTGAGGTTCACTGATTATGTCTCTAATGTTATTTTTAATTAACCCAGTTGATTGTGTCATTTTATTCGAAACATTAGGACCCGTAGACCAGGTCAGTTTTAACTCACATATATTAGAGCTCATATGAGTGATAAAGCTTGTGAGTTGGGTTAGGTTAAATTTGGTTGGATTGCATAAATTGACAAATTTAGTGTAGGGTGGATTAGTACAAATAAAAAATATTACTTCGTCCCACCTTAAATATAACCAAAAATAATATGTATTTGGTTCAACAAAAGAAATAGTTTAATGTTAAGAGTGTGTTTGTTTCCAATTAAGTTTGTATAATTTTTAGAGAGTATATGGACAAATATGACATATATTCATGTTTCTTACAAGGTTTGATTAAATAAAAACTTTGTTACAAGGTTATTACATTTTATTTGTGAGTATAAGCAAAACAAATACTCCCTCGTTTTTTTATTTATTTATTCAGTTTTGTCAGATTTAGTATTTCTAAATAACTCTCCATTTGGTGTTTTAAAGATAAGATTTGTCAATTGTACTCTTTGTCAATTACTCTTATTTTTTTCAATAACACTAATTAATGCTATATATTTGGAACACTAAAGTTTTTTTAAATTTTTTTTTGGTACGTAACATATTAAACTAGTTTAAAGATCCGTACATTCGCACCGGTCCACTTTTAGTATATTATGCACGGGTCTTTTAATATATTAAACTTTTAGTATGTCTTGAAAAAAAAACTTTTAATATATAGCTTAGGATGTTAGGTGTAAGTGTAACTGTCCAATAACCTGGCCTCCATATTATGACAATTCTCAAGAATATTTTAATTGTAAACCAAACATCTTTTTTTAAAAGGTACTATAGCAATAAAACTCTCATCATATTTTATAAAGGGTTATTCCCATAAATAAATTTAGACGAGTTGAAACAAATGCACCATATATAATATTATGAATAAAAAGGAGACAACTTAATGTTAACATGTCCTAGGTCAAATTACACGTACAAACACACATATACATTACAGAGAGGGAAGAAAGGGAGATGACTGATTAAATTATACTTGTATAATATTTGAACTTGAATAGTATTGCATTATTCAATAATATTGTAATGAATATACAAAATTTAAAAAATAAAAAGCAATGTTAATCTTATTTCATCCAAATAATATATCAAATAATTTTTATATGTTTTAACTTTCAATTCAAAAATATATTTATTGATCAATTTAATAATAAATATATAGAAAATACCAACACTGTATATTTAAAGGTGACACGTCAACATAAGTCAGACTTAGTTTTCTTATATATATTTTTAGATAAATAAATTGTTATTATTTCCGATTTCTCTACTGGTTATTGTTCACGTTAATTCTTGTTATTGGTATTTATCTGAATCTACTCTTCCCCGTATTTCTTTGGATTCGGGTATTTTGGTTGACTTGGGTAAATTATGGAAAAGTCTTGCCCCATCAAAAGTCATAGTATTCTCTTGGAAACTCCTCTTTCACCGGTTATCAACTAGGGAGGGGGAATTGCTTTTCGTGTTGGCCCCGATTCAAAATGTGTGTGGTGCCCGATGGAGAGGGAAAGTGAGACGCACCTTTTTGGGTCATGCCCCTTTACGTGCAATTTTGTGCCTGTATAGAATTTTAAATTGGTTTGATATGTGTTCGGTGGTGCCTATTGACCCATCTTTTGTTGCTACAAATGTTTTGTTTTGAAAATGGTTATGGTAAAAAGCAACTCAAGGGCCTTTTATCGGTGTGGCATGCGGTAGTGTGGTCGATTTCGAGAGCTAGAAATGACATTATTTTCAATGCAAAAGTACTAGTGGTTGATGAGGTTTCTAACGAAATTATTAGAAGTCTATCATAAAAGTGGTTTATAGAAAGAAAAAACACGGGTCCTTATATTTTACATGAGTGAATTTCTAATCCAATGGATTGTATTATCATGTAGAATTGGATTTCATGTATTCTTTCACTATTCCCACCAAAGATAGGTCCCCGTCCCGGCTTTGGTTGCTTGGCCGGAATAGAACAAGTGCTTAGTAAGTAAGTGGCGGTCTGACGACCCACACTAACCTAGGTTGGAGATATATATGAAGCTTACCTTATTTATTAGAAATGATTTTTTCATTTCAGCTTGTTGACTAGGGTTGGCCTTAGTTCTTGCGGAACCTCTTGCTAGCATCCATCCAGGTCATGTAACAAATCACCTCTTTACTCTTAAGGAAAGGAAACGAAAAACGAAGACTTTCTCGAAACATCCTATCTTTTTATATGATATTTGGCTTGTTAGGACAAACCGCATGAGTCAAGTACCCCTTATACTTAATTATGATTTGTGAGTACAGTACCATTTGTACTTTTTGCCCATTATTTATAAATTTTATTATTCAAAAAAAAAAAAGTTGTCATTATTATTTTTTACTAAAGTATTTTGTGGGAGGGTAAATATTTTTTGCATGCATATATACCTTTCTTAGCATGAAATGAAGGAGTGGTCATCTCATGTGTCATGTGTGGACCAAGACAGTACAGCGTGGTAAAACACACACAATCTTTCCATTGATTTCCCTTAGAATGTAATCTACGCATCAAAGTACTAAAGAGTTAATACATTTCATGTTTACAACTACCATTACATCACTCTTGTTCTTCAATCAGTGTCTAAAAAAAAAACACATAACATAGAAAGGGAAATCAAAAGTACAAACATGACAATATAACAGTTCCATTCCATGGATGAGAACTTGTCATTTTACAAGATATTACAAGACATTGATCTATCTATGAGATCTCTGGCTATGTTTTTTATGACTTGAATGGTGAAAATAGAACAAAGATTCCAAGTAAATAAATTAATTAAATGCCTTTGGATCTTGTTGTATTTGAAAATGTGACATGCACCATAAATAATGCATGTTATATGTTCCTCATTTATTAAATAGGGTTTTTTTCATGTAAATTTGTACATGTTAAAAGTTAGAACCAATGTTTATAAAAAAAAAATAGAATCAATCGTTAGTTGGTTCAGTGGTAATTGACACTGAACTTGATAGAAAAGACTACAATTTGATCTCCCGCAACTACAATTGGAATGGAGCTGAATACTTAATTTAGAACTGACCTCTGAACTAGATTAAACCGGTGGTAAATGAAAAAGAAAAAAAAAATTAACATGATACATGTTACTCATTTATTAAATATATGTAGTACTAGGTTGCTTTGTAATTACTATTAATTTACTATAGCTAGCTAGCTAGCTAGCTTTTTTTTTATAAGCAAAAAATGAATTATAAGGAGTACAAGGGGCACTCAACCCTTACAATTCAGAATAGATTACTTTAGATACGTTGAAAACAATCTAAAGGATTATTACGCCATTCAGAAAAAACTAAATTAACATTGTTCCCTGTTCGACCTATAAACCAAAACCAAGAAAAATAAACAATTTGCTCCACTAACAATGATATGTTAACACAGTCTCCTCTAAAAATAATGTTATTACGCGTACGCCAAATACTCCATGTCGTCGCCAGCCAAATTATATGACGAATTCGCTTGCTATGATTGTCTTTTGCTAATTCACCAAACAAAGTGAAATGACTTGTGACGTCCTCAAAGGGGATCACATTAGTGCCCAACCAAGCAAATATTTTCTGCCAAATTTGTGAAGTAATGCAGCAAGTGAAAAAGATGTGTTGTATGTCCTCTACCTCTTTGAAGCAAAATACGCAACTTCTCTCATGATTATTCGTGATAATACCTTTGCAAAATAAAGCCTCCCGGGTTGGTAATTTTTCAAGTAACAACCGCCAACCGAAAACGCTAACTTTTGATGGAACATTGTTCTTCCATAATCTTTTCAATGCTGCCATTGTATTTGTATCAAGAGTAGTACCTACACGCTTGTCCTGCAAAACCATGTACGTTGATCGAACCGAAAAAGAACCATCAGAATTTGATGACCATCTTCGCCTGTCGCTAGAAGCTCTGTTAGGCCGAACTTGTTCAAACAATTGATGCAATTCATTGAGGGATTCAATATCTGCATCATCAAGTGCTTTCATCCAATTAAGTTTCCAAGACCACATGTTGTTATTCCATATCCCCATATTTGAAATGCAAGCATCTTTATGAGTTGATTTTTGAAACAAAGATGGATACAGTTCACTTAACGGTTCCATTCCTAACCATTTTTCCTTCCAAAAAGCTATATTGTTACTGTCGCCGAGAATGCTACTAATATTATTAACAAACCAACCCCCTTCCTCCGCACCTCCTGTTTTCCACATATCCCGCCACCAAATTGAAGCATGTTTGAGACTCTCCCTCCCTTCCCCATATAAGAAATTAGCGGCAAAAGAACCATAACGAAATTGCAAAAGATTGAACCAAGAAGCAGGCAAATCATTCAGACACCGCCACTTCCATTTACATAAGAGTGAATCATTAAATGACTCCAAATTTTTTATGCCTAACCCTCCTTTATCCTTTGGTTGGCAAATATTATCCCAACTAACCCAACATATTTTTGATCTATCCATTCCTCCACCCCATAAAAAATTCCTTTGAGTGCTCACCATTTCCTTCAACACACAAACCGGTGCTTTAAAAAAAGAGAAGAAATAGAGAGGTACGTAAACTAGAAAGAACTGAATTTATGAGAGTGACTCTCCCTCCAATAGATAAAAGACGACTATTCCAAACACCAAGTCTCTTTTTCATGGAATCAATAATAGGTAGCCAAGTAGCCTTTCTTCTCGGATTAGCACCTACCGGTATTCCAAGAAAGCGAAAAGGGATAGAATCCCCACCACAATGCAAAAAAGACGAAGATGCGCGCAAAAAACTATCATCCAAATTAATACCATAAAGCTTACTTTAGAAAAAATTTACCTTTAATCCAGATACTAATTCGAAGCTTCTCAACACCGTTTTAATAGTCCAAAGGTTGTCCCAATTGCCTTCGCCTACTATAATGGTATCATCCGCGAATTGCAGAGTATGAAACATTAAATTATTGTTTACCTTGTAACCATGAAAAGAGCCGCTTCCAACCGCTTTATTCATAAGTCCCGAAAGACCTTCAGCAACAATCAAGAAGAGGAACGGTGACATTGGGTCACCCTGCCTCAATCCTTTACCAACACTGAACTCCTCCGTAGGACTGCCATTGACCAGTACAGACATAGAACTCTGACAAACACAAGCACATATCCATCTCCTCCAACCTTCTGCAAAACTCATTTTAACCATCATATAATCCAAAAAATGTCAGTTCACCGTATCATAGGCTCTTTCAAAGTCTACTTTAAACATCAAGCATTTATCTTTCTTTCTTTTTGCCAAATCTATCAATTCATTCACAACCAACACACCATCTAATATCTGCCTATTGGGCAGAAAAGCCGATTGGACGGTCGAGATTACCTTTCCCAAAACTTTCTTCAATCTTGCCGCTAAGACCTTTGATAAAATCTTGTACAAACTAGAAACCAAACAAATAGGTCGATAATTCGATAAAGTTTGCGGATGATCCTTCTTGAGAATGAGAGACCGAAAAGATGCAGGAATGACTTTAAGAAATTTTAAGGTAAGAATCATCAACTTTTCTATGATTATAAATTTATAATTATAACTTGAAACAACATTGGCTTTTGAGAGATTTTTCAATTACGTAAAAATATATATAAATTTGTTTTTGTAAATAATTAAAATTTTCATTTTCATTTTCTTTTCATGTACTGATGTACTTTAGGAGACACCACTTTAATTGGCTTTATTAAACATGAGTCATAAAACTTCATAATTATGTTATTGTTATTATCAAATAACATAATTTACAACAAATAGCAATATTGACGACAAAGATGTTTGTGTTAAAAAATAAACGTACGAGAAAACTCAATATATAATCAACAAATCTAACAACATAATTAACAAATTCAACTAACATAATTAAAAAAATGACATTTTTTAGTAAAATATAAAAGGGTTGAGTTGGATGTTTGAATGGGCTACCCATTGTCCAGTAAGAAATATTTAAAAAATAAATAAAAAATTGTTTTAAATAATCCACGTCCAAATGAGCTGCCCTAGCCCATGACCGTCTCAGTTTTTTAGCGGATTAAATGGGGTGTGTCAATTAGAGGATTAAGTTTAAAATTTTGATTCAATTTTGCTTCCTTTACTTGCATCCAATATATCTTTTCAAATAGACAATTGTGAAAAACTAAAATATCAAAGTGGCAAAAGGATTCATTCTCACTCCCTCATCAAGTCGAATCAGGTCTCTTATACCACTTGTTTGAGAGTAGTCGAGGGAGCATCGAGAGTAACAACAAGTCAATACTCCAAGACCACATGAGAGGGACACGTTAGATATCCACCTAAAAGTAAAACCTTAAAATATTAAGTATATGGGGCACCTCTCTTATATATCAAACATTTTGTTCATTCATAATCGATGTGGGACCTCAACCATTCATTTACTCTTAAAACCCAACACCAGAAATAAAATAAAAATGAAATCGGTCGGGTGGCCCAAATTGCCATAGTGTTCGGATGGAGTTTAATATAATGTGCAGCGCAATAACAAATGAGTCATACTGATCTTATTTATTTATGTAGGTGGACCCATTGGCCTAGAGCGGACTGAACTAACCCATATTTACGGCTAAATTATAGTATACTCATGTTTCAATTCTTCCTATTATTAAGAAATGAAATTGGTGCATCCCGTAACTACAACTCAGATGTTTGTCGTAGGGACACTGATATCTCCGAGTTTGAACTCGAAATTTCACAAGTATCTGTATTTAAAATGTGTGATTCTGCTATTACCAACGAGGCAACGACTAGATCTACCGAAACTAACCAATTACAATAGATTTGAAATCGTCAATAAAAATCTACCAGTGATTTAATAATGATCACCTCGCTCATACTCATAGTCTATAGTAGAAAATGACATATGGAATTGTCATTGTTATTTATTTTTTATAAAACTCCTATATATAGGATTTACATATCTTGTTCTTGTGTGAACTATTTTTGTGTTTACAACCTACTTTGATACACATATAGGCCATGTCATAAATAAGTAAATAACGTGCAATCTCCGGTATGTCTATTTTCACAATTATATTCATGAAGAAATTTGATACTGTAGAGATTTGCTTTGACATTGCACTTTCACTAAAATAGTTATTAGTTGAGCACATGCATTTATAATAGAATTACATTTATTAAGGAAGTGAACGTTTTAAGATGAATGGGTTGCATATTTTATATACTACATGTCACATTAATTTATATATATGACATAATATAAAGTTTAAAGTTCGTCCACATATCCTAACTCAACCGGCAAAAATGCCGAAATTGTTAGTGTCGAACCCATGACTAGTGTTCGATTCTAGTCCCTTCACTTTATGTGTGTAACTTTCTAATGGCTGTTTATTTCGTCTATGTAAAAAAAAAATCTAAACTCTAATTTTCCTTTTCCAGAACCAGCAAAACTTACCATTGCCCAGCAGGATACAGCTGGTTGAACAATGATATGCAAATCTGAATTTACAAACTTGGTAATAACACAAGAATGCTTAAAGCCATAGGAAAGGAAAATGTCAACAATTTTAGCCAGTAAGAGAGTGTAGCTTACTTGGCTCATGAGAGTAGCCTCTAACTATGTTGGATGGCCCCGCATTTTAAAATGAGTATTTCTTTTTGTGGTCCTAAAATTTCAAGGTTACTCTCCTCGCAGGTTAATTAGTGAGTGTGTAAAATAGTAAAAAAAAGAATTAAAAAAAAAAAACACTTTGTTGCCTAAGTAACGAACTCAGTACTAAGTTTGCTACCTATGTAGCGAACGTTATAAAAAATCAAATTTTGTCCCTTCACCTCTCATGATTTTTTTTTTAGTGAAACACAATTTCGTATGTTAAAGTGTTAATCCTTCTTTCACCCCAAGAAAATATTGTGAATGAAACACTTCATGTTATAGAATTAGACGATGTGTGTGTGGGGTGTGTGTGTGTGTGTGATACTATGTCACAACCGCTCTAGTAGCCAATAAAAATATGATCTTGGACGGTGGCCAATTTTTTATAAGATTCACTAGTTAAAGTGCAAACTGAGTTTGCACTCTAAGTATGAACAATGTTCTTTCATAATATTTTCATTCATGGGACGCATGAAGGGTGCAGACTTTGGGGGTGGGTAAAAAAAATTGCAACTCGCTATGTAGGGTGCGAACTGAGTTCGCTACGTAGATAGCGACGAGGGTATTTTTGTCATTTTACGGGGCACATGACAAATCATCTAGGCCCGAAAACAATAACTCTTTTAAAGCTCAAATCACTCAATGGCCCAATATACGTTAACGTCCAATATGACTCATCTATATCCAATTAAAGGCTCACTACTCTTTATACTCCTTATATTGTGTCATCCTTAGTTGATAAATGACCCGTTGTATGGAATGATAAAACATTAATTTATGTCATTTCATCCTAGTCATATATAATTAACTAATCTCATACAAAATGAATATTATCATATCTTCTCAAGAAAGCTAAAATTAAACGAATCAAGTTTATTTCTCATCTCATACAAAAAGTTATCACGTGATTTAATAATGTCGTTTTGTCCAATTCCTTAACCTATAATTTGTCAAATCTCAAACATAAATTTAGAATTAAACATCGTACAATAAAATTTATGATGGAGTTGAATCATCTACTGCCTTAATGTATTCTGTCATCTATCCTACCTTAATACAATGGCGGAGACTGTAAAAAATATTAAGTGGTATGAAGAGAGAAACGATAACAAAGATTCTACAATTATAATTGGTGCAGAACAGTCATCAGAAGAAAATTCGAATCCAAAATTATCCTGTCAAATATGTTATTTTTCTTGAAAATCAAATACACCCTAATTTTTTTTTTTTGCCATGAAATCAAATACACCCTAATTTTATACTAATTGTATAGAGTTCAAAAGTGTGACAAAATCTTCACATTACAAGAGAGAGTAATGGAAAAAAAAAATATTACAAAGGATAAATTAAAATTTGCCCAAATTTCAGAAGATATACATTCTAATTAACAATAACACATCCAAATATTTTGACATAGAATTGGAGTATCTTTGAATTAAGAGAGTTTAAAAAGAAAATCAAGTATGAGTTGTTTTTGGAGAAAGTGAAAGTGAGGTTACCAGCACTAACTCTTCAAACTTCACATACCAAGATGGTAGTCATTACCTAAACAAGTAGTAGTAGTAGCAAAGTACCTATTTTTTTTTCTCAAAAAAAAAAGAGTAGTAGTAGTAAATTAGCAATGAAACACTTGGTAATATAATTGAATTAAAAATAGCATAACACAAGAGTGTCTTATGTGGCTGACTCATAGTCTAATTTGATATGTCCTGTCAAGTGAATGCTGCCAGGCTAGCATCTTCTCCATGATTGGAGTGGGTACCACCATTTCCCTGTTTCTCTTCTGTCAATCCACATGCTTCTAATCTCTCTCTCTCTCTCTCTCTCTCTCGATGTATTGTTTTATAGATGTAATATTTAATTATCTATTAGTAAAATTAATTAAATATAATGTTCTTTTTATCAAAATATTCTTGACCGTGATGGAAGTCAATGTTATGCATCGTGAAATAAAATCCTTTCTCTGATTCTTAATATAAGAAGTTCTATATAGTCTATATACATCAGTTTTTTAATATATATCTAAAAAGTGAATTTTTTCTTATATTAAGGATTGGTCGAATGGAGTAATAGAAGTTGATTATAAAAGTATATTAAGTTCGGTGGTGATTGGCGTTGAACTTGGTAGGGAGGACCACGGTTCGATCCCCGCAACTGCGATCGGGAGGAGGCTGCAAACACTTGATGCCAGAATTGACCCCTGAACCAAATGAAAGCCAAAAAAAAAAATTACTATTTATCACCTAAAATACTTAAATAATTTAACTATTACATTAAAAATTTAAAAGACATAACTATTACAAACGAAAATTTTAAAGGACACTTAAATACATTTGTTTGTTTGTTTGTTTTTTTTATCAAATAGAGTCAATTATTATTATTATTATTATTATTATTATTATTATTATTATTATTATTATTATTATAGTATAATATTATTCTTTTTTTGTTATTTTATTATGTTTATTTTATACTATACTTATTTAATATTATTACTATATTCTCACTCCACATGTCACCAATAAATTTAGATCTAAATTCCCTATAATAATAATAATAATAATAATAATAATAATAATAATAATAATAATAATAATAAAATAACATGTAATCATCAAATTAGGTCATTGATTTATTTTATTTATTTATTTTTTGTCCAGTAGCTGATAGTTAGAAATTTCACCTTAAATGTGAATAAGTAAAGTGTTTGTGGTTAGAACTCCGACTCCTACATAATATATGTGATATTTCTACCAACTGAGTAAAGCTCATGGGGACAATTAGGTCATTGACTTAAGATGAAAGGATTCATGCTTACATATTCACTAAATCAATGTCTCGTAATTTAGTAAAAGACAAAAAAACGTTATTGTTCTTTTTGCATAATGTAGGTTGGAGATTGAGTGACTTTGTGGAGGAAAAATCACTGTGACTTTTTCGCTATGTCTGTCCTATATTACTCTCTCAGTTATCTTAATTACCATTTTTTTTCTTCATCTTTCTCTCATAAATTAAACTAAAGTCACCATGACTTTTCCTCCGAAAAGTCACTCGGTCTCATACATTGAGAAATACTCATTATTTAGGCACAACCATAAATTAGAGGTGTTAGACCGACATAAAAAAAAAATCTCAAAATGCTTGCTTCCCATATATAATTGATTGATGTGACTATTTTATTTTTCTTTTTAATTTTTTGGATTAATGTGTGCGCGCCTAAATTTTGTGCTTATATGATTGTGCTTAGGTAAGAATGTTTCAGCAAGACTTCCATGGTCATGTGACCATATAGTCGCACTCACATGATTGTTTTATTATTTATAAAATAATTAAAAGAATAAAATAAAAAAGTAAATTTTATGAAAGTGGCTAAGAAATTTATTTTTGTCACGTAACCATATAAGAATAACTCCATGCACATTATGCAAAAACTAAGATAATCATCGTAATACTAGTAACAACTAAGATTGTTTATAAAAAAAAAAACATTTTTTTTTAATATTTTTTTTCTCTAACACTGTCACTGTGTCAAACACTCTCACATAAATAAACCTAGTAATAATGTAATAATTCTCTGACATGTAAAAACATCGAACAGAACACTATGCAGCCACAAATCCATGAAGCCGTTTCAAACAATTTTGTCGGCGAAAGACGTTACTAATCATTTTCATTAACAGGTGCAATCACCAATTAGTGCTAATTAATTTATTCCATTTTATTCTTTTCGTGTCTTTTTCTTCTTCCACATTCAGAATTATATTCATTAATTCATTTTAATACTAGTAGGAGTATTAACTATGAAGGAAATAGTAGAGTATAATTCATTTGGTAGATTGACCAAAATAATTCATTTGGTAAAACCCATAAGGCTTATCTTATTTGGCAAAAAAATGTCAAAATTATTAGTACATTAGTAGATGTTAAGATTGAAGTTTAAACTTCGATTCATTTACTTATATGTGAGAAAGTTTATAATAATTTTGTCATTTTATTATCTACAAAAAAAAATAAATTCATTTGATAGAAATATTACAGATGATATATAGAAATTGAAGTTTATTCATTTCAAAAGGTTAAATTTTCTAATTACTACGTACGCAAATAAAAAACGGTGCTTATAAAAAACAAATAAAAAACAATCATGTTTTTTTCTCTCCATGTTATAACACTACCATTGTCATTTAGCGGTAATTAATTTTTAAAATTTGAGTAAATTATTTTCTTTTCAAACATAAAGGTTAGAGATCAGACCTATGATGCTTGCTTAATACGTTTAAATTTCTTACACTTAAACTAATTTATCGATGAATTAGTAATTTTTTTTTTCAAATGAAATTATAAATATGAATGAAACTCACACAATTATGAGACATCAAATTTGAATCCAAATAAAAACATTTAACGAAACAATATTTGTCTTTGTCGATAGAACTAGAACTAAAACCAATTTTTATCAAAAGAAGAAACTAAAACCCATCAATATTGTCAAAATAAATAAAAGACAAATCATTGAAAATTCACACACAAAGTGAAGAGATTGAGGGACATCTGACCTAGTCATTCCACTCTTAAGTTGGATAAGTGGAATGACCGAAGTTCGAATCTGACTCTCTGCATATATAATGTAATGTCACTGTAAACTGAACTAAGCTCAAGATACCGTGTAAGATTTTTTTTCTTCTTTTTGTTGATAGACGAAATGACAAAGTCATTGAAAACTCACACACATAAAGTGGAGTGATCAGGGTTCGAATCCCAATCTTAATGTCCAACACTAATAATTTTGGTATTTCTGTCGGTCGAACTAGGATTTGTGTACGATATATATAACATTTTACTTCCCTAATTTAAATAAGAAAACTTCTTACCAAATATTTGTACATATATATGAATGGACCATTAATCTTCTTCATTTGCTGTCATTTTTTAACATGGGTAGCTTAATTCTTTAATTTTTTATTTCTTATAATAATACTCACACAAAAACTGCATAAAGCTTCTTCTTTTCCTCTTGTTCCTCTTCTTCTTCTTCCTTTTCCTCTCTTTCTCTCTGCAATTTCATTTTTTTTTCAATTTTTTTTTTCACTTGTTTTTGCTTTGGCACTAGTGCTAGTTCTTGTCTCCTATAGTCTCTGACCCTTTTGCCAGCTTTGACCTGAGAAGATGCTTGTAAGTACGTTTCTCTCTGTGTTCATTTTTTTTTTGTTGTTTATACTTTCTTTGTCTTTTGAGTTTTTACCTTAAACTTGTTCCAAATCTGGGTTTTTATTGTTTTGTTTTTCAATTTTCATTATAATAACTAAAAGGGTCTCTTCAAGTTTCGATCTTTGTTTGGATTTTATATGTTTGAGTCAATGTTTGTATGTTTCATTCATGTGGGTCGTGTTCAAATTCTATGTATTAGATTTGTTCTTTTGGGTTGTTCTGTTTTTTTGCTATGATTTTCTATGACAATGGTGATTGTTGTCTATGGTGGAGTTTTCATCAAATTTTATTCAATTTTGATCTGATTAATTGATCTGATTAACTTGCATTATAGTTTAATTTCAGCTGAGAATTCCCTTTTCAAGTTCTTCCTCATATGCTTTTGTTTCATATGGAATAATATTTTTGTTGAAGTGAATCTCTCATTGGTTGGTGTGTGAAAATGTGAAAATGATAATTATTGTTGCTTTATTTCATTGTTTTTGCTTTGAATTTTTCATTTCTATTGTTGTGTTTGTTCATTCTTGTTCCAGATATATGTTTTTAACATCTTTCAATTTGAAGTGAATTCTTACATTCAGTTAATTTGTTTTCTTAAATTATTATCAGTGTCGTGTCTGATATCTGTCTGTGTCTGATGTATGTTTGTCTTTGTGTCGTGTCTGGTGTCTTTCTGTGTCTGATGTCTCTGGTGATTAATTGGTTTGTGTGACCTTTTTTCAGGTGGCATTGCTCTTGCTTCTGGCATTGAGCAATGTCGTGAATGTTTATGGAGATGTTGAGCAGTGTGGTTCGAATCCAAAATTGGATCCTAGACCACATAGTGTCTCTATTTTGGAGTTTGGTGCAGTTGGAGATGGTAAAACACTGAATACAATTGCATTCCAGAATGCAATTTTCTATCTCAAGTCATTTGCCGATAAGGGTGGTGCTCAGCTCTACGTGCCACCAGGAAATTGGCTCACGGGTAGTTTCAATCTTACCAGCCATCTTACCCTATTTTTGGAGAAAGGCGCTGTCATTATTGGATCTCAGGTACTTTCACCTCTTGCTTCATTTTCTTACTAGTAGTAATATTTTAAAATTAACAGTTTTGTCACTTTTATGCGAGCAAATCATCATTTTGGTCCCGGAAAGTGTAAGGCGGTGTCACTATGGTCCTTGAATGCATTGAAATAACAAAAACATCACTGAGTATGTATTTTGTTAGTGATTTTGTGGACTAAGCTAACCAATAGAAGAGACATGAGGATCAAATGATGTTTTTGTAATTTTAATACATTTAAGGACTATAGTGTGAGTGTTTGACGCCTATGGGGATCAAAATGACTGTTTACTCTTTTTATGTTGATTTGTTGCAATGTTGTTAAATAATGGCTATAGCAGCGCTATAGCATAGCACAATTTGAACAGATTGTGTAATGTTCTGTTAAATAACGGCTATAGCAGTGCTATGTCATTGTAGCATAGCGGAATTTGACCAAACAACTATTTTTAGTGATCTGTGATTGACAAAACTGATTTCTTGTGTATAAAGATATTTCATGTTCAACCAATTTGAGGGTAATTGAGGAGTTGTTTTTCTTTTTTAGGATCCATCTCATTGGGATGTTATAGAAGCCTTACCTTCTTATGGCCGAGGGAAAGATGTTCCTGACGGAAGATACAAGAGCTTGATAAATGGTAACAAGTTGGAGGATGTGGTCATAACAGGTTTGCCTATTCTGTTCCAATCCAAGTATTTTTTCCTTCTCGCAATTTTTTCACGTTTTCTGTTTCTGGATTGAATTTTCAATATTTTAATGTAACTTTTACCAGGCAATAATGGAACCATCGACGGCAATGGAATGGTTTGGTGGGAGTGGTATAAGTCTCATTCCCTTAACCACAGCCGTCCTCATCTGGTTGAAATTATATCATCCGATTCTGTCGTAGTTTCAAATCTTACATTCTTGAATGCTCCAGCATATAGCATCCACCCAGTTTATTGCAGGTATATAGTTTTCTAGATGTTCTTGATACCTCTTTTTCCAAAAGAATGGAGTAATATTGATACAGTAACATTTAATTTGATGCAGTAATGTACATATTCAAAATATTTCAATCTCCGCTCCTCCAGAATCACCTTATACTGCTGGCATAGTACCAGGTTTGTAGTAGACCATTGACTCAATTTATACCCTCATTGTGAAAATGACAATGCCTCTATGTAATACCGACACTTCAGATTGAAGATGCATGACACATGTGGTTACATTCAATTGTATCATTTATTTAAATTATTACCAGAGTGTCTTGTCCATGTTTGTGTCAGTGCTTCATAAAATGACTTTCAAATTCAAACTATGAAGCACTGACACAAACACTAACATCAGACATCATGCCACG
Source organism: Trifolium pratense (assembly GCF_020283565.1). Taxonomy (NCBI): domain Eukaryota; kingdom Viridiplantae; phylum Streptophyta; class Magnoliopsida; order Fabales; family Fabaceae; genus Trifolium; species Trifolium pratense. Next base: position 38,223,099 of record NC_060063.1, read on the forward strand.
TCAACCAATGGTAGATATTAGAACATATGATATGATTGAATGTAACCACATGTGTCGTGTCAGGCACCAGAGACGCCTTCAATTTGAAGTGTTGGTGCTATACAGAGTCAAATATCAATAGCTTACCAAACTTTGGTGAGGCTCTATTAGCTTAACATTTGTGCACTTGATGTTTTCAGATTCTTCTGATAACGTTTGTATAGAAGATTGTATTGTATCCATTGGATTCGATGCAATTTCTCTTAAAAGTGGATGGGATGAGTATGGAATTGCCTATGGAAGACCAATTGAGAAAGTACACATAAGAAGGGTTCAACTTAATGCATTTTCCGGCTCTGCTATTTCATTTGGTACTGAAATGTCTGGCGGAATTTCAAATGTACTAATAGAACATGTTCACATTTGGAACTCAAATAGTGGCGTTGAGTTCAGAACAAACATAGGAAGAGGTGGTTATATAAAAGAAATTGCAATATCAAACCTAGAAATGGAAAATGTTCATACAGCAATTTCAGCCAAAGGTAATTCTGGTTTTCATCCTGACGACAAATTTGATCCAAAAGCTTTTCCACTTTTGAATCACATTACTTTGAAGGATATTATCGGCGCGAATATCACAGTTGCTGGAAGCTTTTCTGGAATAGAAGAATCACCCTTCACAAACATTTGCCTTTCAAATATAACCTTGTCAATAAATTCGGCTTCTTCCGTTACATGGGAATGTTCAAATGTCTCGGGATTTTCAGACTCGGTGTCCCCTAAACCTTGTCAAGAACTTGATAACCCTTCAAATTCTTCTTCATCGTCGTGTTTCTACCTCATGAGTCCTCTCGGTGGAAAAACTGCAGGACTTTAATAAATCGTTCACAAAACAAACGATCTGGCGCAATTGGTTGATGCGTGTATATGTGAGTATTGTAAATCTTGGGGTACTGAGTTCGATTCCTGCTCATAAAAAAACAAGATGAAGAAACGAATCGCAAATAGGCTACATTCTTTCCAAAATAAGACAGACTTTGAAGGATATTATCGGCGCGAATATCACAGTTGCTGGAAGCTTTTCTGGAATAGAAGAATCACCCTTCACAAACATTTGCCTTTCAAATATAACCTTGTCAATAAATTCGGCTTCTTCCGTTACATGGGAATGTTCAAATGTCTCGGGATTTTCAGACTCGGTGTCCCCTAAACCTTGTCAAGAACTTGATAACCCTTCAAATTCTTCTTCATCGTCGTGTTTCTACCTCATGAGTCCTCTCGGTGGAAAAACTGCAGGACTTTAATAAATCGTTCACAAAACAAACGATCTGGCGCAATTGGTTGATGCGTGTATATGTGAGTATTGTAAATCTTGGGGTACTGAGTTCGATTCCTGCTCATAAAAAAACAAGATGAAGAAACGAATCGCAAATAGGCTACATTCTTTCCAAAATAAGACAGTTGTTCATTTTTTTCCTTTTGTTCCTTCCATTCCTTAGATTTCAATTCTTGCATATTCCAAAATAGGTCATTATTTGTACAGCTTCATTTCTTCATTCATGTGTAAGGAAATTTTGGTAGTGCCTTTACACAAAGGACTCAAAATGTGATAGTTTACATTTTTGCATTAGTTTCATTGTTATTTCATTTCACTGTAAAGCATGTAGTGGATTTGGTGATACTTCAATTAAAGAAAGTTCAATTTTAAGTAATAATTTTCATTTCTTTGTTGTCTTGTTATTGATCTTAAATCACTATTTTTCAATGAGTCATCCAATATATGTATCTTCTTGCAATATTGAAATAGTTAAGTTTGTAATGGAATTTGATTTGATGGGATGATACTAAATTATAAATGGAATATGACAGTCAGCAAAAGTGAGATGACATCAACATAATGAATATTGGTGGCTTAAACTTTTGCCAACTAGCATAATCAATCAAAGCCAGATAGGAGGGGGGGTCCTTTAAGCTGTCTTTGTCTAATTTTGAGATCCAATGTTGGACCAAAATATGTGGTTTAATTTACAGTAATCTGCTGCTAAGTGGCCTAGTCCGGACAAAATTGTTTTGTCTCTGCCCGGATGAATGAATTCGGACGAGATGTTTTGTCTCCGTTCGGATGAATCAATTCGGACGAGAGCGATTTAGATTCATTGTTTTGGCTAACTTCAAGTTCAAGATTATTACTATGGTGTTTGCTGACAGGCTTACTTATATTATGTCTTCGATCATATCACGGCACGCAACTAGAGAGGTTTCGTCAAAGGTAGATAAATTGGTGATTGTATTGTTTGATCTCTGAAGCTATCAATATGTTGCACCAAAGATCTTATAGAGGTAACTTGGTTTTAAAATTGACATTTTCAAGGTTTTTGGCTTTATTTCTAATTTTTGTCACTGGCTCGAGGTCATTTCTTTATTCTTCCGAACTTTCTATTTTTGTTAATCGTAAAGCTTCTAGTTACTTTTCTTATAAAAGTGATATTAGACAGGGAGATTCTTTGTTTCTCTCTATGGTGATGTTTCCGGCCAGATCATTTATAATGCTAAATCTACTATTTATACGCGTCATATCACCGGTAACATAAGAGATATGCTTTCTAACCGTTTGAGTTTCTCGTCTGCCAATTCCTATTGCTGGTAGAATTAAATCTAAATTGGCATCTTGGAAAGCTTATCTTCTCGCTATTGTTGGCATAGTACAGTTAGTTAGGAGTGTTATACATGGCATGACGATTTACAACTTTCTCATATATTCTTGGCCTATTTCTTTGTTGTGCGAGATCGACAGGAGGATTAGAAATTTTGTATTGTCAAGTTACTTTAGTTGGTGCTTATTGGTCATTGCGGTTTGGCGCACATTTTATGCACTCCTACGTAGAAAAGTGAAGATATCCGCAACATTTGGTCGTTGATTATAGCTTTTTAATGGTTTTCCTGCTTATTCTGCAAGTAAATTTTCTGCAAACATACTTCTGCAACAAATGGTACAACAGATAAATTTGCAGGAAATTTTATCTTTTTACATGTAACTTTGTTTTTTATAAATACCAATAGCATATAAAAATCATTTTTATAAATATATGCATTAATCCACAAGTTATTTAAGTTGAAGAAGTCCATATCCAGTTTGAATTACAACTATATTCTGGTCAATATCTTCAACACAACCTGCAAAACAACAGATAAACATCAGGAAAGGCAACAATCTTAAGAGATATGTGACATCATTTTAGTATCTTAACATCATTGAACGAAACCTCAAAATCGTCTTTCTGAACACAAACTGCAAAATCAAACCTTGAGATACAAACTTGGTGGCTTAGAAGACATAGAATCATTTTCGACTTAACTGTTAAACGCATAAACATTGACCGTTCACGCATAATGGTTTTCCATGAAGGTAACAATGAGTAGTAAAACATTGGAGCCAGGTAGTACAATTAAGAGCTGTGATATAAAACACGAATAAAATAGTGTCATTGAAAATGGTCAAAAAGATTATGTATAATTCAAGAAGAAAACACTTGAAAATGGTGAGAAGAAAAGATTTACCTTCGGCGTTAGTTGCAACAAGAAATAGAGAAATTAAAATGACCACAACATAAACAAATTTGAGAATTTTAGTCATATTTTTTTTCATTCGCATGTACCAAACATAAAAAATTCTATCACTTTATATAGTATAAAGAACCTATGCTCTCTTGACCTAACAAAAAAAAACATGTTCTATTTACTTCAATTAAATACTTTGTAGCATGTTGGCAAACTAAATAAATAAAGGAAAATGCTAAACAGTGCCCCCGGGGCACCGGTTAAGGATGCAAAAATAGTAATTTGGCATTGGAGTTTGTGCAGTCAACTCCTCGAAAGTTTAAAAAGTGTTCTTTTCTTTTCAAAACTTTCTGTTTTTGGTTTCCTTAACCAGTGCCCCGGGGGCACCGGTTAGCATGACCATGACCCATAAATAAATACTTTGTAGCAATTATGAAATTGCAAGATACCCTTTGAAAATTAGAATGGTTATTAAATGTCTCTTAAGTATATTGATATGTCGTGTTTGTCCATTTAGCTCATTCAATTGATCGCTATAGAAAACATACACATTTTAACTCTCCTGCGGTGACCATCGCTCCTCTCCTCTCACCAAAGGGTGAACGTCGCCTCTGCTTCCATTTGCCGGTTCTAACTTCTAAGTCATGAGATCGAGTCTCATCTTTGCCTTTTTTGTCTCCGACATTTTCGTAACTTTTCCCATCACTCGCCTCTTTTATAGTGGTGGCGGGGTGCTACTACCCAATACCCATCCCTCTATAAGCTAGCTTGTAGCACAAGTTTCTCTAGTTCCGTGCAATGCTATCAATCGTGGATTTCAGAAAATAGAAATTTGTTCAAATTTCAGTATGCATCAGCGCTATAGCGCCATTATAGCCACCATTTGACAATATTTTGTATTACTATCGCGAAACAATGGTGATTTGGTGAAATTCTGCTAGGCTTTAGTTTCTATTTAACAACTTTCGGGGCTTCTCATAACCTCACAATTTTACTAACATTAAGCATAGGAAGAAAATCATCATATTGTTTGGGAAGAATGACAAAACCTAAAACATAAATGTGTGCATCAAATTTTAATTAGAATTAGAAATAAAAATGCAAAATATTGCACACAAATGTAAATAAGATTAGGATTACTCAGAGAACCCTATCATAGTGTTGGAGTAAGCCCTAAAAGTCAATCTATTTTGATAGAATCGTCTTTTGTATGATGACTTTGATTTATATATGTTTGTTTCAAACTAATAAAGTCCCTAGAATAGCTAGTCTAATTAATGGAACATTAAGTGTGACTTAATAGTGAGACTCCATTAAACATAATGACACTATTCTTAAAGTATCCATAGTCAAGTTTTACTGTGATGTGGGATAACAGTAAAACATAGAGACTATTATGTGAGTAGATTGATGACTTCATCTCACGAGTCATGGATATGAGATATCAAGTCTTTACATAGATATAAATATTAGGAGTAATATTTATATTGGATTGACCCGCCATGAGAATGCTACATAGTATGTTATGAAAAGTGTCATAAGTTATTCTCATAGTGATAATGGTGTATACCACCATTCGACCTGAAACCACTATGGACCCTAGATGTGGAGTAGAGTACTTAGTTGCCGTTCAAACATTGTCCGTAACAGGATGACTATAAAGTCGGTTGATGGGTACTCTATAAATCATGCTGAGGGACATGAGTGACCTAGATAGAATTTGCCCCTCCTACATAACAGGAGCAATATCTGTAGGCCTCTTGATGGAATATGACTGATAAAATGCGTGGCCACGCCGAACTAAGTCAATATGAGATATTGAGCTTATTCGTTGCTCAGTATATTCTGGGATCAAGAAATAAGATATTGAACCATACAAGGGTGACACGATCTATGCCTTATGTTCAATATAGATATAAGGGCAAAGGGGTAATTATACACACGATCGTTATCACATAAATGTTTCGTCAGATCACATGACATTCTCGTCACTTGGGTAGCAATGATGTGTTGCTAGATACCGCTCAATGTTTATAATATTAAATATGTGATTTAATATTATTGCCAACGTTACGAGAACCTATAGGGTCACACACAAAGGACAGATAGATGAGAGAAATAAATAAGTAAGACTTATTTATAAAATAATAAGCAGGACTTATTAGTAATTAAATAATTAAGTATGACTTATTATTTAATTTATGAAAAATAGAGAAATGCGGTCCACCGTAAGGTACGGTGCAGTGCTTGGCTTAATGACCACACAAGTGGTTATATAAATAGAACCCTTGTGATGAAGTTTTAAAAAAAGGTTTTTAACCTAATTCAAAAGGTGAAACCTAGCCGCCGCTCTCTAAACCCTATTCTCTCTGAATCTCTGGTGGAATTGGCTAGCACCGGTCATCGGAGAAGTTCTGTTCGTGTGGACTGAGTAGATGCATCGCTACTTTGCTTTGCTCGTGATCAGAAACAGTTTCTACCTCAAAGGTTCTGCACTTCAAGAGGTAAACACACAAACTTGTTGTTTTGTGTTCTTTGATTTGTGATTAATGGTTTAATCAAGATCCGTTCATCGGGATTGTTCCGCTAAGAGGATTAATTATTTTGAAATACCCCTCTTAAATCCCTTCACATAGGCCCTTAGCCTTATAGTTGGAAGTAGAGGTGGGAAGAGGCCATGTCGGCCTACAGGGGCGTATGACCTAGCATACATAGGCTCAGGTTAGGCCAGTCTATTTCTTTAAATATAGAGCAGGCAAAGACTTTTTTATAAGCTTATTTGGTTAAATAGATCAGGCTGCAAACCATTTAAAAAGCCTTTTAGCCTACTAGGCCGACCTATTTAAATTAATATGAATAATATTTTTACTACTATTATTATTTATATATTAAAATTTGTACTTTGATTAAACTATAAATTTATTAACTTTTTTCAGTAGTTTAAGTTTATTAATCTACATTAATTTTTCACATATATAAATGTATTATTGTAAGCTAGAATTGAAATATGATGACATATATAATTAAGAGTTAAATATGTTTTTGGTCTCTATAGTTTCAAAGAAACTTTGTTTTAGTCGCTGAAGTTTGCTTTCACACTTTTTAGTCCCTGAAGTTTCTTCACTCAAGGTTTTTAGTCCTTACTTTTAATCAAACTATTGTATACTTTCACATTTTTGAATGATCTTTTATATTTATGTTTATAATATTATAAGAACATCTCCAATAAAAATTTAGATTTTTTTAACATAAGATGAATTATTTATGAATTTTTATGTGCAAAAAACAAAAAAAAATCATATTTAATTCATCTCTTTTTAAAAAAAAAAACTTTTGTAACAGAGATTCATATAATGTACTAAACATGACCGCAGAAAAAAAAAAAAATTTTCGAATGATATGTACGAGTTGAAAAAAGTAGGGACTAAAAACCTTGAGAGAAGAAACTTCAAGGACTAAAAAGTGTGAAAACAAACTTCAGGAACTTCAGGGACTAAAACGAAAATTCTGTGAAACTCTAGGGACCAAAAATATATTTAACCCTATAATTAAATTCTCTAAAATATCATGTTAAATATTAAAAGGACATTGGTTTATTAATTCACAAGTATATTTAAAAATAAATATAATTATTTATTTATATATGCTCATGTGAAATAGATTTTTAAACAGACTAACATACCACATTAGACTTTCAGAACACTAGACTCAGACCTAAAATATAAGCCTATATAAGCCACATGCTAGATTCACACCTTCAATTTTTTGAAAGGACAAACTCAAGTTTGACAAAATCTAGCTCAATCTAGCCTATTTCCTCCGGAGGGGCTAAACCAAATCAAAGCTTGTAGGCTCGTAGTGGTAGAGAAAGCTAGGTATACCCACAATCCATGTTCCTGAAAGACATATTATTATTATTATTATTATTATTATTAATTCATGAAAGAATTTTTTTTTACAATGGCATATTTTTCTTTATCAATGTGAAGATTTGGTGAGGAATAAATAAATAAATCTATACACCTATATAAAGAGATACAAAAGTTTTAGTTTGGACTTTTCACAATACCAACAACACCCTTGATTTTTTTTATTAGTAAAAATCTTTTATTAACAAATTCACCATAACATATTTTTTTAGCAACAAAATTTTTTTATTAACAAACTCACCATTACATAAGGTATGCATTTTTTTGACATAATGCTACATAATAGACACAGACAAGCGCGAAACGCGCCTCGCTAGTAAATACATCAAATAAGAACACACATATATTTCTAAAATAAAAAAATACACACAAAAACTTTGGTCTGGAATATATTTAGATGTACGATTAGAAAATTTAATTGAAGTAAAATTTTGGTGTAAATAAATAAAATAAAGGTGAATTCTTCGGTACACATATTATGTGGCAATGTACCGGTACATTGCTGATGTGTTTACCAAATCAAAAACATTTAATGCAGATTTTGTTTCTTTATTAAATTTTTTATATTAAACACTACTTTTTAAAATTTGCAAATATATCCATCACATAAATATAATCATCAATCATATTCCACAATAAATCAAAGCATGTATCAAATCGGGTCCGGTTATTATACATAAACAAATACTTATGCACGTTGCATAAGTCCAGCCCACTAGCCGAGCCCAACACGCCTAGCCCAACCCATTCCTTCATATAACCGCTTCCCACTAACGACGTTAACTCCAAAAGTAACGGTTATCTCGAAACTAACATTTTTCTGTCCAAAACCAACAACAATCGTTCATCATCACCATCGCCGGAATCAACATCATCACCGGAAGCTACATTCATCATCATCGTCACTGAAATCTACAATCATTTCCATCAGAGTTCACTCCTTCATCATCACTGTCACCGAAATCAATCTTCAAAACCAATTACTGTTGATTTCTTACACGCAAGTAAAGGATCATCATCAACGATTCACTTGCAAAAAGCAAAATGAAGAAAACGACACAGGCTTGAACTTCCCTAATGCTTTTGCAAGTGTAACTGTTAGTTGGAAAATGCTTTTGTTTTGTTTGGAAAGTAATTGCATTGGTGTAACCTAAATTCCAATTTGGGGAAAATCATAATCTGAAATGGTTTTGTTTAGTTTGGTTGTTTTGAAAAAGAATTGATGAAACTAAAAGTAGAGATGGTTTTGTTTAGTTTGGTTGTTTTGAAAAAGAATTGATCAGTGTCTCTTTGTGATAATTGGTTGCTTTGAAAAAGTATAATTGTACACTTTTAGTGTATCTGAAACCAAAGTAGCCCTCTTGTGGTTTCCATGAAAGAATTCTTACTAGTTTATGTAGTGATATGAAAAAAGTAGAGATGGTTTTGTTTAGTTTGGTTGTTTTGAAAAAGAATTGATCAGTGTCTCTTTGTGATAATTGGTTGCTTTGAAAAAGTATAATTGTACACTTTTAGTGTATCTGAAACCAAAGTAGCCCTCTTGTGGTTCCCATGAAAGAATTCTTACTAGTTTATGTAGTGATATGAAAAAATAGAGATGGTTTTGTTTAGTTTGGTTGTTTTGAAAAAGAATTGATCAGTGTCTCTTTGTGATAATTGGTTGCTTTGAAAAAGTATAATTGTACACTTTTAGTGTATCTGAAACCAAAGTAGCCCTCTTGTGGTTTCCATGAAAGAATTCTTACTAGTTTATGTAGTGATATGAAAAAAGTAGAGATTTAACTTATTATCTGCCATATGAAACCATACTTACTAGTTTCCTTTGATCCAGGTGAAAAAATCAAAGAACGTACAGGAATTGCCATCCTTCAGTATCGGGCTGACACCGTCAGATGAGGATAAAAGGAATGACACCGATTCATCATCCAGTGGTGGTCAAAAACATAAGCGAAAAACAGGAGATGCAAAAGATAATGAAAAGAAGAATAAAAAAAAGAAGGAACATAAAAAGGGTGATGAAAGCATTGCTTCTCGTGGTCGTAATAAGAAACCACAAATAGAGGCACAAGATTCCGATGAGACAAGTTCGGATGATGAAAATGAAAGGAATGGTAAGAAAGTTTCTTGTGCTATTGAAAATGTGAAACAAGATATGGTGAAGAAAGATTCTGATGCAGATGCAAGACTGAGGCATAAGATGAGTGTACCTAAGGTCTATGACCTTATGCATTCAGTACATGTCAAAAAAAGGAGAGACGAAATAATTGACCAACTAAACAACTGTGGCTTTGGAGGGATGCTACATATCTGTAACTGGACAAGGATCCACACCTTTTTTATCGATTGGGTTGTCAGAAGATTTGAAAAGGAACATATGTGGATAAGATTGAGCGATACGGAGGTCCTAGAGTTGAAAGAGGATGATGTGCATAGAGTCTATGAACTTCCAATGGCTGGAAAGAAGATAGACACTAATCTTTGCTCTGATGGAGCAATTAGAAGGCTAAGGAAGGAATTGGGATTGACTGGAGATTATTCTCCAGTTGTGAAGGTTGCTGAATTAGAAAGGATACTGAAGACTACAGAAAAACCTAAAACATGGGTGAAGGGTATAATTTGTTTCATCATTCATAACATTTTGTGCCCGACTAATAAAGGCAATGTGTCACTGCAGTATGCAGATATTTTAGAAGATCCAGCCGGTGTATCTTCATATAACTGGTGCTCACATGTTCTAGACTATATGAAAAAAGGCCTGCAATCTCCAGGAGTTTTAAATCCATTAGCAGATTTCCACTTCCTAATGGTAATGATGTCCACTCAATGATTTGAATTAAAAGTCAATTTTACAAACACATACTTATTCATATTTTATCCAACACAATCTTATAACTGAAACCATGAGTGTGGTTTAATGGTTTCTCTAGTTTTATATTTGTAACCAAAATAGTCCTCTTATGGTTTCCAATAAATATTCATATTTCATATCTCATTTATGTCTTTTATTCTTAATACAATCAACACATACTTGTCACATGCATATTTATTCATTTACTTTTGAGCTTGTCTTTCATTTGAGCAATATTTATACAATCAACACATACTTGCCTTCATTCCTATATGTATATTCCTTTTGAATTGAATGTGTCATGTTTCCCAATTTGAGGCAATATTAACTAATTGTTGCAGATTAACTACATGGATAAAATGGGGAAACGAAGCCCATTTTTGACGGGCAAATACAAGCGGCCACCCCTTCGTGATTGGGATGTCAAGGCGGCAAACCAGGAACTTGCCAAGATCCATGATATCATGGGGCTTGAAAATGGATTGACAGCTGATCGTGGGACGCGACAATGACCGCAAGTATACAGTCGTGTCGTGTAGTTTTAAAAGATATCGAACCCAAAGGACCAATAATCGACCTACCGTATTCTAGTGTTGCTTTGTAAATCTAAGGCTAATGATTTAAAGGGTTATGATTAATTGAATAACTAAAATAAGAGAAATAAATATTTTTTAGATTTTTAATATGTAAATAAAATATTGCTAGGACGTGCTATTAGTTGCTTCAGAGGGTTCAATGCTTAATTCGCGCTAGACAAAATTACTACCACATCTAATTGTCGTATTTTAATAAAATCGATGCTCCAGGCGAAAGCCGTTCTCACTTCCAGCTCTCACAACTCTCATCATGAAATTAATAAAATACTTTACAAAGTAGTTGCATTACTTCTAGATTTTAGTGGTGTAAACAATTAAATTTTCGAAACTATATTGTTTTAAAAATACAATTCAGATAGTATTATAAATTATAAAGGTGGTGCTTAACTCTCGTCCTCACACCCGCTAATAAAATACTCTTTGAAAAACAATATAATTTAATTAACTCTAATCCCAACTCTCGTTGCGAATTAGATTTAATGTTCAGTTTTTACTATCTAGTAGAAATCTCACGCTCTCGCTCTATTGATTTTTACTTTAATTAATTCTCACTCTCGTGACGAATTATAATCAACGCTTAATTAAAAACTGCTTAAGAAAATAAAACCGTTGCCAGTTTTCAAGAATTATATTTGATTTAAAAACACTAATCTCAGCTCTCGCAAATCTTGACTAGCGTTATACTTAGATAAAATAAATGCTCAGCTCTCACACACTCACTTACCTATATAAGTACCTTTGAAAATCAATATAAAACTCATTAATCCTAAATAGCTCTCGCGGATTTTAGAACTAACGGTCAGTTTTAACTATCCGACCCTAAACCTCAACTCTCGTCAATGTTGGTTTATTGCCTTTAAAACAATCCTCACTCTCGTGACGAATTATTTGAAAACGTATTTATTTAAAACTGGTGGTTGAAAACTATTAAGCACAAATTAACTACCGAACCCCTATTAGTTACTAACTACACATCCTAGCAACGCTAAATTTAGCTAGACATAACTAAAACTAAAGACATTAAAATAAAATAAACAAATAAATAAAAAGACATAATAAAAATAAAAACAGAAATTAAAAGCATAAAATAAAAGCAATAAAATAAAGACAAGAAATAAATAAGACCATAAAATAAAATAAGAACCTGAAATAACAAAAGGAATCTCGAGTACGGACTCCGACAGCGTAACGGTAGGAAATAAAAAAAAAAACTTATTTTATTCTCAACGGAGAATAAAATAATACTAAACTCTCAACTTTAGAGAAGAAAACCTTGTGGTACTAAGCCTAGTTCTCAATTCTCCAAGTCAAGTGTTTTTCTTTTAAATGAATGGAGAAAGGACCTATTTATACTATTTCAAGTGAGACAAAACATAATATATTAGCGATGTGGGACTTTGTCGGGTGCAATCTGCACCGTTTGATCATTGATGGCTGCAGGATCTTTTGCTTTGTTTGGCATGTGTTGTGCAGCAGCTTCTTTTGGGCGAGGCCCATTTCTTTTCTTTCCTTAACAATTAAGCTTGTGTTGGGCAGCACAAGAAGTATTTTGAGGGGGTGGTGCACACGTGTAACTTGTATGTTGGGCCATGCAGGTGAGGTCCTTATGGGCTGCACTTGTGTGGCCCTTTTTGTCCATTCTTGCTCCTTTTTAATCCGTTTTCGCTCCTTTCTTCAACTCGTGCACTTTTTATCTGTTTATTTAAAATACGAGAAATAAGTAACGATTCATAATATAAAACTTCGAAATCGAAATAAAAATAATTAAAATATAATAGTAAATTAACTAAATAAATAGCATATTTTTAGGCGTATCAAACTCCCCTAAACTTGAACCATTGCTTGTCCTCAAGCAATTTAGCTTGCATATAGAAAACATTTGAAATGCGAAGCAACTCACACACACAGACTTAGAGGAAAATAACATCACAAGTACTCATACGTGGTCAGAAATTCAAATCGGCTAAGATTAATTAGTTAGGTTCTTTACACAATCAAGAAGGGTATTTCAACGACACACAAAGTTCTCCCTCTTATACATATCGAATTCGGATCATGCCGTTGTACTAAAATCTAAATCTTCTCCTTTGTTTCATCCTTTTTCATTTTAGACAGTCACATTAAGACCCTTTATCTATGCCACACACATGGTAAGAAAGCCGGTTAGCGTCTTTATTCATCTTTTTCAATTCGCAATTAGCTTGATGATACAAATTTTTGTATGAGTAATCATATAAATATTTTTTTTTCCAAGGTTTAACCGTATTACCACAGTATGACCTTATATTATTTTTCTCCTTTAAGGTTTAACCGTATTACCACAGTATGACCTTAAGAATTTGCTTAGATGATTCGCTTATATTCATCGACAAACCTACTTAATGTGTGACTTTATAGATGGTGTCCGACTGGATAGATAAACTACTAAAGGATTCCACAAATTTAAATCAGGAGATTTTGGCACAATGGTTATTCAAATTGATATCTATACTAGGGAGACTTCTGGGTGTTGGAAAAATACCGATTTTGTTGTAAAATTCCCTAATTTCCTTAACTTAGCCTCTCATCTTTTCTTAACCTATATACTTTCTAAGTGAGCTATTATCCTAAGTCTTTGGAAAAAATTTTAATTTGGCTCAAGAAAAGGAAAAATTTAGAAAAACCAAAGAATATACTATAAATTCAATTTTTTATTATGCGAAAGGAAATAAAAATTCAAATAACTAAAAATTAAAAGTAAATAGAGATAGTAGAATACTCCCCTAAACTTAAATCCAACAGTGTCCTCACTGCTGTGACTCAAGAGTAGCTTTGGAGCGTAAAACATGTGGTAGATCATGGGGGAGGTTGTTGATAATTTTGGAAATTATTGAACTGAAGCCTTAAACCGCCTAGCTCTTGTATGACATTGTCGAGCTGCTGTTGACGGTGCTCTTCTGAACTCTCCCATTGATTGTGATAGCCCTGCATTTGATGTTGGTTTTGAAGAATTTGTGCTTATTGGGCTTGCATGAATTCTATTCGTTCCAACATCTCCTCTTGTTGCTGATGCATCGCATAAAAGAGTTCATCGCGCTCCTCGTTGATAGCATTTAGAGCGCGCATTTCATAGAACACACCATCGATGGTACGCTATCTCGATGAGGAGGATCTGCCTGCAAAAGTGTTAGAAAAGATGTGTAGTGTGTGCAGGTGGAACGATGTTGGTGCCCCCACCAGCGGCAACATTTTGAGAAATGTGCGTGGGGGCTTTATTAGTCACAGGATCATCAGAGATAGTCATAAAAAAAAAATCAAAAATAAAAGAAAGCAAAAATTAAACAAGAATTAAAGAAAACTCATGGGTTGCCTCCCATGCAGCGCTTTGTTTAACGTCGGTTAGCTCGACTTCTTAACCCTTTAGATTAGTATGGTGCCTCTTCCAAACTCACGTCCTTAAAATTATGTCCAACATCCTTAGGTCTCCATTTGAACATGTCAAACCATCTCATAGGTGTTTTCCTTTTTCTTTTCTTTTTCTTGGAGGCAAACGGAGATGTTTTATTTTGGAAGATATTACTTTCTGGGTGGGCTTTTAGTATGTCGGGAGGTACTCGTTTAAAGGGTGTGTTATCGACATTTGTTTCAGCTATGTCGAGTCTATAGTAAGAGCTTTTCTTTAAACTTTTAGCTAGGTCGTCATTACCATTTTTATGAGTCGGAGGGATGAGAGTTTTTAGAATTTCAGAATTTTTGGTTTTATCTTTCTCCATCTCTTTTCCACATTCTTTGACGACGTCTAACATATAGCAACTATCTTCAATGGCTGATGCGTTCATGAATTGTGTTAAGATAAATTCAACTTTTTCTTCACCTACTTCAAAGGTGAGCTTTCCTTTTTTCACATCTATTATGGCACCGGCGGTTGCTAAGAATGGCCTTCCTAAGATTATGGGCGTATTGGAATCTTCCCTTATGTCCATGACTATAAAATCGGTAGGGATATAGAATTGACCTACACGTACTGGCACGTTTTCTAGTATACCTAAGGGGTATTTGACAGAACGGTCAGCGAATTGTATTGACATTTTAGTTGGTCTCAATTCTCCTAAATTAAGTTTTTCGCATATGGACATAGGCATTAAGCTGATACTGGCTCCTAAATCGCATAGGGCCCTATCTATTACATAATTTCCAATTACACAGGGTATGGAAAAACTTCCTGGGTCTTTTAGCTTAGGAGGCATATCATTTTGGAGTATGGCGCTACACTCGGCAGTAAGCATAACGGTTTCTTCTTCCTCGATCTTTTTCTTATTAGTTAAGATATCTTTAAGAAACTTAGCGTACGAGGGCATTTGTGTGATAGCTTCTGTAAAAGGTATTGTGATGTTTAGTTTTTGTAGAAGCTCTACAAATTTCTTAAACTGCCCTACGTTTTTGGATTGTACTAATCTTTGAGGATACGGGATGGGTGGTTTATATGGTGGGGGAGGAACGTAAGGTTTCTCTTTCTCTTTGGTTTCCTCTCCACTATCCTCCTTTTCTTTTGGTTCACTCTCCTTCTCGGTTGTCTTATCGGAATTGGGTAGCATGGCAGGATTTTTAGTTCTAGGATCAGCTGGTCCATCGTATTGTGTCCCACTTCGTAATATAACAGCATTCACATGTCCCCTAGGGTTTGGCTGAGGCTGGCCAGGAAATATGCCTGCAGGAGCAGAGGTAGATGCTTGTTGTTGTGCCACTTGTGCGATTTGTGTTTCTAACATCTTATTGTGAGTGGTCAAGAGTTCTAGCCTGCTTGTTAATTGCTTAATTTGCTCATTAGTGTGTATGTTTTGATTTAGGAATTCCTTGTTAGTTTGAGATTGTAGGGCTATGAAGTTCTCCATCATCAATTCAAGGTTTGACTTCATAGGAGCATTTTGAGCAGGTTCTTGGAATCCTGGTGGCGAAGGAGTAGGTGTTTGGCCAGGTGCATATAAAGCGTTGTTGCTATTGTACGAAAGGTACGGGTGATTTCTCTGGTTTTGATTGTAAGAGTTCCCTTGAGTGTAATTCACTTGGTCGGTGGGAGCTTCGGTTAGAAGTCGACATTCAGCGATAGTATGACTTTGAGCTCCGCACAACTCACAATTTTGTATTGTTGCAGCCACGGTGGCTTTGGGTGCGTTGGTTAGACTCTCTATCTTTTGAGTTAAGGCATCTAACTTGGCGTTGATGTGGTCCATGTTGCTGATTTCGTACATTCCACCTTTCGTTTGAGGTTTCTCTACGGTTGTTCTCTCGTTTCCCCACTGATAATGGTTCTGAGCCATGCTCTCGATAAGCTGATAGGCTTGGTTGTATGGTTTATCCATAAGTGCGCCACCAGCTGCGGCGTCTATTGTCATTCTTGTATTATACAAGAGACCATTGTAAAAGGTGTGGATAATTAGCCAATTTTCGAGCCCATGATGAGGACATATCCTAATCATTTCTTTGTATCTTTCCCATGCTTCGAAAAGTGATTCGTTGTCTCTTTGTCTAAATCCATTGATTTGGGCTCTTAGCATAGCAGTCTTGCTAGGCGGGAAATATCTTGCTAGAAAGACTTTCTTCAACTCGTCCCATGTTGCGACGGAGTTGGATGGTAGGGACTGGAGCCAGGCTCTAGCTTTATCCCTTAATGAGAATGGGAATAAACGAAGTCTTATAGCTTCGGGACTGACACCATTAGCTTTGATAGTATCGGCATATTGCAAGAATATGGACAAATGTAGATTAGGGTCGTCCGCGGGATTTCCGGAGAATTGGTTTTGTTGTACTATAGCCAACAATGAAGGTTTAAGCTCGAAATTGTTTGCTTCAATAGCGGGGGCAGCGATGCTATTATGCGGTTCTTCTTGCGAAGGAATAGCGTAAGATCTAAGTGGACGATTTTCAGCCATGACTGGTTCGTCAACTATTTCGTTAATGATTTCTTCGGTTACTTCGAGAGTGAGAATTTCGGTTTCGATATTCTCGGGTTGAGTACTTAAATTTCGGCGTCGTTCGTTAAGAAGACGCTCGGGTTCGTCAAAGGGTTGCTCAATTATCTCGCCTCGTGAGCGAGTATTGGGCATAAAACAAAAAGAAAAAATTGCCTTAGTCTCTACAGTGTAACACTGGAGTTACGATATCGACTAAATTGGTCCCCGGCAACGGCGCCAAAAACTTGATCGTGGGACGCGACAATGACCGCAAGTATACAGTCGTGTCGTGTAGTTTTAAAAGATATCGAACCCAAAGGACCAATAATCGACCTACCGTATTCTAGTGTTGCTTTGTAAATCTAAGGCTAATGATTTAAAGGGTTATGATTAATTGAATAACTAAAATAAGAGAAATAAATATTTTTTAGATTTTTAATATGTAAATAAAATATTGCTAGGACGTGCTATTAGTTGCTTCAGAGGGTTCAATGCTTAATTCGCGCTAGACAAAATTACTACCACATCTAATTGTCGTATTTTAATAAAATCGATACTCCAGGCGAAAGCCGTTCTCACTTCCAGCTCTCACAACTCTCATCATGAAATTAATAAAATACTTTACAAAGTAGTTGCATTACTTCTAGATTTTAGTGGTGTAAACAATTAAATTTTCGAAACTATATTGTTTTAAAAATACAATTCAGATAGTATTATAAATTATAAAGGTGGTGCTTAACTCTCGTCCTCACACCCGCTAATAAAATACTCTTTGAAAAACAATATAATTTAATTAACTCTAATCCCAACTCTCGTTGCGAATTAGATTTAATGTTCAGTTTTTACTATCTAGTAGAAATCTCACGCTCTCGCTCTATTGATTTTTACTTTAATTAATTCTCACTCTCGTGACGAATTATAATCAACGCTTAATTAAAAACTGCTTAAGAAAATAAAACCGTTGCCAGTTTTCAAGAATTATATTTGATTTAAAAACACTAATCTCAGCTCTCGCAAATCTTGACTAGCGTTATACTTAGATAAAATAAATGCTCAGCTCTCACACACTCACTTACCTATATAAGTACCTTTGAAAATCAATATAAAACTCATTAATCCTAAATAGCTCTCGCGGATTTTAGAACTAACGGTCAGTTTTAACTATCCGACCCTAAACCTCAACTCTCGTCAATGTTGGTTTATTGCCTTTAAAACAATCCTCACTCTCGTGACGAATTATTTGAAAACGTATTTATTTAAAACTGGTGGTTGAAAACTATTAAGCACAAATTAACTACCGAACCCCTATTAGTTACTAACTACACATCCTAGCAACGCTAAATTTAGCTAGACATAACTAAAACTAAAGACATTAAAATAAAATAAACAAATAAATAAAAAGACATAATAAAAATAAAAACAGAAATTAAAAGCATAAAATAAAAGCAATAAAATAAAGACAAAAAATAAATAAGACCATAAAATAAAATAAGAACCTGAAATAACAAAAGGAATCTCGAGTACGGACTCCGACAGCGTAACGGTAGGAAATAAAAAAAAAACTTATTTTATTCTCAACGGAGAATAAAATAATACTAAACTCTCAACTTTAGAGAAGAAAACCTTGTGGTACTAAGCCTAGTTCTCAATTCTCCAAGTCAAGTGTTTTTCTTTTAAATGAATGGAGAAAGGACCTATTTATACTATTTCAAGTGAGACAAAACATAATATATTAGCGATGTGGGACTTTGTCGGGTGCAATCTGCACCGTTTGATCATTGATGGCTGCAGGATCTTTTGCTTTGTTTGGCATGTGTTGTGCAGCAGCTTCTTTTGGGCGAGGCCCATTTCTTTTCTTTCCTTAACAATTAAGCTTGTGTTGGGCAGCACAAGAAGTATTATTGCTTTTTTCGCCCCCCATGTTCCTCTTAAACCCCCCAAAAATTCCAAAATAACCTTGAATTTGGGGGGTTTAGGAAGCTATGGATCCTAGGATCCGAAATATTTTATGTTTGGTTCGTGGGATCCGAAACAAGCCAATTATAGATGGGAACACGTTTTGGGGGGGGGGGGGGGGGGGGGCGAAAATTGTGCTTATACGTTGGTTTGGAGTCTACAATCCAAAATCACAGGTTTGGATCCTGCGAACCGAAATGGTCACGAAAATCACAGGTTTGGATTCTGCGAACCGAAATGGTCACGAAAATCACAGGTTTGGATCATGCGAACCGAAATGGTCACGAAAATCACAGGTTTGGATTCTGCGAACCGAAATGGTCACGAAAATTACAGGTTTGGAGTGTACAGTCCAAAATCAAGTTTTCTGCTGAAATTTTTTACAGTTTTACAGGCCAACATTATGCATGTTCGGAATTTGCTCTTTTGCACTAAATTAAAAGTTAAAAATAACCATTGTCATTACATACGATAACTTCAAACATAATCAAATAAATCACAACTTCAAACTCTAAAACGTAAATTACAACTTCAAACTTAAAAACAATTCAAGAAAAATGAGTTCGTCTTCATTTGGCTCCATCTTCATTTGTCTCTCACAACTACAGGATCATCTTCATTTGTTTCCATCTTCATGTCACCTTTTTCATTCTTCATGAGTTCGTCAAACTCAACCATCCGGTCCATAAATGTATCCTCCCAAGTCCCAGCCTCTGGCGCCCTATGATTTTTCCATTCCTTACAAGTTGAAGGCAGTGGACACCCAACCTTCAATTTAACATACACAAAATGGTTTGGAACCATACCAACACACATAATGCGTGCAGATGGATCCAACGGTGGACGACCGCGCAGTGGAAAATAGGTTTCACAATAACCAATCTCGTGTTTAGTTAATAAAACTACAACGCGGTTGTAGGCCGTTGCAAGGATATGCCCCATATCTGATTTCACAATCACCATAGTAAATCCAGCTTTTATAACCTCTTTTTTGCACCATTCGATCATCTCATCTCGGACCTTATACTTTTCACACTTAAAAAAATAATTGGCAGTGTTAACCAAAATATTTGCGGGTTCAACTACATTAGGTTGTGCAATGTCGGGTTCATCGATGTTCGGTTTCATTTCAAACGGAGGTTCGGCCATCACAAACCCTACCTATCACAATAAATTTCAAAATTTTAAAAAGCTGTCCAGTTTGGCATGTGGGATCCGAAATGGGTTCGGATTGTATGAGCCAAACGCGACTGCGATCATAAAATCATGAAAATTGAAAAAATTAACGGTTTAAAGTGCTTATTACCTCTTGTATGACTCCGATTGAGTATTGCGCCCTTCTTTGAGTGAATAAACGTTGCTTTCAAGTCTCTGATACGCCAAAAAAATCGCCCTAGCTCCAAAGCTCCCAATTGAGTGTCCAAGTGGTTATGAAAGTGCAACTTCTGAAATATAGGCTATATAGACTCTATTCGGATCCTACACACCGAATCTGAGCGTTTCCGGTTGGTAGAATCCGAAATGATGCAAAATTTTAAAAATCAAAGCATTTCGGATTGTACAGTCCAAAATCAAGTTTTCTTGGGCAAATCATCAACGATGTACAAGTCAGGCATAGCCAGCCAATGGCTTGTTTAAACTGGTTTCGGATCGTATGGTCCATATCAAACAAGTTTCGGCTTCCATACTCCAAAACCGTTAAAAATAAGGACGTTCGGATTGTACAGTCCAAACTCAGGTTTTCCTGTGCAAAACATCACGTACAAGGCAGGCATAACCAGCCAATTGCTTGTTTAAACTGATTTCGGATTGTATGGACCATAACAAACAAATTTCGGATTCTAGAGTCCAAACGCATTTATAGGGTCAAAATGGTCACTTTGGGGGGCCTTGGAGGAAACAATGGGGGGGAAAAAGCAATTTTCGTATTTTGAGGGGGTGGTGCACACGTGTAACTTGTATGTTGGGCCATGCAGGTGAGGTCCTTATGGGCTGCACTTGTGTGGCCCTTTTTGTCCATTCTTGCTCCTTTTTAATCCGTTTTCGCTCCTTTCTTCAACTCGTGCACTTTTTATCTGTTTATTTAAAATACGAGAAATAAGTAACGATTCATAATATAAAACTTCGAAATCGAAATAAAAATAATTAAAATATAATAGTAAATTAACTAAATAAATAGCATATTTTTAGGCGTATCAACAGCCGGGGTAACAAGTCTGTACAGACCCGCAGAAGGTCCGCTTGTACTGTGTTTTGATGCAGACACATGCCCACTGTCTAAGGTAATTGTTATTGCTCTTATGTTTGGATTATTTAGTTTAAGTTTTTATCGATATTTGTATACCAAATCCTATTTAATGGTGAAAATCGTGAATTATCGATACTCATGTACCGTCTTTTCTTTTCGAATCCTAATTTAACATAAACTTATTATAACTGAGACCAGAAGTGTGTCTTAATGGTTTCACTTGTGTTGTGTCTGAAACCACAATAGCCCTCTTATGGTTTCCAACAAAATATTCATATTAAATTTAACATAAAATATTATAACTGCAACATAAAGTGTGTCTTAATGGTTTCACTTGTGTTGTGTCTGAAACCAAAATAGCCCTCTTATGGTTTCCAACAAAATATTCATATTAAATTTAACATAAATATTATAACTGAAACCATAAGTGATTGTCCTTGCAGGCAGAAATGTATCTTAATCACTGTAGGTCTTGTATAAATATCTATACTAGATCCGCAGCAACATTGGAACGACGAATAGCTGAGGCAACTGTCGGAACTTCTGGGAAAAAAGATGCAGTCCCAGAAGAAACAAAAACTGACAAGGACAATTCAATGGAAGCCCAGGCTGAAACTGAAAAGAATAACAGTTCCAATAAAGACAATGATGCAGACAAGCACAATGATGAAGGGTACTGCATTTAGTCAATATCGCTTTGTCAAAAATCAATGTTGAAGCATTAGTTTAACTTTTTATGTCAAGTGCTAAATGTAACACCCAAACCCATTATTTATATATTTCTACCTTTAGTCAAATCTTTTTCAAAATACGCAACGGAAAATCACATTTAATTTATTGAATATCGGTTCGAGTATTACACTCCTCTATCAAAATAATACTAATGTAATTAATTAGTAAAAACAGTGTTTATACAATTCTTTGAATCAAATAATGTATTTATTGATTATACAAAACAACCTAGATAAGGAGACTCTATATACATATAAAACCCCTTTTCCCGTGTCACAATCAGAGCAGAGCTTCACCGACGACTCGACATCGAATACCACAAAACCTGTAAATCTGGACCCCCAACGGTCCAGCACATAACACATAAAAGAGAGTTAGATAACATACTCAAAATATACAAGTGTAAGTAAATGGTACTTAAACACTTCTTCATAAAAACATGCATAATCATACATTATACATATACATCACCATCATTCATGCATATTCATATATCATGCATATACTTCATTTATCACCTAATCAAACATCCTCAAAATACACCAAACATATAGTTTCACGTCGTCTCGGACAATACCAAAACATCAACAAATACATTGTTCAGATTATGGTCATGACGGACCCTGCGTTGTTCATTTTATAGTCATGACGGACTCTGCTCCTCACATACGGATTAACAATCAACATTTACCAAGTATGTGTCAAACATCATTTATTATAAAATGCACACATAATCCCTAATGCAATCTAATGCTTCACATTCATGTTATGTCCTCTAGACACCTCTAATGCATGTGGTACCATCGTCTTTATCAGAGTATTTCACCTCCGATATCCGTCTTTATCAAACAAATATAGTTCGATATCCTTCTTTATTGGACAAGCCAATATCCCTAAATATTCATGATGCATGCACTCAAAACTCATGAATATATTCATCAACAATTTTGGCATATAGCCCGTCAACAATAACGTGGAACACTATCCAACGTCCGTCTTTATTAAGATAATCAATACCTTAATATCCGTCTTTATTAGAATAACATAATTCTAATATCCTTCTTTATTAAGTTGATTAACACCTTAATATACTTCATTTATACTTCATACATGATTAACAATCGTTATAAGCATCAACAAGCATCAACAAGCATCAACAATCATGTAAGAATAAGACACTGATTGAAAATACATGCAAAGGAAGATAGCAGATGAAAAATTGGTGAAATCTGCAGCATTTCCGCCTGGGGCGGAAATATTTACGTTTGAGGCGGAAGTTTTCGCCTGAGGAGCAAAAGTTTACGTTTGAGGCGCAGAAACATCTGAAAGGTTGGCTGCTCACTGCTCTTCCGTTTCAGGCGGAAATTATTGTGCCTGAGGCGGAAAAACATGCGTTTTCTACACAAAAACGCCCAAAAATCCCATTTTTCATGTTATAAATCCCAAAAGAGTTTGTATTCAAGTGCAACAAACATATCTAAACACAAAAGGACGGTTCATTTCACCGATCTACCATTTTTACTACGAAAAAGTAGAGATTTAACACTTTTACTCAAAACTCTCAAGAACACAAAGTTCTTGAGTTTAATCATCTATAAACTTCATTTTTAACCATTAAATTCGTTCATTCATCATGTTAAAAGCAAGTTAAGCATGTTAAGAACCTTAGGGACGATTTCCATCAAGAAAATCCATTCACAACTAAAACGAAAATGGGGTGGAGGAAGTTCGGGTGAGGAGAAATCGACATTCTCCCCTTCCTCGAGTCACCCACGAATATGAAATCTACTCTCTTACCTGGATTCGAAGAAAACACGACGAAGATCTCGAATCCCTAGCTCTCCTCTTGCCCTAGCTCCTCAAGCTCTCTCTTCTCCTCTCAAGAACACAAAAGAAACATGAGAAATGAATTCTCTCTTCCCTTCATGGCCATATGGGCGCCCCCTCACACACACTCAAGGCCCATTGGGCCTCAAGCCCAATTGGCTTGGCCCAATAACACGTTAACTTACTCTACTCGCTTAATAACTAAAGTACTCGATAAATAACTCTAGTTATTAACTTAATTAAAATGCCACGTTAAATAAAATATTTTAACACATAAAAATAATAATACGAAAATTGGGTCGTTACAACTCTCCCCCACTTAAAAGGTTTTCGCCCTCGAAAATTACGCTACTAAAACAACTCCGGATAACTCCTGTATCTGACCCTCCAACGAAACGCTCAAAACGCTACACATTACCAAGTATGACAAAATTAGTTTATCCCATCCAACACAATTTTTGTCCATTTATCAACAAGAGATCAAGGACGGCCAGTTCCTCAATTTGTCGATAGATAGTCAACAATCATGATATCGGCATAAACCATTCTTATCAAACCGCTAAAACGTCCACTCCGCACGAAACATCCATAGATTCACATTCTACGGTACACATAATGCTACCCACAACAAGTACAACTAATCGAACACACTCCGAAAAGATACTCCCGTGGAATACTCCATAACTCCACAAATCCTATAAGTCTCTGATTTCCTCATGAATCACTTAACCGTGTTACATCACTTATTCATATTCGAATCTTATTCCAACTTATCACTCGATGACCAACATTCTCAAACTTCATTGACACATGCTAAAAACTACCGTCTCTAACCGTCAAATTCTTTTCTCACATTGAGTCGAATCCAATACGACTACTCTGTTCCCAAGTAATCTCTCAACCAATATTTGCATTCCTTAACGCAAACATTTTCCAATACCACTTCTCCTTAATCCCTTAGCAATTCGCCACTTCAAAATTAGGCTACCGCCTAAAATTGGTTCTCCGAACAATCATAACCTCTATCTCGTTGATTCCAAACGACATCTTCAATTTGCCCATAATCCATCTATCGATGTTCCTCATCATCTTGCATTGCAACAAGCATACTCTTCTCCGTTTATTCACTCATCGAATTCTTATTCACTTACGACCTCTACCAATCATCATCTCTCTTTGGATAGCTATCTTTAAACTCCTCCTTAGTACATCCGATACCAAAATCAAACTCTTGAATTAAATCTACAAAGCTCCAAATATTCGCCATACGACCTAATTCTATCCATTAAATTCTAATCAACCTTTGTCTTAGTATTCTTACTAATGACTCCTTGTCTACTCTCAATATGACATCTAGAAAATTTCCAAAATTCTCGTCCAAAATACATCTTAAGTTTATTCCTCGAATCACTATCATTCCGTCGTCCACGATGAGACCATACTACATCAACATCCACGATGCATCTAACAAAACTAGTCTCTACCGACTCTTTCATTCCATGAATTCAAACTTTCTGGTAAATACTTACTCACTCTTAATACGTTCTCCAACGGCTAACTTTCTTATTCTTCATCATTCAAAAATGATACCTCTCTTTTAGCTTCATCTCCACTTCTAGGATCTCATTCAACTTCGACACAAATTGCCCTGTCATTATCCAAATCCAATTACCCTTTCTTCGACAAGCCTCTCACAAAATCTTTCGAATTGTTATCCTACTTCCATCTTCGAGTAAACTCGACTACTCATACAATCCTCACTTCCAACGATTCAACAAACATACCAATCCTATTATGATATTTCTCAATTCCATTCTCATCTACTTTAAAACCTACTTCCCTTCATCAATTAATTAACACCAACAGTTCACTAATCTTCACATCTCTTTCTCTAAGTTTCTCAAACCTCTTCTAGAAATCACCTCGCACACTAGACTTAGAACTCCGACTTGTTCAACCAATTCAACATACTACCATATGCACGACTCACGTAAAACTTCTTACTCCAACATCCGGTACAACATCCGATCCCCTTGGATGACAACTTACTTCAAAATCATCACCTCTCAAGAATCCTAATCACTCCCTCTTCCTCATATTCGACTCCTTTCGATCAAACATGTACTTCAACTTTGGTCCACAAAACACGCCTCCATACATTTAGTGCAACACACGATCTCCAACCGTTCTGAATACTCTTCATCTCACTTAACCAATCTCACTAACGCCTCACGGCGAAACACTTGGTCCGACAACTCCTCTTCTAATAGTTTCTCACAACTTGTTGCGCCCATTCATTCCACTTCGAACAACGTCGCCAATTCCTGAACATTCCGCTTCAAGAACATCTCTACTCATCTTCTCACGATCGAAACATCTCGGAGGGATATAACCTTCTCCCCCACTTATCTCAAACTCACTCGTACTCTTCCACTAGAACTTCCGGTGCTCACACCTAACGGTTCTATCGTCTCTAAACATATTCTTCCTAAGAAGAAACTAGTATCGACATTGTTTACACGCATGTCGCATACAAGGGACAAAACCTAACCCACGATACCTAAACACTTACACAAAATCATGCAAGCATCCAAGTAACCTATACTTCCCTCACTTCTCAAAGTTAGCAAATCAAAACAACATAAGAAAAATGAACATTGCATAGCAATAATTCATACTCACATTCAATCAACTCAGAACAAGACGTCAACAAAATAAATTTATTGTCTGGCTCCCTCGCTTAGCAAAAGCTAGCGAGCTCCCGGCGAGACAAGTCAAAAACATTCACAGGGCTTAGCAAGACTTAGCGAGACTCAGCGAGGTTCATTCTTCGCCTAGCGAGCACATCCAAAAATCTGGGTGCTCTGCTACGGTTTTGAACTTACGCTCACTAAACTCTCGTTTTCTCGACTCACTAATCCACAAAATCCAAAACATCAAGCATATAACATCATTATAAACTTGAAAGTACAAATTAGAATCATGCATCACAATTACAACATAGGATTATGAGAGCTTCATGTTTTTATTCATAAAACGCATAGCAATTCAAATGCCTAGTAATCATCTAGCACATGTTATAAACAAACATATAACAAACACATACCAGGACACATTAATATCCTACTCTTCTCACCATTTTGAAAATTAATTTTCACTCACCCAAAAGAAAATAACTCTATATTTTCATCAAAATCTTCAAGAAATAATATTAGTTTTTAAAATTATTTCAAATCATTACCACATGCAGTTTTATATCATGCCGGATCGTCACATGCAGTTTTACATCATGCCGGATCATCAACAATTAGCAAATAAGCATCAATCCATCAAGTTTAAACTACAAAAAGGTTAAACTCTACGCATATACAACTATTATAAACATAGGAGTATAGCACTCACACCATTACTCACAAAAAGAACGAATAATTAATCCAATTCACATCACTCATAGTTCCTAAATAAACAACATGAATGATTTCACAAAACAAACACAACAATATTGTTAGACAAACACGACTGACACACAACACTCACTTGGTCTGACTGCACAGACCTGCTCTGATCGACACATAACCCACACAGTCCGAAGACAACGGGGCTCTGATACCAATTGTAACACCCAAACCCATTATTTATATATTTCTACCTTTAGTAAAATCTTTTTCAAAATACGCAACGGAAAATCACATTTAATTTATTGAATATCGGTTCGAGTATTACACTCCTCTATCAAAATAATACTAATGTAATTAATTAGTAAAAACAGTGTTTATACAATTCTTTGAATCAAATAATGTATTTATTGATTATACAAAACAACCTAGATAAGGAGACTCTATATACATATAAAACCCCTTTTCCCGTGTCACAATCAGAGCAGAGCTTCACCGACGACTCGACATCGAATACCACAAAACCTGTAAATCTGGACCCCCAACGGTCCAGCACATAACACATAAAAGAGAGTTAGATAACATACTCAAAATATACAAGTGTAAGTAAATGGTACTTAAACACTTCTTCATAAAAACATGCATAATCATACATTATACATATACATCACCATCATTCATGCATATTCATATATCATGCATATACTTCATTTATCACCTAATCAAACATCCTCAAAATACACCAAACATATAGTTTCACGTCGTCTCGGACAATACCAAAACATCAACAAATACATTGTTCAGATTATGGTCATGACGGACCCTGCGTTGTTCATTTTATAGTCATGACGGACTCTGCTCCTCACATACGGATTAACAATCAACATTTACCAAGTATGTGTCAAACATCATTTATTATAAAATGCACACATAATCCCTAATGCAATCTAATGCTTCACATTCATGTTATGTCCTCTAGACACCTCTAATGCATGTGGTACCATCGTCTTTATCAGAGTATTTCACCTCCGATATCCGTCTTTATCAAACAAATATAGTTCGATATCCTTCTTTATTGCACAAGCCAATATCCCTAAATATTCATGATGCATGCACTCAAAACTCATGAATATATTCATCAACAATTTTGGCATATAGCCCGTCAACAATAACGTGGAACACTATCCAACGTCCGTCTTTATTAAGATAATCAATACCTTAATATCCGTCTTTATTAGAATAACATAATTCTAATATCCTTCTTTATTAAGTTGATTAACACCTTAATATACTTCATTTATACTTCATACATGATTAACAATCGTTATAAGCACCAACAAGCATCAACAAGCATCAACAATCATGTAAGAATAAGACACTGATTGAAAATACATGCAAAGGAAGATAGCAGATGAAAAATTGGTGAAATCTGCAGCATTTCCGCCTGGGGCGGAAATATTTATGTTTGAGGCGGAAGTTTTCGCCTGAGGCGCAAAAGTTTACGTTTGAGGCGCAGAAACATCTGAAAGGTTGGCTGCTCACTGCTCTTCCGTTTCAGGCGGAAATTATTGTGCCTGAGGCGGAAAAACATGCGTTTTCTACACAAAAACGCCCAAAAATCCCATTTTTCATGTTATAAATCCCAAAAGAGTTTGTATTCAAGTGCAACAAACATATCTAAACACAAAAGGACGGTTCATTTCACCGATCTACCATTTTTACTACGAAAAAGTAGAGATTTAACACTTTTACTCAAAACTCTCAAGAACACAAAGTTCTTGAGTTTAATCATCTATAAACTTCGTTTTTAACCATTAAATTCGTTCATTCATCATGTTAAAAGCAAGTTAAGCATGTTAAGAACCTTAGGGACGATTTCCATCAAGAAAATCCATTCACAACTAAAACGAAAATGGGGTGGAGGAAGTTCGGGTGAGGAGAAATCGACATTCTCCCCTTCCTCGAGTCACCCACGAATATGAAATCTACTCTCTTACCTGTATTTGAAGAAAACACGACGAAGATCTCGAATCCCTAGCTCTCCTCTTGCCCTAGCTCCTCAAGCTCTCTCTTCTCCTCTCAAGAACACAAAAGAAACATGAGAAATGAATTCTCTCTTCCCTTCATGGCCATATGGGCGCCCCCTCACACACACTCAAGGCCCATTGGGCCTCAAGCCCAATTGGCTTGGCCCAATAACACGTTAACTTACTCTACTCGCTTAATAACTAAAGTACTCGATAAATAACTCTAGTTATTAACTTAATTAAAATGCCACGTTAAATAAAATATTTTAACACATAAAAATAATAATACGAAAATTGGGTCGTTACACTAAAACAAATCACATCAATGGTTTCAGGTTGAATAATGACAATGATGCAGAAGATGAGATCAATGCCAAAAGCATTGATGAAGATGACAATGATGAAAAGGATGAGATCAATGCCGTAATAATTGATGAGGATGACAATGATGAAGAAGATGAGATCATTACCAAGATGATTGATGATTCAGTTAAGGCAGCAACCAAAATCATTGATGATTCAGTGAAGCTGACAATGACACCGGAAACAAACAATGTTGGACTCACATTAACACAGGAAACTATCATGAAGTTTCCGGAGTTTTTTGATGGGGCTGAAGCTTCAAACGCAGGGTAAGCAATGAATATGTATGATGTCTCTATTTAAAGGAAACATATTAGTTTAACATCTTAAACAATAACTTTAAAAGTGTTTGCCAATAGTTTTGATATGTGATTTCTGACAAACAAAATGATGTTTAAGGGTTTCAGGTTCGATAAAAATCATTCAGTGTCACAAGGAACAGATTCAGTTACACAGGAAACTATCTCCAAGTTTCCAGAATTTTTTGATGGGGCTGAAGCTTCATATGCAGAGTAAAAATGAATATATATGATGTCTTTTAATGGTTTTTATTTGTGATTCTTAAAACTATAATAACTTTGAAGATATTTAAAGGAAAGATATTAATCTAACATCTTAAACCATAACTTTAAAAGCGTTTATCAATGGTTTTGATATGCGATGTTTGAAAACTAAAATCATTTTTAATGGTTTCAGGTTGAATAACGATGATTTAGTGAAAAAAGATTCAGTGCCACAGGAAACAGATTCTGAGCTAGTGTTGGTACCAGATGCGATGCATCAGGAGAACCCTACAAAATCTGACTCGAATGTAGTCATAAAGTAAGAATCAAACAGTGTGATAATTGTAATATTATTTGAATTTTGCAAAAATTAACACTATTATGTAATATTATTTCACAGTGCAACTCCATTAAAGTCAATAAAGCCAGATGAAATAATTGACTTGGACAATGTCACTCCAAAGAAAAGAAAAAAGCATAATATGCTTTATTCTGATAATACATATCCTGAGCGTCGACGGGCGGTGAAGAAATCGAAATACCTTGCAAGCCCATATGATGACGCTGTCCACAAGTCTGCTGCAACGGAGTTGCAGAAAAAATTATCAACATATGCTTGGAACCCGGAGCTTGATAAGTAAGTGAAAATGGTTGTTTTATTTGGTTTTTAAGCTGTTGTTTTGAACAAAATTATTATCTTGGCTGTTTGTGAATTCAAAACCATTTTTCGCAATGAATGGTTTCCAAGAAGTTTCCCTACAGTAGTAAAAAGTTGAACATGATATTTCTCAATTATTAGTATTCTTAAATGGGTGAAACCATTACTAATATTAAATGGTTTCAAGATGTTATACACTGAAACCATTGGTAATTGGTAAATGGTTTCAAGATCTTTGCTTAAGATTGTTCTAGTAGTTTGTTTGCTTATCCTAAATACTTATACTTAATTATTGTATAGGGATCACATTATGTACTGCTCAGACAACAAGGCTCATTTGTATTCTCTACAAAGGGCTGACTTCTGGACACTTCAAAAAGATGAATGAGTATCATGCTTTGTCATAAACAGTTGGGTTAATTGTTTAAATTGGAATCAGCAGGACAACATGACAAGACTAGTGACACCATTGGTTAATTATGTATGTATTATATCCCTTTAATATTAACAATTTCAATACTTTTACATAATCTTATTGATTTTACTCATTTTATATAACCAGTTTGACATGGAAAGAATGCCTCCTGTAACTAAATCAATTGCGCACTGGAGATTCGTTGACAGACTGAAAAATTTTAAGTACATGGATTGGAAGGCCATTGACCCTACAAAGCTAGAATACGTAAGTAAATCAATTTTGTACTGTTTGATTAATTTGTTAATACATTAAGTATAAATGCATAATCAATAATCTGCATGTTGGGAGACCATCCTTTAGTAGGTTTCAACTAATGCTATTTCAATACAAGTGTATATATATAACTGAAACCATTTATCAAGAGTAATGGTTTCAGTGTGCAAATTAATGAAACCATTTATCAAGAATAATGGTTTCAGTGTAAAAATCCATCATAGGCTAATAACAATTTGACTTTTTTATGTTTTCATTGTTGAGTCTCTAACATGTGAGTTGGTGTATGAAGAAAGAATCTGACTTTCACATTGTTGAAAATCAGTAATCTACATAATCTATCATTGTTTCTGGATTTGTACACTGAAACCATTACTCTTGTAAAATGGTTTCATTAATTTGTAATATGTTTGATATGATGATTTAAGTATGATAAATTTAGTTTAGTAATATGATTTTAGACATCGTTTTATTTTAATTTTAATAATATGTTTGACATGATGGAACAGATCATGACACCAGCAATAGCTGGCAATCCAGGAAGCCATTATGTCTGCTTTGTCGTCAATTTTAAAAGCCACAAATTTGAATTCCTAAACAGCTTGACGGGGGGAGGAGAGAAATTGCAGTTACCAAATGGTGAACCTAGCTTATACAAACAGATGTTTGATGTTTGGCTGAATGAGGTGGAAGCATTTGTGACAGAATTATATAAGTTATGGAAAATCAAAATGCCTTTCCAATTCACCACATTCAATTGGGATACACCAAAGGTGCCTACTCAAGTTGATTCAGACAATTGTGGAGTGTTTTGCATGAAGTTTCTTGATGAATGGGGTGGTGAAATGCAATCTTTCAAAGGTTGGTCCAAACTTAGGAAACATGGGGACAATGGAAAGATTGCAAAAATTATGGATCTCCGCATTGATCTATGTTCAGCTATATTAACCAACTCTAGCAATTCCAGAAA
Source organism: Trifolium pratense (assembly GCF_020283565.1). Taxonomy (NCBI): domain Eukaryota; kingdom Viridiplantae; phylum Streptophyta; class Magnoliopsida; order Fabales; family Fabaceae; genus Trifolium; species Trifolium pratense. Next base: position 38,255,309 of record NC_060063.1, read on the forward strand.
AGAACAAGTGCTGAAGGATGCAACTTGATGGTTTTTTTTTTGACAAAGAAGCAACTTGATGGTTAAGCACTACAATTTGTAAAATGGTTTGATGCTTCTCTGTAAAATGGTTAGAAACCATTAGTGGTATTAAATGGTTTCAAGCTGTTGTACAAAGAAACCATTTGGCAACAGGGTTTAGGATGTTTTAAACATTTTAATATTTGTTTACATAACATTTTAGTTTTAATGAATTTTACTTTGTATGGTAAAATTTAGTTGTTTATGTTGATGCTATGATTAACTTCTTATTTAAACTTTATGGTATCCGGAGCGTTGTCGACGAAGTAGATACACTTCTTATTTAAAACGTAATGATTCCAGCATTCAACTCTATTTTACCTTTAACTAATCACATGTGCAAACACCTGAAATCAAGAATAAATCCATTATCTTTGTATTTTGTAGTTTAGGAATTTTCAAATGGATAGCAAGATGGCAGCAAATATTAAGTTAATTACATAACTACTTAATCAAATAATAAGAACATAAGTTAATAAATATGCAATTAATCAATCTCTGCGTTATTCGTACCATATAATATACACAAATGACAGTGTAGTTTGTAAACCATTCTGCCCAATGAATGGTTCCATACAGTTATCCTACAAAACCATTTGATGTACTTAATGGTTGCAGACAATTATTTGGAAGCTGTGATGTAACTTAGAGTATGTCATTGAGCAATATGAAACAAGCTAAGATTAATGGGTAAAAGTTAAATAGTGGAACGTCAAGTTTTTTTAAGATTAGTTTAAACAAGTGTGTTGAATAGACTCATTGATTCATTGAATTTGATTTATGAATCAAATAAGTCAAATTTGAGCTAAACTTAAATTATATATAGTTCAATTCGTTTGATTCACGAGTTAGCTCGATTATATATGTACTAGTGTATCAGACTGTATTCTTCCTCCTTGGGCGTGTCTTCTGCCTTAATTTATTTAATCTTCTTTGGCCTACGAAACCATTCTGCCCAATGAATGGTTCCAGACAGTTGGCCTACGAAACCATTTGATGTACTTAATGGTTGCAGACAACTATTAGCAATATAACCATTATATTAGGAAGCTGTGATGTAACTTACAGTATGTCATTGAACAATAAAATTTAAAAGTAACATAATAATCAAATATCTCTTAGCAATAAACTTATAGTATGGTTTCCAATAAAATATAGTCGATGGTTATTGAAACCATTTAGCAATAACAATGGTTTCGCTGTATAATATTGGGGAACCATTTGATGTACTTAATGGTTTCAGTGTAGTTAAAATATAGACGATGGTTATTATAATACCAACAAAAAACATGAAATGACCAAGTACAATTAATACAAGTCTAATGCTTTTGTAACAAAGTCTAATACAAAATTATAACAAGTGTATAGATGATGATTCCGGCGGCAGAGATCGTCGGAGAAGGTTTGATAAGCTCGTGTGAAAATCGTTTGAAGAATTCCGTTAATTTTGGTGACGGAATCCGTTAGCTCCTGTGAAAGAGTGTGATTATTACACGTGTCACATAATCTGAAGGCTGAGGTTCAATTCCTTTGACAGGCTGAGATTGTAACACGTGTAAATGACATCTGGTGGTTGTGCTTTACTTATGCACCGTGCATAAGTATCAGGCTTATGTATAATAACTTCAGCCTATCAAATCTTCCAACCCAAATTTTCACTTTTTTTTTTTTAACAAGATTCAAATATTTTAATATTTAATCCAATTTTTTTAATTATTATAATATCCTATAAAATAATATGATTTTAGTATTGTGTATTTTCTAAAGAAAGAAACGTATGACTTTAACAAATTTTTTAATTATTATTATTATGAGTGGATGATTTTAATATTTCTATATTATTACCTTTTAAAATAATATTTTAATATTATTAGTTTATAAAGATTAATATTTATTTTCTGTTTAACAATTAATATATATATATATATATATATATATATATATATATATATATATTAAAATACATTTATTTATTTGTACAAAAAAAATAATTTATGTTAATTTTGCGTAATATTAATTGTTAATTTTTAGTGATTCGTAATATTTTATTTGGTTAAATAAGTTTTTTATCGCTGCAAAGTTACTGAATTTAATTTTTTATCTTCTCCACAAAATATTTATGCATGTAATTTTTTTTTATTTACAATAGAGCTTAGGATCGATCCCACGACCTCTAACATACTAAAGCAAACCTAGTATGCATGTAATTTTAATCATGTTGTTAAGTCGATGTGTATTTATGATGATTTTGCAGAATATGTATAGAGCATTATAAAAAGTTTGTCCAAAAATCAGGAGCTCAAAATTTAATTTTTAGGTCTAAGTATTCGTTACTTTTATCTTGTTTTTTTTTTATTTATTAAATTCATATTTAATTCATCTCATTTTAAAAAATACTAAAATTTTTGTAAATGAAATTTTTATATCAATAAAGAAATGTTTGATTGTCGAAATTTAAATTCATAAGTATTTGTTAGTTCAATTAGGTTATATTGAACGACTTGATTGAGAAAAATTGAATTCCTTAATTAAAAACAAGTATAATTAGTTAGGTTTTGCATATGAACTATGTTTCAAGTTGAAGAGTTTGATCTATAAATTTTGATTTTTTTAGTCACAGTCGGCATTATTAGTTGAGACTTAATAGTCAGGTTATATATGAACTAAGTTTTTTGAGTCACAGGAAATCCAACTAGTTAATATTGAACTATTATCTTGCCGAAAGTTTGAATCCTATGTGTGTCATTCCAATTAAGTGATATTGGATTGTTTGAGAAAAAAAATTGATCCACGAGGGATTCTTTTTTAAAAAAAAGAAACTCGGTATCCGATCCTAGGACCGACTAATCCGAGACGACCAATCTCACCGCCCACTTGCACGGCCCCATATAAAGCCATAGTTTTTTTTTTGCTCTGTATGAACTATCCCACCGAAATTGGCACACGAAGGAATCGAACCTAACACCTTGAGAGGAGCATACTCCAATGACCCAAGCCAACACCACTAAACCAACCCAAGTGGGTTTCCATGAGGGATTCTTAAGTAACTGTTAGTCCAATTAGTTTTTTTTTTTTTGTTATTTTAGTCGGTTCAGTTAGTTGAGATTTAGGTCCCCGTTTGGATTAGCTTATTTTTGAGCATATGCAAACAGTTTATGCAATATAAATTATGTTATAAATTATGTTTTATGTTATTTTATAAGTTCACACTAGTGAAAATTGTATTTTTATAACCTATTTTATCATAAACTACCTTGACAAACTTATAATAATACGTAAAAATTGCATAAGCTGCTTGCATAAACTCAAAAATAAGCCAATCCAAACGGACCCTTAATCATTATTTATTTGCAAAATATATAACTTACCAACAAGACAAATGATATTTTGTAAATTAAATTTGTTTGTTTTTATATTATATTAATGTTTTGTTTTATATTGTTAAAAAAAAAAGCCTAAACCTTGCGTCAAGAAAAATAAATAAAGCATAAACCTAATACTAAAACAAGATCCCTAATGTCATTCCGCCGTCGCGCACAATAAACAAAAATCAATAAAAAAATTTAACTTTGATTTTTTTTTCTCTTTAAAATACCTATTCTAAGCAAAAATCAATAACATCTTCAATTTTTTTTTTCTTTAGAAATACTACCCTTCTAAATAAAAATTAACAACATCTTTTAACTTTTATTTTCTTCAAAAATGCAACCGTTCAATATATAATCATGGTATCTGTTATACAAATTCACACAACAAAATACAGTGTAGTGAAGAAAATGCATTATCATGACAAATTAGACGGTTTCTATTCTCAAATTTTTGTCTTAAAACCAAGCCACTTGCCCACTTCAAATTTATCATGATACTTCTATTCTCTCTAATTTTCGGTTCCAAAATTCTTCAGTTTTGTGTTTTACTGTAATCCACTTGCAAAAACAAAAATAAGGACAATTTTCTATGAACCCTAATAACCTAAAACAAAAAAATCCAACACCCAAAAATTGAAAAACCACGAAATTGAGATATGAAAAAAAAAATGAACTTTATGAGAAATTGAAAGAAAGACATCATAATTTTTTGTTCTTAAAGAAAGGCATCAGAATGAATTCAAGGGGTGCTATACTTTCAAAAAATAAAAGAAATTGATGTAAAAAAAAATATACGCATATTAAATCCCTAAAAATAAGTATCCAAAAAAAAAAAAGGAGAACAAAGACACACGAGAGAGAGAGAGAGAGAGAGAGAGAGAGAGAGAGAGAGAAAGAGACATGTTTAAGGAATTTTGATTTCTTTTGAAATTATGGAAACATGTTTTAAGGTTTCTAAATTACAATAATCCCCAATTTGAAATTTTTGTAAACTAAAAGAGTAATTTAGGAAACTTCTATTTAAAGAAATCTTTAAAATGACTTGTTAAATTATCATTATATGTGGACCAATTAAAATTATACACATCAACGATGTACCGGTACACATCCACATAATATGTGTACCGGAGTGCTCACCTAAAATAAATGAATCTTTACCAAATAAAATAAAATGAATTTAAGATTTGATGTGAAACTTTATCAAAAAAAGAAAAAATTGATGTGAAACTGATGTGGTGTTTGGATCTGGCGTTGGTGTGGTTGATGTCGTGTGATTGATTTTCTTCGATACTTGATTCTCTGACCTCTTTCCAAATCTGTTGAGATTTGCAGGATTCGTTTTGAATCTTTGATGGTTTCCAAATATGTTGAAATTTGCAGGTTTTTAGTATCGAGTTGATCTCTTACGCGTTGGTGGATTGGAGGCGGTCTACTTGGTGAGACTTATCTGCCTAGGTTTTCTTTCTATCGGTGCCCCATCAACTTTTTTGTTTCGGGATCGGGAGTTAGTGTCTAGTGGCATCTCTATGGATCGGGTTGATGTCTTCTCTGGTAGTCTGGAAGCTTGGAGTGTCTTTCTAAGAATTGGATTAGAATTATACCTCTATTAGGTGGTGTATGTTTTGGTATTTTCATCGGTGTTCCGTTTATTTACGGGCATTTTGGTTTTGTAGCCTCTCTTTAACGGGTCTCTGTCCATCCTGTGCGGAGACCTAATTATTAATTAATATATTTGCAGTTTCAAAAAAAATATTTGAAAATAGAGTCAATTTAAAAAAACAATCTATATAAAAAAATATACTTTTATCATGGATTTGGTTATGACCATGTCAAAGATAACTATAAAGTGATGTGTCGACATCGATGTGGATATGCATCATCATCATCATCATCATCATCATCATCATCATCATCATCATCATCATCATCATAATCATGCTATGGATGATGAACAAGTGTACATGGATGGACTTTCTCACGGGTGACTAGAAGTGATATGCATACTGAAGCATATTTATATATTGTCATTTAACTGGAGTAGTGAGATTTTCCTTACAACACCCATACCTTCAAACATGCAAAAGAGTGTTCACTCTTTAGTAATGAGGAGAAACTTGTTGCTATTAAATGTGTCTATTGCTTTGATCTTTAATGACAAAGAGACGTCTACCTTTTGTACATCAATTTCGGGTGAACTTGGTGTAAAGGAATCATGGACTAAACTTTTCATGATAGGCCTCTTAATTTTGCCTTGAGAGTTTTAGGGCAGTGGGAAAGAAGGGTGATATGTTGTTCAACAACAAAAATGGTGGACAAGTTTGGTTGGATTTAAATGGTAAATATCATGGTAAGATAATAATTCATAAAGAAAAAGAAGTGTTCTTCCATGTGATCTACAGAAGTTGCATATATAAGCTGATATCAATTGTGGATTTCAGAAAATAGAAGTTTGTTCAAACGTCACTATGCATCAGTGCTATAGCGGAACAATATGTTGATTTGGTCAAATTCCACTATGCTGTAGATAGAAATCGGGATCCTCTTGACTCGACATCATTTGAATCCATCGGGTTAGCTGCTATATATTTAACAACTTTCAGTGCTTCTCATCTCACAATGTTACTAACATTAAGCATAGAAATAAAATCATCATCTATAATAGTGGGAAGATATACAGAACCTTTAAAATCTGCATATTCTTCCGCTTCAATGTCGCGAGTAATGATGCTCTCTAGAATTTTTAGTTTGTAAGTTGAAACTTACAGAATCAAGAACTTTCTTCTTTGCTAAATCAAGAACAAGAGCAAGAGCTCGATCGCAAGCCTCAATTGTCTTCCTAAACACTTGTTCTGGAAGTTGCTTGCGAATCAAGCAACTTGTAGCCAATGTTGTAATTGAGACAACCATGATAATGGCTGAGGGAAAATTCCCTTGTAAATCAACAAGAGTTAGATTCATTTGATTTCCTGTCATCTTACAGGAAAATTACAGCCAAAAACATGACCTATTTGATTATTAAATGCTTCAAAGGATTATACACAAGAGAATATATTGGGGTAGCAGTATACTAGTAATAATCAAAAGGAACCAAAAGAAAGAAACAGAACAAGGGAAAGCTAAATTGAATCAGTATAACAATTACATGTGAAAAAAAATGTCATTAGCATTTTGATTTCTAAAACACCCATTGTTTTGAAAGAACTTTTGAATTCATCTACTAGCACATGAGTGGCAAATAAGTTTATCCAAATTAGTCTTATAAGCCTTGTGTATCATGGTGAAATACCACAATTCTGAATTTTAATACTGAAATATGAGTTCCCCAATTCGTGACGGTAATGCATTCATGTTGACCTTTGAAAATGTTAGGTTTTGTATAAGTACAAACAATTTGATACCGATTGCACCTAACTTTACTTCAAAGTCATGACGCAAAGGGGAGGATTGTCCAATCCTAACACACTAACACTATAAGAAAAGTTGTACACATTTTTACCCATGGCTTGTCCATGGGTAAGGTAAAAACAAGAAAACTATTCATTCCCAAGTTGGGTTCATGAAGCCCAACTTGCACATGAAATTGGTAAAGTGAATCGATTTTTTAGAATTATTTTCGCGCATTACTAAGTTTGTGTTCATACTGCTAGGTCTGCCCATTTCTTTGAATATTAATGTTTAATACTTAAATATGATCAGTTCTTCAAACTCATAAGATGGTAATGTATTGAATTTTCCATAGTAACTGCATGACTCATTTAGTACTCTCAACCATTCAATTTAGATCAATAACCAAGATCGTTGAATTGTGTTAAAATTGATGAGTAATTTGAATTGTCTATCTTAAATCAACAAGTGTGATTAATTACAGCGTGCAAGTTTGTGTTTTTTAACCTTCAAAAATGTAGTATTATATTGTACAAATAAAATATTTAAAAATTCTTTAGCAAAAAAAATAAAATAAAATATTTAAAAAATTTGTTGAAACAAGTACAAGCATTTTACCAAACCACATAGAATGCCCTTGATGGCTAAGGACTTATTAAGAACTTCAACACTTACAAATTCATATTGTCCCATTATTTGGGTGGACACTTCACACTAATATTTGAAAAATTGAATAAATTTTGTATTTCATCTTTAAATAAGATGAATGTATATACTAGACAAAACCAAATTAATAAAGAATAATTAAGCATAAACTTGTGGATTCTCCATCAAGTATGCTTCCACAACTTTGCAAATTCCAATAGAGCTTTCCCTTCCTTCCTTTATCTCTTCCTCTTTGACTTCAAACTCTCCAATAGCATTGTATATACTTGTCATTTTACAAAGACAACCTCCTTCACTAATGGCCTCAAACTTAACCTCATAAGCTATTGACTCAAGCTTGTCACCTAATGGATCTCCTTCAATCATTGTGTAGTTGCAAACCAATTTATCATTATCAATCATATCAATCCTATTTTTCAGATACTTGAATGGACTAGCTGCATAAATAAAATGGAACATATAATTAAGAATTTATTCAAGCATTATATAGAGAAGAAAAAAATAAGAGCCTTTTTATTAAAAAAAAAATAGCTGATTTTTTCCTCTAACTAAAATAAATATATAAAAAAGTTTTTTTCTCTAAAAAAACATTTTTAGTTCTCCTTTAATGGTTCAATCTCCCACACAACTGCGATCAGGGGGTTAGAATCACTTGATACCATAACTGACCCCGAATCAGATTAGACGGTTCAATGACCGGATACTTATGGTGAAAAAAGAGAGTATATTTTGTCAATTACCTTCGGCAAAGTTAACTTGTTCAATGGTTCCAGCTTCACCATTTCCTTGGATTAAGTTGACATCTTTTATGAACTGAGGTAAGAGTTTTGGAAGTAAATTGCTAGAATCAGTGATTAAGGCCTTGAACATACGTGATGGAGCAATAGGGGAAGAATAATCATTTGTGAAGGTTGATACTACCATGATGAGGTGTGTAGATAGTACAAAAATTACACAAAGTTAATTTATAAAGTTTGTGAATGTTGTTGATGTATTGAATAATTTGAATTATGAGGTAGAGCACCTTGTTCTTTTATAGCTATATCCTATGGTTCTATTTGTTAAGTAGGTTTCGTAGGAATGATCCCTTTTGATGAACAAGAAAGAAATATTTTAGTTTGCGGCTATAGAAAATGGACGATTTATTTTGGTAGTTAAGAATGGTTTTTTTTTTTAATATTTGAAGATGTTCAATGTTTGTGGCTGATGGATGAGTTTTTATTTTTTTTTCATATAATTCCAAAATAATTGTGTTAATCAAACTTATACAACACCTATGGGCGGCTATTGGTATAATCAAGTCATTATTGCTATATAGTATTAAAAAAATTAAGTCATTACAAACATTTTAATTGTTGATTTGAATTCATACAATATAGTATTAAAAAAATTAAGTCATTACAAACATTTTAAATTTTAATTGTTAATTTGAATTCATACAAGTGAAAATAGTGCTTTACCTACCAAATGTGGTATGAAATTTGAAACACATCACAAGATATATATCCGTTCATCCTTTTGAGAAATTGAATCCTCAAATTGTCCAATCTTAATCAAATAATTTAAATAAAAAACAAAGTTTCCTTTTTATTTTATAATAATTTCAAATATCAAACTTTAATCAGAGTGTTCAATCTTAATCGAACGACCACTGATATTTTGAATGTGTAATTGCATGAAACTTTAGCTTCATTGAACTTGATCATCTCTAGACCTGAAATATGGATGGTAAGGTTGTTATGGCTTGTTGGTTTCAAATCGTTGGTGGTTGATATTTGTGTTAGCAATATAGATATACAAATAGGAAAAGAGAAAGACGGCTAGGGTTTCAATAGAATACCAATAGCTTAACATTACAAAAGAGTGTTACTAGAGAATATATATAAAACCTAATGGACTATAAACTAACAGGCCCAATAACATAACCTATTATTTTATTATCTAACACCTACTCTCAAACTCATTATGCATCAACAAGAAGCATTATGAGTTTGTCAAACAAAATACGAAAATAAAATAAACTACCAAATAAAATAAACTTCTAACATCACCCCTCAAGCTAAAGCTTACTAAGCTTTAAGCTTGTTACAAATTAGCCCCGACAATAAATCAACCCAATTAAGATCATGATCAACTGAGAGCAGCCATTTACCATCAAAGAGGGGAGAACCAAATCAAATTAATCCAACATCCAATCCAATGCAGTCCAAGCTAACCAAAAACCAAATCAATCGAACAAATTCAAACTAAACTAATCATAAGAATCAATAGGGAGAAGTGCAATGCAATCAGAAGAGAAGTGCAATAGAGGGAGAAGTGCAATGCAATCAGAAGAAGTGCAATAGGGGGAGAAGTGCAATGCAATCAGAAGAAGTGCAATAGGGGGAGAAGTGCAATACAATCAGAAAAGAAGTGCAATAGGGGGAGAAGTGCAATGCAATCAGAAGAAGTGCAATAGGGAGAAGTGCAATAGGAGGGAGAAGTGCAATGCAATCAGAAGAAGTGCAATAGGGGGAGAAGTGCAATATATACAATCAGAAAAGAAGTGCAATAGGGGGAGAAGTGCAATGCAATCAGAAGAAGTGCAATGCAATCAGAAGAAATGCAATAGGGGGAGAAGTGCAATAACTGAATACATAAAATCCTTCAAGACCGAAACCAAACAAACAACCAGAGGCATCTAAAAGAAACCAATAGTTTTCCAAGGTGAGTCTTCTTCCAATTTCTAGATCACAGCAACCACATGACCAGGATTCTTAGTTTCCAACCCACACACAAGATCATCCAATGTCTAAACTTATTCAAAAGCTTACCATGTGCGACCAACTTCACCAAGAATAGCAACGATATGCCACTTACAAATTCGGTGTCAAAGATTAATCTCTACCGAACCAAAATCAATCAAATACAATGTAACTCAAAAATCCACAAACTCAATTCACGATTTTGTTCCCAAATTTTTGAGAACACGACAGTGGAAGCCAACATGTGGTTCAAGGCGGATCGAAACAAGCTCTCGATACCATGTTAGCAATATAGATATACAAATAGGAAAAGAGAAAGACGGCTAGGGTTTCAATAGAATACCAATAGCTTAATGTAACACCCAAACCCATTTATTTAATAAAATTCTACCATTATAAATTTTTTCAAAATACGCGGCGGAAAAATCAAAGTTTATTATTATGAAAGTCATGGTTCGAGCATTACACTCTTCAATCATAATAATACTAATGTAGTTAATTAGTAAAAATGTTTGTTTATACAAAATAATCCTCTTTATCGGAAGATACAATTTTTCAAATAAATACAAGAATGTCATAAAGACTCTATACCCTAAGTACACCCTTTTCCCGTGTCACAATCAGAGCGGAGCTTCACCAAAGACTCGACATCGATAACCACAAAACCTGTTAATCTGGACCCCCAACAGTCCAGCACATAACACATAAAAGAGAGTTAGATAACATACTCAAAATATAAGTGTAAGTAAAACGGTACTTAAACACTTCTTCATAAAACATGCATAATCATACATTATACATATACATCACCATCATTCATGCATATTCATATATCATGCATATACTTCATTTATCAACATACATCATTAACCTCATTCAATTATAAGCTACGAAAGGTTATAACCAAATATCAATCATAATTCATAAGATATTGAAGCCAATTACATTTAAAATCATCGGACCATCAACACATATATACATCAAGTCTAACACACATAGACAATTATCACAAATTCCAAACATTTGTGTCACATATCAAATATCAAATAATGTACACATATCCTAATGCAATCTAATGCCACAATATTCATGCTATGTCCCCTAGACATATCTAATGCATGTGGTACCATCTTCTTTATTAGAGTATCTCACCTCTAATATCCTTCTTTATCGGATAAATATAATCCGATATCCTTCTTTATTGGAATATCCAATATCACATATATTCATGAATGCATGTATGTATTTCATGAATTCACTCACAATAAATAGCATTAAGCTCTTCATTTACTAATGTGGAACACTATCCAACATTACTTCTTTATTAAGATAACACTATACCTTAATATCCTTCTTTATTAGAATAACAAAATCCTAATATCCTTCTTTATTAAGTTGATTAACACCTTAATATACTTCTTTGATATTTAAACAAACATCATCAATAATCATCACACAACATCAACAAATAATTGCATAAGAGCACAATTAATCATACCATCAACATACATCGTTTATTACATACAATGTATTCACTTGCATTTTAACACAATACCAAAAATATAAGCTAATTGTATTAATCATGCATTATCTCACAAAACAAACTCCGGAATCGAAATCTACGCGAAAAATCGAGTAAAATGGGTTTCGGGTACATAAACCATCAAAAGTCAAAAGTCAACGGTCAACCAAAGGTCAACGCAGAAATTGACTGAGCTGAGCCAGGCTCGGAAAGAAACAGAGCCAGGCTCAAGGACCAGCAAGCTCCCCAGAAAAGCTACGCCAGGCTCGGAAAAAGCTGAGCCAGGCTCAGGGACCTGCAAGCTACCCAGAAAAGCTACGCCAGGCTCGGAAAAAGCTGAGCCAGGCTCAGGACGCAGAGTGATTTCGAGTTTTCTTGAGCAAAGGCCAAATAATCACTTATTTTCACATATAAGCACTTATTATGACCCAAAAACACACATACATCATTTACCACATTTATATATGATCAAAAAAACACTTAAGAACAACTTGTTACCATCTATAATCACTTATTTTATGATTCAAGACTCATTTTTTACAAAACTCAAAATCTACTCATAAATCCCATTTTTCATGTTATAAACCCCAAATGAGTTTGTATTCAAGTGTAACAAACATATCTAAACACAAAAGGACGGTTCATTTCACCGATCTACCATTTTTACTACGAAAAAGTAAAGATTTATCACTTTTACTCAAAACACCCAAGAACACAATGTTCTTGAGTTTAATCCTTTATAAATCCTGTTTTTATCCATTAGATTCGTTCATACATCATGTTAAAAGCATATTAAGCATGTTATGAACCTTAGAATCGATTTCCATTAAGAAAATCCATCCAAAACTAAAACGAAAATGGGGTGGAGGAAGTTCGGGTGAGGAGAAATCGACATTCTCCCCTTCCTCGTATCACCCACGAATATGAAATCTACTCTCTTACCTGGATTCGAAGAAAAACTCGAAGATTGATCTTGAATGTCTCCCTTTCTCTTGCCCTAGCTCCTCAAGCTCTCTTCCTTCTCTCTATCTTCAAGAACCAAAAGAGAAATAATGAATTTCTCTCCCCCTCATGGCCATATGGGCGCCCCACACTCCCACACAAGGCCCATTGGGCCTCAAGCCCAATTGGCTTGGCCCAATTACACGTTAACTCACTCTACTCGCTTAATAACTAAAGTACTCGGTAAATAACTTAAAGTTACTATCTTACTTAAAAGCCACGTCACCAAATAATTAAACACTTAAATAGTGAATAATAAATTTGGGTCGTTACACTTAACATTACAAAAGAGTGTTACTAGAGAATATATATAAAACCTAATGGACTATAAACAAACAGGCCCAATAACATAACCTATTATTTTATTATCTAACAATTTGCACACAATCCGACTATCAAGTCAGTATGTGTTGAAGATGAGAAGCATTTAGAGTTATTTGTGATATGTCTGACCTAGATCATAAGACAAGTATATATAAGTGAAGAATAAGGGTTTAGCAGAACCTAAAACTTTATCTCACGACTCAATCCAGTAATCTCTTCGATAGCTGGAAAATTATTTTTTAACGGTTTGTTAAATCCGAAAACAACAATAAATATAAAAATGTAATAAAAAGATCAAAATTAAGTTATTAGAGTAAAGTGAGGGCATTGAGTTTCTTACTCTCATTTTTGCATAGTTAAAATAAGAAGACTAATATTATGAGTGAGTAAAAATAAAGGAATCAATTGTTGTCAAAGCATTAAAAACAAAAAAAAAAAACTTTGCCAAAGCCATTAAGAAAAAAAACTGTTGTCAAAATATATTTTTTGTACAAAGGTCAACATTTTTTTTCATTGAATTGTAGTAATATTGGGCTGAATAAAATAATCTACGGGCCAAACACGGCAGCATCGCTGTGCGGGTACGGTACCGGTATCCGGTACTGGTACCAGTATGTGGTACGACATTTTTAAAAAAATTAAGGTACGGGTACGCTCGTATAATATTTTTTTAATATAGTTTTTTTTTATATAGTTAAAATAATAAAATTATATTTTTAAAACAAATAATTAAACATAAAAAATAGCAAACTTTAAAAGTAGTTATATTGTGGTTTACACGCTTAGGAAATTAGGAGTAGTAGTAAGACTATGCGGCTCTACTTTTAAAAATAAATAAAAAGGGAAGGAGACTGAATGATTCTAATTTTAAACTAAAGTGAATCTTTATTAGAAAAATAAACAAATAAAAAAAGAATGAGATTGAAAAGTGTTGCAAAAAAAGAATGAGAATAGTTTTTGATGAAATATGTACCACGTGTGTATCATGAGAGTACCACGCGCGTACCCCGGAAGTACCACGCGTGTACCCGCATGAAAAAACAAAAAAAAAAAAAAACTCGGTACTTTGAGGGTACGTACCATGGGAGTACCATACGCGTACCGGTACGTACCCAGTACCGGTACTCTGCCTAAAACGGAGTACCCGTGCAACATATCGCTGAGCTAGATGTTTTATCTCCCGACCCCCCGTGTTTCTTTTATATCCATGAATTTTCAATTTTACCCTTGAAAAAACTTCGGTTTGTAGAAACCGAAGTTTCTTTTTGCCTTAAAAAAATAAATTCGGTTTCTAAAAACCGAAATTTACTCTGAATTTGCACTAGAAAAAATTCTATTTCTGCGAACCGAATTTTTTTACAAGGACAAAATTGAAATATTGAGGATATAAAAGAATCACGGAAGATCGGGAGAGAAAACATCGCTGAACTATACACACTTTGCCAATGCTTGGTTTCAATTCCATCAACTTGCACAAACAGGTGTTCGTGGAAATTCACATTTTCATACACATGCAACATCTTTTCTCAAAAAAAAAAAAAAAAATACACATGCAATATCTAATTAATCATGTGTATAATAAAAAATATAATTTTAATTGAGTAGACTATCAACTCAATTAACGTTGAAAATTATGGTTAACTCATACGATTATGAACAAAAATGTGGTCACGATCAATTGAATAAATTATCTAATCAACTAAATTAATCACATTTTTTAACGTGATTAATCAGCTAGTGGTGATGAGTTTTGATAGTATAATAGAGGTTCTGAGTTCGATACTCAACTCCATTGTAAACAAAAAAAAAATCAGATGTCTTACAAGTATATATAACTATTTGGACATTTTTTTATCTCAATCTTATTATTAGAACAGACACATTTAAACACAAGAGATTGAATACTCGGCAATCAATAATTTCACGCATTCAAGTCATCTGTAACGGTCAGATCTTGATGTGGTTTATAAAAAACAAACTTAATTTGTTAGTTTTAATTTAAGATACCGATTTTAAATTTGAACCGTTTGATCTTAATTTGATCTTAATCGAATGACTACTGATGTCTTGAATGTGTAATGCATCAACTGATGACTGCTAATAATCATGCACCAAACATAAATCATTTTACTATTCAAACTTAATCATAATCATATAAGAATGACAAAATCCCTTTTATCAAATGCTTATCAAAACAAACACATATATAGCAATAAATTTTAGGGTATCATAACCATCAAACCCCAATAAACAGAAAACAAACACAATTAAGTCTTATTATTAGCCATATCATAATTGGCTTCAAAGTAAACTATAGCTTATAGCTTATTAAGCTGAAAGCTTCCTCTTAAGATAATTTAAGATAACTTCAAGCATAGGCTTTTGGATTAGCCACAAGATATGCATCAACTACCTTGAGAATAACCAATGCTTCCTCCCTGGCATCCTTCAAATCCTCTTCTTTGATCTCAAACCCTTTTTTGGGATAATACTTGCTAACATTCTTGATCTTGCAACCACCCTCTTTGCTAGGTTCAATCTTGATCTCATGTGAAACCAATTCCAGCATTTCCGGCTTAGCATCGCCCTCGATCACTGCATAATTATATATCAAATTCTCTTTGTCTATGGCATCAATTCTATGCTTCACATATTTGATGCTATCACCTGCATTGAAGGCAAATTAATTGCAATATTTTTTAGAAAAGGGAAATTGAAGTTGATGAACATTGTTTGAGTTGAGAGTAGCCAAAAGTTTCGTAACAAGACACTTTGGTCATTCCTCTATTTGTGACAAATTCGTATATTTGTTTGTTGTGATAAACTTCTTTAAAGAAAATTATGTAATATGTTTATTACTAAAGGTAATTATACAAATAAAAATGAAATATCATGATGGACAATTTTTATCTATGTCATTTAAACCATGTTCTTCTTCTTATAGAATCTTACATGTATCAATTCTTATATTTGGTTTCAAAAAACGTTTGTAATAAATAAAATCACTTAAAAATAATAAGTGGTTTTTAGTGAAAATGTTGCAAACTAACCTTCAACAATGGTGATCTTTTGAATGCTTCCGGGGCCACCATTGCCTTCAACAAGTTGAATACTCTTAATAGCCGGCATAAGCTTGGGGAAGAGGTTTGGTGCATCAAGGATCAAAGCCTTGAACATCCTCCCTTCCTCAACGGTGCTAGCGAACTCTGCAGACAATGTCACGGCCATGTTCCTTAGTTACAACAAAAAAAATGTATGGTAAAAATAACTTGAAAATGCAGTAGTGTGAGTAATATGATGCTTGTTTTACTTGTTTTTATAGATGAAGAGCTTAACATAGAGGATTGATGTTGAGGTTGACAATAATCCTTCAACTAACTAATTGCCAAAAAATCATGTAAATGTATGCCTCATTATTATACAAATGTACCATCCTTACATTGGATGCCTTATTATTTTCCAATGAAAGTGTTTATGAAGAGACCTAACAATGCATTAATGCAACCTGTTGATGTTACCAAGTGATCATATAAATAGTATGCTATTGCTAGTCATTAGTTAGTATTAAAAACTTAAGCTTTCATTCTCTCTTTTGGAACTTTGTAGTTAAAAGTGGGATTATTGAGTCCTTTTTCATCCTTAAATATTTTTCCCTCGACAGTTTTTCTTTTCCAAGTTGTAGTGGCTGCCTCAAAATCACAATTAATGAGTTTCTACTTTCTAGTGCAGGAGAAAATATCCACACACCAAACATTAATCTACGCGATTAAGTATCTTAGAAGGAACATATACAAACTAATTAAGTGAAGTTTCACTTAAAAATAATCATTTGAAAAAACATAAGTTCAAATCTTAATTGAAACAGACCATACTTTATTTACTCTCCGGCCTAAACTCTAAATTACTAAAGGTCTTTCGCCTAGGAATTGTATGGTTAAGACAAAAGATAAAGGTTCTGTTTGGCAAAACCTATAAGCTAGCTTATAGCTTATAAGTTTATTTGGCTAAAAAATCCCTGTTTGATAACAATTTTTTGAAAAGAGCTTATAGCTTATTTTACTAGCTTAAAACTTATTTTTCAAACGCTATTTTAAGTAGCTTATGAGCTTATAGCTTATCATTTTTTCTTCGAATTTTATCCCTGTCATCTTACTTTAAAAAAAATTAAATATTAATTAAACATATCTTTTTTACGTTATTTCTTACTTATAAGCTAGTTCGACCGCTAATATTACAAAACACTACATATTCAATCAACTAGCTGCTATAAACTACCCGCAATAAGCTAGCTTGTCAACTATCCACTATTTTTTACCTAACAGAGCCATAATGTTTTATTAAGGGTCTTTCGGCCTAATATAATTTTAGTCGGTGAGAACTTATGAATTAACCTAAAAACTTATTTATTTGTATAGGCGGTTTTATATGTGCTCAAACATAAATCAATCTAAATTCCGATTAAAAAATAAATCAATCTAAATTGACTCTAGTTCACACAAAGGGATACAAAAATTCTTGAACAGAAAAAAAAATTTACAAAATCATAGCTAAAATACATAATAATTATATTTTTTCTGTATTGGATACACATTACACAATTACAAACAAAATTACACAACCTAAAAGCAAATTCCTAAATAAACAAACAGGAATATTCTAGCAATTATAATTAATTTGGGGCAACAATTACCGTTAGGGATTTGAGTGAGAATCAAGACATAGCGAGAGAGAAATCTGAGCCTGTTGACATTGACGGCGTTTAAGAGCGGTGCCGGCGCTGGAGCAGAGAGTACGCACCGCTTCAGATTGTTCAGGGCAAGCTAATGAAACAAGACAGATGGCGAGGGCGTTGTTGAGGTGACGACAGGCGGAGTTACGACCTGGACCGGAAGGGATACGACGGTGGCAGTCCAATAACGCTCGTTGTAGTGCTTCGCATTTCTCTTCTTCTCTTGACATCACATCTCTATTCATAGATCGCTAAAAAATAAAATACGTTTGTTCCAATTTTTCAATACTGGTGTTTACTTGTACAAATAAGTAAATAACGAGTACGAGAAGGTGATAGAAAGTGAGTTCCTTATTTTTTGACTCGTGTTTTTAACAAGGTTGTCAGACCAGACCAGTCATCAAACTGACAAGCTCACCGATTCAAGATTCAATTGGTCGGATCGGGTTCAATCGGGGTCGAATCGTTTTTAATTAAATATATATTTTAATTAATATATAAATAAAAATATATGAATAATTGTTCAATATTTCATAATTTCACACATTGAAAAAATAAAATATCACAAGTCAAAATAAAATAAAATCTATAATTCAAATCAAATGAAGAATAGATGAAAAACAAAAATCTTTCATATTCCTACGACGTCGTTGTTTTGTTTCATATTTTTTTTTTTAAAAGAAAAAAGTTAAAACGATGTTGTTTTGTCCTATTTTTTTAAAAAAATAATAAAAAATATGCAAACTCGCTTGAACCGCTCGGCCGGTTCATCGGTTCGTCCCGGTTCGACTCCGGTTCACGCGGTTTTTTTCTGGTCAGTTTCCTATCCGTTTTTTGCTCAAAACCGGACCGTTTTCATGACCGGTTCACGGTCCGACCGGCCGGTCTGATCCGATTTTGATAACCTTGATTTTTAATATGAATTTAATTTTTTATTTGTAAAATTAATTTACGGGATGCAATGATGCATCTAATAATATATTCAAATATAATCTTCTTGAACTTAAGTCAGTTGGTAGGGATATTGCACTATATATGCAAAAGTCTTGGTTCGAACTCGGGACACTCCACTTATTCACCTTAATAGTAGATTTTCTAGCCACCGGGCTACTTGACAACAAAAAAATACTGACATATCATTAGACCAAGACTCCGTTTGAATTAGCTTAATTTTAAGCTTATGCAAACAGATTATACAATATAAATTAAGGGAAAATAGTCATTTTGGTCTCTCAATATGTAACTCGCTATCTTTTTGGTCCCTCACTGAGGAAAAACTACTAAATAGTCTCTGAATTTGCATTTTGTTAGTCAGTTTAGTCCCTGATGTTAAGTTTGGTCGTCAACTCAACAAAAAAGCTGACGTGACATTTTTTGGGTACACATCAGCTTGCTAAGTTAGCACTAGGGACTAAAATAACATTACTTTTTTTTTCTCTTCATTTATTTATCTTCTTTCTCCTATTCTTCTTCATACATTCAATAACCTAACAACAACTCATTTCGCTTATTCTTCTTTCAAATTTTGTTGTTATGCATACTTTTTTTTCTTCATTTATTTATTTTCTTCCTCTCATTCTTCTTTACTTTCTTCATACATTAAATAACCTAACAACAACTCATTTTGCTTCTTCTTCTTTTAATTTTTTTTGTTGCCTTTCACCACCAGTTTAATCTGGTTCGGGGGTTAGTTCTGACATCAAGTGGTTCCAGCCCCCTCCCGATCGCAGTTGTGATGGATCGAACCATGGTCCTCCCTACCAAGTTCAGCAACAATCACCACTGAATCAACTCACGATTGGTTCCTTGTTTCAAATTTTGTTGTTATGCAAATTCTATGGGGGAAATTAGATACTACCCCTGTTGGTGTAAGCCCTAGAGGCCAATTATTTATAATTGCATAATAAATGTATTGAATAATTTACTTATCAAATAAAAGGCTTTTCTTTATTAATTTTATATATGTTAAAATGATAAAGTCCCTAGAATAGTCAGTTCATTTATGGAACGTTAAGTATGACTTAATCGTGAGATTCCATTGAATATAAGAACACTATTCTTAAACATATCCATAGTCAAGCTTTATTGTGAAATGGGATAACGTTAAAGCATAAAGACTATTATGTTGGTAGACTGATGATCATATCTCACTGATCATGGATAATGAGTTATCAAGTCTTCACATAGATATAAATGTTAAGGGTAACTTTATATCGGATTGACCCACCATGAGAATACTACATAGAATGTTATGAAATGTCATAAGTTTTCTCATAGTGATAAAAGGTGTATTCCACCCTTCGACCTGAAACCACTATGTACCCTAGATGCAGGAGTGTAATACCTTGTTGTCATTCAAACGTTATCCGTAACTGGATAATTATAAAGTTGGTTGATGGGTATCCCACGAATCATGCTGAGGGACATGAGTGACCTAGATGGAATTTGTCCCTCCTACATAACGGGAGATATGTCTATGGGCCCAATATTGAACTAGACAAGGATGACATACTATGCCTTGTGTTCAATATAGACATGAGGACAAAAGGGTAATTGTGCACAAGATATTTATCACGGAAAGGTTAGTCAGATCACGTGACATTCCTGTGACTTGGGTAACAGTGATGTGTTGCTAGATACCGCTCACTGTTTATAATATTACGATTAATATTATTGCCAACGTCATAAGAACCTACAGGGTCACACACATAAGGACAGTCAAGAAGGGAAAAAATAAGTAAGACTTATTGTGGGGGTGCAGTTAGTGAAAAACGGTTATTGGGCTTGAGAAGCCCAATTTCGTGTAAACTAAAGACCTCATAAGAAACTCTATAAATAGAGCCTTATGAAGTTCAGTAGACACGTTTTAAAAACCCTAACTGAATTTAGAGAAATTCTGAATTTCTCTAAACCCTAAACCGCACAAAATTCCCTCAGCCTTCATCCAAGAACAGCTAGCACTGTGAGATCGAAGGTTCCTGTTCGTGTGGACTAAGTGGAGGTGCTGCAAGTGCGGTGCTTGTGATCAAGAAAGGCGACCACAAACTTGTTCTTCAAAGGTAATATTCTAGACCTGATCATGCTCATTCACAAGAATCCATTGATGGGAAATTTTAATTTTAAAATTCCGCTGCGTTTATAAAAGTGTTTATGAAACGATTTCCCAACAACCCCCTCCGTTTTTATTTATTTTTTTATTTGTGGTTTTAGATTAATGTACACTATTCATATAATCCACTTTGACCATAAATTTTTATTAATATATAAAAACCAAATGTTAGCAAATAAGATACTGTTCAATTTGTCTCGAAGAATATTCTCAAAATATAAAATTTTCATAATTTGTTATAATAGATAATTAAAGTTATTAGTGATCAAAGTTATGCATTGACATGTGTACAGTGATAAAAACTGAAAAATAAGAAGTAACAGATGAAGTAGTTTATATATGATTTTTAAATAAATGAATATGTGCAAATGATTTTTTCTTTAAAAATTGGGTTTAAATTTATGAGCTTTATTCGTAAATGTATGAAGAAAATGAAGAAAAATGGGAGGAAGAACATAAAGAAATGAAAAGAAAATAACAAGTAATGTTATTTTAGTCTCTGGTCACTTCATCCATCCAGTTGTCACACACATGTGTTAAATCTGCGTGCCACCGCCACGTGTTCCTAAAAAATGTCAGTTCAACTTTTTTATCAAGTTAACAACAATTTTTAACGCAAGGGATCAAAGTGACTAACGGATTGTAGAGTCAAGGACTATTTTGTATTTTTTCTTGAGTCAGGGACCATAATGACAATGAGTTGCACATTCTGGGACCAAAATGATCGTTTCCCCGTCCTCGTGCCAACTCAGCAAGCTGGCGCGTGTCCAAAACAATGGCACGTCAGTTTTTTTGTCAAGTTAATGACCATACTTAACAGCTGGTACCAAACTGACTAACATTTTAGGCTATGTTTGGATTGATGGTAAATAATGGAATGGAGTGGAATGGAACATAATGGAATGGAGCGGAGCGGAACGGAATGAAACACAAATTCCCTTCCATTGTTTGGATATTCAATAATGGAATGGAACAAAGTTACCACTCCATCGTTTGGGAAGAGGACGGAATGAAATAAATTATAACATTTTTATTTCAATTTTACCCTTATTTTAAAACATTAAACTATAGACAATAACTCAAATTCACTTAAACTAAACCAACGAAAAAAGACTCAAATTAATTAACAAAGACAAATATCCAAGAAGAAGCTTCACAATGAAGGATTTGTAAAACTCTCACAAATTCATGTGCTCGAAAGTTGGACTCAAAATAAAATGAATTCGTCGAGGTCGTATAAAAATTGAACCATAGCTTCAAGTTCAAAGCACCAACATAGAGACGCTAAAGGCTGCAAGTGATGTGCAACGTTACTTAGCCACTAGTAAGTTGCATCCAAAATAATATCTCTCCAAAAAGAAATAAAAAACCAAAACCCACCAACCAACACCTAAAGCACCCCATCCTGCTATGACTATGTGTTGTACGTAAGAGTCCTCTTCCACTAAAAGTCTCTAAACAAGCCACGATAAAGAATAAATACCTAGGTTCTAAACTTCATTCAAGCTAATCTACTTAAACATAGAATTAGAAAAATTGAAACTTGTATATGCGAAATGGAAAATGCATCAGATTCGATAGCAACATGCGTGACAATTTTTTTTTTTAAAAAAAAAACACAAGAACAATCCATTTTCATTTTTTAGGCAAACAATGATGAATAAAAAAATGGCATACTTTGTTGGGCAATGAAAAATTAGCGGTCAGTACACATAAGAAGAAGTGAGGTAGAAAAGTTTTCATGTGAAATATGTGTATTTGAGAAGAGAAGAGACAAATAAAATAAGGGTAAAAGAGTAATATTAAAAATATGAAGTTCCATTCCATTGGATACACCCCAAATTGGGGGGAATGAAAAATTGAAGGATGGAGTGGTATAGAATGGAATTGGTTCCATTGGTTTCCATTCCATTCCATTAGCTTTTTGCAAATCCAAACAGTGTAATTTTATTATTTACCTTTCCATTCCATTCCATTCCACCACATACCACCAATCCAAACATAATGACTATTTCCCCATAAATTAATTAGTAGCGAGAGCGACAGGCAGAAGTAATAGTTCAACTTCCCGCCAGTGTGCTTAGTTATACTTCGCTGCCTCTGCTTCTCTCTTTCTCTTCCGCCTTCTACGTTTCTGACACAGCCTCTGCTTTCATCCATTACGTGAGTTTTTCTGGCTTTGGTTTATTGTGATTATTTCATTCCATTTATCATCCATTTGACCCTTCATTCATATTTGCAATTGTTATTTATTGTTATGTTTCTTTTGTTCGAAATTGCTAGGTTAAATTGGTTTTGCTTGATTTCTTGTGATTATTTCATTTATCGTTTTGTCAATTTCTGAAACCCGTTCCTTTGCTCTGTTTCAAGTTTCAACTAAACCCTAATAATCACTATTTGGGGGGTTTTCCTTTTTCTTTTCCCAATTTTGAAATTTATTATATCAATTCTTTCAGGATGGCAAACAACATTGAAGATTTCGGAATTTCAAAAGAGGTATGTTCAGTCTTCCTTTTAAAAAGTCACAAGGGCATTTGATTTGATTTTTATTTTGATATGAAGCACCGACAGAAACACTGGATACCACTCTGACATAATAATTTAACAAATAACATACTTGTATATAATCACATGTGTTGTTGTCGTGTCCGACACCAGACGCGCCTTTGATCAGAAGTGTTGGTGCTACAGAAATTTGATTTGATTTTGATTTGACTTTTAGGAAAAGGATAAGCTTGTTGGAGAAGTAATCCGATACATGCTTTTCAGAACCCATCAAAACTCGGGGTGTCCGATTAAGAGAGAGGAACTAACGCAGCTTATTACAAAGAATTATCATCAGCGGAACCTTCCTACTTTTGTTATCAATGAGGCTAAGGGAAAACTTTCCACTGTGTTTGGTTATGAAATGAGAGAGCTTTCAAGGTCTTTCCCATCATCTAAAGCTCAGACACGTTCTTCACAAAGTTAGTTTTTCTCTAACATTATTTATGTACATAATGATGCAACAATCTGAATTTCCTACTGAGTTGATTTAAGTTTTATGAATGCTTTATTACTGGGTTGTTTTTTGAGCATTATGAGTTCAATTCTATAAACATTGATAAGCTTTGTGATTTAAGTTTTTAGGCAATGCAAGACCTTTTTAAAACTGTTTGGGCTTGTCATTAGTAATAGCGTGCAATGCCTGTTTGTCCGCTCTTTTTTGTTTTGTTATTGTTATACACTTGCATTAGTATACTCCCTCCAGTCACTATTATAAGTAAAAAACTACTTTTTAGGTTCATTAGAAAATTGATGTATTTGACCTATATTAGGAACCACATACATCAATTTTCTCATGAACCTAAAAAGTGGTTTTTTTGCTTATAATAGTGACCGAAGGGAGTATATGTTAATGAGATATACGCGTAAAATAAATTTTTTTAATTTACAAATGAAACGAGTATGATTGGTATCAACAAAAAAGAGAGTATATGTTTAGTGTATATATGTAAGTCCTATTTTAACAACTTTAGTTAATACTTATACACTCAACATAAATCTTAATATGGTTCAAGAAATTCATGAAACCAACATCAATGCTACCTAGATCCACATCATGTATCTGCGTAATTTAACTGATGCTGCAATTTCCTTCTTCTTTATACTAATTCCAACCATACACAACTCTAGGCTTCAACAAAGCACATGGCTTTAGGTTACTTTTTAGTAACTCAGAGACAATTCAAATCCACTACCTCTGCTTCTATCCTAGAAACTGAGTTTATTGTGTCAACCATACCTATTCTGGCCATTCCTATGTTCGCATCATTGGCTGAAATGAGTTTACAGCTCTTTGATGCTTGTAGAGATGAGTTTTTTTGGTGCACAGTTCTTTACTTCTTGGCCTAGGATTGATGGACGATATACGGGTTTAGTTACCTAAACTTTCAAGTAACATTGTAATCAATGTATAGGAAAGATTGTGAAATTGGTCAAAGTAAATTTATTAAAATTTAAAATCAGAAACAAATTGTATTAGTATATATATCATATATCACGTAATTACCAGGCGGAGGAGTTGATCATTTGGATGCCGAAAAAAAGAAACCACCTACCATTGTGAATGGTTTATACCTGCGGCCTTTGAAGTTGCTATTCAGTACCGCGCGAGCATCTGGTTAACCATGTGAATTATTCCTAGGTACGTTGTGATTTGTGAATGGCTATCATGCCTCACCAGTGTGAAATCTTGCGGCACTTTTTGCAACACTGTCTGTCCCTCCTCTGAGTGTCTTTGCGTCTCCTTAAATGGCCAGGCAAACTTTACCCCCTTTCTTGTTTCCCTTTCTCACGACCTACATTCATTCCCCGTCTTCCCTGTGTACCAGTCCAAGAATCCAATGTTCTCAAATGGAGAAACTAGTAATTGTGTACTTGTATTTGTGTGCATGTTCTGTCTTTGTTTTGCAGCAGTTTCTGCATAACATCGAATCTATAATCGCGTGCATCTCTGATCAAGAATTCTATCTCCGGAGATCAATAAATACTGTTATTCATAAATTAAATAACATTTGATCTGATACCAGTTTCTATAAAAAACTAATAACATGTAAGAAAGTAATAGAAAAATCAGGAACCACACATAAATAAATGTGGTTTTTGCTCAAATAGAGATCAACCTGCACTTGCTTAAGCAGGGATCAAATCCCAGGGAAAAAAGTGCATGTTGGTTACCATTGTTCTATGCTATCTAAGGATTAAAGTTTGGTAATCCCTAATAATAAGTTTTTTAAGCCAATAATAAATGAAGTGAGTAACAAAATTCAGAGGCCTTATGAAAGTTAATGCGGCTTACCTTACTAGCCAAAATATGGAAGAAATTAGTTGGAAAGACTTTGTGATTGATGATGAGCTGATGACAAATAACTACAGGACTAACTTAGCTCACTAGCAAAAATATGGAGGAAAGTGAGATCTTTCCACCCATCCTTTCCACTATCTGTTTGAGTGTGTGCAGAGTATATCCGACTCTTCTGGTAACCTGTCAGAAACATAGGGTGGAGGAGTATTAGTGTCCTGAAATGTGAAGGGGGTCTGTCATCCCCTATTTGCTAAAGATTTTGGCAAATGTGCTTTCAACAACAATCCAAACATTCAGAAATAGTTCACCTTTTGTCTTTCTCTTTTTTTTTTTTTTACTTGTTCAGATATGTCTGCATTCCTTTGAGTTTTCCAACTATGTTTTACATGTTGCCATTGACTTTTCCTCTAATTATAGACTTTATGACAATGTGATCTTTCAGGTGGTGCGGATGCAAAATCATATATCCTCATTAGTCAACTTCCACCTGATTTGTATGAAAAATATGTTGTGGATGAGAATACAGCATACATGTCTGGTTTCACGTTTGTCATAATTAGTATTGTACATCTTGCTGGCGGAAAAATTCCAGAAGGTATAATTGAAGTGTCAATATGATATAATTATATACACAATCTCATGCACCAGTTGAACTTGTGGAAATCGAAACCTCCTATAAGGTTCTGAAATTTACAATTTTCAGGGGTAATTGAGATTTGTGATGCTGTCATTTTAACTCGATATGGTTGGATATTGCAGAAAGTCTGTGGAGCCAATTGAATAGAATGAATTTGAATGACACTGAAGCAATTCATCCTGTCCTTGGAAATGTTAAGCAAGCATTGGAACTTCTTGTTCAGCAAAGGTGAAATTAAATTACAGGATTCATTGCATTCTGTGGCACATATGGTTTCCCTAAAAAAGCAATAACAATGAAGTAATTGACGACTCATCTTTTTCTGTGTAGGTATTTACAGAAGGACAAAGTTCATGGTCCTGAAGGCAATACCATGTATTATGAGCTTGCTGAGAGAGCTTCAGATGAACCAATCAACAACAAAGTCAAGGAATATATAACTCAGGTACTGTTTTGGAAAGTAAATTATGCAAGTTTTGTTTTTTTATTTTATGGTAGATAATTATGCTAGTTTTGTGGCTATTCTTTTTTCCTTTTCATATTCATCGGGAAATGTTGATGTCTAATCTAGATAATTATGCTGGTAATTGTTAACTTTTATATTATTACGATATTGCTGAACGCGGTTGTCCGTCCTCTTTGAAAAAACAGCTGAAGCGAATAGAAAACTGATTTTTCCAGTATGTTTCTGTTTCACCGAAATTTTTGAAATTTTGTATGCTATCTCTGAGCAGTATAGCACTGGTGATACCTATACTTGAGCAGAACTGCAGAAGTAATAAAATTGGATTTATGTAAAATAAGGAAAACCGAGGGATTGTGTCCTAACTCATGTGTTGTGTTGAATGTTAATAAATATTACTCTTCATCAAGTGAAATACTGTCTTGTGTTGTTGAATTTGAACTCTTACATTGTTAGTATACATTTTTTCTAAAACAATGATTCTCTTGCAGATTATGGCGGACACTGCCTAATCAGTTGTTCGCTCTTCGGTATCTCAATTTGGATATATTATTCTGATAGAGGTAAATGGAGAGATACTAACTAGGTTGTAATTTACTCCTGATCAATTTAAGGCTTAAGCTCTGCAAGAATATCATTCTACATTTTGTGTTCAGCAAATTCTGCTAAAATAGAATGTATAAATATTAGTAAGATGCATGCATACTATGTTTTCTTGGCATTGTAGAAGGGTATTTGGTTTAAATTTCCTACTAATTGGAGTTATGTTATTTTTAGTTTATCTTGTTTATTTGTAATCAAAAGCATAATCATACACTTAACAAGTTGAGATGAAATAGGTATATTAAATAACAATATTTTCAAAGTGGAGGGGAATATACGCATTATGTTAGATATTATCCTACACTAAAATAGTAAAATAAGTTCGTAAGAAACAATTCAACCGACAAATATCAATTGTTAAATAAAATATCTTTATTTGGGTCGAACTCGGGACGTTGCACTTTTGCATGAGTTTCAACGAGTTAGGATCTTCACCATTTCTTGTTCTTTTAATTTTTTTCATTACTAAAGTTTTTAGAGATTTACTTTTGCCACCCTACCAGTTTCTCGTGTGCCCTACGATTTTCATGTTTTATCCTTCTGTTATTTAAGTAGTGGACGATATTTTTAACAAATTTCTTATTTTTATAATGTCCGCTACTTAAGTAGTCGACGTTATAAAAAAATAAATTTGATAGGGTGTTCTGCTAATTAAGTAGCGGACATGAGTATTTTTGTAATTTCGTAGGATGCATGAGAAAATGAATAGGGTGACAAAAAATAAATCTCAAATTTTTAAATATTTTGTGGTGTATAAAAGAGATTTGGACTTCCTTAATGTCAAATGTTTATATTTTTAAAACTATATAATAATTGAAAAAATTAGAAACAAAACTATATAATAATTAAAAAATTAGAAAGAATAGGATATAGAGAGGATCCTAACTCAATTCCAATAGTATTTCAGTATTTGTCATTTCATTTACCGACATGAAACAATAATAATAAAATGAAAAAGTGGTATGAAATTCTTTTGCATTATTTATTCGAGGATACAGATGGTGCAAAACCTTAACACCAACACAACATAGGTTTTTTATATTCAAACATTGAACCAACCAAATACACCCAAAGCAACACTCAAACCGACACTAAATATCATGATGTAAATTAAACAACCACATCAATTATTATTCTCATGACACACAAAGCCAAAATTAAACCAAGTATAGATTTAATCAATAATTAGGATTAGCCAAAACATAACCCTCAATAGCCTTAAGAAGACCAGTTCCTTTGCCCTTAGTTTCATCACGAACTGCATCAGATAAAGCTGCATCACCTTTAGTGTGGTATTTCACTGAAATCTTAACAATGGATCCACCATCAGAACCAGCCACAACACTTGTCTCAAATTCAACTTTCTCTAAGCTTTCATCCAACCCTGTTCCTCCAACTAAACTGTAGTTGTATCCTAACTTTGCCTCATCCACTGCTCCTACTTTGTGTAGAATAAAGCTGGTTTTGCCATCTGCAATAATACAACCATAATCGTTTATATAAAATATTTTTTGATTATAATGTAAATAAATATTATTTCATTTAGAGATTACTTTAGCTCCTCCCAAAGTGTTTATAATAATGGGTCATGCTAATATGTTAAGGCTACTTCAAATGTTAATTTTATCTTGAAATAAATAATATTAGACTTATAAAAATATGAAATACACAAGTTTTAATGTCAAATTATTTTTTATAGTATACTAACAAGTGCCTCAAGGGCACATGTTAATTTTTCCCTATTATAATTTATTTAGATCTTTCAACTTATTTTAATATGCAATTAGTTTGTGTATTGTCTCCTTTCATTTTCAAATTCTATTATTTTATTATAAAAATAATAGTCTAACATCAATGACTTCTTAACATGCTTACTCAAAATTTCAAACAGAATTGAATTTAATTAGGACTTTTTTCTAGATTTTTATTTTAGGTAAATATTAGTGATCAGTATATTAAGCTTTGGAATTGAATCTAAAACATTCTGCTTAAAACTCACGAAATGTGCTTTAGATCATCAACAAAGCTACTACAATAAACTTTTGTTACACTTGAATTTAACTTTCTTCTTAACCAGTCATTTAATCAATTTTTTTTTCATAGATTATCTTAGTTAGGGATAATTAATCAAATTATTTAACCAATCAATTTTTCGATATGAACTTAATATACCTTCAACAGCGGTTAGTTTCTTGATGGTTCCAGGTCCACCATTTCCTTCAACAATTTCAACACCTTGGATAACCGGAATCACCTTTGGGACGATTTCATCGGCATCTTTTGCAAGAGCTTTGTATAGTTTAGGTGGAGCAACAGTTGAAACGAAATCATCTTCAAAAGCAAAAACACCCATGATGTATATTAAGATAACTAAAAAGGATTAATATGCAAGAAGAAAATGGGAGAAGAAGTTTATATAATATGAATACAACTAAATTGGTATGTGATGCGTTTTTTGACATGGTGAGGGATGCTATTTATAGGACTTTTGTAGGACCTACCTAATTTGTAAGTCTCAATTTATTTATTTAGCTCAACTAGTTTATTAGGGATCTGGATTCCCTGCTGTTGGGAATCACATAGTTTTCACGTTGTTTTGCATCTCAGCCATCCATTATCAGATCGAACGGATCAAAATAATTCATTTACAAAATTACTCAAAACGATCACAGCCACACAATTATGATCGGACAGTCCCTAGCTGTTACAGCGTCCTGCTGTAACAGCAGGAAATCCATTTCCGTTTATTAGGGTGTTGGTGAATGAATAGTGATCGTTAACTTAGTCATATTTTAATATTATTGGGTCCATGCTCTTATATGCTGTATAATTTTGACAATATTTAATTGGGTTGCTAAAGACAAGAATGTTTGAACTAGTTGTTCAAACTGTGGATGGATTTAAAAATTACTATTCGGTCTCATGAAAAATATCTAATTTTTGAAAAAAATAAAATTGTCTTAAAAAAATTGTTACTACTTTAGAACATCAATAACTTTTTTTTTTTTGACGAAATAACATCTTTTTTTATTGAATTTCAATCCACCTAACTATATTCCACCGATTATATATAGTTCATAAATATTTTTTTGCAAATAAAATTCATTTAATTATTAAATTCATTTATCGTATAATATATGTTCTGATAAGAAAAATGATAGATCATATCACAGTGTTCTAGAATCGGTGGAAATGCTTGATTGATGGAGGTTTTGGCCAGAATTCATGGAAAAGACGAGGCTTTTTTTTTTATTAACATAATTACATATGAATAAAAGGTAGATGGATAACAAGCTATGC
This sequence comes from Trifolium pratense, assembly GCF_020283565.1. Classification (NCBI taxonomy): domain Eukaryota; kingdom Viridiplantae; phylum Streptophyta; class Magnoliopsida; order Fabales; family Fabaceae; genus Trifolium; species Trifolium pratense. The sequence continues at coordinate 38,286,066 of NC_060063.1, forward strand.
CGCTAAATCTTTCTGTATAGCAAAACTCAATTTTTAAAAAAATTATATTCATGAACTTAAGTGACACGACATTACCATGCATGATTTTTTAAACACTTTTTAAAAGGTTTACGGCCTCTGGTGCTAGAAATCCAAAAATGTCGAATGCAAATGGTATAAAAACATATTGATTGTCCATGAGAATTCTCAAGTGAAAAAAAATTTAAATTTTTAAAAAAATGTAAAAAAGTTAACTAATGGTTGATAAATGAAAATTGAGAAAAATTGAGAGAATTTTTTTTGAGAGGATCTATTCTCCTTGATGGTGTGATTGTTTAGGATGAGAGTTTTAGAATAATACATATATTTAGATTTTATCCTCTCAACCAGTTTTTTTTTCCTGTTATGCAGGAGTCATAAATTAAACTTTTAACTACTTAGTTAAGGGTTTCATAATTTTTATCACTTCCGTTATTATGTGGTTGGTTTAATCATTTTTTTTATAAGCAAATAAGCAAATATATATTATAAGGGAGTACAAGGGGTACTCAATCCCTTACAACATAAAACTAGATATTAAATATTTTGAATACAAACCAAAGGATATGACTCCAATCCGAAAAAGAAAAACTAGAGTTTCGGCCATGCCGACTACTAAACCATACCCAAGAACTAAATTTAATATCATCCATAAGAGAAGTAGCATTTGGGATTGCACTTTTGAAGATCACATTGTTTCGAAGCTTCCAAATATTCCACGTAGTAGCCAACCAAAACAAATGTTTAACACCCGCACCCTTCTTTGATATTACCATGTTGCCAAACAAAAGAAAATGCTTCCAACCTTCTTTATCTAATGGGATACTCTTACTTAACCACTTATATACCGCCGCCCATATGTCGTTGCTAAAGGGGCAATGGAAAAAAAGATAGGCGCAATCCTCGTTGTTAAGAAAGCAAAAAACACAAGACAATTCATGCTAATTAATCAATATACGTCTACAATGAAGCGCTGTCCGCGATGGTAATCTTTCTAATAACAACCTCCATCCAAAAACATGTATCTTAGATGGGACATCGTTCCTCCAAAGCTTATTAATAGCAGCCAACACATTAGAGTTCAAAGCCTCTACCTGACGGTGTTCGAGTAACTCATTATAACAAGACTTCACGGAAAAACGCCCTATTTTTCCAGGGCCCATCGCCATGAATCACAAGTACCCGACCGTAGACACTACAACAAATATAGTCTCTGGCAACACTTTTTTAGACAACATATAAAAATTGTTGCCTAAAGGTTGCCTTAGGCAACGATTCATGGATGTTGCTGACAATGTTTTCGTAACCCCCCATAATTGTCCCCTAAGCTACTCTTGTGACGCTTTTCGAGTGTTACTCTATTATTTTTTTGGCAACAATTGTTAACTGTCCCCGAAGATACTTCTGGGCACGCTTTTCAGGTGTTGCATCAAAATTCAATAACAAAAGTTAGCGGTAAACTTCCCCCCGAAACATTATAAGTTTTTTGCTAAACTTCCCTCCAAACATAAAAAAAAATAGTTTGAGTGGAAAAGAAAAATAAAAAATAAAATAGTTTTGTGTAAAGAAGAAACAAGAAGAAGCTTCCCGTAAAACAAAAAGCTTAGACCTAGAAAACAAAAACTAAAGTTCCATTCTCCAAATACCCATTTTTCTCCCAAGTAGATTTATTCTCCAAATCATCTATCATGCGTCTCCAAATCCTTGTTGCTCGTTGTGCTTGAGTCTCCAAATCGATTTCCACCACGCATCGCACGATTGACTTTGAAACGGTGACGGTGAAGTACGATTTGAATTGTTTCCCCAAATCCCTTCGATTTCGAAACGTGGTTGTCTCCAATCCTTCGTTATCAACTTTCACGCCCCAAATTCTATCGATTTACGGTTCAAATCCCAAATCTCACGGTATGCTTAACATCTACACTATATATCTGACCCATCTTAGTAAACAAAAAAATCTAAGCTTTCTAGTTTCTTTCTACATGCCCCATTTTCTTTTTAAGATTTAGTTTTATTTTAATTTTGTTAAAGTTCAGATTTTTCTAAGAAATCCCTTTTTTTCTGGTGCTCAAAGTTTTGAGTTTGTATCTTATTGTAGCTAAGAAAATGAGAAATGTGTTGTATTCAATGTTTTTCATTGAAGGGTATTAGTTATATGATGTTTTCCTTTTAGTTTCTTTGTTTTGGTGGAAATAAACACATCACTGTTTGTGTGTGTGTGTGTGTGAGATTTTATACATTCTTTGTGTGTCATTGTGTTTATTTATTTATTTGAGTGTGTGTTTGTGAGGTAATGAAATTTTATATTTGTTTCTTATGTTTTTTTTATGATGAAGCAATGATATTTTATCACTGTGTGTGTTTCTTTGTTTGTGTGTGGGTCATGTTTATCTTAAGTCTTTGGAGTTCATAAGGTAATGAGATTTTATACACTTTATATGTGTGTGCGTATGTGTTTTTTTTATGTATTTAAAGTTTTTTTTTATTGTTTATGTATCCAAATTTAAATCCAAAATGGTATCATCCTAGTTAATTAAACTTTTTATTATTTCTGGTGATTAAACTTATGAAGTTTTGGTGGGGGTGTGGAAAGAGGGTTGATTCTAATGTGTTATTTTACATATCAGCTTTTGTTCTGTACGATGATTATCTAGTGCTCTCAGGTATATAGGTGTCTAGCTTTAAAGATTTCATGTATATTCTAAGTGTACTATGATTTGGTTTTATCTTAGTAACATGGTTTTATTTTATTGTACAATGATATGATTTTATTCTTAGTGTCCATTAATATTTTTTTACTATCGAGTAGCCGCATAAGTTTACAAAAACATATAACTCAAGTTTATTAACTTCTTAAACATATGGATATGGTAGAAGCACAGTTTCGACACGTTCTACATTTTTGGAATTTTCGGCCTTGCTGTGTTCTTAGCTGTGTTTTCAGCATTGGTGCATTCTCGGCATTGCTGCGTTCTTGCTTCTTTGCATTTTTCAGGTATTATTTTTTACAACCCACTATGTGCTTGATATATATTTGATTCAACTTCTGTTTTGAAAATGCTTGCGTTTACCTTAAAATTATTTATTCCATTATAGGCTTATATAGTAAACTAAACATGATAAATAAGGATTGGGTTGAGTTGCCTCCACATAGTGAAGGTTATAAGGATGGTGTTGATAACTTTTTGGATATTGCATACACCAAAGGAATAGTTGAAGGAATAGAGATTTTGTGCCCTTGTGATATATGTTGTAATGATAGTTGGAAAGAGAGAGATGTAGTGTATGACCATTTACGTAGCAAAGGATTTGTAAAGGGATACACAGAATGGATTTACCATGGTTACGATAAATTCTTATGGATCTTGATGGGGATACTAATGATGAAACATCATCTGATTCATCATCTGATGATGAAACATCATCTGATGATATTGATGGCTTGTTGTTTGAGACGTTTAAAGATGTCACCGAAGGTGGAGTACATGAAGGGCTAAATGAAGACGCAAGGACATTTTATAAACTAGTTGATGATTCAAATCAAGAGTTGTATCCTGGCTGTGAAAAATTCTCCTCATTATTATTCACCATTCGAATGTATTTGTTGAAATGTCTCCATGGATGGAGCAATGCATCGTTCACTGCTCTCTTAGAGTTGTTGAAAGAGGCTATGCCAGAATTGAACATCCCTGTCTCTTTCAATAAAACAAAGTCTATGATAAAGGATTTGGGCTTAGACTATAAAAAGATTCACGCATGTCCCAACAATTGCATGCTGTTTTGGAAAGAGTACGGGGAAGATGACTCGTGTCATCTTTGTGGAGCATCCAGGTGGATTGAATATCCTGAAGTTGATTGTGATCCCGAAGATTCTAAAAAACCTCAAAAGGTTCCTGCCAAAGTTCTAAGACATTTTCCTCTAATTCCAAGATTGAAAAGACTTTTTATGTGTTCAAAGACAGCTGACACATTGAGGTGGCACGCAGAGGAGCGTTCAAGGGATGGTAGGTTAAGGCACCCAGCTGATGGCCAAGCATGGAAAGACTTTGATGCAACACATCCAGATTTTTCTCTTGAGACTCGTAACATCCGGCTTGGGTTGGCAAGTGATGGGTTTAATCCATTTAGGACTATGAGTCTTTCACATAGCACATGGCCTGTTGTACTAAAAATATATAATTATGTGCCAAATTTGTGCTTGAAGGCAGAAAACTGTTTGATGTCGTTACTTATTCCTGGGCCACGTTCTCCTGGAAATGCAATTGATGTGTATATGCAGCCACTTATTGAGGAACTTAAGATATTGTGGGATGTTGGTGTAGAAACATATGATATCTCAAAAAATGAATCATTTCAGATGCGTGCAGCTCTTTTGTGGACTGTGAATGACTTCCCTGCATATGCTATGCTATCTGGTTGGAGTACTAAAGGGAAGTTTGCTTGCCCTGCTTGTAATCATAAAACTTCTTCAACTTACTTGAAACATAGCAAGAAGATGTGTTATATGGGTCATCGAGTCTTTTTGGATTCAAATCATGTATGGAGGGCAAATGCAGCTTCTTTTGATGGAAAAACAGAATATAGGTCTCCACCCACCTTGTTGGGTTCAAAAAGGATTTTAAAAGACTTGAAACACATCCCCGATGTATTGGGGAAGGAATATAAGAAAAAAAGGCGTGGTCCGTGGAAGAAAAAATCTATCTTTTGGCAATTGCCATATTGGAAGGATATTTCCTTGCGCCATAATTTAGATGTTATGCATATAGAGAAAAACATTTGTGATAATATAATTGGTACTCTCTTAGAGATTGAAGGGAAGAAAAAGGATCATGCGAATGCTCGTTTGGACCTACAACACATGAGGATTAGAAAAAATCTCCATTTGAAGGCAACGAGTGATGGTAAGAAAACTCAAATCCCTAAAGCATGTTTCTCCCTAACAAAGCATGAGAAGTCTGTTTTTTGTGGTGTTTTAAAGACAACAAAACTTCCTGATGGCCTTGCTTCTAATATTTCTCGATGTGTTCAAGTTAATGAAGGGAAAATTTCTGGGTACAAGAGTCATGATGCTCATATTATACTCCATTACTTCTTGCAAGTAGCAATAAGAGGGATAACACCTAATCATGTTTCTATACCTTTGATTCGGCTTTGTTCCTTTTTTCGGTGTTTATGCCAAAAGGTTATAGAGGTGAAAACTTTGGATAACTTGGAAGTAGAGATTGCTGAAACACTTTGTCAATTGGAGCGTATCTTCCCTCCAAGTTTCTTTGACATAATGGTTCACTTACCAATTCACCTTGCAAATGAAGTCAGATTGGGTGGACCGGTTCAATTTCGATGGATGTATTATATGGAAAGATATTTGGGTGATTTAAAATCTTTTGTTCGTAATAGGAGTCGTCCGGAGGGTTCTATTGCTGAAGCATACTTGGTCAAAGAATCTCTAACATTCTGTTCAAGATATTTGTCTAGTGGTGTAGACACAAGGATGAATAGAGTGACACGAAATAGTGATGATATTCCTAGCATAGGTCATCCGATTGGGGGAAAGAAACTAATTTCTCTTGATCAGAAGTTGCAAAACCAAGCTCATGGTTACATTTTATTCAATTGTGATGAAGTGCAAGAATACATTAGGTATAATCATCTACTTGCTACAACCTTTCATTATGATAATGAGTTTCTTTTTCTTTTGTATTGAAAAATTAGTGTTTTTTTTTTGTAGAGAGCATGAGCTTAATGTTCACAATCCTCGAAAAAGAAGTAAGTCTAGCAAATCTAACAATCAAAGAGAGGATTTTATTCAATGGTTTGAAACACGTCTCATGGATGAGGAAGTCTCTGATTGGTTGAAGGCATTGTCTAGGGGACCAAATGATATTGCTAAAAGGTATTCTGGTTATGTTGTTAATGGTTACAGATTTCATACAACAAAACGCGAAGCAAGGCTTAAAACACAAAACAGTGGTGTGACATTAGAAGCGGTAACTCAAGTTCTTAGAAATGCAAAGGATGAAAATCCAAAAACGACTTGTTTGACTTACTATGGGGCAGTAAAAGATATCATTGATATCGATTATTATGGTCACAAAAGTTATGTATTGTTTAAATGTGATTGGTTTGTGGCTGAAGTTGACAAATATGGGTCACCATGTGTTTACTTTAACAAAAAATGCTACAAAAATGATCCATTTGTGTTGGCATCTCAAGTTCAGCAATGCTTCTTTATTGAAGATCCTTTTAATAAAAATAGACACTATGTTTTGAAGGCAATTCCAAGGGAAACATGTGACATGGGAGAATGTTTGAGTTCAGATGGCCAAGATTATAATATTTCAACAAATCTTGATGTATCAAAGGATGACTGTGAAGTTGATTTGGTTAGGGAAGATGTACCAGATGAAATCTTCGAAATACCTTTGTCAGAACTTCACAAACAAGAAAAAAATGAGAGTTTTGAAAGTGATGACGAGTCTACTGATGATTCTAGTTATAGTAGTTGTTAAGCAATGCCTTTTTTAGGTAGTGTTAACCATGTCTTTTCCCAATTTGTTAATCAATATTATTTTTGTTTATATCAATTTTTACAAATATTTGTTAATCACTATTATGTTGTTCATATATTGTGTTTGAACATTGATTGTATTGTATAATTATGTAATTTTATGTTTTTCCCCTTTGCAGCTCATCATTGTAGCCATAATGGACAGTGTAATTGGTACAAAAGACGGAGAAAAACCGGGCAGTAACTTGCATCCTAGCTCCAGTCAGAAGTGACATTTAATGATAATGGTCAGCCTATTGGGCCAACTGCAAAAGTAGTAGCTCGCTTCGGTCTTTTCTTGGGAACACTGGCTAGGAACTCAACATTTTTTCCTCTAATTTACAAAAATTGGTCAGGAATGCCAAAAAAGAATAAAAGACGTTGATGGAGATATTCTAATGTATGTGTGTATGTATGAATTTGAATATCTAGTCTAGTTATTAAAAAAAAATTGATTTCTTGATCATGTTTTATCTTATATGAATTTGTAGCTGAAGCATATCTTGCCGGCTGAGGCACGAAGTTGGGTTGACAAAACTGTTAGAGATGTATGGAGAAGATATAAGCATGAAATTAAGAAGAGGAGGGCATAGGTGATGAACTTGAAGAGGACGACATAGGTGACAAAGAGGATGATGAAGATGATAATGAGTTGGATGATGTTGTTTTAGGATTGAACTAAGCATTAAACTTGAAGAAACTATGTATTTTGTCATTTTGTTAGACTTGTACTTCTAAGTATTAAATTTATTGTGGTATTAAGTCATGTTAGACATTGTGTCTACAATGTGAGTATTTGAGTTAATGTGAAGATTTTAGTGATACTTTTGTAGTAAATGCAATTTGTGTTGATGCAATTCTTGTTTGGATCATAACTTATAGATACATTGACAGCGTGAACTCAATATTTCATTTTTAGGGGCTTAGTAATTGTTACCAGGATTGGCAACACTTGTAAAGCGTTGTCTTAGATTGTTCCCATTGTATCAGGTTTAGGGAACACTTTGTAATCGTTGAGAGATATTGCAACATGCGAAAAGCGTTGCCTAAGATAACAAAGAAAATCGTCCCCTTTTCCTGTAGTTTAGGCGACGCTTTAAAATAGTGTGCCCAAAAAGTGACAAAAAGCGTCGCCTCAGACCATAGGCAACGCTCGTATATAAGACACTTGAAAAACGTCCCCTATTCTTATAGGCAACGATTTTCACGGTTCTGGCAACAATTTCCAGTTGTTGCTAGAGACCATATTTGTTGTAGTGAGAAGAAAGCCAACCAGCAGCTCCTTGAGATCAGCCAACAATTGCTCTTCATTCACTGATAATTGCTCAGTCCACTACCAAGCCCAAGAAAGAGACTCTCCATTATCAATCAATCTATCTGGAGAAATGATATGTGGACACATATTTTGGGACAACATTGGACAACAATAATAAAAAATATTATTTTCACATGTGTCTGGGCAATTTTTGTCTGTTTGATCAATCGAATGAACTAAAACATGACACATGTCCTTTTTTTGGTTTGAAAAAAGTTTTAAAAACTCAGAGCATCTTCTCCGATGTGTTGTTCCGTCGCCGTTTCTCTTTCCATCAAATTAAATAAAAAACAAAGCACAACAAAAAGAAGAGATTAACCAGAGATTCAATTCATGTCTCCAAATTAAATTTTCTTTTTCTTCCATATGTGTAACACATCAAAAGAGAAGGATTTTGTTCAAAATCGTTTCTCCGTCAAGTTCTTGCCATCAACCAAATCTCCGTTGCTCGCTGCAGTCGATTATCCACCCATCGTCGACCAGTTCTCCGTCACTCTCCGCCGTCGATTCTCCAACTGCCATCAATTAAATCGAATCAAATTTAAATTTTTGTTCATATCAAAGTTTGTACTTTATCATTAATCATTTTCAAAAGTGGGTTAGCTTTTTCTTAGAAGTCGATTGAAACGGCGGTAGAACTCCAGCAAGACGGAGGTGGTCAAACTCAAAGTTAACGGTGGTGTAGAAGCAGAGATGAAAACACTGCATCCGTTTTTTTTTTTTGCTTTTTATGTTTGTTTCTTGTAGAAAAATAACATGTGGCATGTTGTGGTTCATTTGATTAATCAAAAGGACAAAATTTATCCAAAGGCACATGAGTTACTTGTGAAAATAATGTTTTTTATTATTGTTGTCCAATATTGTCCCAAAATATGTGTCCATATATCATTTCTCATCTATCTGCTATCATAACATCTGGCGTGACTTCTTTTGCAAATAGCGGAGGAAACAAATCGCTGAAAGTTTGATTCCCAAACCATTTAAACTTCCAAAACCCGATGTTATGACCATTACCGACACAACATCCTACATTTCGCTTAAACCAGTCAGTCTCCAAAAACCCTCCCCACACCGATAACATCCTTCCACCAAATCAAGAATTTTGCACCATTCAACAACAAATTACTCCCCAACAACTGTGTGGGTAAATGACCATACTTGTAACGTAAAAGCTCGGCCCGTACAGCGTCACCCTCAGATAAAAATCTCCATTTCCATTTACATAACAACGCCTGATTGACCAATTCTAGATTCTTTACCCCTAATCCTCCTTTCGCCTTAGTTAAACAGATTTGATCCCATTTAACCCAGCATAGTTTCTTCTCCTCTACACCTCCTCCCCATAAAAAGTTTCTTTGAATCCTCACTAATTGTTTTAAAACACAACATGGAGCCTTAATAAGAGTAATCCGACCACCATAAGATAAATGGCGACTGTTCCAAGTACTTAATCTTTTAGACATAGCATCCACTACTGGCTTCCAAGTCTCACGTCTTCTAGGATTGGCCCCAACCAGTATTCCCAAATATTTAAAAGGGATGACTTTTGATCGACAAGACAAAAAAGTTGAACATGCTTCCAAAATTCTAGAATCAACATTTAAACTGTAAAGCTTGCTCTTCATAAAATTAATTTTAAGGCCTGAGACTAATTCAAAGCTTATGAGTAAAGTTTTGATAGTCCAGATATTATCCCAAGTACCGCCTCCCATCAAAATAGTATCATCTGCGAATTGTAGAATCGAAAATTGAATAACGTCGTTAATGCAATAACCCTTGAATTTACCTAACTCCACCGCTTTTCTCATCAATCCCGTTAAACCCTCAGCGACAATTAAGAATAAAAACGGAGACAAAGGATCGCCTTGTCGTAAACCTCTTCCAAACTTAAAATCAGTGGTGGGGGTGCCGTTAACCAAAATAGACATCGAGATTTCAAAAATACAAGCTCGCATCCATTTCAACCAACCTTCGAAAAAATCCATTTTAATCATCATACGTTCCAAAAACTGCCAACTCACAGTGTCATACGCCCTCTCAAAATCAACTTTAAACAACAAACAATCATCTTTTCTTTTTTTGGTGAGATCAATAAGTTCATTTAACACCACAACCCGATCCAAAATTTGTCGGTGAGGAAGAAATGCCGATTGACAATTGGAAATCAGCTTCCCCAATACTCTTTTCAATCTATTAGCCAATAGTTTTGATAGGATTTTGTAAAGACTCCCTATCAAACATATAGGCCGATAATCAAAAAGATCTTGAGGGTGATCCTTCTTTGGGATTAGAGTTAAAAAGGAAGCAGTAACGGCTTTAGGCAAACAAGCACTATCATGAAATTCACTTACAAAAGCCATCACGTCGTTCTTTACTATCGGCCAACAAGTTTTAAAGAAGTTAAGATTAAAACCTTCCGGACCCGGGCTCTTATTAACATGACAACTCCAAATAGTTTCTTTAACCTCTTCTTCATCAAAAGGTTCTAATAATAACGCATTATCATCGATAGAAAGGGTATCAAAAGCAATACCTTGCAAAAAAGGCCTGCTGCTCCATTCTTCTGTGAAATGCCTAGAAAAATGATCTTTAACCTCTTCTTTAATTTCAGCCACCCCTTGGATCAATGAGTTTCCTTTCTTTAAAAACAAGAGCTGGTTTCTACGGCGACGCCCTTTAATGCTAGCATGAAAGAAACAGGTGTTTGAGTCTCCTTCTTGTATCCATTTAGTACGAGACTTTTGGTTAATAAGATTTTCTTTATAGTGCATCTGCTCCCAAAACTTTGTAATCAACTCACGAGGATTAGATGTAATTGGATCATTATGCCCGTTTGCTATCAGCTCCTCTACCTCATTTAACTCCTTCACAGTCTTGTCAATATTAAGGTCCAAAATACCGAACACCTCCCGATTCCAAACCTTCAAAATTTCCTTCAATTTTCGCAATTTCTCTTTTAAAACAAAGGTCTTTTTACCTCGAATATCCAAGTTCTCCCAAGTTTGTTTCACAAACGCAAAGAAATCAGGGTGTTGTAACCAATAATTGTTAAACTTGAAAGGCTTTGGTCCCCAGTTAAGATTAGAGCAAGAAAGCCATATGGGACAATGGTCTGAGATATTTCGTCCGCCTACCCACTGATTAGAAATGCTACCTTTCTCTATGAAGCCTTCCGATAAGAAGAAACGATCCAGCCGACTTATAGCTGAACCATCAGAATTAAACCAAGAAAACTTTTTATCCACCAAAGGGATGTCGACAACCTCGAAAGCATTAATGAACTCGGCAAATTCGGCTCTTTCTGACTTCCCTCCCACACTGTTACAACCTTTACGTTCACCAACCTTCGTGATGGAGTTAAAATCGCCCCCTAAACACCATTCTCCAGGTTCATTGTTCAGTTTAAAATTAAGCAAACCAGGCCAAAGTTTCTGTTTCCCGGGCATATTACAAGGAGAGTAAACATCGACTATGTATAATAAACCATTTTTCCATTCCACACAAACACCGAGATAACTATCACCTGAGAAACTAAACCGGTACAAAAATACATTTTTATTCCAAACAGACAACAAGCCACCCGATAATCCTCGCAACTCCTTAGCCACCCATTCAATATCATTATGACCCCACATATTATAAATCATAAAATCATCGAAAGAAGATCGTTTCGTTTCTTGCAATAAACACATATCGAACGCACCTGATTTAATTAACGAGCTAAAATGACGTCTTTTTGCCGAATTGTCCCACCCACCCATATTGAAAGACATAATCTTCATAAGATACTCTGCTGATTTTGCTCCCTTACGATTCTAGCCTGTTTTTTTTTTTCATTGATAAGAATCCTCTCCACATACCTTTCATTCACCTCATCGCCTTCGACCCCCAACTCGATAGCACCTTGCCAAACCTTACAGGCTGCATCATGATCATGAGCTTCCACAAATCTGTTGTTGCAATTTCGGATATCTGAAGAGTTAAGAGAACTGCAACACAGAACCTCACCAGCCGATGATAAAGAATTGGCTGAGTTTTTCCCGGCGCAATAACGTGACGGAGAACTTCGACGAACTCCTTGATGCCAAAAAACTTTAGTGTGATTATAAGTTTAATCATTTAAATTTTAGTGCAATTATAAGTTTTTTTTTTACTTAAAAGTGCAATTATAAGTTGTTTGTACCAAAAAACTGATAATTAATAATCAAATTGTATGTTTTTAAATTCAATTTTTGAGAAGATTGTGTTGTTATAGGAGCAAATTTGTATAAAAAATCAATTGTTAGCTGGTTTAGTGGTAATTGGCGTTGAATTTGGTAGAGAGGATCGCAGTTCGATCCCCCGCAACTGCGGTCAGAAGGGGGCTGGAACCACTTGATACCAAAACTGACCCTCCGAATCAGATTAAACAGCTGATGGAGAAAACCGAAAAATAAAATTTGTACATAAAAATGTGCGAATAAAATGATTAGTTTTTAAATTTTTATTTAATTATGTTTGACATAAAAATGAGTTATTTTTAATGTAAAAAAAGTAAAAATGAATTCAATCGTTAAAGGGTATAATTGTCTATTAAAAAGTTCAACTTTGTTTTTGTTGACATATCTAATTAAAATTAGTTGTTTTTTAACAGTTTATATAATAATATGCTTAAAAAAAATAGTTTATATAATAATAACATGGACCAGCAACATCAACAAAACCACCCATAACGTATTCGTGACTTCACGGTCTTGAATTTTAACCTAACAATAGATATATTGATTGGTTATCTATTTTTAACCTAACAGTAAATTTTTTTACGAGATTTCATATTCAAAAGTTCAAAGTCTTTTTTTTAATAGCATCTCTAAAATTCAAATATTTAAGAATGTTTGTTTAGTGTCGCAATTTTCTTAGATTCTGCCCAATTTATGTAAAAAAAATTATATAATATATCAATCTATTTAGATTAAAAAAAATGGTTTAGATTATAGTGTGCCTAACAATTGTATCTTCATGGTGCTATAAGATACTGGAGTTGGATGAGATCTCAGCAAAGCTATTTAAAAAAAAAGAGTAAGATACTGGAGTTTAAAAATTAATAAAAAGTGCTCACTCACTGAATCTGGCTTGGTTTTGATATTTGTTTTTGACCGCATGAATCTGGCTTGGTTTAGTGATAGAGTACTTAATTATTTGTTAAAGAAATATCTATTGGACATTTGTGAATTGTGAGTCATTGTGACACAATAATGAAAGTGAACTTGCCTATGAGACTTTGACACTAATCAGCGATTCCTATTATAAATATGTTTTTGGTCTTTATAGTTTCATAGAATTTTCGTTTTAGTTCCTGAAGTTTGTTTTCACATTTTTTAATTCATGAAGTTTCTTCACTCAAGATTTTTAGTCCCTACTTTTAATCAAACTATTGTATACTTTCACATTTTTTAATGATATTTTATATTCATGTTTATAATATTATAAGAACATTCCCAATAAAAACTAAAAAATTATTTAGGAATTTTTATGTGAAAAAACTAAAAAATTCATATTTAATTCATCTCTTGTTAAAAAAAATTTAATTTTTGTAACAGAGATTCATATAATGTAGTAAACATGACCGCAGAAAAAAAATTTAAAATTTCGAATGATATGCACTAGTTGAATGAAAAGTAGGGACTCAAAACCTTGAGTGAAGAAACTTCAGGGACTAAAAAGTATGAAAACAAATATCAGGGACAAAAATGAAAATTCTGTGAAACTATAGGGACAAAAAACATATTTAACCATATAAATATTTGATATTAAAGTAGCTAGGATGCATGATAAAAGATTAGTAAAAACAGAAGAAGGTAAAACCACTAGATTTGATCTAGTAGTGAGGAGTTTTTGTAGTATGTTATAGGTCCTGGGTTCGATCCTCAACTTATTGTAAAAAAAAAAAAACAGAAGAAGGTAGCTAGAATATAAGAGATTTGAGTTTGAGATTATATATAGATTTCTTTTTTATGAACTCTTTGGTTTCTATCTGTCTATATCAAAGATGATATATATTTTTAGACTATGGGTTTGATGAATTATTCCTCGTATAAATGTTTTTGTGTTTATGGAGTTTTCATATTTTTTTATTTTTTAGAAAAGAGGGCTTAGACCATCTCCAATGGTGGGTACTTATTTTTTTAAGTACTAGTACCTAATAGGTACTCCAATTGGAGCAAAACACAAAGAGTATCTAATAGGTACTGGTTCTACAATAAGAAGTGGTACCTATTTTGTTTTTGTGAGTCCCATTTATAATGATGTATAGTTATTGGTGGAATATTTTATTGGTGGGACTTATTTAGAACTTTTTAAGAGATTTGGGTTGGAGGGATTGAGTACTTATTAGGTACTATTATTAAAAAATTATAAATAAGTGATGTGTAGACGTGGGGTCCAATTAAGTACTCAAAAATGAGTATCTCCATTGTGGATGCTCTTAAGCCCATGGAGTTTTCATATTTAATCATTTAAGAAATGAACAGTTTTAAAATAGTATTGTAAGATTATAAGATAGTATGTAGTAAAAAATTAATTTAGTTTTAGTTTTAAAATCTCTTCTCTTCCTTCGGTATTAAACACATAATTTAGTTTTAATTATATTTTCAGAATTTTGCGATTGAAATTTATAATAGTACAAAAATAATTTATAAGATCTAAATTGACTCATCTCATATCCGCTCCATTTTTAGACCGATTTTAGACGAGGTAGGCCTAATTGGGGCGGACGGGCCCGCTTTGCCACCCTTAGATGTGCATATGTGTAAAAGTCTATTTCCCGGTGTTTAGAGACGTGGTCATACACTCTAGAGCTGTCAAAACGAGCGGCCCGACCAATTTCGGGCCGGCTCGGTCGGGCTTCGGGCTTCGTCGGGCCGGGCTAAAAAGCCCGGATAAAAAACGGGCTACCAAAATTAGTGCCCGAGCCCGGCCCGGTACGGGTAGTCGGGCTTTCGGCGGCCCGGTTTATCTTTTTTTTTTTTATTTTTTATTTACTTTTAGTGCTCATACTCAACTATATAAATAGCATTAATAATTCTCGCGCGTCCTATTTTTTACTCATCCGCTATAAATATTATATAATTCGCGCGCGCCGTATTTTTACTCATCCCCTATCTACGAGTTTCTTGCGCGCCCTATTTTTACTCATCCACTACCTACGAGTTTCTCGCGCCCTATTTTTACGCATCCGCTACTTACGAGTTTCTCGCGCGTCATATTTTTACTCATCCGCTACCTAGGACTTTCTCGCGCGCCCTATTTTTACTCATCCGCTACTACGAGTTTCTCGCGCGCCCTATTTTTATTCATCCCCTACGTACCAGTTTCTCGCGCGTCCTATTTTTACTCATCCGCTACCTATGAGTTTCTTGGGTGCCATATTTTTACTCCTGCTACTTAAGTAGCGGACGGTATTTTATAATTTATATTATAAACTAATTTCAAATCATCCGAAACAAATTATTTATATTTATATTTTATTTTATTTTTAATTTTAATTTTTTCGGGCTTGCGGACCGCCCGCGGCCCATTCGGGCTAGCCCATATTTTAATCGGGCTTTGTCGGGCCGGACTAAAAAGCCCGGAAATAATTCGGGCTAGAATTTTCAAGGCCCGAGCCCGGAAAAAAATCGGGTTTGGCGGGCCGGCCCATTCGGGCTAGCCCATTTTGACACCTCTAATACACTCATACTCACCCTATCCAGGAAACTAATCCGGTTGAAGTCACGCATAGCGACAATAAACATTTTTGTTTTTTTTTGTAAAAATAAGTAAGACAATCAAATCATGACCTTTTTTTTTGAGTGGATGAAATCATACACGTCCGTCCATATTCATTCCTTAAATCACGCTCATATTTTTTTATCATTATATGTAGTACCGACTAGTATTTTTAATTTATGTCCGCAAGTCCTAGTTTAATAATTGATAAAAAAATGTCAAAATTATTAGGTTGAATATTATATCTGATATTCAAACCACGACTCTTTTATTTATGTATATAAATTTATAATTACTTTGTCATTTCGTTTATACGTAAAAAAAACTATATTTCAATTTCTTTTTGCAAAGTACAAATCTTGTTAATTTAATTTCTGTTGGAGATACCTAAACAGATTTCTTTATCACACAATTTTGTCTTAAATAAGTAATAAATTTCTGTTGGAGTATAATTAATAGTATAATTAATACTTGCTTTGTCTATATTAGTCTGGATTAAGTGTAGTCGACTTTTTCATGCAGTCGTTTTATAGCCGTGAACGGTTTAGATAAATACATTCAACAAATAAAGCTTTTAAATCATGATTGTCTGAACTTGATCGGACAGCTATAAATGGTCAGACTGCATGATTGCATCGAAAATGCCACTACATGAAATCCAGGTCCGTATTGTTAAAGATTTGGGAAAAAAAATTGTAATTTTTTCACTCAGCTACCTAGTAATTTTTTTTTTAAAAAAAACGACACTTTTAAAATGTTGTTATAAAATACTTATGACATAGATTCTTATAAATAATTATTGTTGTCTTAGCCGGTGAATTTAGCTTATTTGGTAGAGACATCACATTTTATTTGCAGAGTCAAAATTTGAGCTCAAATAGTTTTTTTTTTTTGGTTTAGTAACTTAATGACTAGAAATTTCACCTTTAAGGTTATAAGGGCGTGTCCAGAGTTTGAACCCTGACCCTCACGAAAATCCTAAACAGTCTATTTGTTCACCTTAAAGTTGAAATTCTAGCGTAACCAAAAAATAAAAAAAACGTAAATATATTTTTTATTTTTTTTTATAAAAAAAAACGTATATTATCAATATTTGGACCAGATGTGAGTGAGTCATTGTTAAGTTTAAGTTTAAAACAAACACACAACTGTTAATAAGTGTTAAGCAATATATATATTTTTTTACAATGTTAAGCAATATCAGTAATATCATCTGTTGAATAAGATTTGTAAACTTTTTAAACTCAATGACTTATTAGATCTGAGAAGTCGTGGTCGATGAAGGGATGGGCAATTACATCAAAAGAAATCGAGGCTTGACTTGAGCAAAACCACAAAAATTAAAAATTAAAAATTAAAAATTAAAAAAACTGAAGACGGCCAAGTTTCAAAATTGGCAACCTATGTATATCGTTTTCATAATGCTTTCACATTCATTGTCATAGAAACGTCGATTCCGTTATTAAATTTGTATCTCTTAGTCTTACCTCATTATCGGACTGAAAACAATATATAGAGTTGAAGTCCATTTGATTTACATGATTTTTCTTACATAAAAGGGTCAATGTCTCAAAAAAAAAAAAAAAATAAAGAAACTAAACAAAAGCTCCGAGATATGGAAATGCCGAAAATATTATAAAAAATGATATTTCAAAGTTTTTGATGAGGAGCCTCAAAAATATATAAATAAAAAAAGTTTAAGGTTAGACTGAAATTAGCTAACTAAAATTAGTTGATTTGTTTCCTTGTCGTCAAATATGGTTAATATAAACTTGTCAATTCATGTTCTTGATCAAATCAAAATCCTCCTGTTTACATTGCATTTTCTCGTGATCATGTCAATTTAACACCTTTGAATCACTCTTCACTTGAAGATGAGTAACCCCCCGTGTCTTTGAGCTAAATTCATTTTGATGTACATACTCCATATCTCCGCATGAAGCGTATCATAAGAGCAAATTTTACGGGCAAAGCTACTCACACAAATGTCATTGTTGTCACGAAGAAGCCCTCAACATCATGAGAAATTAACTTAATTTTTATGAGCGTCATCACAATATTTGACAATATATATGATTTATTATTTATATGGATGAGTCATCGTATGAAAATAATTGTTGACAAAATTATAAAAAAAATAATAATAATTGTTGACAGCGGTGAACATTTTCACACCAACATATATAATGAATTCAATGATCAATGTTGGACTTGAATTAGATCATGGATGGGTTCTTCAATTAACATGTTTATGATTGGTCAAATTTGTAAGGGTTTAGTGTCTTTATGTTAATTAATGTCTAAGTGCTATAAATTATGAATTGTTATATAAAAGTAAATTGAGTTTCATACGTTGAGAATCACAAGCCATATAAAAAGTGTATCCTTGTACATTTTTGTGTGTTCGCTTGCGGACTATGTAGTATGGGTACTCCTAAAATGGTGAAGTACCCGTACCGGGTACGTATCAGTACCGAATACTCCATGGTACTCGTATGGTACGCACCGATTCCGTACCCATTTTTATTTGGTTGATTTATGATGATGAATACGGAAAAAACATATTGGCTGTTGAAAAATCTCTTAAAATATTAAATTTTTTATTAAATTTCAATTATCTCTCATTTTTTTGAAAATAGTTGAGACGGTAGACAAAAAAAATTAAATCTTCAAAGCATGATCACTTAAAAATAATTTTTTTAATATTTTATACTAACGTACCCGTACCTTAAATTTTCTAAAAATATCGTACCGCGTACCAGTACCGGTACCGGATACCGGTACCGTACCCGTACCTAGGCAACATAGCTTGCAGATATGTTTCTATTTAGGCAGTGTTTTCTCTTTTGGAAATGAATTCCTTGTTGAGAATCATGGAATGATAGGGATGAAGATCATACTCAAGCAAGATAGAGAGCACAAAAGTATTCATGAGGAAGATACTCATAGAAATTCATATTGAATGAATATAGATTGATAAAAAAATGAGTAAAATTTACAATGGAGTAGTTTATTTATAGGACTATTTGGTGTAACTATAACTCTCTAACTAACTTTCTAATATCCTAATCAACTTGGTAACCCATCAACTAACTCTAATTGATTAATTAAGGGTCTATATATTCTTAACACTCCCTAATACAATCCTAAGTTCTCTTATTTATAGAAGTTTGAAAACCGAATATCTTGCATGTATGCCACACGTAAGACACATGTCATTCGAAAACCATTTGCTCCAATTATCATTTGCTGTTTGAATTTGAATTTTGGTGGAACTTCCTCCTTTGCTTCTCTTTTCTCTTGTCTTTCAAATCACCCATTTTGATGAATTTTGGTCACTCTGACATACTCCAATTGCTTAAAGTGGAAAACACGAACCTCTTATATATTATTCATTTCACAACACAAGAATATGATGAGGATGATATTATGAAGACGAGTCTATTATTATAACTTCATATTTTTACAACTCGCCGGTAGAGTTTTTAAGAAAAAAGTCCATGTAGTTTCTTTCTTATATATATATATATATATATATATATATATATATATATATATATATATATATATATATATGAGTCAGGATCCGTTGACACCAACTAGTTTGACACCAAATGTTACACCTCTCAATAACGTTTTAACCGATATGAATTTTATAAAATCCACCGTTGGATTGAAAGTTTATATCATATAGATCATTTATGTAAAATTTCAAATAAATCCAAAATCATTTGATATGTTATTGAGATACATCAAAATTAACGGTTTTTGTTTTTTTAAATGCCGTTAATCATTATGTGTCTCAATAGCATATCAAATAATTTTGGATTTGTCTAAAATTTTACACAAATGATCTATATGATGTAAACTTTCAATCCAACGGTGGATTTTATAAAATTTATATCGGTTAAAACGTTATTGAGAGGTGTAACATTTGGTGTCAAACTAGTTGGTGTCAACGGATCCTGACTATATATATATATATATATATATATATATATATATATATATATATATATATATATATATATATATATATATATATATATATATATATATATATATATATATATATATATATATATATATTATTACGAGTTTGATTATTATTAATAAATTTGTTTAGTTTTGCTTTTGTAAAAAAAAAAAAATTAAAGTTATTTAGGTTCACCTTCTGCTTGTCAAACTCATTAAGAATTAGTTATTTATTTACTTGAAACAAGTGATAAATTTAGTTCTAATTAAAAGTTATTTATAAGATGAATAAAATAAAGTATCCATAAATATATCTCAATTGATAGAGTCATCCCGATATATATGTAAAAATTAATGTTCAAACACGGAATTCTCCATTTATTCATATAAAAGGTGAACCACTAGGGTAATTACCAAAAAGAAAAAATTACAATACAACCAAGCACCCAAAGCAACACTCAATTATTATTCTCATGACACACCATATCCAAAACTAAACCAAGTATACATTTAATCAATAATTAGGATTAGCCAAAACAAAACCCTCAATAGCCTTAAGAAGACCAGTTCCTTTGCCCTTAGTTTCATCACGAACTGCATCAGATAAAGCTGCATCACCTTTAGTGTGGTATTTCACTGAAATCTTAACAATGGATCCACCATCAGAACCAGCCACAACACTTGTCTCAAATTCAACTTTCTCTAAGCTTTCGTCCAACCCTGTTCCTCCAACTAAACTGTAGTTGTATCGCAAGTTTGCCTCATCCACTGCTCCTACTTTGTGTAGAATAAAGCTGGTTTTGCCATCTGCAATAATACAACCATAATAGATTAATATGACTTATGCGTTTTTATTAAATACCGTTAATTTTGATCTATCTTAACAACAAATATCAAATTATTGTAGATTTTTATAAAATTTAACATATATGATCTATAGGATATAAACTTTCAATCAAACGGTGAATTTTATAATATTTGTATTCGTTATAATATTATCGGTGTAACATTACTCAAATGTTACACTAGTGTAATTTGATATATAGTATCTCAATTACATTAGTTCCTCTCATAGCGTTTATTATAATTTATTTAGGTCTTTCAACTTATTTTAATATGAAACTAGTTTGTTCACTACTAGAAATATTCTTATTTCCTCAGGAATTTCCGGTTTTCCTGCGACTTTTCCTGCGAATTTACCTAAGGTTTTTGGTTCCCGGCTAATACCTTCTTGGGTAATTGTTTCCTGCGACTTTTGGAATCCTAAGGTAAATATTAGTGATCAGTATATATATTAAGCTTGGAATTATTATTTTTTTTTTAATATCTTAAGCTTTGGAATTGAATCTAAAACTTTCTGCTTAAAACTCACGAAATGTGCTTTAGATCATCAACAAAGCTACTGCAACAAACTTTTGTTACACTTGAATTTAACTTTCTTCTTAACCAGTCATTTAATCAAATTTTTTTCATAGATTATCTTAGTTAGGGATAATTAATCAAATTATTTAACCAATCAATTTTTGGATATGAACTTAATTACCTTCAACAGCGGTTAGTTTCTTGATGGTTCCAGGTCCACCATTTCCTTCAACAATTTCAACACCTTGGATAACCGGAATCACCTTTGGGACGATTTCATCGGCATCTTTTGCAAGAGCTTTGTATAGTTTAGGTGGAGCAACAGTTGAAACGAAATCATCTTCAAAAGCAAAAACACCCATGATGTATATTAAGATAACTAAAAAGGATTAATATGCAAGAAGAAAATGGGAGAAGAAGTTTATATAATATGAATACAACTAAATTGGTATGTGATGCGTTTTTTGACATGATGAAGGATGCTATTTATAGGATTTTGGTAGGACCTATCTAGTTTGTAAACCTCAATTTATTGTAGCTCAAGTTTGGGTTGGATCTGGATTCCCTGCTGTTGGGAATCACACAGTTTCACGCTGTTTTGCATCTCAGCCATCTATTATCAGATCGGACGGATCAGAACAATTCATTTACAAAATTACTCAAAACGATCACAGCCACACGATTATGATCGGACGGTCCCTAGCTGTTACAGCGTCCTGCTGTAACAGCAGGAAATCCATTTCCCAAGTTTGTTCAGTGAGGTCGTTGGTGAATGCTGATGCCGAAATTAGTAATATTTTAATATTATTACTTATTGGGTCCTTGTTTTTTTTTTTTTTATATATATATAATTTATTGGGTCAATGCTTGTATGTATATGCCGTATAATTTTGACAATATTTAATTGGGTTGATAAAAACAAAAATGTATAGTATCATAAGTATTAAGTCCTAGCTCAATTGGTGAAAATACTGAAATTATTAGGCCGGACATCATGACTCTCGAGTTCGAACCCAAGATCTCACAATTATATGTGAATATATGTGAATCTAATTTCAGTAGATTACCATTTCATCTAAGACAAAAAGAAAGACAAAAATGTATGAAGAACTAGTTTACCATTCGACGACTCAAACTGTGGATTTCAGATTTTTTTCCAATTGTCCCTAAAATAAAAAAAATTACAACAATGTCCTACTTTTCTCCAAAAGTGTTGTAAGTCCTGCTTTTTAATAATTTCGGCTGCGTCAGTACTTGCGTAAGATGGTTACACTTTCACTTCCATTGTAGTGGAGAAAAACTTTAACCGGTGCATGGCCAGTATGTACAGGTGCATGTGCGGAAGATTTGACGAAAATATATTTTGATTATGTTTCAAAATATAGGATATATGTTCTTAGTTTTAAAGGTTATATTTTTCTTTAGATAAAAATTGTTTTATGCATAAAAAAATAAGAATGAAAAAGAAAATAAGGATTTGCCACCAACAACTTCCTAAGGTTTTAGAGAGAAATAAAATGGGTTGTCTCTTAGTATAATTTTAGGGTTAGGCAAAAGGTTATTGTATTCACCATGAGAAACATTATATCAAATTGGGGAATGGATCCTCTCCCGTGAGAATCTCACAGGAGGGATTCCAGTGCAAATCTACCTATAAGTTATTGATACTGCTATTACACTGCAACTTTATATATTACCTCATAATTAGCTACCGTTACATTGTACCCTTACATATCACCTCATAATTAAGCTACTGTTACATTCTTTCTTTATTATAAATAGCTTGTATAGATACTCAAATAAAGTATCATTATTTTTATTGAAATGAGAAAATCTTTCTTACAATTTCTCTTCTTTCTCAATGCAATTGGTACAATTATCATGGTATCAGATTATGCATTCGCTCCACTCTGTCACTGATTTCTTCTTTAGTTCTTTAATTTTTGTTTTTTTTAATTTTGTCTCTTCAATTTCATTTGTCAATGGAAACTTCCACTTATTCTGATTTTGCTACAAACCCTACAAATCCTTACTATTTGCATCCGAATGAAAATCCTGCCGTTGTGCTTGTTACTCCATTGTTAGATGGAAAGAATTATCACTCATGGTTGCGATCCATGAAGATTGCCTTACTTTCTAAGAACAAAATGAAATTTGTTGATGGTACTCTTGAACAACCTCGTGTTTCTGATCCTTTATATGATCCCTGGATTCGATGCAATAGTATGGTTCTTTCATGGATTCAGCGTTCAATTTCTCCCGATATTGCAAAATCTATTATTTGGTTTGATCATGCATCTGCTGTTTGGAAAGATCTTGAGTTTAGGTTTTCCCATGGGGATATGTTCAAGATTTCTGATCTTCAAGAGGAAATTCTTCGATTACATCAAGGTATCGACATTTCGTCCTATTATACTCAATTGAAATCACTGTCGGAAGAAATTGAAATTTATCGTCCAGTTAGGGATTGCACTTGTGCAATTCCCTGTTCTTGTGGTGCTGTGGCTGATATGAAGAAGTACCGCGAGCAAGATTGTGTTCTTAAATTTCTCAAAGGCTTGAATGAGAAGTACTCTCATGTTCGTTCTCAGATAATGATGATGGAGCCTTTGCCCCCTCTACACAAAGTTTTTTCCTTGGTGTTGCAACAAGAGCGCAATCTTTCTGTCTTCAATACTGTTGATAGCCAAAATGAACTAAGTACAATGGCTATGCAGGTTCAATCGACTGACTCCAATTCTCAGCATTCTAAGAATTTTAATTTTGGTTCTGGTAACAGAGGTCGAGGCAAGGGCCGAAGAAATTTTGGTAGAGGTCAGCATTCTACTCGATATTGTACACATTGTGGAGGGGACAATCACATAATTGACAATTGTTTTTGTCAAGTATGGTTTTCCTCCGGGTTATCAGTCAAAAGGTGTTCAATCTAGCAATGCGAAATCTGTCAATTTAGCTTCTACTACAAATTCAGATTCTTCTCTTGTATCAAGTTCAGCAATGGCTTCATCTTTGAATGAGCTTCAATGCCAGTTTCAACAGTTTTTAAAGCTCTTCCAACAACAGACCGAATCCAACCCCACACCTGCATCTGTCAATTCCATCATATCCGATCCCGTAGCTCTTAATGCCAATTCCTCTCCAACATATGGTAAGCATTCTGTTACCTGGGTATTAGACTCTAGTGCAACAGACCATATTACCTATTCCATGCAACATTTCATTTCTTATCACCACCATATCAAATCTGTCCCAATTTCTTTACCAAATGGCAACAAGGTTTGTGCTAACATTGCTGGTAGTATTCGGATATTACCACACATTATCATTCACAATGTTCTTTTTGTTCCTCAATTTAACATTAATTTAATTTCTGTTCAAAGACTTGCCAAATCTCTTGATTGCCATTTTGCATTTTACCTTGACCATTGTTCCATTTTGCAGAATTCCAACCAGAAGATGATTGGTATAGCTAATTAAGAAGAAGGGAGGATTATATGTCATTGAAAGTCCTGTTGCTGCTTCTATTTCTTGCAATTTTGTTTCACCATTTTCTGGTTCAAATTCTGGTTTTCCTATTTGTAATGTTGCTTCCCAAGTTGACAAGTCTTCAAAGCTTTGGCATAATAGGCTTGGACATGTTTCTGACATGATTGATAAATCCATTTCAGTACAATTTCCATTTGTTCCTTTTAAATCTCATTCTACACCTTGTGATATATGTCATTATGCTAAACAAAAAAGACTTCCTTTTCCTGATAGCAATACGCGTTCCTCTCACATTTTTGAGTTGCTTCATGCTGATATTTGGGGCCCTAATGACATAGTTTCTGTAAATGGGCATAAATATTTTTTAACACTTGTTGATGATTTTAGTCGTTTTACATGGATAATTCTCATGAAAAATAAGACCGAAACCAGAAACCATATCACGAACTTTGTCAATTACATTGAAACTCAATTTCATGCTAAGTTAAAATCCTTAAGAAGTGATAACGGAAATGAGTTTCGCATGCATGATTTTTTTCTTGCTAAAGGCATTGCTCATCAAAGGTCTTGTGTTGAGACTCCTCAACAAAACGACATTGTTGAAAGGAAACATCAACACATCCTTAATGTAGCTCGTGCTCTCTCCTTTCAAGCATTTCTACCATCCAATTTTTGGCATCTTTCTATTTTGCATTCGGTACATCTTATTAACCGGCTTCCCACTCCTTTTTTACAACACAAGTCTCCCTATGAAGTATTGTTTCAACAACCACCAACTCTTCTTCATCTTCGTACTTTTGGTTGTCTTGCTTTTGCATCCACCTTACATAATCACATAACCAAATTCATGCCTAGAGCAAGAAAGACTGTGTTTCTTGGATACAGAGATGGTACTAAAGGTTTCTCATTATATGATCCCTCTCTCAAGTTGCATGATTTTGAGTCTCCTCCTTACAATGATCCATCTGGTTATCGACGACTCATTGGTCGACTACTCTACCTCACTACCACGAGACCTGACATCACATTTGCTGTCCAACAATTGAGTCAGTTTGTATCTAGTCCTCGTGAAGTTCATTTTCAAGCTGCCACTAAAGTGCTTCGATATCTAAAGGCTTCTCCTGCTAAAGGCCTTTTCTTTTCTTCTTCTTCATCACTCAAACTTTCTGGTTTTTCTGACTCAGATTGGGCTACTTGTGCCATTACTCGCAAATCAATTACAGGATATTGTGTTTTTCTTGGTTCCTCTTTGATTTCGTGGAAATCAAAGAAACAATCCACAGTTTCTCGGTCTAGCTCTGAAGCGGAGTATAGAGCTTTAGCAAGCCTTTCTTGTGAGCTTCAATGGTTGCATTACTTGTTTAAATATTTGGGAATCAAGTTTGATGCTCCTGCTATGGTATATTGTGATAACAAATCGGCTATTTACCTTGCTCACAATCCTTCTTTCCATGAGCGGACGAAACACATCGAAATAGATTGTCATGTTGTTCGAGAACGCATTCAATCTGGTCTAATTCATTTGTTGCCAGTGCCTTCTTCTTCTCAACTAGCAGATGTTCTGACAAAACAATTATCATCTTCTGCATTTGCTGGTTTAATCTCCAAGCTTGGACTCTTGGACATCCATAGTCCAGCTTGTGGGGGGATATTACCTATAAGTTATTGATACTGCTATTACACTGCAACTTTATATATTACCTCATAATTAGCTACTGTTACATTGTACCCTTACATATTGAAACGCACCGTTTCATTTTTCTATAAAAAAAAAAGGGACAAAAACCAAATATAACCACCGACCCCACCCACCAATTCTCTCACATTCTAGTTTCTTCTTTCACTTTCTCTACTTCCTCCCCTGTTTCACGGTTCTTCCATTTCCCCAATTTCTATTCATCTTCTTCTTTCAAACACAAATGTCAGCCATGCACTCAAAAGAAAACTAACAAACCTCTATTATAAGTTCCTCATACTTCTACAAATAGTATTAGGTATAATTTTGGGATTAGGGTTAGTGCTCTAAGAGAGGAGATGAGTACCCACTCTTTGAAAGTTACTTATTGGGACTTTTGAGGTAAATATATCACTTATAACTCAACAATTTATCTTTGGGTATATGCAGTTTGGTTTAGAAATTAATGTTAGAGATTAGAGTAGATATTGGAGGATTTTATGGTTACATATGTTTAGTAAAACTCTAGAATGACCTTTGAAATCTTGATAAACATTTTCTTATGTTCAGATTCGACAGTTGATGCTTTATCTGCTACTCCGGGAGTCGTTAGAGAGAAAAACTAGCCGGTCTTCATAGTTGTGAGTTGATGATGATCATTACTACTTATTTTAACTACTATTATTAATTTTATGTTACTTATTTTCTATGTTAAAGTATTTATAAAAATTGGGGAACACACCCTTTGAACATTTTTCTCGTCATTATTATATAATTTCGATGTCATCAAATTTAACTATACTTTTTGGATTTATCCATGATTCATTGAGCAAATGATTTGAAATTGAGGGTTGGGTGCATATACTATGACATGAGTTTTGAGATACAGAGGAATACAGTTTTGTGATATTTGTTTTCGGAAAATGTTAATATTCTTCTATTGGAATTGACTTTACTTATGGTTGGAATATTTTCAATTTCATTTGGATTTTTATGTATTTCCAAAAGTTTTAGAAATGTGTGAAACATGGTTTTAAGAGATGTATTTTAAGAATTGCGGTTATAATGACGACGGCGTAGGTGCACCTAGTTATATAATATCGAGTAGAAAAGGACTATCCGTTAGATGGAGCCGCCCCTAAGTGAAAGGCCACTCTTAGGAGGAAAGGGCTATCAACGAGATGGAGCCGTCTCTCGATTCTCTCATAACGAATTGGCTATCAACGAGCTGTAGACTCCCTAATTAAAGATGAGGATGTGTTTTCGTAATCGAGGAGAAAAGGGCTATCCGTTAGATGGAGCCGCCCCTAAGTGAAAGGCCGCTCTTAGGAGGAAAGGGCTATCAACGAGATGGAGCCGTCTCTCGATTCTCTCGTAATGATTTCTTTTTATTTGATTGGATTTCTATATTTTTCTTATTTCAATTTCAAACTCTATAATGATTTGAATCGAGTATTATTTATATTACATAATTACTACTTTACAAGAATTGTTACAAGCTTTCTAAAAATCAAATGCTCGTGCCTTGTGTGTTTCCCATCTAGTTGGTAGTGGTTGTTATCTCTCACTAAGTCCTTGTGACTTACCCCTTCATCTTCTATTTTTTTTTTTCAGATTCAAAGTCAGCTGAGTAGGGGTTTCTAGCAGATATTGAGAGTCGTCGGTATCATTCTTTTGGTAGGCTTCCTTGATGAAATGTTACTTTGTATATGTATATTTTGAGTTGATCGAATATCTGCAGCTATTTTGAGTCTAGGAATATATTTACTTTGTGATGTATAAATTTAAACATGTATATTTTGAAACTTCTGACTTAATGATGTATATGCTGCAAACAAGATTTATTTTGATTTGGAAATATTATATTTATTGTTTGTTAAATTCGGTCATTAGGCTTGCCGGACTAGTATTAGTTCGTGCGCCGGTCACGATTGGAATTGGGTCGTGACACATATCACCTCATAATTAAGCTACTGTTACATTCTTTCTTTATTATAAATAGCTTGTATAGATACTCAAATAAAGTATCATTATTTTTATTGAAATGAGAAAATCTTTCTTACAATTTCTCTTCTTTCTCAATGCAATTGGTACAATTATCAATATTTTTCTTTAGATAAAAATTGTTTTATGCATAAAAAAATAAGAATGAAAAAGAAAATAAGGATTTGCCACCAACAACTTCCTAAGGTTTTAGAGAGAAATAAAATGGGTTGTCTCTTGGTATAATTTTAGGGTTAGGCAAAAGGTTATTGTATTCACCATGAGAAACATTATATCAAATTGGGGAATGGATCCTCTCCCGTGAGAATCTCACAGGAGGGATTCCAGTGCAAATCTGCACCCTTCAATTTTTTTTATTAGTCTGATCTGCTGCAAAAAAGTAAAAGAGTGGTCCAGATTTAACTGGAGGAAAAACCCACGGGAGACAATCCTCACCCATCAAATTGAGTCTTTTGGCCATGAGAATTAGAGATTTAAGAAAATGGTAGAATTATGATTGAATGCTAATTCTTGTATTCGCCTTTGGAATCTCGTTGTAACCAAAACTTATTTGATTACTGAAATAGGGAGCTATTCTCTCCTCGAGAGTAGGTCATCTTTGGACCGATAAACAAATTATAAATGTGTTTTTCTCTTGTTCTCTTTCTCCTTTGGCCGGTTATTTTTGCTTTGGATTATTATTATTATCTCTATTCCGGTTAAATTTGATTGCTTGATTTATTTGCTCCACACATTAAATATTTTACTGATGTGATTTTAATCGAATTCACAACATAAATTAACAAGTTGATTATTTAAATTATAATAAAAAGGAGTCAATTTAGTCATTTTTTATTTTAACACTATAAAAAATTCTATATTCATCTTGAGAAGGGAGACTTCAGAAAAGGTGGCTAGATACTAAGTTTTCTGACAAAAATTGTAATTTGGTGAATAATTCACACCAAAGAAAAAATATGTAAATCTTTTAAAGATATATTTTCCTAAAGAAAACTAAATTGATTGATTTTTTTATTTTATTTAATAGACTATATTTGTATTTCACAAATTTATGAGGTCAAGTTAACGAGTGCTTATATATAATTGAGTTAAAATGTTAATTTTATAAAATAGACAAAATATATTCATAAGTCTTTTAAATTTTACATTTGTATCAGATAGATCCTTTAGATTTTTTAAGTATTAGATAGGTACTATAAATTTTACGTTTATATCAGATAGGTCCTTTAAGTTTTTTAAGTATTAGATAATTCTTTTAAGTTTTAAGTTTGTATCAAATAGATCCTATTTCTTAAGGATCTATTTGATACAAACTTAAAACTTAAAGGATCAATTTGATACAAACATAAAATTTAAAGGATCACGTAAAACTTAAAGGACCTATTTGATACTTAAAAAATTTAAAGGATCTATCTAATACAAACGTAAAACTTAAAAGACCCATTTTGCTAATAAGAAAAGTGAAACTTAATATTATTAATCTACTAACAAAAAGATAGGCCTTAAGTCATCGATCTACTTAATTATTTCTTCCAACAAAATATATTTTTCATTGTAAACATATTTTATTGTATAATATATGTTATGATCAAGAACGCCTATTCATCAAATAAGATAGATGATCTCACAGTCTTGTAGAATCAATGGATGGAAATGCTCGATTGATGGAGGTCTTTTTTTTTTTTTTTTTGGACTCTATCCACTTTATGTTAAAAAAAAAAATTGATAAAATATCTATCTATCTATCTATACTTTAGTTAACTAAAAAAGTTAGATTCATCTGAATTAATAGGATGCCTAACAAATTAGGTACTTGTTTCTACGTAAGATACAGGAGTTTAAAAATAAAAAGTCCTCAGCGTGGCTTTATTGAACATTTTTTTGTGGTCAAGTAGTTTAGTGGCTAGAAAATTCACCTTAAAAGTGAATAAGTGGAGTGTCATGGGTTCGAACCCGGGCTCATGCACATATAGTGCGATGTCCATACCAACCGAGTTAAACTCACGAGGACGTCGGAAGTTAAATTCCAACCACATGTTTAAGGAGATCTAAATTTTAACTCACTTAAATCAATTTATTGTTGGTAGAGTACTTAAATACTTAATTATTTGTTAAGGAGAAATATCTATTGGACATTAATTTGTGGGTCACAAATTGTGAGACAATGGTGAAAGTGATATGCACATAAATGAATGATAGATTCATTTTGGTTAGAAAATGTGAATTAACCTATGAGGCTTTGACACTAATCCTTATATAAATGGTTGATAGTAAAGTAGCTAGGATGCATGATTAAATTAGTAAAAATTAAAAGTAGCTAGACGATAAGTGATTTGAGTTAATATATATATATTTTTTTTTGTAGAAATTTGAATGATTTAAACTCATTGTTTTTTTATGTATTTATTTGTGGACATGTATATTATTTATAAGTTTGTTAAGGTATTTTATGAAATAATAGTTTATGAAGATAAAAATTTTATTAACATAAAAATTTATTTATTTGCATAAATTATTTTTTATAAACTTAAAAATAAGTTAATTCAATCTGTATCAAAGAGAATATTTATAATTTTAGAGTCTGGGTTCGATCAATCATTACAATTGAAAAAATATTACTTGATTTATAGATACTATTTTTGTATTCAATTATTTACAGCATTTTTGTGTTTATTGAATTTTCATGTTTAGGTGTTTATGAAGTAAATAGTTCTAAAATAATAGTGTAAAATTATAGGATATATATTAGTACCAAAGTAATTTGGTTTTAAAATCTCTTCTCCTTTTTATAAACCAAATTTATAGTTAATTATAAAAAAAAAACTTCTTAAACAAAATAAATAGAGAATTAAAATCTTATTTTGAACGTAAGAGAATTAAAATCTTGTTGTCTACTTTTCCTTCTAATATAACCTCTTGTTTATATGTTCACAAATCGTAATTTAATTGATAGAAATATAGAAATTGTAAAATTGAATACTATAAGTACAGAAGACAAATCTGGTTATTCGAGGCATCTTATCTTTTGCAGCTCACTTTTGTGTATCTGGATGTGGGGAGGCCGAATCGGCACAACACTTATTCATCTCATGTAGCACATTTGGTTCTCTTTGGACTCTTGTTTGCACTTGGATTGACATCTCTCCGACAGCTTCTACTTCTATTCGGGATCACTTTGTTCAGTTTACTTCTTCAGCTGGTGGATCTAGAGTTCGACGGTCTTTTTTGCAGCTCATTTGGTTGGCCAGTGTTTGGGTAGTGTGGACAGAGAGAAACCATAGAGTGTTCGGTGGCTCACCTTGTACTTTGCATCAGATGTTGGACAAGATTAAGCTTATTTCTTATCGGTGGTTGAAGTCGACGAGTTTTACTTTAGTCTTAAACTACCATAACTGGTGGTCTAGTCCTTTGCTATGTTTGGGCCTTGTATGATTTGTAAACTTTTTAGTCTATTTTGACATGTTGTAAACTTTTTAGTCTATTTTGGCACATCATGTGCTGAGAAGGCTGTTTATTAATATATCTCATTTTAACTTTTTCAAAAAAAAAAAATATTCTTTTCTTCGTCTATGTGAATTTTTAATAGCTTACATGTCGGTTCGATTGAACTAAATAGACCCTAATGTCTAAAGGGTGGGGTATGTCCCGGATGTAAGAGACTTGGCCATACTCACCGCCTAGGGGAACGTAATCTACTTTAAATGGTCGCGCTCACGCATAACGACAATAAAAATTTGTTTTATATAAAAATAATATAGACAACGAAATCACGACTTTTTTTTACTTAGATTTATACGGTATATTTTTTCTGATTCATATTATAAAAAAAAAAATTAAATTTATTGGAAAATTAATGTATCTAAAATTTTTAATTTAAATGTAGTAGTTTTTCAATAAAGCTATCAAGCAAAAGTTTTCTTACAATAAAGACCGGAGAAAATAATAATATTTTATTTTTTTGTCATAGATGAAGTGGTAATTCACTGAAATTAAACTCACATATAATTGCGAGATCCCGGGACTAAATTCGGGTTACGACGTTCGACCTAATAATTTCGACATTTTTTTAGTTAAGCTAGGACTTATGGACAAAAAAATAATACTCTAATTACACGTCCATGTCCATTCCATAAATCACGCTGATAAATTTTTATCATTATATTATATAGAGGAGGGATTAAATTACATCGGTGTAACATTTGAGTAATGTTACACCACTAAATAACATTTTAACGAATATAAATTATACAAAATTCACCGTTGGATTAAAAGTTTATATCGTATAGATCATCTATGTTAAATTTTATAAAAATCTAAAATCGTTTGATCGACCTCAATAACATATCAAATGATTTTAGATTTTTTTAAAATTTAACATAGATGATCCATTCGATATAAACTTTCAATTCAACGATGAATTTTATAAAATTTATATTTATTAAAGCGTTATTGAGCGGTGTAGCATTACTCAAATGTTACATTGATTTAATTTGATCCCTACCATATTATATGTATATTATACATGTAGTGCTACTTTCTTTTTGGAAAGTAGTATAGACATTGTTAATTTCTGTTCTAGATGCTTAAACAGATCGTGAATCACATAATTCTATTTCCATAAAGTAATCAAAACGTTAGTAAGCGGTTCGTAGTGCGGTTTGATTCGATTTTGAAAATAAAAGTCATCTAAATTGCAAGACAAAATTACATGTGGTTATGTTTAATTCAGTTGGTTTTTAAAAAGTCATCTAAACCAAACCAATATGGTTAGAGTTGATTCAATTTATGTAATTTATTGCGATTTAAAAATATTACTTAGTATAGTTGCTTTGTATGTTGATAATTGATATGTTTAGGACAGACCCAATGAGGCCTAAAGTGTACTCTTAAAAAAATTTAATATTATTGATATGTTTAATAATAATATTTTTATTAAAATAAAAGTGATAGATGATACAGTTCTCATATATAATGTAACCAAAAAAAAAGTTCTCATATATAATAAATCTGATCAAACAAAAAAAATCAAGAATTGTTAATTTGTTTTAAGGTTGATTCTTGATGGGAGATTTTTTTTCTCACAGTAAACTTCTTTTTGATTCTTTGGACTATTGACCTTATTACTTGTATGAGGCCTTTTTCACTAGCTAAAAATGTTGTTCTTATGGTCTAAAGCCCTTACATGAGTTGCTTGGACCAATTGAGTTCGAATTCGCAATTCTTAATGGTTAATTTGTGAATTTTATATCTGCTAGATTTTTTAGTATAACAAAAAAAAGTTATGTTATATAGTCTTATATTGATTTTTATTTTATTTTTTAAATTTGGTAGAAGTATTTGGCATTTCTTACAAACTATTTTTATAGGGTTGATCACCTAGATTTAATTGGTTTATTTTTTTTTTATTTTTTTTATATTCACCGAAATTGAGGGAATGCCCAATGTGCTTGCTTAATTTCAAGAAATTGAGGGAACATAAATACCGATTTGGATTAGACATGGTTTCCCCATCACTAGCTGTATGTCTTAGCCGTCTGATTTGAACCAATAATCAAAATTGATTAGTTGTTTGTACTATGAACCATCTATTCTTAAATTAATAATATATCGCAAGGTCTTAAATAACAGTCGCGATCGTGGTTGCAATCGCGTTAAATTGGATGCTGCGTATGTTGTGTTATAGATTATAGCTGTTGCGGTGTGATTTATGTTAGGAGAAAGGGAAAAGTTTTCATTGCATTGATCAACATACAAGGTGCCCTTGTATAGGGATTACAATAAGAATCACAAAGACAAACACGGCCTAACAAATTAACTAACTTGTAACACAAGCTAAGCTGGCTCATGTGCTTAGGCCTAGCTTATGGGCGCCTAACATACAAGCAAGCTACAAAACTAAACAATTTTAGTCTAATCACTACAAGAAATTAGCCAGTTTGCGACGGTTCTGCAAGCAGTTAGCGGCGGTTTTGAACCGTCGCAAGAGTATGTTACGACAGTTGATGAAAGGTCGTGAATCCTAGCGTCGGTAGTACTATACAGCGACGGTTTAATGAACTGCCGCACAAACCGTCGCATTTTGTGTAGCGTCCATTTAAAACCGTGGCAACATTAGTTTAAACCGTCGCAAAATCGAAGGTGTTAGGTAATTTATATCACCCTTTTGCGGCAGTTTAGAACCGTCGCCAGTGTGTAAATATTGATTTACCGACGGTTTTAAACCGTCGCAACTCTTTTTTTTAATTAAAAAAAAATTATGCTTTTTTTTTAGCTTATAGCTTTCCTTTTTTTTTTTTTTAGTTTATAGCTTTTCCTGTTATTAAGATTGAATTTGATATGAAGGAACAAGAGGATACTAAGGCCTTGATTGGATAAACAACTTTTTTTTAAACAACTAAATTAAGCACTTATAGCATAAATAAGTGCTTATTTATATACAATAATAAAACAAGTCAATTTGCCCCAAACCACTACATAAATCAAATCATCAAAACGTATTAATCATTAAGAAACTCCAATTCAAAATTTGTCTAAGCTATGACAAAATGGTTGAGTAGAGTTGGTGTTGACCGCTCTTACGCGGTGGAGTTGTTCAAAACTAGTAATGGTTGTGAAGTTTTGAAAAGCCGGTAATGACATCTCTGCAAAACTCCAAAAAGAGAAAAGTTAGAATAAAACAAATTATTTACACTCAAGATAGTATATAGTCTAAAAAATGTCCTCTGTTGAGCCTGCACTCAAGATACATGTAAACTATCAAATTGAAGAACATATAATTTACACTGTATATAAATTATCAGCCCCATAAACATAAACATAAGAATACCTTGGATATGACATCCAAATTCATCATTACCGAAACAAAAATAGTAGTTAATTAATGCCAGCATGAAAACTTAGAATAGAACAAATTATATAAATGGATTGCAATGAATTAGAAACCAAAGATGTTACATTTAAGCATATGAATATTTCAAACCAAAAGAAGATACAATACTCGACATACATTCATGTGCAAAAATAGTTATGAGAAACAAAAACCTTGGTCAAGAGGAATGCATATTTCTCCTCAAAATCATGGTTAGATGCTTTCCAACTGTCTTTTCGTTCAGGTGATAGTCCATGCTATTCACAAAGCCATCTTGAAACTCAAACACATGGATCAGTTACTACAATGTGTGGATAAGTGTAGCTAACATTATGAACAGGGTATCTATCAGAAAGGTGTTCTTAGTTCAAGCTTTTGTGAATCTGAACAAGAATATTGGATTGGAATTAAAGGTTTAAGTAAAAGTACTAGATTGATAATATTAATATTAAACACAGTTGCATCTAGTAGAATTATTCTAAGTTGTTGAAAAAGGTCCTTAACATTCATTCACAATTCACTTTGCATTTCGACACTTTCACTTTCCAATCATTCTCATATAAAGATGTTATTCTCATTAGAGATTAGCCACCAAAGGAAATTAGTCAAACATGTTTGAGCATTTTGGTCATATTACTAATTTTCGTCAAAAGCTTATAGTAATGTCGGTTGATGTAATCAAAACATACAAATCTACCAAAACACTCACATGAATAAATAATTGGAATACCTAATTTGAATAATCAAAATATATACCTAATTACCAATTTATTAATCAGAAAGAACAAACATGTTCACAACCTGCCAAACCAGAAAACTTTGGTATTGTAAAACCAAA
This sequence comes from Trifolium pratense, assembly GCF_020283565.1. NCBI lineage: Eukaryota > Viridiplantae > Streptophyta > Magnoliopsida > Fabales > Fabaceae > Trifolium > Trifolium pratense. The sequence goes on from NC_060063.1 coordinate 38,321,900, forward strand.
ATGCAGCAAGCAAACCTTATTCATGATCAAGCCAGACTAATTAATAGCACAATAGCGTCAGGTAAAAAAGAGCAGCTTACCCAAAATGAAGCACTCCTTTCTCTGCATAAGTCATTGAATTCTTACGAGGTCCTATCTTTGTACTACCGCTGCTAAACTTAAGGAGTGAAATTAAAGTGAATGGAAGCTCAAAAAAAAGTATCATATGCAAAACAAAGAATCCTAGTTAGTGTTCATGTACTACAATTTAATGCAGCATGTGTGATTGCATATCCACTATTACTATTACTAATCCTTCAATGAGTACATAGACCAAGTATGACCAGCTATTGCAAATTTAGTTTCATTTCAGGGTCTGTGAAATATGATAAATCAGATGTTGCCAATTAGGAATTTGTGTCATATCCTAATTATTGGCAATGGTAATTAACATTTACAAAATTCACATTCATAAATTTTATCAGATGCTAATTATTGGCAAAAGTATAAATAATGGCATGTCATAGGATTAGGACTATTGTCTTCATGGTAGGAGCAGAGAGAGAAGTCAGACCTGTTTTGTGGTGACAATGTACATTGTACACTCTTGTGCTTGCAAATTTTAATGCATCAGTAACACCAGGATAGAATCTGGAGGTAAATCATCCACAAATTAACAATTTGAACTTTAAAATTCATAACAAGATATGTTTATTTAGTAAGAATGTGCAGATTAGCATGTAGAGCTCAAGATACTTGTGTAAGAACAAAATCTTATTTTAATGTAAGATACTTGACATTATTTTGTACTAAATAGAGTACCATTGAAGAACAACAGTTCGTGTAAAACCGCAGGCCCAAGATGAGATATTGAAGAACAACAGTTCGTGTAAAACCGCATGCCCAAGATGAGATCCTGTTACACTAGAGCAGTAAGTATATTCAGTCTTCAGTTGTTTCAAAAGCATAATTTAAAAATTCATAGCAGTAAAACTCTAGATCATGCAGGCTCATGAACAACTCAGTGTCCTAATAATCTAACATCTTAACATCCTCATCAAACTAACATACTTCAAAACAACACAAAAATGATCAAAACAAATGCAGAAGAGTCCAAAAGAAACTGAAACATGAAATTTTGCAAAAGCAAAGTATTGATCCACAAAGTTATTGAAAAAGGTCATTGACATTCATTATAGGTATAAATTAGTCACTTGATTGGAAAGTGAAAGTGTAGAAAAGCAAAACCAAATCCAAAATACCAACATCACTTTATCTTCTACTTGCTTCATATTTGGTTCAATGTCAATAACAATACTATAATGTTAACCCATATAGCTCTTATTAGATCAAAAACTTATAGTAATGTCAACTAATGTACCTGAGCTTATGAATCTCATTTGGTACAGACCCGGAAAATTAATTTTAAGCTCAAATAATGGTCAAGTAGTGATTGAGACTAATGAGAAATCACAAAGGAAAACCATTAATTTTCACTATTAATTAATAGGAACAAAACCCCTATCCATCAAAACACAAATACAAAACCAGAATTCAAAACAAGCAAATAAGCTTTAATTTAGATGCAAACCTCTGTGTAAAGTTCGAGCTTTGATCTATGTCAAACAACACGATTCTTTATTCCACTACCTTCCTCCAAAATCTATAAAAGAAATGAATAAATGATATCATAGGTTAGTGAGATAGAACACTGATTTAAGAAACTAAGATGCAAAGAATTTAAACCCTATCTACCTCAACATTGAAAAGCTCATTACAGTGTGAATTAATCATTTCATATTAGCTCTGTTCATATTAGCTTTGTCTCAACATTGCGGCCGTCGGAAAGTTTGAAATACCTAAGTCTTCATACTCAATCAAAACATACAACAAAGCAATAAATAAATTTTTCAAACCCCTAATTGTTCATACTCAATCAAAACATATAACAAATGAATAAATAAATTTGATATACCTAATTACCAACGAAGAATTTGAAGGTTAAATGAGTGATGAACCGTGAACGATTCCGAATGAGATAACTGAAACACAATTGAACAACTCTGAAGTTGAACGATGCTGAAATGAAGGATTTCTGAGAAGCTGAATCGAAGCTTTGTTGAAACTAGGGTTGAACGATTTTGAAACTCAATTGAACAATTCAAGTTGAATGATGCTGAAATGAAGGATTTCTGAGAAATTGAATCGAAGCTTTGTTGAAATGAAACTAGGGTTGAACGATTCTGAAACTCGATTGAACAATTCTGAAATGAAGGATTTCTGAGAATGATTTATTGTTGAAGGATCGAACGATTTGTGAATGGAAGCCATTAATGGTGCTTTTACATTGCTTAACATCCTCTCCTAATCTGAACTTGTTTAAAGTACAGATTACAAACACATCATCATCTAGTTACTTCAATCAAATAACACATTCCCAATTTAGCTCTCAAATTGCAGAATGTTTCTAGCTTCAATGCTTTGGTCATGATATCTGCTATCTGATCTTGTGATGAGCAGAAACTCATATGCACAGTTCCATCTTTGTTCAAATCTCTGAGAAAATGATATCTGACATCTATATGTTTGCATCTACCATACATGACAAGATTTTTTGAAAGCTTGATTGAGGAAGTATTGTCACAAAAAATCACAGTTCCAGTCAATTGTGTCTGCTTATGTTGGTCTAAGATTCTTCTCAGCCATACACGTTGACAAGCACAAGATGCTGCAGCTACAAATTCAGCTTCAGTTGTGGATAAAGTGACACAATAGCTTGCTTCTTTGAAGACCGGTACACTGCTCCATTTCCATACATATACCCATAGCCATATGTACTCTTTCTATCATCTATGTCACCAGCATAATCAGAGTCTGTCCAACCTTTGAGCTCACTGTCATTGCTCTTTGTATACAAAATGCCAAGATTCAAGGTGCCTTGAAGGTATCTAAGCACTCTTTTAGCTGTAATCAAATGAATTTTTGTAGGCAGCTCCATATACCTTGCTATTAAACACACAGAGAATGCAACATCTGGTCTAGTAGCAAGTAGATACACAAGACTTCCAATCAACTGTTTGTACATAGTTGCATCAACAGTTCATCCATTTTGATCTTTTTTTATCGGATGTCCCCGAAGGGACTTCCATTTTCATCTTTTATGAGTTTATTACCAGGAACAATTGGACTACATACTTTGTTACAATTCTCCATTCCAAATATAAGAATTATATCCTGAGCATACTTCTGTTGATAGATAAAAATTCCACTATCACACTGTTTTACTTCAACCCCAAGAAAGTATCTCATCTTTCCAAAATCAGTCATTGCAAACTTTTTTTTCACAGATGCTTTAAAACTTTGAAACATTTCTTCATCATTTCCCGTGTATATGAGGTCATCTACATACAAACTGACTATTCCTTGATCAGTTGATTGACAAACAAGGTATGTTCATGAGGGCATTTCTCAAAATTTTCTTGAGCAAAGTAAGATTCAATCTTACTATACCAAGTTTTGGGAGCTTGTTTCAAGCCATATAGCGTCTTTTTGAGCTTGTATACCTTATATAAGAATCATAAATAATTCTTAAGACATTAAATTTTTTATCATTAAAACATCAATAAAATTTTGGAATATCTCTTCAACACTTCTTACCACTAATTAACCTGAGAAGTGAAAAAAAAAAAAAACTTAAATATCACATTGGTCCCTATATGTTCCCGTTTTTTTGGTTTTAGTCCCTGTATGTTTTTTTTTTAAAACAGTCCCTGCACATTCAATTCCTTTTGCTTTTCGTCCCTCCCCTCTCAAAAATACTGATGTGGCTAACGGCATGACATGTGGCATGCAGAAGTGGCAAATGAAGGACCAAAATAAAAAATATTTAATGAAGGACCAAAACCAAAAAACAAAATTACTAAAATATTTTTTTTATAAAAAAAGCAAATTTTTAACATTTTTTACTTTTAAAAAAACCAATTTATTTCAAATAAAAAACAAAATTTAAAATATATATAAGCGTGCTAAAATTTAAAATCCATAAGCCTATAGTGTAAAAACTTGTTCACAGTGTGCTAAAATTGGTGTAGGACATGCTAAAAACTCTGGCTATAATGACAGTGTGCTCAAAATTGCACATCAACTTAGGCCCCGTTTGAATTAGCTTATTTTTGAGTTTATGCAACAACTTATGCAATTTTTATGTATTACTCCACCCGTTTCAAATTACTTACATTTTAGAAGAAAAAAAATAATATTAAGAAAGTGTATTTTTGCACCTTATTTTCCTATTATACATTTATTTTAATTCACCAATAGGGAGTATTATAAGTTTGTCAAGGTAGTTTATGATAAAATAGCTTGTAAATACAATTTTCACTAGTGTGAACTTATAAAATAGCATAAAAACTAATTTATATTGTATAAGCTATTTGAATAAGCTCAAAAATAAGCTAATCCAAACAGAGCCTTAATATTTCACAAACTAATAACAAGTGACCAAAGGCACTAAAAAGTTGTTAATAATATAACTTGTCTTACATAAAAAAAAATTATTTATTTTTAAAATAAAAAAACGCTAAAGTAAAAACAAATTTTTTTTTGTTTTTTTTTTTTTATTTTAGGAATTTTAAACTTTATTTTTTGGTTTTGGTCCTTCATTTGCCACGTCAGCATGCCACATGTCCTGCCGTTAGCCACATCAGCATTTTTGAGAGGGGAGGGACGAAAACCAAAAGGAATTGGACATGTACGAACTGTTTAAAAAAAAAAAAATATACAGGGACTAAAACAAAAAAACCGGGAACATACATGGACTAATGTGATATTTAAGAAAAAAAAAACAATATAAATTTCCCCAAAAAAAACACAATAAATTAATTTTCTTCTTTTGCTCTTGCTCTTGTTTCCTTTTATTTTTTTATTTTTTTTAACTTTTATTTCTTATTTTGGGCAAAGTTTTGTTCCCCTATCTTTGTATATAATATGAACATTTGACATAAGATTAGGGCTTACTAGGGAGACAACATAGTTCAGATGCCTACTATTTTCTTTGATGCAATTATGATCTTAGTTAAAAAATAAATAAAAATAAATGATAAAATATGATATTGATATATTTAGTGTGAAATTTATTTTGGAAAAATAATTTAAAGATAACTTTATCATCTCTAATTTATTTATTTATTTTACAATAAATAAGCGAAATCTTAACCCTAATACCAATACTTTCGACTCTTTATAAATGGGTGGTCGGATCTCTTTGACAATAGAAGTAGCGGCGCATCCCCTAATATCATTCATATCGCTCCCCCCACTCTCTAGATCTATGAGGGAGGAAACAAAACCAAGTTTATGGACTATTGTTCAGCTCTTTATCAAATGGAAACCATTACCATTGTCATAATATATCTCTACTCTTTCTCTGGCATATCAAAATAAATCTTCAACAACTATGATTATTTTGATTAGATGTGAGCAAAAAGGTAAGCATACAAAAAACACATGATTTTCATCTCAATTTAATTATTGGGAAAATAATATATATTCTCATTCGTATTTATCAATATTTTTGTCGAATTAATTGCTTTTATTTTGAGGATTACGGACTATTTTCAATTTGATCTTGACATTCTTATCATGATAGCATGGTTTACGGATCTCAGAAAGTAGTAATTATAATTTATAAGGAGTGCTTCTCTATTTTGATTTAGGAGTACATCTTTATACAAATTATGCATTGTAATATATATATATATATATATATTTGACATTGATAAACTTACTGCATTTCATTATCATATTTTTTTGCAGCCAAAATGTGTACCCTCTGGTTGTTGTAGCAAATCCAAAAGAGCCTAATCAATTTGCAATTGCACTGTCAGATGAGCCCAATGAACCTGGAAGATATAGTGGTGAAGTTGCTGAAATCGCCATCCATTTATATGATTCATTTGAATCATTTTAGTATTTTTATTTTAATTATTGAGTTAAACAATTTCTTTTGATTTTCTTGGTGATCAGGTGTAACAACCCACTCTAATTATTAGAAGAGATAATAGTTATGATTTAATTGGAAACAAGCAGTAAAACCATTCTTTCATTGAACTACATATAGAACCTATTAGCCTTTTATTTTCTCTCTCACGCCAACTTCAAATTTACTCCTCTCCCAATATCCAATCACAAACTCCAAACATAAGAAGTAGAGCCCACCTCTCCCTTTAAAGACACACTTGGGATGGACAAAACTCGAAAGCCCAACGCAAACCTCAAAAAATTATTAAAAAAACCGAAACGGATCGGGTTCATATGCAAAACGAGTTCAAAAAGCCCAAAGTTCGGTTTCTTGTGGATTGTAGTGGTCGGGTTCGGTTTTGGATTTGCCAACCATGGGTAACCGAACAAACCCATGTTTAATATTTTATTTTTATTTTTTATTACTAATAATATCTATATGACGTGTTTGTATAACATTCACACAGATTCACTTTATTTTCTCTCTCATTCACACTTTGTTATCCCCAAACCCTAGCAGCAGCCGCTGTGCACTCATCCCTTCTCTGTTTTCTCTTTCAAGTTCAAGTCCCAAACTTTCTCTTCTAATTTCTTCTACTCTCATTTTTTGTTTGTGAATTCTTCTCTATTACTTTGTTCCTCTCCAACAATTTTTTTTCTACTCTATGTCTCTCAAAACAACTCTATATATTTGCAGATCTAAATGTTTGTCATTGCTTTTGTTTGTTTGAATTTTTTACAGATCCGGATTTTTTAGTTTTTGATATGTTATTCTATTTTTCTAGAGAAGATTGGTTACTTTGTTTGATTTTTTTCTTTCTCATCTTTCTTCTTATTCATGACCCGTACAGACCAAACCGAATGATTCGATGAACCCGAAAAACCGCAGCCCGAAAAACCGAAATAAAATATCGGTCGATATGGACCTTGTAATAACACACGTGGTTTGGGTCGGATGGACATTTTGGGCCCACACTGACCCATTGTCCACCCCTACAAACCACTACCAGTCTCCTTCATTATTCATTATTCATTTCCAAAGTTAGAAAACAACCTTTTACTCTTCTCTCTCACGCAAAAGCTTCAGCAACAACAACAAAATCATTTTACTCCATTTTGGAAGCTTTGAGCCTTGCGTGTGTCTCTACACACATGTTCTTCCATCTTAATCAATCTCCCAAAGAAGAAGCTTCACTCATCTCTTCCCTTGCAGCCATATCCAACAAATTTCCAAACTCTCACAAATAACCCATTTCTAGTCATGCATGTTTGAGATTGTTCTTTAGATTCAAGATTTGAAGTGATGTAATCTAAGTCCTAGCCACTGCATGTGTAGACCCCTCTTGGATTGAGATGTTTGTTCAAAAATCTAAGGTAAGATCAATAACTCCAATTTCATTCCTTTCCTTTCCAATGAAGCCTAAACTCATTCTTAAGTTTATGCTCATTTGGGTTATTTGCATGTGATCACCTTTTAAGAGTTAGAGAGAAGAATTAGCACTGAATAAGTATGTTAGAGCAGAAGAACATGGGCACAAGATGGAAGCTTGAAGTTTTGATTGTGGATTTTTGAAGAAATTTGGGTTAAACCCGTATTCAAGGACAGACCTTCCCTAAAAAGGTAATTGTTCTCTCTTTGTAACTCCGAATGATATGTTGTTTGTTTATGTGTATAGCTAACTCAAATATGGTCGTTATGATATCAGTTTTATAATTTTTGGACGAGGGATGAGGTTGGTAGCCATTTTTGAAGTTGGAAGTCAGTAGAAGGAATTGTGCAGAAAATCTGATTTTTTTTTTGTTTTTATGGGCTACGGGTTTGCATTTTGAGCGGCTCAAACGGATGATTATAAGCGTGTGAAACAGTTCGGAATTGCTATCAATTCAGGTGGGTTCCCTTAAGTTCAATTTCACCTTAATAGAGTAGTTCATAGTTTTCCCCAAATATTAAACTATGCATGACAACTTAAGTTTGGTTATGTTTAGGATTAAATTAGAATAACTCATTAACTGATTAATTAACCACTTAAATAAGCCCTGCATGTTGAATTGACTGTAATATGTGGAATTTAGTACGAAGTATAATTATATAAGCTGAATTGGACATAAACACTATGTTGAGTTATGCAGGATTCCGTGGTTGAATCGGCTCAACCAGAGCTTGCATTGATCCATAAGTTTCCTTGTGAAGCAAAAATGTGTCTTATGCGCCTCATGAGCCGGTTCATGCCTTGAATGAGCCTGTGCATAAGCGCATAATGTATTTTATTAAAATCTGGGAAATGTTGCATCGGTACAAACGTTGTGTGAACCGGCTTAAGCATGTCCTGGGTGAGTTTGAATTTCTACAAGGCAAACTTGTGTCGATGCATATAAGTCAAATATCTTGCTTTCTTAAAAACTGGATTATATGCATCGGTACATAGAACCCTTGAACCGGTGCAAACAAAATAATTTACTAAAAACCTTTTGGCTTATATATAGGAGGTATAATAACCGTTTTATTTCAACTGAAAATCCTCCATTATGAACATTATTTTATAAAAACTATAAGTGACTAGAATTCCACGATTACGGACTTTCGTACATGTATTAAAATCAGTTAGACAATTGAATCAGGATATTCAGGATTGTTAGAAATACCCTCGGGAAGGTTTTCTTTTCTTTGTGCAGGATAACCATTCAAGATTATGAACATTAGTTACCATGTCATGAGAATCATTTCAGAATCCGAGAAATTTAATAAGAACTGCAAGCTGAGGTGGAACCCGACGTATATTATTATCGGTAGTACGAGGACTAGGCACTCCGGGACCCGCTTGCCTCGAAGTGACCCTATGCGGATAATATTGACAAGATAATAATAAGCGGTACACCTTTACTGCTTTATATTATTATGTTATGAATTATGTCAAGATTAGTACTATTAGAAGTTCAGGATCAGGTTATGTTAGAAACTATTAGTTTTAGTTCCCCTGGTGTAGTCACCAGTAGTTGGGTAGTAGGAACTCACTGAGGCTTAGTAGTGTCATCCCACGCCCTTCAAATTTTTTTAGGTAAATAGGTTAACCTGAGCAAGGACCAGACAGGAACCGATGATCGACGTTGCGCTTGGATTATCGGATTAGAAGACTTTCGTTAAGCTGTTAAGTTGGGATACAATTTGTTAAGTTGTTAAGTTGAGATACAATTCTCTTTCGTTTGTATTGTACTGGATTTTCACATTGTTCTTGTGATATCTTGTAAATTCAATAAATTATTTTTGAATTTTAAGGTGCTCGGATTTCAATTATTAAATATTCTAGTCAATTTAGTTGGGGTTTCACATCAGGAGGCATTAAGACGCTTCCCTGGAATTGAAAATGTCTTCTCTAAGCTTTTTGTTTTTGTTGAAGAGGTCAAAATGGAATACAATCAGTCGAAACCCATATATAGCAATGGAGTCAACCACCAACAATGAAAATTTGAGACTAAAGTTACATTTGTCGAGTTCAATCACCAATAAGAAAATAATTTGACCTTATCTAGCATTTGGTGCAAAGAAGAAGCTGTGTTCCAGACACAAGCGAGCCAAATAAGCTGCATAAAGGACCGCCATGCTCGCTGACCACCTACTGGCTGAGTGAAAGAAATAAATAATGCGTCGATTCAACATCGCTGCATCCAGATACACAATAGCAAACGTCGGCTGAAATGATTCCTCAAGTAACCAAGTTTTTCTTCGTTGGAAACCTATCCCTCAAAAGTCTGCATGCAAGAATCGAAACCTTAAAGGAACCTGTCTGTGCCATATAAGACCGTGACCGTCATCTAAATTGACCATATCCTAAGAAATCAATAACTGATACGCGCCACGAACAGAGTAACCGTGATTAGGGTCTGGCACCCACTGCCACCTGTCTGAAATATGATCCTACAAAGAGATAGTAGGTAGTAAGGCCTGACACTATCCTAACTTCTCCTCCTCCCACAACTGCCTCCTCCAAACCCACGTTTGACTACCAGCCCCCCACCCTAACAAAGACATCTCTGCTACTAAAGCTGCTTTATTCTCCGCTAAGTCAAACATGCCTAAAACTCACCCACAAAAAACTATCCCCTAGCCATGGATCAGTCCAAAACAAGGTATCAGACCCATCCCCAACCTTCTTCGAAACACTCTCTTGAAACAACCCTACACCATCAGCACCCTCCAAGATTCTCACAATCTCCCTCCACCACGCAGACCCTCTCCTCTCTCCATCTTTCACTCTTTCTCTCTCGACCCAATACCTAGCTGCCAGCACTCGGAACCCATTTTCCGAAAAGAGCTAAGTTAAACTCCCTCAATTGTCTAACCTCTAACCCTACATACTCCTTACGTAAACAAATAGTTTTCCAACTGATCCAAGGGATTTTCCTACGATCCTCACCCCCCCCCCCCCAAGAAAATATTAATCAGAAAAGATTCAATAGAAGAGATTATACTTGAGGGATCCTTGAAGAAGGAAAGAGCATAGACAAGTAGAGAGGTTAAGACATACTTGAGTAAGATCAGACGACCGCCAAAAAAAGGGAAGCGACTCTTCCATCCATATGACATGTTCTTTATATGAGCTATCATCGGTTCCCAAAAAGCCAAACGACGCGGATCACCACCAATAGAAACCTAGATAAAGGAAAGACACATTTCCCACTCTACAGCACAGAGCCTATGCGGCCTCATGTAACTAGGAATCAGGGATATTAACCCTTACCTGCAAACTCTTGTTTAAATTAACCTTCAAAATCAACATAGACTCGAACACCACCAAGACGGCTTAAAGCGCATGGACATTCACCCAGGTTTTAGACCCGACCAGCAGCGTATCATCGGCAAACTGAAGGTGTGAGACCGAAACCCGAAACATGATTTTGTTCTCCAACATTATACCCCGTAAACAAATTACTCTCAACCATAGCATGCATCATCACATTCAAACCTTCGGCTGTTAGAAGAAAAAGAAAATGAGAAAGTGGATCCCCTTGTCTTAAACCCCTCTCAAGAGGGAACTCATCAGTGGGACTACCGTTAACCAAGATTGACGTTGTCGTCGTGCTAACACATTCTCTAATCCATTTTCGCCACAACGTCGAAAAAGACATATGTCCCATAACATTATCCAGATAGCCCAGTCCATCGAATCATAGGATTTCTCGAAATCCACCTTTAATAACAACAATTCCTTGTTATACCTACGCGCCTCATCAACCACCTCATTCGCAATGAGGATTCCATCGAGGATTTGCACATCCTTTACGAATGCACTTTGCGACTCAAAAATGACACTACCAATACTGGATGGAAAATTGAAGGTGTAAAACGAGACTTGGCTGATATATGTGATACGTACTATTCACATAAAACCGTTGGAACGAAGAATTTGCGATCTGTCAATGAAGTGGTGAATCACTTACTTCCTGAAAGATACCCCAAGTTACATTGCAAGAAGGGAAAATTAAAGGGCAATGAAGTTAAGGATGAAAACAGTAATCTTGAATCGAGGGGAAAAAGGAAGAGAAGAAGGAGAAAATAATGTTAAAGAAGTCTCAAGAAAAAGAAAGAATAATGTTTTTGTAATCGGTTCTTCTTCTTCTTCTCTAAAGACCGAGGATACGTCAATAATTCTAAGAGAAGTCTCAGTTGAATCATTAGAAGTTAAAGAAGTCTCAAGAAAACGAAAGAATAGTGTTTTTCTTGGTTCTTAAAAGAACGAGGAGAAGTCAATAATTCTAAGAGAAGTCTTAGCTGAATCATCAGAAGTACAAATTGTCATTCCTTCTAATGATGAAAGATTGGAAGACATGTTAAACAATTGTGTTGATGATAATGATAAATGCATAGTAGTTGTGGACAACAAAATGGACGAAGATTTGGATGAAATTATAGAAGAATTTCCTGAATATGATGATTTAGCAAACCAGTTTTTTAACTAGTTTTCTCAAAAGACCGAGAAGGAGAACAATTACAATATGCATAGTGTTTAGAAATAAACTGGAAAACTAGAGCAAATAAGCACCGGAGTGGATCAAAATTTAGTGTTGTTGTTAACCAACAAATAATGAATACATTTATTCATTTAGAATTTCTTGGAAGATCATGATCTGGTCTAGTTCTTTCTTCTATTTTTTTTTTTATCGGCTGTAGTTCTATAAATTTAATGATTGAAATTTCATTGTGCTTTTAAATTTTAAAAAAAATTGTGAAACTTTTAAGGTTGAATGCTTTTTATTGTAAAACTTTGTTTGGTCGGATAGTCATTGAACAAGAAAAGGTTGAAGTAGTTGATTAAAATAGATTCTATTTTAATCAATTAATTCCACATTTTCTTGTTCAATGACTATCCGACCAAACATAGTTTTCCAATAAAAACCATTCAACCTTAAAAGTTTCACAATTTTTTTAAAAAAATTTAAAAGCACGATGAAATTTCATTCATTAAATTTATAGAACTACAACCGATCAAAAAAACAAAAAAAAAAACAGAAGAAACAACTACAATTGATCATGATCTTCCAAGAAATTCTAAATGAATAAATGTATTCATTATTTGTTGGTTAACAACAACACTAAATTTAGATCCACCGTAGTCCTTATTTGCTCTAGTTTTCCAGTTTGTTTCTCAACACTATGTTTATTGTAATTGTTCTCCTTCTCGGTCTTTTGAGAAAACTAGTTAAAGAACTGGTTTGCTAAATCATCATATTCAGGAAATTCTTCTATAATTTCATCCAAACTTTGGTCCATTTTGTTGTGCACAGCTACTATGCATTTATCATTATCATCAGCACAATTGTATAACATGTCTTCCAATCTTTGATCATCAGAAGGAATGACAATTTGTACTTCTGATGATTCAGCTGAGACTTCTCTTAGAATTGTTGACTTCTCCTCGTTCTTTTGATAAGAAGAGGAACCAAGAAACACTGTTCTTTCGTTTTCTTGAGACTTCTTTAACTTCTAATGATTCAAGTGAGACTTCTCTTAAAATTATTGACTTCTTCTCAGTCTTTTGAGAAGAAGAACCGATTAGAAAAATACAATTCTTTCTTTTTCTTGAGACTTCTTTAACATTATTTTCTCTTTTTCTTCTCTTCCTTTTTCCCCTCGATTCAAGATTACTGTTTTCATCCTTAACTTCATTGCCCTTTATTTTTCCCTTCTTGCAATGTAACTTGGGGTATCCTTCATGTAGTAAGTGATTCACCACTTCATTGATAGATCGCAATTTCTTCGTTCCAAGGGCTTTATGCGAATAGTACGTATCACATATATCAGACAAGTCTCGTTTTACACCTTCAATTTTCCATCCAGTAAGCTTAGAGAAGACATTTTCAATTCTAGGGAAGCGTCTTAACGCCTCATGATCACCACGAAAATCAAAAGAAATTGTTTAACTCAATAATTGAAATAAAAATACTAAAATGATGCAATTGAATTATATATAAATGGATGGCCATTTCAGCAACTTCGCCACCATCTTTCGGACTTGCAGCACAAGCAAGCAGAAAATAGAAGATCAAGTAGAACAAGAAGCATGCCAGCAAGGCTACAAGAATGTGAGATAACTCCAGATGATGGAGTTACAAATGAAGCTGACCTTGTTCATTTGATCTTTCTAGTTGATGTTGAACCAGTGAATGTGATTGAAGCATTGAAAAATCCAAAATGGACTAGTGCCATGGAGGAAGAGCTGGAATCCATAGAGAAAAATGGAACTTAGTCTTTACCTGATTTACCACCAAATAAGAAGGCTGTTGTTGTGAAGTGGGTGTACAAAACCAAAATGAGTACTCAAGGTGAAATAACAAGGCATAAAGCCAGATTAGTGGCAAATGGTTTTCTTCAAAAGGAAGGCATTGACTATGATGAAGTGTATGTGTAACGATCCGAATTTTTAAAAATTAAATAACTAAAAAGAAAGACTTTATTTCCTTAAAAAGTATGACTAAATTTTTATTCTATAAAGTAGAATAACTATCAGAGTTTACAAGTAATATAACATTATAGACTCTAGGACTCCTCCCAAGTATCACAATCAGAGCCGGCTTCTCGAACTCGAAAAACTCGACAACCTGTAAATATTGCGATTTCACAATCGCAGGGCCAAGCCGGACAACACAACAACAAATGGGTGAGAATATATTCATACAAGATAGTGGTATATTAACACAACAAGAATAGGGAATAAGAAAACATAAACACATAAAAGAGTTGAGGCACTCCTGGACCAAAACACAATTTAGCATATATGAGGACACCGACTAAATAAACAAGCGCGTCAGTTAGCAAATAGCTAATTAAAAACACAACAAGACTCAGCATTCAAATTCATGGCTTCCCAACGTCATTAAAAATGTTAGCTCAACTTAATTCCCAACATCATTAAAACTGTTTCTCAACGTAATTCCCAACATTGTTTCTCAACGTAATTCCCAACATCGTTTCCCAACGTAATTTCATCACCGATTAATTAGTCATCGATTAAGCTCATCGCCGATTAAACTCAACACCAAATAATATCAATTTTATAGTACTCAACACAATTCTCAATAATAGACTGAAACGAGACACTAGTAAACTGCCTTATATTTATAGTTGTTTTCTCTATATGATATACCACCGATAGAAATTGGCAAAATCCATTTAAATTCAAGTTTGACAGTATATGCACTAACATATAAATAACTTATATAAGTTCACAACAATAACAATATGTGTATAAGCCGAATCATGAAGATAGAAATTAATATATGATAAAATCACCATATACACCATAGTTAATTAATTAATTTGCAATTTATACCACACTCCTTACAAGATCGAAAACACCAGAAGGCAGTACGTAACACAACAAAATATGAATTTTAAAAACAAATTATAATCAAAGCGCACAAAATATGGAAAAGCGAAGGAGGGCAAGGTCCCCTCGACTACTCTCATGGTTAACACTAGCCCTATACACTAGTGCAGAAAGGAGATACAACTACTGGCCAAACAGACTTTTTACTACTGGCCGCGGCCAGTAGTAAATGCAGTCGACGTTGTAAGTACAACTTTCCACGTCGGGTATTTTTATTCCCGTCGTGGTATGTGTAGTTTCTTCTGTAATTATTATTTAATATTATGGAGATTCCACGTCGGTTTTTACAAATACCCGTAGTGGTATGTATGAGTTTCCACTACGGGTATTTATAATATCAGTAGTGGTATGTATGGTTTTCAGTTTTTTTTTTTTTAAGAATTGGGGATTCCACTACGGGTATTTACAAATACCCGTAGCGTATGTATGAGATTCCACTACGAGTATTTACACATATCTGTAGTGGTATGTATGGTTTCCAGTTTTTTTTTTTTTTAAGAATTGGGGATTCCACTACGGGTATTTACGCATACCCGTAGTGGTATGTATGGTTTCCTGTTTTTTTTTTTAGAATTGAGGATTCCACTACGGGTCATTACTCTTACCCGTAGTGGTATGTGTAGTTTTCACTACTGATTGTTATAAATATCAGTAGTGGTATGTTAGTTTTATTTTTTATTTTTTCATTTTTTTGTAGCTTTTATATGGTTTTTTTTTTCTAGAGACATTCAATCATGCTTCTAGTTCATATTAAGTTATCTTCAAGCTATACCATGCTTCTAGGATTATTACTCAAGCTCAATTACAACTATTGCCACAACCAAATGATTTAGCTACACATGATTATAAGTTCACAATTAGTGAAGCTGAAGCAAGAATTTAACAAAACAAAAACCAACTTATAATTATATATTAGAGTATACAGTAAAGCATATTATACATATAAATTATAACTGCATTTGTGTTAGGATCAAAGGCATGTATCACCCAAAAAATTTCAACACCACGATGATAACTCTAAATTCAACTGTGGCTATGAATTGTAAATCACAAGTTCCGGTTCTACACATAGAGTTCGGCGCTCTGCTGCAATGGTGCATAAAACACAACTTAGCCAACTAGTTGTAGCTAAGAGTTTGTCAAATGTCACATTGTCATCCACAGGCAATGAGTTCACAAATGAAACTCACGCCCCTTTTAGTGCCAACATTTCTTAATTTGATTGCACAAATGAAAGACAAAGCATTGTGATTATCTGCAAAAACAAAGGCACTTAATAAGCCAATATATAGCATCAACAGGAAACAAAAAGACATAGCCATAAATGAACTTACTCATTTTTTTTGTTGAAACAAATGAACTTACTCATTTATAAGCTAAAATCACAACATATATCTCGCAGAAGAAAGTTCTTTGAAATACAAAAAAAAAAAAAAAACCAGATGTCTCAGATTAAAGTTTCAGTTAACCAAGGTCTGTTTACTTGTTACTTTCTGTTTCATATTTTAGAAACATATAACCAAGCAATGTTAGTACACTTCTTAAACCTCAAACCAAGTACTTTTTGAAGTTTTTAAGTTTTAACAAATGTTTCAAGATCAGCTGTTCTTATTGTGGCAATATTGCAGTTAGTAACTTCAGTTAATGATAATGGTTTCATGAACAGCAGTGCTGCATTGATTTTTGTAAATGTTGAAAATAAACATTTGTACATGCCCAAACTGATGCTTCTTCAATGGGTAAACTGCAGAATGCACATATTTCAAGCATCCGTCTTATACACCCTCTCTTAATATATCCCTTAAGCCCCATAAAGAGTGCACCAAAAGATCCTCCCAATTGAGTGATTTAAGCATCTCACACAGAGTTTATCTCTTTTAGGCCTATAGATACACAGACGTGTTCCAAAGTGATAGCCTAAGGGACACTTTTAAAAGTTGAGTTATTTAAATGTCAATAAAACACTTATGATGCGCCAGAAAAGGGATAATAGAAGTAATCAATAAATTATCCTGATTGTGTTATACTATGTTAACAAACAAAAATAGAAAATAGGCAATGTCACATTGTAATCAATCATAAATACTTTGCAGAGTTCAATTCTTCAACATAATATTAAGTATGGCACTATGGCTATTTGTAACATAACTCATCCAAGGCCAAATAAAATACCTCATTCTCCGGAAACTCGCCAACTACTTTTGCAATATACTGTTTCTTTACTAAGCCAACTTCAATCTGTAACAACAAAATTCTACAGTTATAATAGTTGTATGGGAAAAAGTTCTGATTTTTGATATATTCAATGTAAATCAAAAATAATAAATCAAGATATTGATAACATGAGTAATGACACAGCAAACTGGAAAACTTTCATTTCTATTTTCTTTATCATCCAACACAAACCTCACCAACAGCTTGGTAATGTATCTCATACATTTTTTATTGCAGCCAACAATTATCAATTGATTTTTACATGATAATCACTATTTTGTGATATAATGAGGATATTTGAAACTAAGAAGCTCTTCATACAAATATCAGCACTCGAGCAGAAACATGTGTAAAACTAGATTCCAAGAAAATATATCAATTAAACTGAAAATATAATAGTCTTCCCGGATTCAAGCATAACTTGCTAGTTATGTTTGGTATATGCAAGTTCGGCAGTTCGCTGTCCAGAACACCAAAGAATATACCTCATAAATCATAATTATATTTTTATGGTGAAGTAATTTAATAATTAAAGAGAGAGTGAAACCTCCTATACTTAGTCAGAATATTTACTATTTAAAATATATTCATATTCATATTTATAAAAGTGAAGAAACCAGGTCAAATGCTTAAGCAAAACAAACTATGTTGCTCACTAAATGTCATGTAAAATTAAGGAATTTCAACTTAATAATTTAAGATTAAATAATGTAAGAGAAGCAAAAGAGTGAAGAACCAGAGCCTAAACTTACCTCTTGCCTAAAACTGTCAGCTTTTGAAGCATTTCTGGCCATAATAAGGAGTCCTGAGACAAGGCGATCCAGTCGATGGATAGCTGAGATGATTGTGTCAAGAAAAATTGCAAGTACAAAATGGAAAAACTCCAGGAAATAAAAGAAACAGTCAAGTACAGAATGGTTAAACTCGGAGAGTAGAGAAAATGCAAGTAAAAAATGTGCAAGGGAGAAGCTATATATTAAGCTAATTGGGAATTGAAAATCATATTAGAATATGACACTCCACTTTAAGATGATTATATAATGTACTTCCAAAATGAATTTTTGGATACGAAACACAGGAGGCAGCCCATGCTCTGCTTGAAGAATGCCAACAACAGTGTTCTTACGATATTGACCGCATGGATGAACCTATGCCAGAGAATTAAAGGGAGAAGACCTTTTTTTAGCCTCATTTATTTTCTTCAATGGTAGCTGCAATGAACTTTTCAGCCCGTGCAAATACTCAATGCCATTCGCCATTACGAGGATTTCACATGTATGAGCAATCAATATCCGGGAATGAAAACGAAGAGATTGATTTATACAAACATATTATTCAATTAAACTAAACAGCTATACTAGGGTTAGCAAAATATCAACGAAATTGAAAAAAAAAACATCAACAATCAATAATTAAAATTAAAAAAAAAGCAGGATCACCTCCCAACACCAGAGACATGAATCAGAATGATCCTCAAGTATATCAGCATCAGCATTAGGAACTCCGTACATCATCCTCTGACCAACAATCAGCACACTACTTTTCACTAAAGCAGAATTAACAGCTTCCGCCAACATAATTCCCCCATTCGCCACCTCACTATTTAGCTTCCCATGAATCTCATCAACAAGCTTCGACAACGGAAGTTCGCTCTCCTCCATCAACGCAGCAACAACAGCATTTCTAGAACCACCGCATTGCTTAAGGTCAACAACAACTTTCTGACTCATAACAACCCTATAGTACCGAAACAAACCTTCAAGCTCTTTTTCTAGGGTTTCCATGTGAGCCTATTTCTCTTCGGGACTCCGTAGTTTCTGTAACTGCGAATTAGCATCCTTCTTTCGCTTCCTAGGGATGGTTTTAGGGCGATTCGGTGTTGGATCTTGCGGCGGTGGCGGTGGAGGAGTGGCTTCGATATCGATTACGACGGTGTTGTCGATTTGCATGGTTGTAGATTGTGAGATCTGAGATGAAAAAAGGAACCCTAATCGGTGGTGGAAAGAAATGAAAGAAATTGGGAATGATTGGATAATGAAGATGGCGCTTTGGGATTTTTAGGGATTTGGCTATTTGGGAATGAAAACGTACGTTCTCGTTTGGCTTCACGTAAGGGATTGGGAATGAAGAATGAGAATGAACAAATTAATTAATTAATGAACACTAATAGGGATTTCACTACGGGTGAATACCAAATCGGTAGTGAAATACAATTAAAACAAATTTCAACGTAATTACAACATTGCCACCGTGTCTACTTTTCACTACGGATTTAAGAAAGCCAGTAGTGAAATCCCTTGTCTCTGAACTTTTCACTACCGGTATTAAAATATCAGTAGTGGAATCATTTGGTCAAATGGTTTTCACTACTGGTATTCACATACCAGTAGTGGTATCTCTAAACCAAAAGTCATTTTTCTACTAGTGATACGTGAACTCACTCACCCACTTACCTTAGATTTTTGCAGAATTTCTTTAAACTCAACGAATGCCCTTGCTTACTTGCTCTCTTTTCGCTTCACTGCTCTATTATGAATATTTTTAGTTAACCCAATTTGTGTCTCAAGTCTCTCTATTTATAAGGGAATGTCTTCTATCACTAGTAGAAAAAAGCTATTTTACATCTGGCGAAAACCACTTTTTACATCTGAACAATTTCAGATGTAGGCGCACGAGACTTAGTAAGTATACACGTTTTACATCTGGCGTAGTCAGATGTAAAAAAACACTTTTTACCTCTGACCAAGGCGAAATTCAAATATTATTTTTTTAAAATTAAATTGGACTTTTTACATCTGACCAAGTCTACCTGATGTGAAATCTTAACTTTATTTTTATTTTTATTTTTTGAAAAACCTGCGTTTTTTTTTTATATATATATTTTAAATCTTTTTTTTTATTAAAAAAATCTAACCCACAATGCCAACAATATAACATAACTTGCATCAAGAACATAATACTAAAATTCAACATCCATAGCCAAATTCAAATTCAACATTCAACATTCAACATATATATAGTAATAATGTCATTAAAGTACAACCACATTGTAATCCAAAATACAAAACATCATAATAATTAATACTAATCCATCCAAAATACAAATTAAAACATCATCATAACTAGTCCATTGTAACTTCACACAAACCTAGCTAGCTCCTAATCTTTCTCGTCGGCATCATCATAATCTACCTCGGGATTATATAGTTGAAGAAAACAAGTTGCCCAGCGGTCTCGCAAATCATACAACTCCTCCTCTGTTAATGCCGTGGGATCATTGAACACCTACAATATGTAAATAACATAATTCATATGTAAACTACAACATGTTATGAACCAGCAAGCACGCACGCAGGATTAATCAAGAATTTAGGTGCTTAAAGCGCACTGATTTGATCAAAGCCATAGCCAATTGTTTGCCAATGCAAACTATAAGAACTAACTGTCAAGTAGTTTCTATAGAAATAGATTCAGCTACACACTATCCACAGCTTCTGCTTAGCAATGGAAGTATCTTCAAGCAAAGGTATGTCCTAAGAGTCCTCATATTTAGCTACACACTCTTTTTAGAGATGGTAATCACCGATTTTATAGTTAAGTCTAATTCAAAATTTTAAGTCATAACTCTCAGACACATCTGAGTCGTCCGACCAACTTTACCAAACAGCAGCAAAAAAAACAAGCACAGCAGCAAGCTTGTTTACTGGTTTGTAACAAGGCTCATGCACAGCAGCAAAAAAAACAAGCACATGTGCCTATATACAAATGTCTATATAATTGACATCAGGTAGACTATATATCATCATTCATTCACTACTAAGTATACAACAATATGCACGTACAGCAGCCTATATATCATCATTCATTCACTACTACATATGCACGATAAAGAAAAATACGATACCTCCATCCAATTCTTTGTAATACTAGCAGAGACAATGTCAATCATATTCTTCATTACATAATATCCACAGTCATTGCCGTTAGGCTGTACTCTTGTCTACATATAAATGACATTTAGTTAATACATGTTAGTACATATATATATATGCCAAAAAAAAATACGAATCAATCATTATGTGTTATTAACGTAAATAAATATTAAAATTTACGCCACACTTACTTTGGGAAAAATCCATGAAGTCTTCTTTCTATTACCAAATGTTGCTAATTGATGAACTTTAAAAGCACTACAAAAATTTAAAAATCAACAATGCTTTAATAGGCAGTAAGTGGATAAACAAAGGCAAACTAAAGGCAAACTAAATAACGTAATAACTTACTTTGTAAAAACACTCTTCGCTGCTTCAGGTATCTTATGGTGTAATGAACAAAGGCAAACTATTACATTGTCCTTAGGACACATAATTATTAATTGCCAATGCCCGCTGTACACATGAAAGAACAATTATTAGTGATTATGCTATCAAAATAAATAAGAAAATACATAAGCTATATATATATATATATATATATATATATATATATATATATATATATATATATATATATATATATATATATATATATATATATATATATATATATATATATATATATATACTTACTCCCAAAGATGTGGTGCTAAGTAGCACACTTTGTTTAGATCACGCAACTGATTTTGTATGTATTGTTTAACCGCCTTTTGAAATGAGACTGGCTTTGATGCAAAACTCAATTGACATGGGTCCAAAAATGCAAATAAATCTGAGTTTTTTGTGTCTAAGGAAAGACGATGCATATACCTGAATAGTAAAGAGAGGAAAAACATAAGACTTTTACATAAGACGATACATATACCTGAATAGAAGTAACAAAAATGTACTTACATGCACCAAAGCTGTAGAATTGAATAGTCAAGCCATCTATCACCCACCAATAAGTCTTTCATATACTTTGGCGACATCTTAAAATTGGTGACAAACTTATCATGTTCTAATTGTATGGGCAAATATGTTTTCCTTTTCACAATCATGCATAACAATTTTTGAACCGAGTCTGTGTCATTATCTAAGTCCTCCTTCATGTTTGCTGGTGCAACAGAGCAACTAGCTTTCATACTGTCAAAGTTCCCTGCAATATCTATTGGAGAACAATTGTCAACCTGTTGCTTTGTTGGGGAGGCGTTTTGAGAGAAACCGGCAGACTTAAGTGTATCCAGCATTGCCTTTTGCATCATTTGACGCTCTATAGCCATCTTCTCTTCAAATTCAGCTCTAATTTTTGTTTCTAGTTGTGAGAGCTGCTCGGTGACATCCGTATATGGTGATGAACGTAAAGCCCTTCCAAAATAATTGGTAATTGTAGCACCTCGTCCAACACCACGAACTTGGCCACCATGCTCAGCTGTTCCAAGGGCAGTTGTAACAAAGCTGCCCTTTTTCGTCTCTTCAACTAGAGAATCCTACAAAATGCAAAAAATGCACTTTGAAAGTAATTACAAATAAACATTCAGATGGCTTGACTATGCGTGTAAATATCAAAAGTTTACTTACAATTTTGTCGGCAACAACTTTTGTAGCCGTTGATGTGTACGAACCATCTGGTTTTTGTCGTGCCCTCTTCCAGCCCTCATAACGTGGGGGTGGAGATGGAGTACGATCACCGCTATCTCTCGACCTCTTTTCAGCCATCATAGTCTCCATAAGCAAATCATACCCTCCACGCGATAATCTATGTGGGTGGACATTGTTGGCCACTTTTTCTTTACCCTTTTGACTTTTTTCCTATTATAATGTCAATTCATTACTATTAGCAATCTGATTGTAATAACCACTGATCACGGTCGTTTCGTGATCAAAATAATTTTAAAATAAGTAGTACAAGGTAGTGACCTTGGTCGTTTCGCAAGGACTCACGATCGGTTTAACAATATTAGAATGAATTTAAAGGTTGCAATTTGGGGTTTTTTTGTTTGTGGAAGCAATAACAGAGATTACGAATTTAATTAATATAAAAGCAATCAATCCATTGGTTTTAGGCAACTTTGTTTATCATCTATCATAGGTTCTTATATGAATATTCATACAGTTTATGCTTCGGCTGATTATAGAACTAATTTAACAAGCGAAAATCAGTTTTATAACGAATTCGTTGATTAAGCACCAGCGTGTTCGACTAACTATGGCGATGATCAAGCGTCACCAATAACACAGTTAAAGATCATAACAATAATTCGGCAGCCCTATTTTGCAAGCGAAAATAATATAACAATTTCCTATTCAGATTAATTTGAACAAGCGTGAATTAATTTGAATAGTCTCAATGTTATGAACGTGAAACAAAATAATTAAGCATCAATTGCATCAATTCATACACAAAAGAGAGACAAGAAAATTGATATATGATAAGCATAAACATAACGATTTGCTATTAAAACCGAACCTCAAGATTCGAGAACAAAGTTCCTTACACCAATGGATCAATAGAAGTTTAGTTCTCCATGGAAGATGACGGCTGCTCTAGGGTTTGAATATTTCGTGAACAGTGAATGATAACCCTAGCTGCCTTTTTTCGGTTTAAATAATACATGGAACGGGCCTCAAAACAATTGGGCTGAAAAATATAAAGTTGTGCTGAATTAAATTCGTCTGGAACATAAACGCAATTATTTGACACACTTGCGCTCCGAACTGGGTTTTGGCCTCAACATGAAAGTTGTAGCTCTTGATCTCAGCTTTCCAACTCATCTTCCCGTGCCTCAATCCGATATTTGTAACTCCAGTTATGACCTGCGGACCGGAAGGGAGTCAAAGTGCTATTTATTCATGAATTAAGTGCGAAAATAAAATAGAGTTAGAAATAAACTTAAATATAAAAACACCTTAAAATAGTGAAAATAGTAAATTAAACCATAGGAATACACTAGTACAATAGTAGAAGAATGTGCATTAAAATGCACTGATCAAATTCCCCCACACTTGAAGTTTTGCACTCTGAGCAAAACTCAAATGAAAAATTTAAAAATAAATCACAAGCAGTCAACATATTCCAGGTTTCAAGCTTCAAACCTTGGGTCAAAATTCAAAGATTGGCACAATTCTTATCTATCAACTTTCAATAATAATCTTGCGTGTGTGTGTGTACTGTCTCCCACTGTCAACCAAAGTAATGTCAAGATCCCTCTCTGAAACTACCATTCTAGATGCTAAGTTGTCATTCTTTTCCTATAATTTTGGATTTAACCAGAATTTCAGACTAGGGGGGGCTATTTCTTTTCAAGAGATCAAAAGCTTTTCAACATCAACTCAGGGGCAACTACCTTCAAGCTTTATTATAGTTTATTATTATTTATTGTTTTTAAGCTTTAGGTACTACTCCACCTTTTCACCTGACGGGATCTTACTTGTAATAAGTCCAACCTGTTACTCAGAGTAGAGCATCCTACACAGCACTTGTTCCTCCAGTTTCGGGCACAGGAACTTGTTCCTCCAGTTTCGGGCACAGGAACTTATTATATTCATTAGTTTTAGCTCTTAAACAGTTTCCCTTTTTCTCAATTAATAGCAATGATCGGTCTATCTGTTACTCTAGCCTTTCCCCCACACTTAGTTCTAATCATACCTCCATTATATTCAAATTAGAGAACTTAGTCTAAAGAATAAATATTTCAGAGATTTATCTAGACATTACTAAGTTTGACAGTGTTCAAGCAGTTGTGCATTAAGTTGCAAAGACTATCATGTCAAGTATCAAAACAAAAAACTCCAAAAATTTCACTGACCCTACAGCTATCTGCCCTAGCCTTAGAACATGTGACTACTCATGATGATTTATTTTATTATTATTATATATTTTTTTTTAAAAAAAACACAAAAATGTAAATGTAAAATGTCCCTCCCCCACACTTAAACCAGACAGTGTCCGCAATGTAATCTAAACATAAAGTGAGAGTAAAGGAAGGAACACACCCGAGGGGCTAAGGTGTAGCGGCTGGTGCTGGTGCTTCTATGTCTGGTGGTTTTGGTGGAAGCCCTTCCACACTTTTATGGAGCAGCTTCAACCGCTGTCCTTTTGCTTTGAAAACCTTGCCAGTACCTGTACTTTTAATTTCTATAGCACCAGAAGGAAAAACATTAGTCACGACAAAGGGGCCAATCCACTTGGATCGAAACTTACCAACCATATCTTTCAGGCGAGACTTAAACAGCAAGACTTTTTGGCCAACAAAAAATTTCTTTTTGGAAATCATCTTATCATGGAAGTGCGTAGTCTTTTCTTTATCATGGGAGTGTTTGGTTGGGGCAGCCGGAATGTCAAGAACTTTAACCGTACAGACCGCCTCATTGACAACAACTTCACCTGTATGAATGTTATTATCCTGCAAATCAGATTCAATCTTAGCACAAACAGAGCAAAGGTTAGTGTTAGTAACCAAATCCATATAAAAAACAGAATGTTCTTCCACGGGATGTTTCATGGCATCAAAAATGTTAAACTTAGCGACAATGTCGCCAAACTCCATGGACATGGTTCCATCATAAACATCAACTTTTGTTCTTGCCGTTCTCATGAATGGTCGGCCTAGAATGATGGGTGCCCTGCTGGAATTAGTTTCGCCCTCCATGTCTAGAATGTAGAAATCTGCAGGAAGAATCAAGTCATTAACTTGCACCAGGACATCTTCTACCTTCCCAGCAGGGCGAGCATTGCTCCTATTTGCTAATTGCACGATTAAACCTGTAGGCTGCAAAGGACCAAGATCAAGGTTATTATAAATAGAAGTAGGCATAACA
Source organism: Trifolium pratense (assembly GCF_020283565.1). Taxonomy (NCBI): domain Eukaryota; kingdom Viridiplantae; phylum Streptophyta; class Magnoliopsida; order Fabales; family Fabaceae; genus Trifolium; species Trifolium pratense. The sequence continues at coordinate 38,347,728 of NC_060063.1, forward strand.
TTAATACCTGCTCCCAGATCAAGCATACAATTTTCAAACTTGCGATCCCCAATGGAACAGGGAATAGCAAAAACTCCTGGATCATCACACTTTTCTGGCATGGTCTGACTGATAACTGAGACATTAGCTGAGGAACCAGTTTTGGGCTGAATGAACGCAGAAACATTTCGTCCCAAACTGATTCTCTCATTTTCCTTCAACTTCCTCTTGTGTGTGCACAAGTCTTTCAGGAATTTTGCATATTTAGGAATCTGTTTAATTGCATCAAGGAGAGGAATGTTAACCGCACATTTTCTGAATACATCTAAAATCTCCTTGTCTTCCTCAACTGTCTTCTTGATATTTTTCTGCACCCTTTGAGGAAAAGGAATTGGTGGCACATATACTCTTTCTTTTTCGAGTTCGGTCTCAATTGTAACAGAAGGAGGTTCAGGAGCAGATGATGATGCAACGGTTTTCTTCTTCTTTTTCTCTGGAGCTGGTTCTGACACTCTTCCGGATCTCAAAGTAATTGCACTCACATTCACATTCGGATTCGGCACTGTTTGTGCAGGAAGGTTACCCGAGCCTTGAGCATGTAGTTGGCCTATTGCATTGGCCATTTGTCCCATCTGCGTTGTCAGGTTCTGAATGCTAGCATCTGTTCGTTGTGCCAGTTGCTTGACAAGGTCTTCCAGTGAAGAAGTGGCTGGTGGGGCAGCAGGGGCTGCAGCTTGTGACTGATTCCCATATTGGAGGTTTTGATGATTCCTCCAACTAGGGTGATATTTGTTGGTGGAGAGGTCAGGATTGTTGTACCTGTTTTGATTGTAAAGGGTTGCTGCTGCTGCATATGCTTGAGGAAGCTCAGTTATTGTTTCATCTTGTAGAATGGGGCATGTATCAGTCGGGTGCTCAGAAGAAGTACAAATACCACACACTTTTGCTGGTTGAGCTTTGCTAACTGCCAACTTTTTCACCAAGGAAGTAAGTTCATCAATTCTAGCATCAAACTTGGTTTCGAGCGCCTTGATGGAGGAAGAGGAAGACTGAATCTCATTCACACTTGCAGAATTATTTCTAGTTGTAAACTGTTGCGAGTTGAGTGACATGTTCTCGATCAAGGCCTTTGCAGCAGCTGGAGTTTTATCAATAAGTGCTCCACCACTTGCAGCATCCAAAATGTTTCGATCCATTGGTAGCAACCCTTCATAGAAATATTGGATGAGTAATTGCTCGGTGATCTGGTGTTGGGGACAACTGGAAACTAGATGTTTGAATCTTTCCCAGTACTCTGCCAATGATTCGTTTCCTTGCCTAATGCCGCATATTTCTTTTCTGATTGATGCTGCTCTAGAAGCGGGAAAGTATCTCTCTAGAAAGACCTTCTTCAGATCATTCCAAGTTGAAACAGAATTTGGCTCAAGGTAGTAGAGCCAGTCTTTAGCAGCACCTTGTAACGAGAATGGAAAGGCTCTCAACTTGACGTGGTCTTCCGTGATACCTTCGGGCCTCAATGGTGTGGAGCACACAACCTGAAATTCCTTTAAATGCTTGTGCGGGTCCTCACCTGCAAGACCATTAAACCTTGGCAACAAGTGTATTAAACCAGATTTTAGTTCAAAAGGTACATCAACTTCAGCATATTCGATACATAAACCATTGTAATTAACATCAGGAGCAGCAAGCTGCCTCAATGTTTGTTCAGCAGCCATGTTTTGATGTTCAAGTTCAGAATCAGAATTAAATAAGTTATGGAAATAGTCAGACTCAGAATCAGATATAGTGTTAGAATCAATGTTACCGGAATGCACGCTATTAGCTCGGTTGAGCCTTTTGCGTGCGTGGAGTGTTCTTTCTATCTCAGGGCCAGGAAGCTCTAATTGGGACTGTCCAGCAGACCTGGTCATGCAAGAGGTGATAAACAACAATTACGGTAATTTCAACTATGTCCCTACAACGAAAATAGGTGAGTAAAATAGAAAACAGGTCAAACTAAATGAGAAAAAATCTAAAAATACCACGAAAATTCTAATTAACTAAAATAAAGATGACACAAATTTTTTTGGATTTTTTTGAAAATACGAAATCAGTAAAAAATTAAAATAAAATAGAAAAACAAGGAATTTGGGGCTGAGAGGGTGGTGTCCCGTTATTTTGTCTCAAAATACGGGACTTTGAACCCTGATTTTTTTCTAAGGGAATGGGATGGTCAAAAAGCAGAACAGACGCAAAATCAGCCCTAATTCGTCTCTTAATTTTTCGTACGGCAGACAAGCAATAACAAAAGAAACAAGCAATTCTAGCAATTCTAATACTGATTAACACAATTATGAGTCCCCGGCAACGGCGCCAATTTGATCACGGTCGTTTCGTGATCAAAATAATTTTAAAATAAGTAGTACAAGGTAGTGACCTTGGTCGTTTCGCAAGGACTCACGATCGGTTTAACAATATTAGAATGAATTTAAAGGTTGCAATTTGGGGTTTTTTTGTTTGTGGAAGCAATAACAGAGATTACGAATTTAATTAATATAAAAGCAATCAATCCATTGGTTTTAGGCAACTTTGTTTATCATCTATCATAGGTTCTTATATGAATATTCATACAGTTTATGCTTCGGCTGATTATAGAACTAATTTAACAAGCGAAAATCAGTTTTATAACGAATTCGTTGATTAAGCACCAGCGTGTTCGACTAACTATGGCGATGATCAAGCGTCACCAATAACACAGTTAAAAATCATAACAATAATTCGGCAGCCCTATTTTGCAAGCGAAAATAATATAACAATTTCCTATTCAGATTAATTTGAACAAGCGTGAATTAATTTGAATAGTCTCAATGTTATGAACGTGAAACAAAATAATTAAGCATCAATTGCATCAATTCATACACAAAAGGGAGACAATAAAATTGATATATGATAAGCATAAACATAACGATTTGCTATTAAAACCGAACCTCAAGATTCCAGAACAAAGTTCCTTACACCAATGGATCAATAGAAGTTTAGTTCTCCATGGAAGATGACGGCTGCTCTAGGGTTTGAATATTTCGTGAACAGTGAATGATAACCCTAGCTGCCTTTTTTCGGTTTAAATAATACATGGAACGGGCCTCAAAACAATTGGGCCGAAAAATATAAAGTTGTGCTGAATTAAATTCGTCTGGAACATAAACGCAATTATTTGACACACTTTCGCTCCGAACTGGGTTTTGACCTCAACATGAAAGTTGTAGCTCTTGATCTCAGCTTTCCAACGCATCTTCCCGTGACTCAATCCGATATTTGTAACTCCAGTTATGACCTGCGGACCGGAAGGGAGTCAAAGTGCTATTTATTCATGAATTAAGTGCGAAAATAAAATAGAGTTAGAAATAAACTTAAATATAAAAACACCTTAAAATAGTGAAAATAGTAAATTAAACCATAGGAATACACTAGTACAATAGTAGAAGAATGTGCATTAAAATGCACTGATCAACCACCAAACAATATGTAATATTTTCCCCAAATTGAAAACTACGACAGCAAGCACGCAGATTGCAGATCATATTTTTACTAAATTACAGCAAGCACGCAGATTGCAGGCAGATTGCAGGCAGACAGATTATAGCAAGCACGCAGATTATAGCAAGCACGCAGATTATATTTTTACTAAATATATTACTAAGAACATTACTACTAACCTTAAATTCAGGGGTATGTCGGGACGCCAAAAACTGTTTCCATATACCTTCTTTAATAAAAGAATACCTCACATATGGAGGTTCACGATCTTCTTTGGGGTTTGAAACATATTCTCTCGTGAGTTGCGTCTTAAAACCTCTCCATCTGTCTCCCGCATAAGATAATAATGCATTCCTCAAAGGATCTTTATCCGGATCTTTATGAATTACTGGTACAACAAAATAACTCTACATATATACATTAAAATTTTGTTAGTTTTTTTTTCCACATAATAACAAAACTACCAGATCAGCAGGGAACCCGAAATGAAGGCAAATACATATCACTTGATACAAAAATTAAAGGATAAATGATAAGTTTAAAATACCTGAAGATCACTCAACATTTTGTCTTTTTCATTTATGTCTACGTCCTTCCACTCATCTTTCAAAATACTACAACTACTTCGAGCAAGATATGACAAATAACTCTTGAACGTTTTTGCATGAGCACCGGTAGGATTCCATGTTTTTGGATCAAATGTGACAGATAGGAGTTGACCCGATTGATGAACTTTGGTAAGTTTTCTCATCATAGTAGCACCTCTTCCTCTCTTTTTTTGGCTTGAAGAAGCCGTGACGGTTGAATCAGCCATGTATCTGCTTACACAAAAAGAAAACGTTGATCAGGATCAAATGAAGCTCAAAAAAATGCAAATGGCAAAAGCAAATGTGTAATTAAATCAAAATTCACAAACATACTAATTATTAATTATTACAAAAAAAAAAACACAACTTATGAAAAAACACAAATGTATAAACTTGTTAAATCAAATACACAAACGTACTAGTCCTGCCATATCCCTTCTTGATGATCCGAACGAATAGCTTGCACGTCATCCTCTTCATTTTCTTCAACGAAGGTAGGCACATTTGTTGAGAATGGAAGAGTTTCGGAAATATCAAGAATCACATCTTGATTTTCATCACTACCTTGCACATTTTTTCCTTGTAAAACCACCGACCACCTACTGTTAGGCGAAGGATCTTTAACATAAAACACTTGTTTTGCTTGGGATGCCATGATGAAAGGTTCGTCGGTATAAGCTAACTTGCAAAGATCGACCAATGTAAATCCTAATTCATCGATTCGCACACCACTGTTAATATTAATCCACTTGCATTTAAATAGAGGCACTTTAAACATAACGTAATCAACCTCCCAAATCTCTTCAATCACCCCATAGTAGGGCGAAGATGCCATAACCGAGTTTTTATCCTTGGAACTAGAGAAATGCATGGACTCAGCCACAACCATAACCCCACTATTTTGCATGGTACTACGATCATCCTTTAGTTTTGTATAAAAGGAGGTTCTATTTATATCAAATGCACTCCAAGTTATTATGTTACGTTTAGGCTCATAGGACAACCACTTTATTGTATCAGAATCACTACCATCATAAGCAACCTTTTCTTTGAACCACTCAGAAAAACTCTTATTATGTTCTATTAACAATCCTTTTTCATTCATTCTTGGGTACTTTATCTTTAAGATGTTTTTGTGATCAGATAAGTAAGGTTCAACCTCATCCGTGTTATTCAATATATACAAATGTGCCTGAAGAATTACCTGAGCACTCATGCTCTTGACATTTAAACCTTGTATACCCCTACCTCCACATCTTCCATCGTGACGAGACTTAGGAACCCCTATAGCATCCGCTTCTGACAAATAGTTTGAACAAAACTCAATAGCTTCTTCTGCAATGTACCTCTCAACGATCGATGCTTCCGGACGGTGCGGGTTTTTTGTATACCCTTTTAGGATCTTCATATATCGCTCAATTGGATACATCCACCTTAAATAAATGGGTCCGCACAATCTAATCTCTCGTACTAGATGAACAATTAAGTGAACCATAATGTCAAAAGATGAAGGAGGGAAATACATCTCCAATTGACACAAGAAAACTGCAGCCTCATTTTCCAACTCGTTTAACTTCAATGGATCAATGGCTTTACAACATATTGCATTGAAGAATAAGCACAACCTACTTATAGTTTTCCTAACATTGTCAGGCAATATCCCACGAATAGCCACGGGTAGGAGTTGTTGCATCAACACATGACAATCATGAGACTTTAAGCCAATTAATTTGAGATCTTTCATTGATACAAGCTTCTTGACATTTGATGAGTAACCATGCGGCACTTTGATACTTTGTAAACACTCACAAAAACTTGTTTTCTCTTTTTTAGACAAAGTGTAACATGCTGGTGGCAAATATGTCCTGTTATTTATTTGTTGTGGTAATAGCTCTTTTCGTATACCCATCAAATCCATATCAAGACGAGCATTTATACCATCCTTTGTCTTGCCTGCAATGTTGAGAAGTGTTCCGATTACACTATCACATACATTTTTCTCCACGTGCATCACATCAATACAATGTCTTACATCAAGACTGGACCAATATGGAAGATCAAAGAACACCGACCTCTTTTTCCATGCAATTTTCACATCAGGCTTTTTTTCCACATCAGACTTTTTTTTGGCCTTTTTTTTGCCCTTTCCAACATCCTTTGCAACGTCCTTTCCAAAGACAACATTAATATCACGTTGTAGTTCATAAACTTGCTATCCAGTTAAGGGCTCCGGAGCAACACCATCCTCCGGGTGATCATTGAAAGCTTTCTGCAATCTACGATATGGATGATAACGGTTTAGAAATCTCCGATGCCCAAGATACACAGTCTTCTTTCCCTTTTTCAATTGCTTGAAATTTGTGTCTTTTGCACATATAGGACACGCTAGGTGCCCTTTAACGCTATACCCTGACAAATTACCATATGCCGGAAAGTCGTTGATGGTGCAAAACAACATTGCACGCATATTGAATTGTTCTCCAGAATACGCATCAAAAACATCAACTCCTTCCTCCCACAACACTCTTAAATCATCAATTAGGGGACTTAGATAAACATCTATGTCATTTCCGGGTTGTCTTGGGCCTGAAATCATCATCGATAACATAATATATTTACGCTTCATGCACAACCAAGGAGATAGGTTGTAAATCATGAGCAGAACAGGCCATGAACTATGGTTAGTACTTTGATTGCCAAACAGATTCATTCCATCAGTAGCAAGTCCAAGTCTAAGGTTTCTCGACTCCTTGCCAAAATTTGGAAACAAAGAATCGATTTTCTTCCATTGCAAAGAATCAGCTACATGGCGAATTTGTCCATCACATTTTCTCTCTTCTACATGCCATCTAAGATTCTTTGCGTCATTTGCATTAGCGAACAATCTCTTGAACCTTGGAATTATTGGTAGGTACCATACAACTTTCGCGGGAGAACCCTTTTTTGTCACCACATCATCACTAGAATCACCATCTTTCTTTTTGTAGCGTGACGCCATGCACTTCGGACAATGATCAGAGTTTACAAACTCTTTTCTGTATAATATGCAATCATTAGGACATGCATGTATCCTTTCATACTCCAAACCCATCGGACACAATACTTTCTTCGCCTCGTAACACCGGTTTGGTATTACGTTACCTTCAGGAAGCATTTGTGTCAACAATTCAAGCAATTCGCTAAAACTTTTGTCGGTCCACCCATTCTTTGCCTTCAGATTAAACAACTTTAACACCGCTGACAAACGTGTAAAATTTGTGCATCCCGGGTACAAAGGTGTATCCTTGTCGCTGCACAAAGTATCATGCACATGAGCCCTCTTAAACGAGTCTTCTCCGATATCACGCATCATGTCTTCAAGACGATCATCCATATCTACACTAACGTTTTCGCTTTGGGACACATTTCGCTTTGTTACTTCTTCACCGTGCCATATCCATTTTGTATAATTTTGACAAATCCCATTGCAAATGAGATGACTAAAGATTTGGTCCTTATGAATTTCTTTTTTATTTCCACAAAGAACACATGGACATCGAAAATGTACATTACTTTTAGGGGGAAGATTTTTTTCGTCATTACTTTCGGGAGTCGAAAGGTTTTTTTTTAGCATTACTTTCGGGAGATGGAAGATTGATTTCAGCAAATCGAAGAAATTCAATCACTCCCTGTTCAAACTCAACACTTAATCTATTAGCTTTCATCCAACTCCGATCCATACCTATGTTGTGAAATTAAGTTAAAACATGGTAACACCAATTAAAGTATTGGTTTCGTACCCGATGGGAAACCAATCACTTAAATGAATCACTTAAACTTTACCACTAAACTTTAACACAAACACAAAGAATAAGAGCTAAAACCAAATCAGGTAACAGTTCAGTAGAAACAAAATAAACCACAAACACAAAGAAACAGTTCAGTAGAAACAAAATCAAGTAACAAACCACAAAGAGCTAAGAGCTAAAACCAAGTAACAAACCACAAACACAAAGAAATCTGGTAACACAAAGAAAATCAATTGAACAGATTCTTCTCTAGTTGTTGCCAAGTTGTTAGATGTGAATACTTTGAGTTCATTATGATTTGCTATTTTCAGATGCAATGGAAGTTCTTATAATTCGCTGATTTCAGCTTTTGTCAGAAACAATGTATCAGATTTTACAGTCTCTTTGGTTTTACTACAATGTGTCAATACACATAACTTTGACTGATCTCCTTTGATTGGATTGTTCTTATTCTTCTATATATAAAAAATGGTTCAGTTTAGTTTACCATGTATCTTTTAAATTTACAGCTTGTTATGTAATGAATAGTGATTATGTTTAAGCTCAAGATAGTAGTTGCTCAATGCTCAGCCATATATAAACTTGTTATATGTTTGACAGTGAGATAAGATCTATAATCAAACCAGTTCTCTATGTTCACATTTCTTTCTCTTCTCCACACTTAACTCACTCACTTTCACTGTTTCCATTTCAGTGTTCCACTTACTGTAACACCCAAACCCATTAATGCCTTTATTATGGCTTAAAAATTTCTTTTCTCAAAAACGACGCAGCTGATAAAATAAAGTTCTAGACTTAAATCAATTGATTGATAAATTGTTGGTTCGAGATATTACACTCCTCTTTACGAAAATAATACTAAGTTAATTAATTAGTAAAACTCGTTTTATACAAAATAAATCTTCTTTATAAAGATACATTTTCCAAAGTAAATACAAATAGTCATGAAGACTCTATATACTAAATACAACCCTTTCCCGTGTCACAATCAGAGCAGAGCTTCACCGACGACTCGACATCAATAACCACAAAACCTGTGAATCTGGACCCCCAACGGACCAGCACATAACACATAAAAGAGAGTTAGATAACATACTCAAAAATATACAAGTGTAAGTAAATTATACTTAAACACTTCATCAACATTCATGCATATTCATATATCATGCATATACTTCATTAATCTCATTTAATTATAAACTACGAAAAGTTATAACCAAATATCAATCATAATTTACAAGATATTGAAGTCAATTACATTTAAAATCATCGGATAATCAACACATACATCAAGTCTAACACGCATAGACAATTATCACAAATTCCAAACAAATGTGTCACATATCAAATATCAAATAATGTACACATATCCTAATGCAATCTAATGCCACAATCTTCATGCTATGTCCCCTAGACATATCTAATGCATGTGGTACCATCTTCTTTATTAGAGTATCTCACCTCTAATATCCTTCTTTATCGGATAAATATAATCCGATATCCTTCTTTATTGGAATATCCAATATCACATATATTCATGAATGCATGTATGTATTTCATGAATTCACTCACAATCATTTTAATTAGCATTAAGCTCTTCCTTTACTAATGTGGAACACTATCCAACATTACTTCTTTATTAAGATAACACTATACCTTAATATCCTTCTTTATTAGAATAACATACTCTAATATCCTTCATTATTAAGTTGATTAACACCTTAATATACTTCTTTGATATTTAAACAAACATCATCAACAATTATCAACACATACAATGCATTTACTCACATTTTTAACACAATACTAATAATATAAGTAAAGTGTATTAAGCATGCATTTTATCATAAAACAAACTCCGGAATCGGAATCTACGCGAAAAATCGAGTAAAATAGGTTCCGGTTGCATAAACCGTCAATAGGTCAAAAGTCAACGGTCAACCCAAAAGTCAACAGTCAACACAGTTCAAGTTGAACTACGCTGGGGGCGTGAAAGGTTCACGCTGCACGTGACACAAGGCTACGCCGCGCGTGGAAATGATCACGCTGCGCGTGATAAGAATCATGCTACCCGAGACGACCAGCAACATTTCCAAAAGGATCACGCTGCGCGTGATGGGGATCACGCTGCGCGTGAGTGCTGAGGAACAGTCACGCTGGGGGCGTGAAAAGTCACGCTGGGCGTGATAGATCTGATGTTCTTCATATTCATACGAAAAATGGTCCAAAACTCACTTATTTGGCCCAAAAACCCCATTTTACATGTTATAAAACCCAAATATGTTTGTTTTCATGTCTACTACACATACATAAACATAAAATAACATATTGATTCACAGATCTACTTCAACACATGCCATAAAGTAAGAGATTTATGTATTTTACCCAAAACTCACCAAAACACAAAGTTCTTAGATCAAACATCTACAATTTATGTTTTTACTTGTTAAATTCGTTCATACATCATACCAAGAGTATATCAAACATGTTATGAACATAATAATCGATTTCCTTTAAGAAAATCCATCCAAAACTAAAACGAAAATGGGGTGGAGGAAGTTCGGGTGAGGAGAAATCGACATTCTCCCCTTCCTCGAGTCACCCACGAATATGAAATCTACTCTCTTACCTTAGATCCGACGAAAGCTCAACGATTGCTCTTGATCTCTCTTGCTCAAGCTTGCCCTAGCTCTCCTCTTCTCTTCCTTCTCTCTATCTTTCTCAAGAACAAAGAAAAAATGTGACTTTCTCTCTCTAATGGGCTTAAATAGCGCCCCTTCCATAAGTCCAAGGCCCATTGGGCCTAAAGCCCACTAACACGTCCAACTCGCGATAACTCTCACTAACTCGCGCGTTAACTAAAACTCTCGATAAATAACTTAAAGTTACTATCTTACTTAAAATCCACGTCACCAAATAATTAAACACTTACATAGTGAATAATAAATTTGGGTCGTTACACTTACCAAGACATGTGTTCCTTTCTTCAATTTTCTCGATTAAATCTGCGTCTCATGTTTACCGTTCCATTTTTAATCACTTAAACTTTACCACTAAACTTTAACACAAACACAAAGAATAAGAGCTAAACTTTACCACTAAACTTTAACACAAACACAAAGAATAAGAGCTAAAACCAAATCACGTAACAGTTCAGTAGAAACAAAATAAACCACAAACACAAAGAAACAGTTCAGTAGAAACAAAATCAAGTAACAAACCACAAAGAGCTAAGAGCTAAAACCTTCGATTCGTGAGAAACAAGAGTACGTACCTGAATCGATGTGAAAGAGAAAGACAAGCTTCAATTCGTGAGAGTAGAGGCCGGAGAAAGGAGGACAACCTTCGATTCGTGAGAGTAGAGGCTTGAGAAAGAAAGACAACCTTCGATTTGGAGTTAGGGTTCGTGAGGGTAGAGGACGACTGCGCGAGTGAGAGAGAGAGGACGACTGCGCGAGTGAGAGAGAGAGAGAGAACGACTGCTGAGATAAGGCGGTGGTGGTGAGTTGATTAAAGGACGGCGCTGAGGGTTCAATCTCATCGCCGGTGGAGGACGGCGCTGATGAGGGTTTGCATCGCGAGAGAGAGGGATTGGATTGTATCGATTTCTTTTTTTTGTGTCAGTTCGTTTTTTTTGTCTTGCGAGAGAGAGAGAGATATACATTACCTCTATTCCAAAAATATTATTTTATTTTTTTTATTCAACCTGACTTTTTATATCTGAGCCTAAATATGGCCAAATATATATGTATTTTAGAGAATTTTCACCATAATTACAAGATTGCCACCGCGTTTAGTTATGCATCCGGTATATTGAAGTCAGATGTAAAAAGTCTTGTCTATATATTTTTTACATCTGTGGATATTGAGACCAGATGAAAAGACTACTCCATATAGCGTTTTACATCTGACATATGTTCGTCAGATGTAAAATGCTTAAGTAATATGTCATATTTCTACTAGTGTATGTTACTTTCTCTCCAAGGTAGAATATCTCTCTTGATTTGTTTCTATCATAAAACCCTAAGGGCCCGTTTGGTGCGCAGGATAGGATATACAACATAATAATGATAGGATAGGATATCAGCAAGATAACAATTATCCTCAGTTATCCTATCCTGTGTTTGGTAAAATACATACTTGCTCATACCAATATGATAAAATACATAAGATATTTAAATGACAAAATTACCCTTATAAAACAATTGTTATTTTTTAAAAATTATATTGTAATACTTTGAATTTTATAAATAAAAATATAAATAAGTAATTGATGACAGCCAATTATATGATGTTTTTAGTAATAGATTAGAGTAGTTTTTATAGTAATTAAAGACCAAAAGCAAGCAAATATCGGGAAAATTGAAGACACAAGGACCAGAAAAAAGAAAAGTGGAAAAAGCAGCAAAAAATGGCAAAAATGGAATAAAGCAGCGCACCATCGTACCCACGATGAGTTTCAGCGTGACGCGATGAGAAGACGGATAAAATTGAAGAAAATCTGCTGAAAATCTTTACCATCGTGGCATGATGGCTTGTCATCGTGGCACGATGATGACTTGAAAAATAAGCAGAAAATCCTGATCAAATCTTCCATCGCACCACGACAGGATCCATCGTGGCCACGATGAGGCGAAATTACACGCCATCGTGGCCATGATGGATGCGCAGAAAAAGTTCAAACCCAGCTGTAAAACTATAAATAGAGCATCCTTCCTCTACTATTATACATTCACAAACATTCCAAAATTCAATACTTTGAATATTCACTCTAGAGTAGGAGAACTCTAAGGAGAGGCAAGGAGACCAAGAACTCCAAGGCCAATAAGGTTATTTTCTTTCTGTCTTTGTAATTTATTTTTCCCAAGTTAGGTGGAGCCGAAAAACTCCCTTACAAATACTTGGTTGTACTATTTATATTAGTTATTTATATAAATTCAGTTATTTCTATTTTAAACTCTTTCAATTGTCTGGTATTAGTTATTTTAATCTTGATCACATTAGAATAAAATCTAAGGACCTAGTCGATATCACATAGGAAACGAAGCTAGTAATCCCGAACGAAGGATAGTGTGCTAAGACCTACATGAGAGCATTAAATTCAGTATCTGCGGTCTTAGTATAGTATTGAAAAAGAACGTTAATTTCTACCTTGCAGAGTATGCCTGTGGGTAGGTGACTAGTTTTAGGCAAACGTGACAACTTATAATTTAGGGGTCCCCAGGATGATGTATAACAACCCAACTCTAAATAATAATAGAGTTAAAATTGAGATTTCAACTGCAAGATAAAATTAAGAATTTATTGAGTAATTGGAAATTATTCTTTTAAGAGTACAGTGTTGGTTTGTAGTAAGTTTGTAATAAGTAATAACCCAACACTTTATTACTAAATGGATGCTGTAATGGTAGAATTGTTATAATAAGAATGAAAGATTAATGAAGGGCAAAAGTGGAAAAATGTTGGTAAGGATATATAAAGACAATTCAGCCAAAATAAAACCCTTTTCATTCTTTTGCACAAAACAAAAATCTGATAATCCTCATCTTTCTCTCTGTACTCTCACGCCCTCTTTCTCTCTTCTCACCACAACCATCAACTTCACTCCATCTTGAATCAATCACCACATGCAAACTATTTTCTATCATCCTTGGGTTATTAATAGGTAAGATTTGTTGTGTCACTCCTCACCCAATCTTTCTCCCTCATGCTCAAAATCCTTTTACCTAAATTCTCAAAGAACAGCCGCTGCATGTTAGAGATCTTACTTGGGTTGAGTTTATTGTTCAGAAGCTTGAGGTAAGAAGGAAAAAGCTCACTTTCCCTTTCCAAACTGTCAATGAGTTTTTCTTCATTTAATCCAATTATCCAAATACCTATTCTTCATCTCTTACTCGAAATTGGTCATTTCATGTGTTGTCTTTACCCCTTAAAGCACTCTCTGAAGTTGATTGTTGGTGGTTGTGCTGCAGCAACAGTTGGATTGTTAAGCTAAAAACAGATTTTGTTTGTTAATATATCTCATTTTGGTTTGTTAAAAAAAATCTAATAATATATTGACACATGATGTAATCTCTATTATATACATTATAAGATTCTCACGGAGCTCTCGTGCATTCTCAATAAAAATTGCTTAGGTGACAAGGTGTTATTCAATATGAATGAAAGAGAGAAAGTAAATTTTGTAACAAAAAAAGAAAAAAAAGAGAAAGTAAATTGGGTGGAAACAATATTTGGTATCTGTTGGCGCAGCTGAAACTTGGCACAAAACTCTTTAAGCTCACACAGGCTTGGCAAGCAGGCAAGAACACACGCGCGCGCTGCACTGTCACTTGGCCTCGCCAATGAGCACAGATGCAGGATCTACTGTTCTTGCTGCAACAATGGCGTTTGAATGGAAAGAATGAAAAGCTTTTGTGTAATTGAAGAAGATGATGATTATAGGGGAAAATAGCTCAGTTTTTATTCATCTACTTGGGGGAAAAATTAGTTAGTTACACACACTAATATGAGCCAAGCTCTTTTTATACTAGATCACCACAAAGTTGGTGATTCTCTTAGGCTCTAACCAACTAATAACCTCCTAACAAACTCTAACAACCTCCTAACAAACTCTAACAACCTAGGTAGAACAAAACCTAACTGACTCTAACAAACTCACTAACAAAACTAACTAACTTGCTTTAGAAGCAATTAGTTACACTTTCACTTTGTTGCTTGCACACCAAGCCAACTCATCAACAATATGAATTAGCTTATTAGAATCATTTAGATTTAACACTTCCCCTTAATTCATGTTGTCCACTGTCTCAATTCCTATTTCACTTCTCAATTTTTCAAACACCTGTACTGTTACAGCCTTGGTTAACAAGTCTGCAACTTGCTCTTCACTTCTGCAATACATTAGAGCCAAGTTACCATTGCTTACCTGCTCTCTTAAGTAATGGAACCTCAGCTCTATATGCTTGCTTCTTCCATGAGCAATAGGGTTCTTTGCAAGATTGATAGCAGACACATTATCAATCCTCAAAGTAACTGTTTCACACCTGTATTGACTGATCTCTTCAATTAGGTTTTTCAACCAAATGGCTTGACAGGTGCTGAGTGATGCTGCTATATACTGTGCTTCACAGGAGGATAGGGCCACTACAGGTTCCTTCTTTGAACACCATGATATTGGTGATCCACCATAGAAAAACATATAACCAGCAGTTGATTTTCTATCTTCATGATCACCACACCAATTTGAATCTGTGTAACCTACTAGCTTGCATTCTTTGTCTCTGTCACTTGCAGGGAACATAATACCATAGTTTATGGTCCCGTTTACATATCTAAGTATCCTTTTTACTGTAATCAAGTGTGAACCTTTAGGCCTTTCCATGAACCTGCTAGCAATCCCTACACTGTAAGCCAAGTCAGGCCTTGTATTGCACAAATACCTCAGAGAACCAATCAGCTTTCTATAGAATGTAGGGTCTACATCCTCTTCTTCTGCACACTTTGTTAGCTGTGACCTTGGCTCAGCAGGTGACAATGCAACATTGCATTTGTCCATCTCAAACTTCTTCAAAATCTCTTATGCATATCTAGTCTGGTGCATTAAGATTCCTTGCTCATTCCTCAGAAACTCAATGCCTAGAAAATATGTCATGAGGCCTAAATCTGTCATTTCAAACTCTTCCTTCAAGTCACCTTTGAACTCACTGATATAAGATTCATTGCTTCCTGTGATAAGCAAATCATCTACATATAGACAAATTATAATAACTCCCTTTGCAGCATCTTTCTTGACATACACTCCATGTTTTGTGACACATTTCTTAAACCCTATTTCATTTAAGAACTTGTCAATCCTTTTGTTCCAGGCTCTTGGAGCTTGTTTCAGACCATAGAGTGCTTTCTTAAGCTTGTACACCTTAAGCTCTTGACCTTTCACTTCATAACCAGGTGGCTGGGCAACATACACTTCCTCTTCTATAGGACCATTCAGAAATGCTGACTTCACATCCATTTGATACATTGGCCAATCATTTAGGTTAGCAATAGCAGTTACTAACCTAATTGTTTCCATTCTAGTAACAGGTGCAAACACTTCATCATAGTCAATACCTTCTTTCTGAAGAAATCCCTTTGCCACTAGTCTTGCTTTATATCTGGTTATCTCACCCTTTGAGTTTACTTTCAGCTTGTAAACCCACTTCACATCTATTGCCTTCTTTCTCTGTGGAAGATCCACCAGCTCCCATGTTTGATTGCTTTCAATTGAATCCAATTCTTCTTTCATAGCACATCTCCACTTTTCACTTTGTAGAGCACTATGCACATCCATGAATGCTAAATGGATCAACTCACCATCATTGTTCACTTGACCATCTGAGTTCATTTCACACTCTTGTAATCTTGCTGGTAGAACTCAAGGCCTATTTGATCTTCTCACCTCAGGCACTGGCTGATTTACTTGTTCTTCACTAACTTCTTCAATCATCACACTAGTTGACTTCTTTTTGTCATTAGTGTTCCAGTCCCATTCCTTGAGTTCATCAATTATTACATCTCTACTGATCACCACATTGTTGTTGATTGGATCATAGAGTTTGTAACCTCCAGTTGAGTGATAACCAACCAATATCATCATTGTTGACTTATCATCCAGCTTCTTTCTCAATTGATCTGGTGTGTGTCTAAAAGCTAGTGAACCAAACACTCTCATATGATTCACATTTGGCTTGTGTCCTTACCAACATTCTTCTGGTGTGATACCCTTCAATCTCTTTGTAGGGCATCTGTTCAATGTATAGGTAGCAGTAGACACTGCTTCACCCCATAACTCCTTAGGTAAATGCTTCCCCTTCAGCATACACCTCACCATATCCATTATTGTTCTATTCTTCCTTTCAGCAGTCCCATTTTGCTGTGGAGTATATGGTGGGACTATGTCATGCACAATGCCTTCATTGTCACAAAATTTTGCAAATTCATGTGATACATACTCTCCACCCCCATCTGTTCTTAGGGTTTTGAGTCTCTTACCACTTTGTCTCTCAACTGTAGCTTTAAATTTCTTAAAAATTTCAAACACATCACTTTTCTTACTTATCAAGTAAGTCCATAGTTTTCTGCTAAAGTCATCTATGAAACTTATAAAGTACCTGTTACCTCCATTTGAATTCACTTGCATTGGACCACATACATCTGAATACACCACTTCAAGTACACTATTGGTTCTACTTGCTGCATGCTTGCTGAAGCTCCCTCTGTGCTGCTTTGACTGTACACACTCTTCACAAATCTCTTCAGGAATTTGCAGGCTTGGCATGCCTGTCACCATCTTTGATTTTTGCAGCAACCTGAGGTCCTTGAAATTCAAGTGCCCCATTCTATAGTGCCATCTCCATTATTCTCTGCTTGATGCAGTCATCAAGCACTTGTGATTCAGAACATTGAGCCCAATCTTGAATGTCCTATTCTTTGACATTTCAGTTTTTAACATCAAGTTACCTTTAGTGTTGTACACTTTCAGCAACCTATTCTCCATTACAATTCTATAATCCTTTTCTAGCAATTGGCCTATGCTGAGTAGATTACATTTCATACCTGGTATGTACAATACACCAGAAATCACTGAACACTTGCCATCCTTTCTTTTGATGGTTACATCACCAATAGCTTGTACTGCAAGGCTGCTATTGTCTACAAACTTTACATTGTGATTCTGAGTAGCTTTTAGGCTTGTGAACCAGTCTTTCCTCCCTGTCATGTGTGTTGTACATCCAGTATCAAGATACCATTTCTCTTGAAGGTCACTTTCATCTTTTGTAGTTACAAGAAGCATCACTGAGCCTTCATCATCATCATCTTTAGCCATTTTGGCTTCAGCATCACTTGATTCCTCTCTGAATCTACATTCATCTGCAAAATGACCATAATTTTGGCAATTATAGCATTGAATGTGTTTCTTGTCAAACTTTCCTCTTCCACCTCTGCCACCTCTTCCTCCTCTTCCACCTCTTCCACCTCCATTGTAACCACCTCTACCACCATTGAACTGTTTCTTCTGATTTCCACCTCCTTTGGTATCTTGATTTTCTTTTCCATTTCCATTCTGATAACTATCTTTTCCCTTATTGCCTTGCCATTTTCCCTTTCCTTTCTTATTCTTATTACCCTGCTGAACTTGTAATGCTATCTCACCATTGGATTTATCAGAATTTCTCTGATTCATCCTTTGTTCATGTGCTTCTAAAGAACCTTGTAGTTCCTCAACTTTGATACTGTCAAGATCCTTAGATTCTTCTATAGCAGCTACTACATAGTCAAACTTAGGAGTTAAAGATCTCAATATCTTTTCTACTCTCATTGTACCAGACACAATTTCTCCACAAGCTTTCATTTCATTAACTAATTTTGCAATTTTGGTGAAGAATTCACTTACAGTTTCTTTCTCTTCCATTTGTAGCTGTGCAAACTTGCTTCTTAGGGTTTGTAACTTCACTTTCTTCACCTTCTGATCTCCAGCATAAGCTGTAGCCAAGATATCCCAAGCTTGCTTAGCTGATTCACAATCTCCAACCTTTTCAAAGATATCGGGGCTTACACTTTGATGAATTATGAACAATGCCTTGTAGTCTTTCTTCTTCAATTCTTTGTGTTGTGTTCTTTGGACCTCTGTTGCACCTTCTGAGAGTGGTTCCACACCACTAATCACTTGTTCCATCACATCTTGATAATTGAACAAAACTTTCATCTGTTTGCTCCAATTATCATAATTCTTTCCATCCAAAATTGGTAGATTCGCAGGGAATTGACCATTGTTAAAGGTTGCCATGGTTAAAGCACGAACCAGGCTCTTGATGCCAGATGTTGGCGCAGCTGAAACTTGGCACAAAACTCTTTAAGCTCACACAGGCTTGGCAAGCAGGCAAGAACACACGCGCGCGCTGCACTGTCACTTGGCCTCGCCAATGAGCACAGATGCAGGATCTACTGTTCTTGCTGCAACAATGGCGTTTGAATGGAAAGAATGAAAAGCTTTTGTGTAATTGAAGAAAATGATGATTATAGGGGAAAATAGCTCAGTTTTTATTCATCCACTTGGGGGAAAAATTAGTTAGTTACACACACTAATATGAGCCAAGCTCTTTTTATACTAGATCACCACAAAGTTGGTGATTCTCTTAAGCTCTAACCAACTAATAACCTCCTAACAAACTCTAACAACCTAGGTAGAACAAAACCTAACTGACTCTAACAAACTCACTAACAAAACTAACTAACTTGCTTTAGAAGCAATTAGTTACACTTTCACTTTGTTGCTTGCACACCAAGCCAACTCATCAACAATATGAATTAGCTTATTAGAATCATTTAGATTTAACAGTATCTGGATTTGCTACAGTTATAAAACCACACAGTTTTGACGTAGTTTCAATCTCGGCCATTGCTTGTTGATCAGTCAGTTCTGATCAAATCAGCTGTAAAATCCATCAAAACAATCACAACCATACATAACAGATCGGACGGTCCACATTCAGAACTGCGTGAAAACTGTATGGAATATTACAGCGTGAAATCTGCTTCCCAATATGTGTACATACTATTCCCTTAGAATGATCAAGCTTATATAGCTCAAAAATTCAAAAATTAGTTACAAACTCATAAGCTCATGCTGCACCTATATATGGCAGGCCAAGCTAGTTCAGCTCTGCGCCTATGTGTTGCGCTCATTTGAGCTTGTCAGCTTGCCCCTATCACGCGCCTAATGCAAGCTCTAACTAACAAAACTAACAACATCTAACTGACGTAATGGCTAAGAACATGTTCCTAACATACTAATTGTGTAACTAACATGTTCCTTGTTTCTTTCCTGCCATGGATCATCCATGAACAACATGACTGATCATTCATGATCAACCTAGACAACAAATTCTCACTCCTAATGGTGGTAAATGGTAATCCTCTCAACGCAAAGGCAAAGCAAATTCTTGACTTGTATGCTCCGCTTCAGGTTTAGCAATTGAGTGTTCCACGCGGTCTCAAATGCAGACCAACATACATAGTTTATTTGTTCATGTTTATAAAAAAACAATGGGAATCAACACATAATGCTAATTCTATGTGAAATTCTTCAAATGAGTATTGTGATTTTTCTTTCTAAATGAAAATAAAAAAGAAAATACTAATTTCCAATCATGATCTGCTTCCAAACTCATTCATGGAATTTGTACTTCAAAGTTCAAACTTGTTGTGCAATTTCACCCAAAACCAATAGATGAATGAAGTAGTAAACATATTAAAAATTGACATAATAATATCCACGGGAAACCAACATTAGTCCATAATAAGAGACTCAAAAATTGATTCAATCCTATATTAAACCTCAACCAACATACCAATAGTAGTCCATAATAAGAGAATTGATTATTGCTAAAGAAAAAAATCCACGCGGAAACCACTTATTTATACATTATAAAAGAGAAAAAAGTTATAAAGTGTGATTCTAGATAAAAATAACACTTAAAACCGTCCTATTTCCAATAAATAAAAAGATAAAAATTCATAAGTCCTAGCTCAACCGACAAAAAATGCCGAAATTGTTAGGTCGAATGTCAAAACCGGGGATCGAACCCCAACTCTCTCACCTGTGTGTGAGTTTACGATGACTTTTTCATTTCAATAACTCTAAAAGTTAATATTTTCATTTTTAAAATTTAAAGTAAATTTTCCCAAAGTAGCATTAAGAAAAAGAAAAAACAAGACTCCATAAGAGAGTAATAGCAAAAAGGAGGTGCAATAAGTAAAACCTCCGAAGAATAATAGACCAGTTAACATTAGCCCATATTATGAACTGGTCCATCAGCAAAAACCCGACCCAAAATCAAAATTATTTATAGGGTTTTGAGATTCATAAATCTCTTGCATTTTCTTCACTGCGCCTCTTCTCTTCATCTAGTTCCTAACCGTTTTCGCATCTTCTTCAATTCCTTTCTCAAAAAAAATTTCAAGATGCAGAACGAAGAAGGACAAATCACCGAGCTCTACATTCCTAGGAAGTGGTATAAGCTTTTGATAATCAATAATCACTTTTTTTTTATTGATTTGAAAAATTAGGGTTTAGTTGTTTAATTGTTGTTTCGTTTATGGAAGTTGATTTTTTTTATTTTTTTTCTCTTTTGCAGTTCTGCTACAAACAGATTGATTACTGCTAAGGATCATGCTTCTGTTCAGATCAACATAGGTCATTTGGATGAGAGCGGTATTTACAATGGCACCTTCTCTACTTTTGCTCTCTGTGGCTTCACTCGCGCTCAGGTATTAATTTGGATTTTCATGGTTATTATTACTTGATTTGTGTTGGTTTAGGAGAATTAATTGATTAGGGTTTTTGTATAGTATGGTATGGTATTCCACTATTCCCAAATGTTATTTGATTATGTTGATTTAATAGTTAATTTGTTGTGTTTTTTAATTAAGCACTATACATGTTTATGATTATGTATTTAACTTTCTTATGTATAGAATCTGAAAATCTGAATTAGCTTATTTTCAAAGGGTTGAATCTGTTTTTCCTCTTTGCAAGGATACCTGGTTTACGCCAAATATAAATAAAATAATCGTGTTGAATTTTTGAAATGATTTGGTTTTAGTTGTTTAAACCAAAACTGGACGTTGAAGTGTGGGAATGGTTTAGAAAATTGACAGAAATGTTATAGCATGAATGTAATTCTGAGTAAAAGTTAACTAATTTATGCAACTGATACTAACTGTTTTTTGTCAAGGAGGTTATTTGAGATTAAATAATTTATACAACCGATGCCAACTTGGTTTTTCGACTTGGGAGTGTATTTGAAAGTAAAGAGTGAAAGTAACTAACATGGCATTTTGTAAAAAAATGCTATCGACTAAAACTTGTCAAATTATTATAGCAGTGTTGGTTCATTAGAAACAGACATTCATGCTTTTAGTTTCTTGTGCGTGGCTTTAATAATGTTCATTTTTAGTTGTAATTATTGTATTTATTCTGACCTTGAGCATACTTTGATGTTCTATTGTTTACCTTTTTCTATTTTTAGGGAGATGCCGACAGTGGAATTGATCGCTTGTGGCAGAAAAAGAAAACTGAACTTAAGCAATAGATGACATGATCCTTGTTATGTGTTCTTTTTTTTTTGGACAGATTATGGATTGAGTTCAACTCTTGTTAGAGATAATGGATG
The DNA here is from genome assembly GCF_020283565.1 of Trifolium pratense. Lineage (NCBI taxonomy): Eukaryota > Viridiplantae > Streptophyta > Magnoliopsida > Fabales > Fabaceae > Trifolium > Trifolium pratense. The sequence goes on from NC_060063.1 coordinate 38,369,814, forward strand.
ATTTTTATCTATGTATTGCAATACTTGTTTTTAATTTCATTCGGTACCATCAAGGCATTCAACTAAACTAAAGTTGCTTTTTAACTAAGGGCTTCATAAAAATGGTTGATTTAGTTGTTTTTTTCTCGTTACACATGTTGTTTGTTTATGTTGGTTTCGCAGCTTTAGTTTCTGTGTCATGGTGCAAAATATTTGATGTTTCTTTTGTTTGCTATGTTTCTTTTTATTGAAAATGTGTTATATATATAATATGTGATGAATAGGCGGCCCCTTTCAACTTTGAATTTTGAACTAAACCATTTCAAACCAGCTTTTAAATTTTCAAAAGTATTTTAGGACATAACTTACCTAAATTTATTTGATAAATGTTATGTGTTGTTCATTAAATAATCCAAGTTATTCTTGACTATCGTTGGTAAAATCGTAATTTCTTTTAGTGATTGGAAAGTCAATTCAAAGGAAAGAAATAGAGAAACTAGAAACTAAATCCAACACTCACTTTATATGGTTAAAATTAATGATTGTCTTAAGTCTCAAATTAAGTTGTGTGACAGTGTTTCACCCTAATTAGAAAGTGAGTTTTGAAGAAAATGTTGAAAAAACGAGTTATGTGCATTTTTTCAAAGGAAAAATTCCAATTTACCTTCTTGACCTACTTTGATGTAGTTCATCAAAACTGCAAGAGAATGCTATAGCTGAAGTCGAATTAGAGACTAGCACAACACCTTAGGTCCATTTATTTTTTTGGTACAAACCTTGGGTGCATTTAGAACGAGCATTAATAGTAGTTAACAATATATTTCTTAAATAATGATTGTTTCATGAGAACAAAAATATTGAATTACTATAAAAAAAATTTTTAATTAATTGAAGGCGTTTTCTAATGGGATAATTGAAGGTATTTTCAAAATAATATTATCAAATATGTTGGTTTGAGTTTAAATTCGGGTAAAATGAGAAAAAAAAATGCTAATCTAACATAATCGTTTAAGAAAAGCAAACAAACATGTTGTGTGTATGGTTATTATATTTTGGATCATCAAATTGATTATATTTGGGAGAGCAGAGGGAGAGTGATATTTTTTTATTCTTTTTTTCCTAATAAGAATTTAGGGTGATGGGTCCCATTTACTTTTTTTTAGGAGCGTTAGCAAGACTCAAACTCAAAATCTCTTATATCCGAAATCAATATTTTTACCACTTGATCAAATCCTTAATATTATGCTTAATCATAACTATATTTATCACATTCTTTATATTTCTAAAATTAACCTATGAGCTCAAATTACACAATAAACTTGCCACATGGACTTTTCTGTGGTGCGAAATGTTTTTTTATTATTTTACATGAATCAATTCAATATGACACTAGACTTCTTAAATCGTTAGAGTTGTCTGATCTCTTGATGAATAAAATTTAAAAACTTTTGTTTATAGATAATGGTTATGGGAGAGAAGAGACTCAATCTGTCATCATTAAGTAAAACAAGCTTGAACTGCTTTGCTAGGATGAGCTTGAACTAATTATGCCTTGTTCTTGTCAAAATGATTTAGATGATAGAACTACTGCTGTGTACATTGTTACTCTTAGACAAGTCCCTACTTCTCACTATCAGGATGAGTTGAGCAGACTTTATAACCACTTCAGACATAGTGCTTCTGGGAGAACCGGACATCACAAACCAAGGTACATCATCGCTTTCACGATCTTACTTTCTATTTGTTAAAATGTTTGTTTAGTAGTTAATATCTAAATAATCCATGGACAAGTTGTTTAAAAAACTTATCATGATTTTTGTAACATTCTAACTTTTTGGTACTTTGTACCATCCTTATTTCTTGACTTGTGATGTGAGATTATTTGTGAAAGTGAATGTTTGGTTTTTTTTCTCAGACATCAAAATGTTACAAAAGCAGATAAGAAACGCAGTTTTAACATTGCGCAAGTTCATGATTCGTTGTTGAAGAAGGTGTTTAAAGGGGAAAAGTATCTGAAACTCTGGAGCTATCATTACTTGATCAATGGATTTGCTGTACTTGTTAGCCAACAGCAGGTATGAACTATATATGTTACTTTTCATTTTGTATCATGATTTTTTCCTTACACCGTGAAAGAAATATGTGCTTGGTTTGGTTCCATATGTGATTTGATAAACTGCTTAATTTTGAAATCACTTATAAAGGCAGAGAACCTATCAAAGAGAAGAGAAGTGTCCAATGTGGTTTTGGATTTTTCTGTAAGAACTGCAACCACGCACACTCCACAGTTTCTTGGTCTGCAGCAGGGAGCTTTGGTTTCAATCGGTGGATTTGAAACTGCTGGAGAAGGAATCACTATTGCATTTGTTGACACTGGCATTGATCCTACACACCCAAGTTTCGCTGATGATAAATCTGAACATCCATTCAACTTTCCTGCTCGTTTTTCTGGCACCTGCGAGGTTACTCCGGATTTTCCATCTGGTTCTTGCAATAGGAAGCTTGTTGGGGCCCGTCATTTTGCAGCATCTGTTATAACCAGAGGAATGTTTGATTCAAATGAGGACTATGCTTCTCCCTTTGACGGTGATGGCCATGGCACGTGAGTATTTTGGCACTTGCTCCATTCTTTAAACTGTGCCTATCTTCTATATGGGCATGCTTTTCCACCAAATGTCCATTCTGACGTATCCTTAATATACAGGAACACAGCTTCTATTGCAGCTGGAAACCATGGAATTCCAGTGGTTGTTGCTGGGTATCATTTTGGTAATGCTAGTGGAATGGCTCCTCGCTCACAGTAATTATTCTTTAACTTTAGTAAAAAATTCTTATGCAACTATTATATAATCGTTGTGCCTGTTATAATCTGTTTATGCCAGCATGATTTTTTTTTATTTATTTTAGATTTATGAATGTGTTCCATTTCACTCTTTTGCAGCATTGCTGTTTACAAGGCACTATACAAGGGATTTGGAGGATTTGCTGCAGATGTTGTTGCAGCTTTTGATCAGGTACATATATAGATAGACAGACAAGTGACTCATTGTTGTTCATGCCATTTATGTGTCGGCAGCAATACATGATAATTTTATTTGTGGCCAATTGTTGACACTAAATTTAAACCATTTGCCAATCCTATTGCATTTGCTTTTCTTTTGTTAATTTGAGCTCATATTTATTTATTTTTTAATTTTGATTAAGGGCATGCACAGTCTTGAATCAAAGAGTTACTGTAACCGTTAAGTATTGATAATTTGCTTCCATGAGGTCCCTTCAAAATCTGTTAACTAAACTGCATCCACAATTTTACATTTCTGGTAAGGCTTAATATATTATGATTAATTTAATTGTTTACAGGCAGCTCAAGATAGGGTTGATATAATATGCCTGTCAATCACTCCTAATATGCGTCCTCCCGGTATTGCAACTTTCTTCAATCCAATAGACATGGCATTGTTGTCAGCTATAAAAGCTGGTATCTTTGTTGTGCAAGCTGCTGGAAATACTGGACCATCGTCTATGAGCATGTCCTCCTTTAGTCCGTGGATTTTTATTATTGGTGCCACCTCTCATGATCGACTTTATACCAACTCGCTATCTCTTGGAAATAATGTGACTATACTCGGAGTTGGACTTTATTTAGACTAATGCTGCACATGTATAAGCCTGAGCATGCTTCCCTATTCACGATCACTTGTTAATATATTGTTGAAGTTCCTCCATGAATGATGAAATGAGTCAATTGTTAATGTATGCAAATAATTTTTTTAGTATATCAGTGTTGCTATTGAGATTTATTATAACCAAGTTCTTAAAAGTTTTCTTTTATTACTATCCCAGCTAGCACATCTGAGAATACAATGTACAAATTGATTCATGCACATCATGCTTTGAACGATGACACAACAATTGCTGATGATATGTATGTTGGTGAGTGTCAAGATGCAAGTAAGTTCAATAAAGATTTGGTCCAAGGAAACCTCCTAATGTGTAGTTATACAATGCGGTTTGTTCTCGGTCTCTCCAGCATCAACAAGGCCTTAGAAACAGCCATGAATCTTAGTGCTGCTGGTGTTGTTTTCCCCATGTATCCTTCTGTCAACGGTTTTGAACTTAACCCAATTCCAATGAAAATTCTCGGCATAATAATTGCATTAGCAACTGATTCCAAGGTGCACATTTATATTGTCCCATTTTTCATATTGCCTTTTATTTTACTATACCGTAAATGTATATAGCATTTTAGTTGTTCTCATTATGTATATGTTGTTTTCAACTGGACAGATATTACTAGAATACTACAATTCTTCGATAGAAAAAGACGGTACTTCAGAAAAAATTGTTAAACTTGGGGCTTTTGCTAGCATTAATGGCGGACTAACGGCGAGCTATAGTAATGTTGCCCCTAGTGTTATGTATTACTCTGCAAGAGGACCAGATCCAGAAGACAGTCTTCCTCATGAAGCTGACATTTTGAAACCCATTCTGGTAGCTCCTGGAAGTTTAATATGGGCTGCTTGGAGTTCTGATGTCACTGATTCAGATGAATTTCTAGGTTTGTAAATACATAAACAAACTTTTACTATAAAGCAAAGAGAAATGCTGGCAAAGCAATCTTTTATTGGCTGAAATTCACAAAGGTTCCACTAATTTATGTCGGTCTCATTGCATGAATTTCAGCCAATAACATAAAGAGAGTTAGAAAGAGTGTTAGAGTGTTTGCCGGCACTTCTCAAAAACAAAATGTAACCTAGTTAAACATGCCGTTGGTTCTTTTAAGTAAACATAACATCTTTATTAGGAAATGTGAATATATCTGATCAATATTTTCTACCAACAGGTGAAAATTCTGCAATGATGTCTGGCACAAGCATGGCTGCACCTCATGTTGCTGGTCTTGCTGCACTAATCAAGCAAAAGTTTCCCGATTTCAGTCCTGCTGCCATTGGATCTTCACTTTCCACCATGGCATCTCTGGATGACAACAGTGGGAAGCCAATAATGGCTCAGCGGACATATCCCTCCCCGGACCTAAACAAATCTCCAGCAACTCCCTTTGACATGGGAAGTGGTTTTGTAAATGCTACGGCAGCATTAAACCCAGGATTGTTTTTTGATTCAAGTAAGTCACTTAATGAACTTCTGAATCATTATACTTATAATGTCTGTGGAAGTTCTAATAATTCAGAAATTTAATCAATGATTGTGTGTAGAATAAGAGGGCTTGATAATTTATTTAACTGCAACAACTATATATATAAGCTTATTTAATTGTTTATTTGGCATGTAGTTTCTTTGTAGGTTATGATGATTACATGTCTTTTCTATGTGGTATCAATGGTTCAGCCTCTGCAGTGCTAGACTACACTGGTCAGAATTGTTGGATTCATAACTCGACTGTATATGGCTCTGATCTAAACTTGCTCTCAATCACTATAGCAAGGTTGGACCAATCTAGAGTAGTGCAGAGAACAGTACAAAACATTGCTGGAAATGAAACTTATAGTGTTGGTTGGAGTTCTCCATATGGAGTTTCAGTGAAAGTATCTCCAACTCGCTTCTCTATCGCCAATGGAGAGAGACAAGTCTTATCTGTGATCTTCAATGCAACAGGCAACAGGTCTACTGCCAGCTATGGAAGGATTGGATTGTTTGGTAATCAAGGTCACATAGTCAACATTCCTGTGTCAGTCATCGTTAAAATCTCACTATGAGATAATTAGCATGGTTAGCGCAAATTATAAATATAAATTTGTTAAATACATCTAAATGCTACACAACCTGAGGGGATGGAAAAGCGTGCATGTGTACCGAATTGAAATGTTTGATGCGGATTCCATTGCATTTGCTTACTTGTTTCGGTACAGATTCAGGCTACATCCAGCTCAAGTTGTGTTGACAGGGACACTAAACGTCATATCAGTGATAATTGTTGCCTAAATGTACCAAGAACAAGAAATCCAAAATGCAAGTCATCTAATAGTGACACACTTGACATTTTATTATCAGTAACCAGTTCTAGATGCCTTTAAGGATTGCTTCTTAGTCAGTCACATTTCTTAAGCTGAACTTCCTTTGAGTGGTAAGATGATTCAATTGTATGATGTATGAAACTATATTTAGCTATATCACTGATTCAATTGTTAATTCAAGTAAGCCATGAACTTCTGAATTTTTATAATGTCTATGGAATTTCTAATATTTCAGAAATTTCAACAATGGTTGCAGTATAGGTTAGATAACATTGTGTGTAAAATAAGCTTATTTGAATTGTGTATGACATGTATTTCTCTAATGTTTTCTCAAGTTTCCTGCTTTCAACCCTTAATTTCCTGATATATATCGTAAGATTTACTAATGAATTATTAATAATTTCGCAGTAAGATTGGCAAGAGAATAATATTTAAAATTTTAAATGTTTAATAAGATACATTTTCTAAATTTGTATAGAGCACACAAAATCTCATAAATCGCCTTTATTGTATGAAACAGAGTTTAACCATACTATCTAAAGATAGTGGTTGAAATGCATATCAATTTTTACCATATATTTCAACACCTGACCTCAAATTTCAACTTTTGCATTATTTATCAAATAGTAGCTTTTAGTAGGACTCCTAATATCAGATTTTTTCATGAGAGAGTCCCTGGCAGCTTTTAGTTGGCGAACAGCAACTCTAATGCCAATGCGGTCATCTGGATTATCTAAAGTGCAAGACATGCCTACTCCCATAATTGCATCCACACAATGGATTAGTAGATTGGTATCTTCTCTAGCAGGATCATCATGAAAAATGAGAGATAGTAGCTGAGGGTCAATGACTTGTACAGTCTTGAAGTTATAATTAGTCTCATTTAATTATAAGCTACGAAAAGTTATAATCAAGTATCAATCATAATTCACAAGATATTGAAGTCAATTACATTTAAAATCATCGGACAATCAACACATACAACAAGTCTAACACGCATAGACAATTATCACAAATTCCAAACATATGTGTCACATATCAAATATCAAATAATGTACACATAACCTAATGCAAATCTAATGCTTCAACTTCATGCTATGTCATCCTAGACATTTCTAATGCATGGGGTACCATCTTCTTTATTAGAGTATCTCACCTCTAATATCCTTCTTTATCAGATAAATATAATCCGATATCCTTCTTTATTGGAATATCCAATATCACATATATTCATGAATGCATGTATGTATTTCATGAATTCACTCACAATCATTTTAATTAGCATTAAGCTCTTCCTTTACTAATGTGGAACACTATCCAACATTACTTCTTTATTAAGATAACACTATACCTTAATATCCTTCTTTATTAGAATAACATAATTCTAATATTCTTCTTTATTAAGTTGATTAACACATTAATATACTTCTTTGACATTTAAACAAACATCATCAACACAATTAACAATTCATCATAATACAATTAATCATGGTTATAAACAATCAGTAGCATTTAAAACCATCAAACAACAGTTCAGGTAATACCCCTACTAACACATAGAACCCCTGCCATTGGCGATTACACCGTCCGGCATCCCCAGCACATGCCTGGGCTGCCCTTTTTTTTTTTTTTTTTGTAATAATAAGAAACAAGAAAAAATAAAAATAAAAGAAAGAAACGCATTTCGTAAAGGTACCGTACGAAATATATTTAGTCTCTAATGTTTATTTTAGGTTTTAATTTGGTCCCTTATTTTTTAAAAGTTTCAAGTTGGTTCCTTATGTTATTGATCTCAACATAAGTTGGTCGTTTTCGTTAAATTTTGAGTTAATTTTTTCTAACTTTTTGTTAAATTTTGAGTTAATTTTTCTAAAACATTCACATAGTACTCTCCTAAGTGGTCTACGTACGCAAATTCATTAGAAAAGTCGACGATTTAAACTAAAATTTGAGGAAAATGACCAACTTGAAACTTTTAAAAAATAAGGGACCAAATTGAAACCTAAAATAAACATAACAGACCAAATATGCAATTAATTCTAATTTTTAACAACCTAAAACCTTCTCAATCTATAATCTTTGTTTGATGACTTGATGGTGTTTTGAATTTTAAAATTTGTTAAGCTGTTTTGATTGTATAAATAAGTAGTTTAATATAATTATATATGTCGATGTGGATTCAGTTTTCATTGTAGTCTCTTATTTAGTTGAGTCTTAATTATATTGGAAACATGGCTATACTCTTGCATGCTGTTTCTTGTTTAAAAATTTCTTCCAAAATTAAATATTGAAAAACAGAGTTTAAATGTTTCTATATTCGAAATTTGGGTTGTTAAAATTCCCTCCAAAAATTTGCCCAGGCTCCCTAACAATCCTGGAGTCGCCACTGACCCCTACTATCACGCAAGAACCCCTACTAGCACATAGGACCCCTACTATCACGCAAGGACCCCTACTAGCACATAGGACCCCTACTATCACGCAAGGACCCCTACTAGCACATAGGACCCCTACTATCAAGCAAGGACCCCTACTAGCACATAGGTCCCCTACTATCAGGCATGGACCCCTACTAGCACATAGAACCCCTACTATCATGCAAGGACCCGTACTAGCACATAGAACCCCTACTATCATGCAGATGACTCCTACTAACACAGAGGATAGAAATCTACTCAAAAAAAATCCAAGTTTGATGTTCTAGATCCCAAATAAGTTTGTTTTCAAGAGTAACAAACATGTGTAAACACAAAAGGACGGTTCATTTCACCGATCTATCATTTTTACTACGAAAAAGTAGAGATTTACCATTTTTAGCTCAAAAGCTCAAGAACACAACAACTCAAATCAAAACATAACAAATACCCAATTTTAACCCATAAATTCGTTCATACTAGATGTTAAAAGTATATTAAACATGTTATGAACATTCTCTATCATTTTCTTTAAGAAAATCACCCAAAAACCCAAACGAAAATGGGGTGGAGAAAGTTCGGGTACGGAAAAATCGACATTCTCCCCTTTCTCGTATCACCCACGAATATGAAATCTCATCTCTTACCTTAGATCGACGAACTCACGAACTTTACTCTTGGATTTCTCCTTGAAGCTCTTGCCCTATCTCTCTTCTTCTCCTCCTTCTCTCTTCTTCCTCTTCAATGTCACAAAATGTGACACTTTCTCTCTCTAAGGGCTATAAATAGCGCCCCCCTCTCATGAGACAAGGCCCATTGGGCCTCAAGCCCAATTGCTTGGCCCAATAACACGTGAACTCTCACTACTCGCTTAATAACTAAAGTATTCGATAAATAAATAAAGTTATTAACTTATTTAAAATGCCACATCACCAAATAAATAAACACTTACATAGTGAATAATAAATTTGGGTCGTTACAGGTAAGGTTTGGCCCCCCCATTTGTACTTGTTTTCTTCTTTATATATATATATATATATATATATATATATATATATATATATATATATATATATATATATATATATATATATTATTATGAGCACTTGGTAGAGGATTAGGGGTACAAGGGGTGCCAACATAGTTGGGATGTCTTCTATTCTCTTTGATGTTGTTATGCTCTTAGTTCACCTTAAAAAAAAAAGAATAAATCAGCAAATTTTATTTTCTTATCCTATCCTGCTGGTAACCCAGCTCAAATTCAGGATAACGATTTTAACTAGAGAGACATGATAGGATAAGCTTCAGGATTAACTTATCATATCATGTTGTGTCACCAAACACTGGATTAAGACAGGATATGAAACAGTTATCCTATCCTGTCTCTTATCATGTGCACCAAACAGACTCTAAAAGAGAGCTAAATCTTAACCGATTTTTGTTTTTATTTTAATCTCTAGAGCATATCTCTTAATTAATATTATTTTGTTTTTAAAACATATCTTCCACAAATATATCATAATTTGTTACAAAAATATATTCTTTTCTAAATAAATGTTAATCAAATAATTAAAATAATTTAAATCCAAATAAAATAAAGAGTTCTATATTTTGGGACGTTACAGTATGCACCAGTAGCAAGGATTGAAACCGTTAGATTAGTTAATGGTATTGCAAATTTGAACAATTGGTCAATACATCAAATGGATGTAAAATGTGCTTTCCTAAATGGCACCCTAAGTGAAGAAGTATTTGTGATGCTACCACCAAGATTTGAAGTGAAGAATCAGATGACAAAGGTTTACAAGTTACACAAAGCTATATATGGGCTTAAGCAGGCTACAAGAGCATGGAATAAAAGAATAGATGGCTATCTGATTGATATAGGATTTGCAAAATGTGTGACAGAGCATAGTGTTTATGTGAAGAGAGATAGCAGAAGAGGTGTGTTAATTCTATGCTTATATGTGGATGATCTATTGATAACTAGTAGTGGTGAAAGGAGCATAAGTGACTTCAAGAAACAAATGATTAATGAGTTTGAAATGACAGACATTGGTGAACTATCATACTTTCTTGGAATAGAATTTTTGAAGTGTAGAAAAGGAATAATGATGCATCAAAAGAAATATGCATCGGAGATTCTAAAGAGATTTGACATGGTAAATTGCAATCATGCAATTACACCATTTGAGCCAAGACTCCAGTTATCCAAAAGTGAAGATGAAGACAATGTGAAATCAACAAAATTCCGAAGCTTGATAGGGTGATTGAGATACTTGTGCAACACTAGGCCTGACTTGGTCTATAGTGTTTCAATTGTGAGTTAGGTTTATGGAGAAGCCTAAAACATCTCATCTTGCTGTAGTAAAGAGAATACTCAAATATGTGAAAGGAACAATATATCTCGTCTTGCTACAGTAAAGAGAATATCTCATTGATCTTAACTGTTGATCAGAACAGGTAGATGGTCAGTTGGCAGTCCGTTGAGCAGGTGGTTGACGGCGGGTCGAGAAGTTGATCCACGGAGGGGGGGGGGGGTGTTGTACCTGCAGGTGCTCCGATGCCAAAGTCAGAGAGAGAAAGAGAGCAATGAGATACTAGAGAGAGAAAGTAAATGAGTGAATGAATAGTGTTACCTTGCTCTCCTGTATAGGAGAGCTTATATAGCCCCCAGCGCTGGGCCAAAGGTCCTCTTATTAGGCTGGATCTGTTTGGCCTGCTCGTGATTAGACTGGGGAGCAGACTGGGTATTTTCTACTTGACTATAACGAGCTGCATCAGCTGTCTGCTGCTCTTCATACTATATGTATGCCTGAGATTTGAGGAGCTCATCCAGGGTGCACGGTTTTTCAATGCCGACCGCCATGGCAAAATCACTATTTGGGTGAAGGCCTCATTGGAGCCGGTATTTTTTCATGTCATCAGTTGTGTCAACTTGTATAACTTCCTTGTTGAACCTTTCAATAAAGTTGCGAAGGGACTCGTTGTCGCCTTGAAAAATGGCGTCCAAGACTGTCTCGGTTTTTGGTTGCTTTCAAGAGACAGTGAAGTGCCTGCAGAATTGGTCGACCAAATCTCTCCATGAGGAAATAAACTGAGGAGCTAGACTATGGTACTAGGCCATAGCTCCCTTCATCATTTCCCGTGTATGTGAGGTCATCTACATACAAACCGACTATTCCTTGATCAGTTTGCTTGACAAACAAGGTACAGTTTCCTTTATCAGAGTGCTAAAATTTAAAATCCATAAGCCTATAGTGTAAAAACTTGTTCACAGTGTGCTAAAATTGGTGTAGGACATGCTAAAAACTCTGGCTATAATGACAGTGTGCTTAAAATTGCACATCAACTTAGGCCCCGTTTGAATTAGCTTATTTTTTAGTTTATACAAACAACTTATGCAATTTTTATGTATTACTCCCTCCGTTTCAAATTACTTACATTTTAGAAGAAAAAAAATAATATTAAGAAAGTGTATGTTTGCACCTTATTTTCCTATTATACATTTATTTTAATTCACCAATATGGATTATTATAAGTTTGTCAAGGTAGTTTATGATAAAATAGCTTGTAAATACAATTTTCACTAGTGTGAACTTATAAAATAGCATAAAACCTAATTTATATTGTATAAGTTGTTTGAATAAGCTCAAAAATAAGCTAATCCAAACGGAGCCTTAATATTGCACAAACTAATAACAAGTGACCATTAAGGCACTAAAAAGTTGTTAATAATATAACTTGTCTTACATAAAAAAAAAAAAAAAAAACAGACAGGGACTAAAACCAAAAAATCTTGAACATACATAGACTAATGTGATATTTAAGCAAAAAAAATAAATATAAATTTCCCCAAAAAAAAAACAATAAATTAATTTTCTTGTTTTGCTCTTGCTTTTGTTTCCTTTTATTTTATTTTTTTTTTTTATTAACTTTTATTTCTTATTTTGGGCAAAGTTTTGTTCCACTATCTTTGTATATAATATGAACATTTGACATAAGATTAGGGCTTACTAGGGAGACAACATAGTTCAGATGCCTACTATTTTCTTTTATGCCATTATGATCTTAGTTAAAAAATAAATAAATATAAATGATAAAATATGATATTGATATTTTTAGTGTGAAATTTATTTTGGAGAAATAATTTAAATATAACTTTATCATCTCTAATTTATTTATTTATTTTACAATAAATAAGCGAAATCTTAACCCTAATAACAATACTTTCGTCTCTTTATAAATGGGTGGTCGGATCTCTTTGACAATAGAAGTAGCGGCACATCCCCTAATATCATTCATCTCGCTCCCCCCACTCTCTAGATCCATGAGGGAGGAAACAAAACCAAGTTTATGGACTATTGTTCAGGTCTTTATCAAATGGAAACCATTACCATTGTCATATATCTCTGCCCTTTCTCTGACATATCAAAATAAATCTTCAACAACTATGATTATTTTGATTAGATGTGAGCAAAAAGGTAAGCATACAAAAAACACATGATTTTCATCTCAATTTAATTATTGGGCAAATAATATATATTCTCATTCGTATTTATCAATATTTTTGTCGATTTAATTGCTTTTATTTTGAGGATTACGAACTATTTTCAATTTGATCTTGTCATTCTTATCATGATAGCATGGTTTACGGATCTGAGAAAGTAGTAATTATAATTTATAAGGAGTGCTTCTCTATTTTGATTTAGGAGTACATCTTTATACAAATTATGCATTGTAAATATAAATATTTTGACAATTTGATTGGTATATATATATATATATATATTTGACATTGATAAACTTACTGCATTTCATTATCATATTTTTTGCAGCCAAAATGTGTACCCTCTGGTTGTTGCAGCAAATTAAGAAGAGCCTAATCAATTTGCAATTGCACCGTCAGATGAGCCCAATGAATCTGGAAGATAGTGGTGAAGTTGCTGAAATCGCCATCCATTTATATGATTCATTTGCATCATTTTAGTATTTTTATTTTAATTAATGAGTTAAACAATTTCTTTTGATTTTCTTGGTGATCAGGTGTAACAACCCACTCTAATTATTAGAAGAGATAATAGTTAGGATTTAATTGGAAACAAGTAGTAAAACCATTCTTCCATTGAACTACATATAGAACCTATTAGCCTTTTATTTTCTCTCTCAAGCCAACTTCAAATTTACTCCTCTCCCAATATCCAATCACAAACTCCAAACATAAGAAGTAGAGCCCACCTCTCCCTTTAAAGACACACTTGGGATGCACAAAACCCGAAAGCCCAACCCAAACCTCAAAAAACCATTAAATAAAACCGAAACGGATCGGGTTCATATGCAAAACGAGTTCAAAAATCCCAAAACTCGGTTTTGGATTTGCCAACCATGGGTAACCGAACAGACCCGTGTTTAATATTTTATTTTTATTTTTTATTACTAATAATATCTATATGACGTGTTTGTATAACATTCACAGAGATTCATTTTATTTTCTCTCTCATTCACACTTTGTTATCCCCAAACCCTAGCAACAGCCGCTGTGCACTCATCCCTTCTTTGTTTTCTCTTTCAAGTTCAAGTCCCAAACTTTCTCTTCTAATTTCTTCTACTCTCATTTTTTGTTTGTGAATTATTCTCTATTACTTTGTTCCTCTCCAACAATTTTTGTTTCTACTCCTTGTCTCTCAAAACAACTCTATATATTTGCAGATCTAAATGTTTGTCATTGCTTTTGTTTGTTTATATTTTTTACAGATCCGGATTTTTTAGTTTTGGATCTGTTATTCTATTTTTCTGGAGAAGATTGGTTACTTTGTTTGATTTTGTTTTCCTCATCTTTCTTCTTATTCATGACCCATACAGACCAAACCGAGTGATCTGTCCAACCCGAAAAACCGAAATAAAATATGGGTTGATATGGACCTCGTAATAACACATGTGGTTTGGGTCGGATGGACATTTTGGGCCCACACCCACCCATTGTCCACCCATACACACCACTACCAGTGTCCTTCATTATTCATTTTCCAAAGTTAGAAAACAACCTTTTACTCTTCTCTCTCACGCAAAAGCTTCAGCAACAACAACAAAATCATTTTACTCCATTTTGGAAGCTTTGAGCTTTGCGTGTGTCTCTACACACATGTTCTTCCATCTTAATCAATCTCCCAAAGAAGAAGCTTGACTCATCTCTTCCCTTGCAGCCATATCCAACAAAGAAAAACCCCAAATTTCCAATCTCTCACAAATAACCCATTTCTAGTCATGCATGTTTGAGATTGTTCTTTAGATTCAAGATTTGAAGTGATGTCATGCATGTTTGAGATTGTTCTTTAGATTCAAGATTTGAAGTGATGTAATCTAAGTCCTAGCCACTGCATGTGTAGACTCCTCTTGGATTGAGATGTTTGTTCAAAAATCTAAGGTAAGATCAATAACTCCAATTTCATTCCTTTCCTTTCCAATGAAGCCTAAATTCATTCTTAAGTTTATGCTCATTTGGGTTATTTGCATGTGAGCACCTTTTAAGAGTTAGAGAGCAGAATTAGCACTGAATAAGTATGTTAGAGCAGAAGAACATGGGCACAAGATGGAAGCTTGAAGTTTTGATTGGGGATTTTTGAAAAAGTTTGGGTTAAACTCGTATTTTTATGGGCTACGGGTTTGCATTTTGAGCAGCTCAAACGGATGATTATAAGCGTGTGAAACAGTTCGGAATTGCTATCAACTCAGGTGGGTTCCCTTAAGTTCAATTTCACCTTAATAGAGTAGTTCATAGTTTTCCCCATATATTAAACTATGCATGACAACTTAAGTATGGTTATGTTTAGGATTAAATTAGGATAACTCATTAACTGATTAATTAACCACTTAAATAAGCCCCGCATGTTGAATTGACTGTAATATGTGGAATTTAGTACGAAGTATAATTATATAAGCTGAATTGGACATAAACACTAT
This sequence comes from Trifolium pratense, assembly GCF_020283565.1. NCBI lineage: Eukaryota > Viridiplantae > Streptophyta > Magnoliopsida > Fabales > Fabaceae > Trifolium > Trifolium pratense. The sequence continues at coordinate 38,385,142 of NC_060063.1, forward strand.
GTTGAGTTATGCAGGATTCTGTGGTTGAATCGGCTCAACCAGAGCTTGCATTGATCCATAAGTTTCCTTGTGGAGCAAAAATGTGTTTTAAGCACCTCATGAGCCGGTTCATGCCTTGAATGAGGCTGTGCATAAGCGCATAATGTATTTTATTAAAATCTGGGAAATGTTGCATCGGTACAAACGTTGTGTGAACCGGCTTAAGCATGGCCTGGGTGAGTTTGAATTGGTACAAGGCAAACTTGTGTCGATGCATATAAGTCAGATATCTTGCTTTCTTAAAAACTGGATTATATGCATCGGTACATAGAACCCTTGAACCGGTGCAAACAAAATAATTTACTAAAAACCTTTTGGTTTATATATAGGAGGTATAATAACCGTTTTATTTCAACTGAAAATCCTCCATTATGAACATTATTTTATAAAAACTATAAGTGACTAGAATTCCACGATTATGGACTTTCGTACATGTATTAAAATCAGTTAGACAATTGAATCAGGATATTCAGGATTGTTAGAAATACCCTCGGGAAGGTTTTCTTTTCTTTGGGCAGGATAACCATTCAAGATTATGAACATTAGTTACCATGTCATGAGAATCATTTCAGAATTCGAGAAATTTAATAAGAACTGCAAACTGACGTGGAACCCGACATATATTATTATCGGTAGTACGAGGACTAGGCACTCCGGGACCTGCTTGCCTCGAAGTGACCCTATGCGGATAAAATTGACAATATAATAATAAGCGGTACACCTTTACTGCTTTATATTATTATCTTATGAAAACTTCTGAATTATGTTAGGATTAGAACTATCAGAAGTTCAGGATCAGGTTATGTTAGAAACTATTAGTTTCAGTTGCCCCGGTGTAAATTCAATAAATTATTTTTGAATTTTAAGGTACTCGGATTTCAATTATTAAATATTCTAGTCAATTTAGTTGGGTTTTTACATCAGGAGGCGTTAAGACGCTTCCCTGGAATTGAAAATGTCTTCTCTAAGCTTTTTTTCTGTTGAAGAGGTCAAAATGGAATACAATCAGTCGAAACTCATACATAGCAATGGAGTTGACCACCAACAATGAAAATTTTAGAGTAAAGTTACATTTATCGAATTCAATCACCAATAAGAAAATAATTTGACCTTATCTAGCATTTGGTGCAAAGAAGAAGTCGTGTTCCAGACACAAGTGAGCCAAATAACCTGCATAAAGGACCGCCGTGCTCGCTGACCACCTACTGGCTGAATGAACTGAACAAAGTGATCAGGTAAGCTGTTGGCGTCTACCACCATAGAACCAATCCAAGTCCGAACCATCGGGTATAGAGAACCAAAAAAACTGCAAGAAAGAAGTAAATGATGTGTTGATTCAACATCGCTCTATCCAGATACACAATAGCGAGCGTCGGCTGAAATGATTCCTCGAGTAACCAACTTATCCCTAAAAAGTCTCCATGAAAGAATCGAAACCTTTAAAGGAACCTGTCTATGCCATATAAGACCGTGACCGTCATCTAAATTGACCATATCCTGAGAAGTCAATAACTGATACGCGCCACGAACAGAGTAACCGTGATTGGGGACTGGCACCCACTGCCACCTGTCTGAAATATGTTCCTACAAAGAGATAATAGGTAGTAAGGCCTGACACTATCCTAACTTCTCCTCCACCCACAACTGCCTCCTCCAAACCCATGTTTGACTACCAGCCCCCCACCCTAACAAAGACATCTCCGCTACTGAAGCTGCTTTATTCTCCGCTAAGTCAAACATGCCTAAACCTCACCCACAAAAAACTATCCCCTAGCCATGGATCAGTCCAAAACAAGGTATCAGACCCATCCCCCACCTTCTTTGAAACACTCTCCCGAAACCACCCTACACCATCAGCACCCTCCAAGATTCTCACAATCTCCCTCCACCACACAGACCCTCTCCTCTCTCCCTCTTTCACTCTGTCTCCCTCCACGCCATACCTAGTTGCCAGCACTGGAAACCCATTTTCCTAAAAGAGCTAAGTTAAACTCCCTCAATTATCTAACCCCTAACCCTCCATACTCCTTACGTAAATAAATAGTTTTCCAACTGATCCAAGGGATTTTCCAACGATCCTCACTCTCCCCCCCCCCCCCCAAGAAAAAATTAATCATAAGGGATTCAATAGAAGAGATTATACTTGAGGGAGCCTTGAAGAAGGACAGAGCATAGACAAGCAGAGATGTTAAGACATACTTGAGTAAGATCAGACGGTCGCCAAAAGAAGGGAAGCAACTCTTCCATCCATATAACATGTTCTTTATACGAGCTATCATCGGTTCCCAAAAAGCCAAATGACGCGGATCATCACCAATAGAAAGACCTAGATTAAGGAAAGACACATTTCCCACTCTACAGCACAGAGCCAATGCGGCCTCATGTAACTAGGAATCAGGGATATTAACCCTTACCAGCAAACTCTTGTTGAAATTAACCTTCAAACCCGACATAGACTCGAACAACACCATGACAGCTTAAAGCGCGTGGACATTCGCCCAGGTTTTAGACCCGACCAGCAGCGTATCATCGGCAAACTGAAGGTGTGAGACTGAAACATGATTTTGTTCTCCAACATTACTCTCAACCATAGCTTGCATAATCACATTCAAACCTTCGGCTGTCAGAAGAAAAAGAAAATGAGAAAGTGGATCCCCTTGTCTTAAACCCCTCTCAAGAGGGAACTCATCAGTGGGACTACCGTTAACCAAGATTGACGTTGTCGCCGTGCTAACACATTCTCTAATCCATTTTCGCCACAACATCGAAAAAGACATATGTCCCATAACATCATCCAGATAGCCCGGTCCATCGAATCATAGGCTTTCTCGAAATCCACCTTTAATAACAACAATTCCTTGTTATACCTACGCGCCTCATCAAGCACCTCATTCGCAATGAGGATTCCATCAAGGATTTGCATATCCTTTACGAACTCAGTCTGCGTCTCAGAAATGACACTACCAATCACTAGTCGCAGACGATAATGGATGGAAAATTGAAGGTGTAAAACGAGACATGGCTGATAGATGTGATACGTACTATTCGCATAAATCCGTCGGAACGAAGAAATTGCGATCTGTCAATGAAGTGGTGAATAACTTACTCCTTGAAGGATACCCCAAGTTACATTGCAAGAAGGGAAAATTAAAGGGCAATGAAGTTAAGTATGAAAACAGTAATCTTGAATCGAGGGGAAAAAGGAAGAGAAGAAGGAGAAAATAATGTTAAAGAAGTCTCAAGAAAAAGAAAGAATAATGTTTTTGTAATCAGTTCTTCTTCTTCTTCTCAAAAGACTGAGGATACGTCAATAATTCTAAGAGAAGTCTCATTTGAATCATTAGAAGTTAAAGAAGTCTCAAGAAATCGAAAGAATAGTTTTTTTCTTGGTTCCTCTTCTCAAAAGAACGAGGAGAAGTCAATAATTCTAAGAGAAGTCTCGGCTGAATCATCAGAAGTACAAATTGTCATTCCTTCTAATGATGAAAGATTGGAAGACATGTTAAACAATTGTGCTGATGATAATGACAAATGAATAGTAGTTGTGGACAACAAAATGGACGAAGATTTGGATGAAATTATAGAAGAATTTCCTGAATATGATGATTTAGCAAACCAGTTTTTTAACTAGTTTTCTCAAAAGACCGAGAAGGAGAACAATTACAATAAACATAGTGTTTAGAAATAAACTGGAAAACTAGAGCAAATAAGCACTGAGTGGATCTAAATTTAGTGTTGTTGTTAACCAACAAATAATGAATACATTTATTCATTTAGAATTTCTTGGAAGATCATGATCAGGTGTAGTTCTTTCTCCTGTTTTTTTTTTATCGGTTGTAGTTCTATAAATTTAATGATTGAAATTTCATTGTGCTTTTAAATTTAAAAAAAAAATTGTGAAATTTTAAGGTTGAATGCTTTTTATTGTAAAACTATGTTTGGTCGGATAGTCATTGAACAAGAAAAGGTTGAATTAGTTGATTAAAATAGATTCTATTTTCTGGTATCAATCTGAGGTTTTTTAAATTGATTCTATTTTAATCAATTAATTCCACATTTTCTAGTTCAATGACTATCCAACCAAACATAGTTTTACAATAAAAAGCATTCAACCTTAAAAGTTTCACAATTTTTTTAAAAAAATTTAAAAGCACAATGAAATTTCATTCATTAAATTTATAGAACTACAACCGATCAAAAAAACAAAAAAAAAACAGAAGAAACAACTACAGCTGATCATGATCTTCCATGAAATTCTAAATGAATAAATGTATTCATTATTTGTTGGTTAACAACAAAAAGTAAATTTAGATCCACTCTAGTCCTTATTTGCTCCAGTTTCCAGTTTGTTTCTCAACACTATATTTATTGTAATTGTTCTCCTTCTCGGTCTTTTGAGAAAACTAGTTAAAGAACCGGTTTGCTAAATCATCATATTCAGGAAATTCTTCTATAATTTCATCCAAACTTTTGTCCATTTTGTTGTCCATAGCTACTATGCATTTATCATTATCATCAGCACAATTGTATAACATGTCTTCCAATCTTTCATCATCAGAAGGAATGACAATTTGTACTTCTGATGATTCAGCTGAGACTTCTCTTAGAATTGTTGACTTCTCCTCGTTCTTTTGAGAAGAGGAACCAAGAAAAAAACTATTCTTTCGTTTTCTTGAGACTTCTTTAACTTCTAATGATTCAGGTGAGACTTCTCTTAAAATTATTGACTTCTTCTCAGTCTTTTGAGAAGAAGAACCGATTAGAAAAATACTATTCTTTCTTTTTCTTGAGACTTCTTTAACATTATTTTCTCCTTTTCTTCTCTTCCTTTTTCCACTCGATTCAAGATTACTGTTTTCATCCTTAACTTCATTGCCCTTTATTTTTCCCTTCTTGCAATGTAACTTGGGGTATCCTTCAGGTAGTAAGTGATTCACCACTTCATTGATAGATCGCAATTTCTTCGTTCCAAGGGTTTTATGTGAATAGTACGTATCACATATATCAGACATGTCTCGTTTTACACCTTCAATTTTCCATCCAGTAAGCTTAGAGAAGACATTTTCAATTCCAGGGAAGCGTCTTAACGCCTCATGATCACCAAGAAAATCAAAAGAAATTGTTTAACTCAATAATTGAAATAAAAATACTAAAATGATGCAATTGAATTATATAAATGGATGGCCATTTCAGCAACTTCGCCACCATCTTTCGAACTCATTTGGCTCCATTGGTTACAGACATGTGCCTAATCAAGTGTGAAATCTGGCACGCAGTGGACACAATGCTGCACAGGATGCTATAGCACACGTTGCAGCAAGACAGTCGCAGAACACAGTAAATAAATAAATAAATTGCAGAATAATAAATAAGACAGGTAGTTGTTAACCCAGTTCAGTGCAACGTCACCTACTCTGGGGGATACCAATCCAGGAATGAATCCACTATAATAGCTCTAGTTCAAAGCCCTCGACCAACACCCGGTACTTGACTTATCACCTAGACACTACCCGTGCAATCCTACCTAAGAACCTCTTAGATAATGAGACCCCGTCCCAAATTCCCTCTAACAACACGTACTATGTTGCTGTCAATAACAATAATCAGGATGGAGACACTCTCCTAGAAACTAGACCACACTCTTGCTTAAAAGCTTATGAGTGAATCACACACACTAACTCCGTGCTTCAAAGCTTAGGAGTAGCTTACAATTAACAACCAAAACACAGTCATAAACTTGCATCAAATTGACACAAGAAAGGCTGACAAAAGACACAAACTCTAAACCTTAAAAACTCACACTTTGTAAAAAACACGGTTTAGAATACATGAGTTGTAAAGGCTTGAGGCTTCACATATTTATAGTCTTCAATTGTCTTGATGTCCAAGTTAGGTCTTCAGACATGTACAGCTGTAGGAATTGCGGCCCAACCCTAAATTAATTTCAAAAATATAATTTGTTTGTTTCATGTTGTACCAAACAAAAAAAAAAACGCCAAAAATATAATATAATTATATTTTTGTTTTAAATAACATTCCTTCAGCCGACTTCAATAAAACTTGCTGAGCAAGGCTCGTTTTGCCCAGACGCACGTGCCTGAATATATAATTGAGGCAAATCTTGACTCAGATTTGAAATAAAAATTCTGCACGAAAAACAGAGCATCAGGATGTTGTACTATAATGCTACAGCACCTCAGTCCAGCATCTGGCTGGTTGGCTTTTGCAAAATGTAGCCAATCAAAACACCAACAATCTCCCCCTTTGGCAAATTTTGGCTAAAACAACCTTAGGCCAGTGCATAGAGAGATACAGTCTAAACTTTCCTTCGAGTCAACATAAGCACACAACTAGGAAAGAAAGTAGAACGATGCTAAGCTATTTAAACTTTCCTTCGAGTCAACATACGCACACAACTAGGAAAGAGAGTAAAGGAATTCATCAGATGAATAGATAGCTAGCACGTAAGCATCAGAGGCATGCAACAGCGGAACATAACACATCTAGCCTCAAAGTACAGATAGAGAGAAATAAACTCTCACATAGTGGATTCAAGATCGGAGAAATAAACTCCTTAAAATTTAAGCAACGCCACAGAGAATAGGAAAAATAAATTCCTATATGAACACTGCATATCATAAGTAGTAGAAAAATAAATTCTACCTACTCCCCCTCAATATATGCATAAACTTCACTCCCCCTCAAAACTTGCATATCACATAGAACAGACATGCTATACTAGATGGTATAGTATTATGCATCACATCATGCACAACATATTACTCCCCCTTTTTAGCCATAAATTCTGACAAATAAAGTCAGTATCACATAGTAGGAGCAAAATCCAAACCATCAGGGCAGAGAGAATCAGAGCATAGGAACTCATAAAATGCATATACAAACCATCAGGGCATAGAAAACCTGGAGTATCGGACCCAAAAGACATGGATTATGCATGTTACAATCCAGAGAGCATCAGGGCGTAGCCCAACAAATTAAAATCCAAAAGGGCATGCAAATAAAGCATAAGCAGGTCACATAGAAGGACTTGTATCAGAGTCCTCCTCCTCTACCTCAATCTCACCACCTGTATTACCATCAAGAACACCAGGATTAACATTGGAAAGCACCTTGAGGTCAACAATCATTTGCTTCATAGGCAAAACATCAGATGACTGATTGACAGATGATGCAGCACAGTCTGCAGCATGTGTACCCTCAAACAGTCTAAAATCAAAAGACAAATCACAACCTCTCTTACTAGGAACACCAGCCTTAGTACAAATGTCAGGATGTTGAGCTAGAATAATGTCACACATCAGTGTAGGAAAGACTATAGACATCTTCACAGTACATGACTTACCATGCAGAACAGTTTCATCAAGAATATAAGAACCAAAGGCAAAAGGTGATCTGGTCCTTACAACATATATAAACCTAGCCAAACCTGTAGCCACAGTATTGGAATGAGTAGTTGGAGCCCAGTTGCAGTTTTCATCAATCCAGCTGCATTAATCAAATCAACAAACTTTTGGCATTGTAAAAGAAAACTTCACTTAAATTCCTTTCCACAGCAAGCCTTCTTTTTATCACAAATTTCCACCTGTCAACATTTTCAAAACGATGAAAGGAAATGTTGTCAATGGGTATAGGGGATACATCTTGAGGGATCCTCTTTTTCTTCACAGACTTCTTTGAGGATGCTGCAGGCGATGCAGTAGCATGTTGGTCTTCCTCAAACTCTGAATCACTAGAGGAAATAGTCTTCCTCCTTAAAAGCTTCTTCTTTGGCTCAGAGGGCCCAATAATCTTACTCCACTGTCTTTTAAGACCATAGATTTTCTTTTCCTTGGCAGTCTTGACAGGAACACTATAAACAGGCACACTCTTACCAGCATTGCATCTTAACCTCCTAGTACTAGGAGCAGGAGTCCTCTCTGTAAGGGTGAGATTGTCCACATAAATAACATTTGAATCTTTCTCAGCAGATTCATCAACATTCAAAGGAACAAACATAGTTTTACCACTATCATCAACATAAGGGATCACATAGATATCATGAAGAAAAACATTATCAGTAGTAGTTGCTTCAGAACCCTTTTCTTTGTCAAGAACAATAACATCATCTGGAGACTCGGGTATCACGATGTTATCCAAATTTTCCCGTGCTGCAGATGTTGTAGCATCATGTGCAGCATCTTTCTCAGGAACACTCTTCTTGACATGTTCCAACACAAAGTCATCTTTGACCTCAGTTGGAGCGCTAATATCATTACCAACAAATGTTAAACACAGCAGGGGAGAACACCACATAACTTTCTCTGACAAATACTTTCTCACCACAAGAAACATCCTTATCATCAACAAACACACAATTCTTACCAAATCTTCAGATGTTTCAACATTACCCATAACAGCGTGCATTACTAAATAAGTTGAAGAGAAAACTGCACGCCACACTTGCAATAATTGCTATAACTCTTCAGATAGGCAAATCCCAAGTTTGCCTCGCAATTTTTCAAATTGGACCGCATCTAGAGCCTTAGTAAAAATATCAGTCAATTGTTCTTCAGTTGAAATATGCTCAAGAGTCACAATACCTTCTTCAACTAGGTCTCTAATAAAGTGGTGCCTAATATCAATATGCTTCGTCCTGCTATGTTGGATAGGATTCTTTGAAATATTGATGGCACTAAGATTGTCACAGTACAATGCCATAACATCTTGTACCACATTGTACTCCAGCAACATTTGTTTCATCCATAATAGCTGGGAGCAGCTACTTCCAGCAGCTATGTACTCAGCTTCAGCCGTAGATAAAGATACACAGTTCTGTTTCTTGCTGAACCAAGATATAAGATTGTTGCCTAAAAAGAAACAAGCTCCTGAGGTGCTTTTTCTATCATCTGCACAACCTGCCCAATCAGCATCACAATACCCTACTAGCATAGAATTCTCACCATGAGTATACAGGATTCCATAGTCACATGTACCATTCACATACTTCAAAATTCTTTTTACTTGAGTAAGATGACTCATCTTTGGCTCAGCTTGGTACTTAGCACATACTCCTATAGCAAAGGTAATATCAGGCCTGCTGGCTGTAAGGTATAATAAGCTTCCTATCATGCTTCTATAAAGACTTTGATCAACATCAACTCCCTTTTCATCTTTGGTAAGCTTTAAATGGGTTGCTGCATGTGATCTTTTATGAGCAGCACTTTCCATACCAAACTTCTTCACTATATTTCTTGCATACTTGCTTTGGGAGATAAAAATAGTATCTTCCATCTGCTTTACTTGGAGCCCAAGAAAGTAGGTTAGTTCACCTACAAGACTCATCTCAAACTCAGACTGCATTTGCTGCACGAAATGCTGTACCATCTCACTAGACATTCCTCCAAAGACAATGTCATCAACATAGATTTGTGCTATCAGAAATTTGCCTTGATCTTCTTTCACAAATAGAGTCTTGTCGTTTCCTCCCTTCCTGTAGCCTTGACTAATAAGAAACTCAGTCAATCTTTCATACCATGCTCGAGGTGCTTGTTTTAATCCATATAGAGCTTTCTTTAATTTGTAGACATGATTAGGAAAGCTTGGATCAACAAACCCTTTTGGTTGTTCCACATATACTTCTTCATTTAAGTACCCATTGAGGAAAACACTTTTCACATCCATTTGGAATAACTTGAATTTTAGAATGCATGCCACTCCTAGAAGTAATCTAATGGATTCAAGACGAGCAACCGGAGCAAAAGTCTCATCAAAATCTATCCCTTCAATCTGTGAATATCCTTGTGCAACCAGCCTTGCCTTGTTTCTGGTCACAGTTCCACTTTCATCAGACTTGTTCTTGTAGACCCATTTGGTACCAATTACATTTGCATCTTCTGGTCTAGGAACCAAGTCCCAAACTTCATTTCTCTTGAACTGATTTAGCTCTTCTTGCATAGCATTTATCCAGAACTCATCAGTAAGAGCTTCCTTTACATTTTTTGGTTCAAACTTAGACACAAAACAAGCATTAGAAACTAAGTCAAGTGTCCTTCTAGTAGTAATTCCTTGATTTGGATTACCAATAATCAGGTCTGTAGGATGATTCTTTTGAGTACGAGTAGAAGGGCCTTTCTTTGGAGTAGCAGAGATTTGTTCAGATGTAATAACCTCTGTATCATTCTTGGATTCATTAATAGTTTCAGAATCTTCACCACCTATTATAGATGCTATAGCATCTTCTGTATCATCTTCAGCAGTTTCACTTGAGGTGTCATCTATTACCACATTTATAGACTCCATCATGGTTTTGGTTCTATTATTATATACTCTGTAGGCTCTGCTATTTGTTGAGTATCCCAAGAATATGCCTTCATCACTTTTAGGGTCCATTTTGGTTCTTGGTTCTCTATCAGACAAGATGTAGCATTTACTACCAAACACATGGAAGTGCTTAACAGTAGGTTTCCTCTCTTTCCATAATTCGTACAGAGTAGTTGTAGTTCCAGATCTCAGGGTGACACGATTATGGATATAACAGGCAGTATTCATAGCTTCTGCCCAAAAACCATGTGAAAGCTTCTTTGCATGTAACATTACCCTTGCAGACTCTTGTATAGTTCTATTTTTTCTTTCTACTACACCATTTTGTTGTGGTGTAATAGGAGATGAGAATTCATGTATGATGCCTTCAGAGGCACAGAAGTCAGAGAACCTGGAGTTTTCAAACTCCTTACCATGATCACTCCTGATCCTTAATACAACATTGTTTTTCTCCCTTTGAAGTTGAATACATAGATCTTTGAACACATCAAAGGTTTCTGATTTCTTTCTAATAAAATTTATCCAGGTGTATCTAGAAAAGTCATCAACAACAACATATGCGTACCTTTTACCTCCTAAGCTTTCAGTTTGCATAGGACCCATCAAGTCCATGTGTAGGAGTTCAAGAACTCTGGTGGTGGTAAGATGCTGCAGCTTTGGATGTGGCATCTTGGTTTGTTTTCCAATTTGACAGTCTCCACATATGTTACCTTCTTCAATTTTGAGATTTGGTAGTCCTCTGATGGCTTCTTTAGATATTGCTTTCTTCATGCTTCTTAGATTAAGATGACCAAGCTTTTGGTGCCATAGTTTTACTTCATCTTCTTTAGTGATTAAGCATGTTGACATACTTGCTTCTTCTTGGGGGACCCATAGATAGCAGTTGTCTTTTGATCTGACACCTTTCATCAAAATCTCACCTTCGTTGTTTGTAACCAAACATTCAGACTTGGTGAAGTTTACTTTCATTCCTTGGTCGCATAGTTGACTAATACTTATCAAATTTGCAGTCAATCCTCTTACTAACAGCACATTGTTTAGTTTAGGCAAGCTATTACTTCTGAGCTCCCCTATCCCAACAATTTCTCCTTTTGCACCATCACCAAAGGTTACAAAGCTGGTTGAATAAGACTTTATACCGACAAGAAATTTACTTATTCCGGTCATGTGTCTTGAACAGCCACTATCGAAGTACCAGTCTTCCCTTGATGAAGCTCTAAGTGATGTGTGAGCAATCAGAGCAGTAATCTTTTCTTCAGGTTGGATTGTATCACTTTTCTTCTCATTTTCACCTTTAGGTTTCCGTTCTTGTTGAGTAGAGGCAGTTGTGGAAACAGGTTTATGCTGAGGACGTCTGTTAGGGTACCCAAATAGTTTGTAGCAGTAAGGCCTTATGTGCCCTTTTCTACCACAGTAGTGACATCTCCAAGCATGGTGTTTTCTTCTATTTCTTGACATGGGATGCTGCTGATGATGCTGCGGCTTCTGGTAAGGCATCCTTTGCTTCTGAGTTTCTCTAGGATCCATGTACATGAGATCAGGACTGTATTTTTTGAATTTGTTGATATTCTCATAGCTAAGCCCAATATTCTTAGGCTTTCGAACATTTTTCTCTAAGATTTCCTCCAGTTGACCATCAGCCTTATGTAGTTTGTCAAGATGCTCATCATCTTTATACAACATGTCAGAGAATTTTCTCAGCCGCCAAATGTCAGCATTTAATTTTTCAATGACTCCCTTAGCTTCTTCAAGATCAGAGGACAGATAATTTACCTTCTTTTGAAGTTCCTCCATCTTTGAGATATTCTCAAATTTTTCTGCTTTTAACTCATTTATGGTTATCTTTTGTTTCTCAATAACCCTGCTGATTTCTTCACTCTTAAGACAAAGTTCCTTGTAGGATTCAGCAAGCTCTTCATAGGTTACCTCTCTATCATCAGATTCTGTATCAGATGTAACAATACCTGTTAGGACTGAGATATGTTTTGCAGTTACAGATGCTGTATCATCTTCTGAATCATCATCCTCAGACCAACTGACAGTTAGCCCTTTCTTTGTTCTCTTCTGATATGTTGGACACTTAGGTCTGATGTGACCATATCCTTCACATTCATGACATCGAATGTTTCTGTTTAAGTTTGATTTTTCATCACTTTTTGGCTTTCCTTGACTTTCATTGCTGCGCATAGTGCCTGGAGCATTGTTTTTGAAGTTTGATCTGGGTCTCTTATCCATTCGTTTCAGAACTTTGTTGAATTGTTTACCCAATAACACCATGGCCTCAGAAATGCTCTCATTAGATTCTTCTTCATCCTCCAGTTCTTCTTCATTATTTTTAGATGAGAAGGCAATGCTCTTATTTTTCTTTTCACTTCTTCCATTTGCAACACTTTCATAAGTTTGGAGTGATCCAACCAGTTCATCCAGCTTCATCTGAGATATGTTTTTGGCTTCTTCCATAGCTGTGACTTTCATATCAAATTTCTTTGGAAGTGATCTAAGCATTTTTCTTACTAACTTTTCTTCGGGAATTTTCTCCCCCAAAGCATCAAATTGATTATCATAGTCTAGAATAGTCATATGAAAATCTTGAATTGTTTCCTCATCCTTCATACGTAAATTTTCAAACTGGGTAGTAAGAATCTGTAATTTAGACATTTTTACCTGAGGAGTACCTTCATGAACAGTTTCAAGAATCTTCCAAGCTTCCTTTGCTGAGACACATTTTTTGATCAGTTTGAAGATGTGTTTGTCTACCCCATTGTATAATGCATATAATGCTTTTGAGTTTCCCAAAGCAAGCTCATCCTCTTCTTTAGACTAGTCCTCCTCAGCTTTTAGTTCAAGTGTTGGCTTTCCATCCTTGTCCATGACCACAGGGGGGTCCCATCCTTTCAGAACAGCCTTCCAAGTTTTGCTATCCATAGATTTTAGGAAAGCAATCATGCGTGATTTCCAATAATCATAGTTGGAGACACCAACAAGAAGCGGTGGTCTGCTTACAAGCCCTCCTTCTTTGTCCATGTTGCCAGACATTCTCCTTGGAGCTCACCCTATAACCAGAAAGGGTGCCTGCTCTGATACCAATTGAAATCTGGCACGCAGTGGACACAATGCTGCACAAGATGCTATAGCACACGTTGCAGCAAGACAGTCGCAGAACATAGTAAATAAATAAATAAATTGCAGAATAATAAATAAGACAGGTAGTTGTTAACCCAGTTCAGTGCAACGTCACCTACTCTGGGGGATACCAATCCAGGAATGAATCCACTATAATAGCTCTAGTTCAAAGCCCTCGACCAACACCCGGTACTTGACTTATCACCTAGACACTACCCGTGCAATCCTACCTAAGAACCTCTTAGATAATGAGACCCCGTCCCAAATTCCCTCTAACAACACGTACTATGTTGCTGTCAATAACAATAATCAGGATGGAGACACTCTCCTAGAAACTAGACCACACTCTTGCTTAAAAGCTTATGAGTGAATCACACACACTAACTCCGTGCTTCAAAGCTTAGGAGTAGCTTACAATTAACAACCAAAACACAGTCCTAAACTTGCATCAAATTGACACAAGAAAGGCTGACAAAAGACACAAACTCTAAACCTTAAAAACTCACACTTTGTAAAAAACACGGTTTAGAATACATGAGTTGTAAAGGCTTGAGGCTTCACATATTTATAGTCTTCAATTGTCTTGATGTCCAAGTTAGGTCTTCAGACATGTACAGCTGTAGGAATTGCGACCCAACCCTAAATTAATTTCAAAAATATAATTTGTTTGTTTCATGTTATACCAAACAAAAAAAAAACGCCAAAAATATAATATAATTATATTTTTGTTTTAAATAACATTCCTTCAGCCGACTTCAATAAAACTTGCTGAGCAAGGCTCGTTTTGCCCAGACGCACGTGCCTGAATATATAATTGAGGCAAATCTTGACTCAGATTTGAAATAAAAATTCTACACGAAAAACAGAGCATCAGGATGCTGTACTATAATGCTACAGCACCTCAGTCCAACATCTGGCTGGTTGGCTTTTGCAAAATGTAGCCAATCAAAACACCAACAAAGTGAGAAGAAAACTTGATGACAAAAGTGATGTACTGATTCTGGTGGTTATAAATTGCTTGATCCAATAAATAAGAAAATTATAATAAGTAGAGATGTGATATTTGATGAGATAAAAGAATGGGATTGGTGCCAAAATGAAAGAAAATACCATATCACAATTGCTTTTGAAGAATCTGACAGCAGTGACTTGCAGCACAAGCAAGCAGAAAATAGAAGATCAAGTAGAACAAGAAGCATGCCAGCAAGGCTACGAGAATGTGAGATAACTCCAGATGATGGAGTTACAAATGAAGCTGAACTTGTCCATTTTATCTTTCTAGTTGATGTTGAACCAGTGAATGTGATTGAAGCATTGAAAGATCCAAAATGGACTAGTGCCATGGAGGAAGAGCTGGAATCCATAGAGAAAAATGGAACTTAGTCTTTACCTGATTTACCACCAAATAAGAAGGCTATTGTTGTGAAGTGGGTGTACAAAACCAAAATGAGTACTCAAGGTGAAATAACAAGGCATAAAGCCAGATTAGTGGCAAATGGTTTTCTTCAAAAGGAAGGCATTGACTATGATGAAGTGTATGTGTAACGACCCGAATTTTTAAAAGTTAAATAACTAAAAAGAAAGACTTTATTTCCTTAAAAAGTATGACTAAATTTTTATTTTTATAAAGTAGAATAACTATCAGAGTTTACAAGTAATAAAAAATTATAGACTCTAGGACTCCTTCCCAAGTATCACAATCAGAGCGGGCTTCTCGAACTCGAAAAACTCGACAACCTGTAAATACTGCGATTTCACAATCGCAGGGCCAAGCCGGACAACACAACATCAAATGGGTGAGAATATATTCACACAAGATAGCGGTATATTAACACAACAAGAATAGGGAATAAAAAACATAAACACATAAAAGAGTTGAGGCACTCCTGGACCAAAACACAATTTAGCATATATGAGGACACCGACTAAATAGACAAGCACGTCAGTTAGCAAATAGCTAATTAAAAACACAACAAGACTCAGCATTCAAATTCATGGCTTCCCAACGTCATTAAAATTGTTATCTCAACTTAATTCCCAACGTCATTAAAAATGTTTCTCAAAATAATTCCCAACATCGTTTCTCAACGTAATTCTCAACATTGTTTCTCTACGTAATTCCCAACATCGTTTCCCAACGTAATTTCATCACCGATTAATTCGTCATTGATTAAGCTCATCGCCGATTAAACTCAACACCAAATAATATCAATTTTATAGTACTCACAATTCTCAATAATAGACTGAAACGAGACACTAGTAAACTGCCTTATATAGTTGTTTTCTCTATATGATATACCAGCGATAGAAATTGGCAAAATCCATTTAAATTCAAGTTTGACAGTATATGTACTAACATATAACTAACTTATATAAGTTCACAACAATAACAATATGTGTATAAGCCGAATCATGAAGATAGAAATTAATATATGATAAAATCACCATATACACCATAGTTACCACACCCCTTACAAGATCGAAAACACCAGAAGGCAGTACGTAACACAACAAAATATGAATTTTAAAAACAAATTATAATCAAAGGGGTTCATTAATGAAGGAGGGCCCTATACGTGAACTCACTCACCCACTTACCTTAGATTTTTGCAGAATTTCTTTAAGCTCAACGAATTCCTATCATCGATGCCCTTGCTTACTTGCTCTCTTTTCGCTTCGCTGCTCTCTTATGAATATTTTTAGTTAATCCAATTTGTGTCTCAAGTCTCTCTATTTATAAGGGAATGTCTTCTATGTTACTTTCTCTCCAAGGTAGAATATCTCTCCTGATTTGTTTCTATCATAAAATCCTAAGGGCTTGTTTGGTATGCAGGATAGGATATACAACAGAATAATAGATTCGTAATTTTTATGTGTTCCTGATACAAAGGTTTGTAATTTCTGCATGCCGCTTATCTAAATTTTTAGTTTTCGCGCCATAATTATCAACAATGGTTCGTACTTTTTTTGTGCTAACCTATCATAATTTGTACACTTTATTACACTACATGATATATACATATTGCACCATATCTTTTACATCCATGATTGATATATAAATGATGCTCCCCCGAAGTAATTTTCATATGTTTATGACTAGCTTCCTCGGCTCATAGCATCCATGATTGATATATAAATGATACTCCCCCTAAGAAATTTCCATATGCTTATGACTAGCTTCCTTGGCTCATAGCAACCATGATTGATATATAAATCACGCTCCGCCGAACCCGTGCAATGCACGGGCAACCGTCTAGTTGGTATAAAGAAGGGAAATGTAAATAAAAGTATAGGGAGGACTAAGTATGTCGCAGGTCAGGTTGGTCTTATTAAGGAAGTGGAGTTTCATGCATCATATAGGATGTGTATAGCAGAGTTTTTATAGGTAGCCTTTGTGGCTTGGTTTACTTTTAGCCTGTGTGGCTTGTTTATTTTTAGCCTGTGTGGCTTGAGCCTTTGTGGCTGGTTTTACTTTTAGCATGTGTGGCTGGTTTACTTTTAGCTTGTGTGGCTGGTTCTCTCATTGGTATGAGACTTATTATCCGGATCATTAGTATTTCATATAGGGTTGTCTTAGTCACATTGCATTCCATATAGAAAGGGAGAAAAAAATACAAGTAGTAAATAATTATTCCAGTTATAATAAAAACAAAGAAAAAAAAAGAAAAGGGTAGAAAAAAAAAGTATAGTTAGTCCATGGTAAAGCGGTGATCGTTGTTTTCTCTTCTTTTATTTGATTTTGCCGTGCAATTTGTAATATGTGTAATTATATTGCCTTGTTTATTACTGCCGTTGAACAATAAGATGCTACCTATGTTTGTATATGTGTACTCTTATCACCCAAAAGTTTTTATAATAAACTAATAATTATATTTTCGATAAGGTGAAGTGTTTTGTTATTATTTTATAACATTTTCTTGTGGTGAGTATGATTCAATATGGATAAGGAAATTGACCCTTACAACCAACATTTTAGGTACTCAAGTAGTAAGCTATGATATGTGATGTTTGAAGCGTGCACGAACGGGGAAAATTGGGTTTTGTAAATTTGAGAATTTTATGTAATGAATAGTTCATCGTTGTATTTTCTTCCGCTGCAAATTTTCAAACTATTGTTCATTTTTACTTAAGTTTATATTTCAATAAATTTCATTTCAATTTCTTTTATAACTATTTTATTTTATGAAAAGAAAGAAAAATATTTGTACGTATTATAATTAAGCAAAATTCTAACTAATATGTTGGATAAAAATCCGAGATGTTACATTTGGTATCAGAGTAATGATCCTCGGACAATTATTTTTGGGGTGGGAGCGATTTTGTATACGACGAATGTCTTGATTGATGTGTGATTTTTTTTTTTTTGGATGTGCTTGTTATGATTAGTGTTTCTTAGTGTACTATTCGTTTATGACAATTGTATGGATTTTGCTTAATTGAAATGATTTTGTGGTTGGTAGAAGCTATGCTTGCTTTTGTTAATTTTATATTGAATAGACCTTATACTCTTTTAATGAAAACTAGACGGCTGCCCGTGCGTTGCACGGGTTCGGCGGAACATGATTTATATAACAATCATGGTTGCTATGAGCCAAGGAAGCTAGTCATAAGCATATGGAAATTCCTTAGGGGGAGTATCATTTATATATCAATCATGGATGCTATGAGCCGAGGAAGCTAGTCATAAGCATACGAAAATTACTTCGGGGAAGCATCATTTATATATCAATCATGGATGTAAAGGATATGGTGCAATATGGATATATCATGTAGTGTAATGAAGCACAAATTATGATAGGTTAGCACAAAAAAAGTACGAACCATTGTTGATAATTATGTCGCGAAAACTAAAAATTTAGATAAGCGGCATGCAGAAATTACAAACTTTTGTATCAGGAACGCATAAAAATTACGAATCTATGCGAATGTTCAAATATCGAAGTATCATGAAACTTATATGACACAGAGATTAAGAAACTCTCAATTAGAAGATGACCTAAAGCACAAAAATTAAGAAACTCTATTAGAATGATACAAAAATTACGAACCATTGTGGATACTTGTGTCGACTAAAAATTATAAATCTCATCTCTCTATTAAAAGAAATTCTATAAGTGGCGCGCATAGATCATAAATGTCTATATTGTAAGCACAAAAAAATTACGAACCATTGTGGATACTTGTGGCGCGAAAACTAAAAAATCATATTCGCGACGCGCAGAAATTACAAACCTTTGTTGTATCAAGAAGGCATAAAAATTACGAATCTATGTGAATGCTAAAATAGCGTAGTATCATGAAATTCTATATGGCGCAGAGATTAAGAAACACTCTATTAGAGGCTGACCTAAAGCGCAAAATTTAAGAAACTCTAGCAGCGCGCATAAATTATAAACCTCACTATTAGAAGGATACAAAATTATCACAAAAAAAAAAGGATACAAAAATTACGAATCTATATCGATACTCGGAGGGATCCCTTAACCATGGCTCCTTGATCCTTGTAGCTCATATGCTCCTTGATCAAGGAACACCATTTATATGTCAATCATGGATGTTGTAGATCATGGTAAATAAAAATATTTGTGTCAAAATATCATTCCTCTTGTTGATTACTGATTTCTGCCGCAGAATCTAATTGCCCACCTTTATCGGGGATCACGTTCTTGTGCAGTCAAAACTTTCTCGTATTTATATAGTCGGTCATATGCAGCCGCTCGATTAAGATCAAACAGTTTAAAACCACCTACGGGTTTGGAGGAATTAAACGGAATTAAACGGGCTAAGTAGTTATTTGAGAAATCAAGCATAAAATAAAAGAGCATACAAAATTGATTATAAACTTTCTAAGGCTACATCATTGAGCAATTTGAACACAATGATTAGATAATCGAACGATAGTTTGAAGAAGTGAAATCAAAGTCCAAATTATACAAACAAAATAATAACGATAGGGTTAAGTAACAAAGGCCTACATGAAGTGATGTTCGGCTTGATAAGAAGCCTTGTGTCCGCCATAATAAAACGAATCAAGTGAAGCATCACACAAAATTTTATAGTAAAGCTTTCAAGACTCGTGACATCTATAAAATTAAATTTTTGTCTAAGAGTACACTTAATTTAAATTTCTCATGAGTAGTACGTTAAGATGATGACATTAAAAATCATTCATATAATCATTGATAATATGATAGAGAAGTACATTGTATAATCGAAACATCCGAAAGAGTAAATAAACTTAAAAACCAAATCAAGAAACTGGTCAATACACCAGCATGATGCAAAAAAAAAAAAAAAAAAAACTATAGCATCTCCCATTCCTCACATTTTCTCAACACCAGCAAAGCCACCACAATCTGTGCTTTGGCAAAACTGACAAAATTCCAATAAAACTAATGCATATCTCCAACTTGAAAATTGCTTAAGGCTTCATTGCAAGCACCCTGCAGACAATCAATACAACAATCAACAAAAATCATAAGAATCCATTTTCTATTTCAACTAATTTTATAACTCTTTCTAAACCACTAAAGGGTAAGCTGCATTGGTGTCAAGATAGTACTAACTATACATAACTTGTTAAAAATTACTCAAAATACAACCTATATTCCAGTTTGAATGAAATTTAGAGTGAAATTACAAACACTACAAATGAACCAAAAATACATCCTAATTCATGTAACATTAAGTACATATAACATTACAAACGAAATCATCAAATACACTTATATTCTTCCATGCTTGCAATACATTATCATCTCCAAATACAAATCTCATAAGAAGGCCACTTGTAGCATACAAATCAACACCAAAGCATTAGTATCCAAAGATGCAAACATAATGTATCATTTTATTTCATTCTAATCATATATGTGCCAATTACGTAAAAATCTTATTTCTAAGAAAAAATAGTCTGAAACCTTGTTTCTATACAATAAACAATGGTAATGAAATAGTATAAATTTAATGGCTTTCTATGGACATTACTTACAAAACTTCTTTCAATTGCTTCAAGCTGATCACACCATATGAATACTTGGAGTCAGCAACATTAGGTGAGTCTTTTTGATGGCCTGCATCCTGCTGCCCTGCATCATCATGGCCTACATCCCGCTGCCATCGTGTTAAAGCATCGTCATCTAGTGGTGACTGCACAACTGATGCATGTGCATGCTTAGCCGCCTGTCAGCTTATGCTGCAACACTTGGAATTTGGTCTACTTTCAACTTTCAAGTAAGAACAACTTTACAAATTAAATTCACTCAAAATCGAATTTTGTAGCCACATAACAAAACTTAAGTGAAATTGAAAACAAAAATGAGAGTTTTAAAATGCATACATGTTGCAAATGATACAGTGTCCTCAAAAATATCTGTTGTAAAGAAAGTAAATGAAAATCTTTCAAAATGAGCATTTAACTTCAATATAGAACCAAATTAAAAAGACAAAGTCTTCTTTGGAGATCCAATCAAAATCTAAGACCATTATGTTTCCTCTCAACTCTAATACCTTATTTGGACTTGAGATCTTGATGTGATGCTAGTTTGCTCATTCACTATAAAAACGAAAGTGCATTTTAGAGTATTGGGTCTCTCCTTTCCGATTTATTCAGTAACCATCTAAATAACACAACTTCCTTAACTGCCTAATAATATAACAATTGCAGCGTATAATATAATAACAATACTAATAAGAGATCTAACCGAGATTCATTATGCAACAACGTCTTCTTACTTTTAGATTTGATGATGAGTCCCAAATCACTTATATCTGCTACATATTTCTTGTATGCTTCTACTACCTCTGATTTTTTTTTCCTATACATTATTTTTGTCTCTACATAAGCCAATGATTCATTTGATCATTCTAAATATGCAGCAGTTCAGGAAGAAAACCATGGCAGGATTCTTCAGGCAAATTGAAATCCTCATGATGTGTTTGCTGCATAAATTGAAATCCACCAGTATATAAGAATTAGTACATCTAAGCTTGACTATCAAAACACTACTGAAGGCAAAACATAAATCCTAAGTTTTTCCTATCTTATTATCTGTTTAGACTTCATAACTGACTAAATTCAAAAGGTCAACAAATTATCAGTGCTAGATCAGCAACTAAAAATCACCAAGACCAGACATATTCAGGTGCAGTCAAATAAATCAGAAGATAAATCCTTCTACCTACATCCTAAGCACAATATAATGTATGGGAATGCATATATATTTTTTAATT